>NC_133533.1:31911507-32536507 GCF_048544455.1 Silene latifolia
ATTTGTTTCATGATATAATGTTTAATTCATAAAAATTGGTAAAAATGAAATGCATTATATTTCCCTTAATTATATGCTCATTTTCTTTGTGGGTTTTTGTTAATACTAGAATTTCTGACCCTAATCGCAAGAACTCCAACATACAGCTAATCCTCCGTGCCCAATCATTTGCTTACTTTGGTTAAAATATTTTCTCACGAAGAATATAAAAGGGTAAATAAATGAATGAGACTCAAGGAATAATTTTTTTTTTCTTTTTTAGTATTTTAGTTTGGTCCTGAAATGATTGTTCTTTGTTTATAATTCGTTGGAGCATAGATTGGCAATTCAGCCTTTAAATAACATGTATTTGGGGAAGACGTTTTAATTATTTGATCAAAATTTGTATTGAGTTGTAAAGAAGGTAATTTTTTCGTATTTGAAGGTGTTAGCAAGAGTTTCTGGACATATTTGGAGCTTGAAGTTAGATTTTTAAGGATTTCGGGATAATCCGATGGTTAAGGGCGATATATGTATGAAAAGGGTATGGGAAGTTTCAAGGATTCTCCTTTGGAGGATCTCTAATGGTTAAATAAAACCAAGGTTATCTTATTCGTAGTAGTTGTTACGAATTTATAATACGCCTACACAATCATAAAACATCATAGTATGAATACACACCCGCTTTCTGGTAACCCAGAAAGAAACAGGCATGGGCAAATTTGTTGGAACTTGAGGGAGAGATTTGATGCCCTTCATCTTTTATCATCCATTTACATCTTTCGTTTCTGCTGTGTTATTTTCCAGATAGAAGCGAAATTTTGAGTACCGTGTTGTTTGTGGTTGATAGATGATGTACAAAATGCATTAAATAAGTTGCCTTGTATAGCCGTATTTGTGCAATCTTTGTCACTTTTTTATTTTCTTATTTTTTTTTTATCACGGTATAAGATACGGAGTACTAGGTTTTTCTCAGATGTTTTTTGTCATCCTTTTGCAGTAACATCTTTATTCCAAGGAGTGGCTGTTCTATTGGAGATTTGCTAAGTTTGATATGTTGTAAAAGGTTTCCGCCATAAACTGACGTTTAGATGGCCAAGAAACAGCATATTGCTATATATACCACTGCTAGTGTGCCGTGGTTGACAGGTACTGCTGTGAATCCGCTGTTCCGTGCTTGTTATCTTGCTAAAGACGGGGAACGAAAAGTTACTTTAGTAATTCCTTGGTTGTCTTTAAAAGATCAAGAGCTTGTATACCCTGACAACATAAATTTCAAGTCAGCGCTAGAGCACGAGGCATATGTGCGCAAATGGCTTGAAGATAGGACTAGATTCATTTCTCGATTTGAGATAAAATTCTATCCTGGAAGGGTAATTACTTCTTATTTAACTAACAGTGTTGGCATATTAAGTAGCTATCCTGCTATCTATCTACTGTGTGATACTCTCCCTTTGAATTTTGGATTATTGAACTTGACGTATATTTAAAGCACCTGAAGCTATTGAGGATATCAAGCCTCCTGAATTTGACTAATAAACATATCGTGGATTTTTAATTTAGCTTTGTACATTTCAAAACGAAGATCTTACTTCATTTCCCAGGCTCTTTAACTCAGGAATGATGATTGATATTTTGCCTTTGTTTGTCTATTTCCTGGAGTGATTTTGGATCTTAAATTTCATAAACCCCTACAAATTATTGGTCTAGTTTGTTTAAATTTTGATGTAAATCATGAATGGTCTAAAGAAGTGGGCAGGAGGTCGATGTATAATCTTCTGCTGTTCCGCGATAAATAGGAATTTGCGGTTTGCCTATTAAAAGATGGATGAGCTTCATGGATTCTTGATTCTTCCCTTTAGGATTTTGTATACCATTCTTGGACATCATTATCACAGTCCTACTCCATGGTTCTTTTATATATCTTGAATAATTTTGTGCCACAGTTGTGCTTTGTTTAATTCCGATTGTTACATGTACTGCAGTTTTCCATCGACAAAAGAAGCATTCTTCCTGTTGGTGATATTACAGATATTATACCTGATGACGATGCGGATATTGCCGTCCTAGAAGAGCCTGAGCATCTAACGTGGTATCATCATGGAAAAAGATGGAAAGAGAAATTCAGGATGGTGATTGGGATTGTCCACACCAATTATCTGGAATATGTTCGACGAGAGAGGAATGCTGCCGGAGCCTTTATTCTGAAGCACTTAAACAGTTGGGTCGTCAGTATCTACTGTCACAAGGTACTCTTTACAAAATGGCCCAACTTCCGTCAATACTCTTAACCTACAAGTCTAATCAGAAAATGGCTTTCTCCTTGCTTTAATAGTTACTTACATGTTACATACGTGCATGTCTTTTGTGCGGCACAATTGTTATTTGTACGTAGTATTTTTCATTTTGGTGTGATGGGAGCCACTAAGCCATCCCTCAATGAGTTTACGAGCTAGCTTAGCTGACATTTGCATGTCTCAACGACTGTTCTTGTTTGTAACTTTGTATTAAGGAATGGATTTAGGCATCTATTCAGTCTGTGTTTTCATAGTACACCTTATACTTATGCCTTTTGAATATGTTTTATTTTCTTATTATGACAGGTTATACGATTGTCTGCAGCCACTCAAGATCTTCCTAGGTCCATAATATGCAATGTACATGGAGTCAACCCCAAATTTCTCGGGATTGGCAAGAAAAAGAAAGAAGAACTCGAACAAGGGAAACCTGCCTTTAGTAAAGGGGCCTACTACATAGGTAAAATGGTTTGGAGTAAAGGATACAGAGAACTTCTTAAACTCTTGAAAAAACATCAGAAGAAGCTAGCTGGTCTAGAAGTTGATCTCTATGGTACTGGAGAGGACTCTAATGAAGTCACAGAAGCTGCAAAAAAGCTTGAACTACCTGTTAGAGTTCATCCTGGACGTGACCATGCCGATTCTTTATTCCATGAGTAAGCTCTGGCCTTGTTTTAAATTACTGTATGGCTTTCTGATTTATGTTTTAGGCACTAACAGTGAATGAAGCGCATTGTGTCTGAATGTTTAAACACCTCTCTATATAAAGCATGTCAAATAATAGAATCTTGAGAAACTATTTTATGAGACCGTCTTACCGTAACTCCGTAAGGTTATGGTCTGGCCTACAAGTTTTCAAGATGAAAGTGAGGTTTCAATATTCTTTTTCTGAAAAATGGTTTGTTGGTTAGTAATTAGTTACATCAAAATTATTCTAAAAGGTCCTGTTCAAGTAAGGTCGTTATTCTAAAAGATCAAAATTACCGTCTTACACTCGCGCTTTCATCGCATACCCATAGGTGATGGGTCTAGCAAAGACCTTATGCTGTGACTGGCACATACAAGTTTATGTGTGTGTCATACTCTAGAAACTGATATGTTGTAATTTGTAAAAGAGATGACTAATTTATAGCGTGCTATGTCAATCTGGTTTATGTGGGGATTTTGGTACTGGCAAGTTTCGAACCTAGGTCATAAGTACCATATATGATTTACGAGCTAAACTAGCTTACATGCTTGTTCTAGTACTTGTTTGGATTCCTACATTGACCCTTTCTTACTATGGCGTTTCTTTCAGTTACAAAGTGTTCCTCAATCCAAGCACCACAGATGTAGTCTGCACTACAACAGCCGAAGCATTAGCCATGGGAAAGATTGTTGTCTGTGCAAATCATCCATCCAACGAATTCTTCAAGCAATTCCGCAATTGTCGCACATACAACAATAGTAACGAGTTTGTTTCAGTAACTTGCAAAGCACTGACTGAGGAACCCTCATCATTGACCGAGTCACAGATGCACGAGTTATCTTGGGAAGCAGCAACTGAACGGTTTCTGAAAGCCGCGGAGTTATATCAAGGGACTATTATAGTTAAACCCTCAAAACTACCCTCTAAAAAGTTTGCCTCCCTGAGCTCTTTTAATATGGAAAGGAAATGGGAAGATGCTTCTGCGTATTTACATAATGCAGTAGCAGGTACGGAACTGGCTCGTAGGGTATTTGGGGCTATCCCGGGAAGCCTACATCCTGATGAAGAGCTATGTCGAGGGCTAGCGTCATCTTCTCGTTAAAGGAGATGATCTCAGATATCATTTTCTTTTTTCTTGTGAAATATTAATTAATTCTAACTGTATATATGAATGCTTGTGTTGTATAGCCTAAAACTGATTTACTTGTGTATATATTTGGAGTTTTGGACTAATTCTCTTTGTTGCAAGAACTCTGATCTTGATTTATATTTAAATTCTACATACAAACTATATCGAGGGAATGAGCACAGGGGTGATCATAGTGAAATCATGGATTTATCAAGAATCTGACTCGAGAAAGCACAAATTCTCGTTTTTTAATGATGGAAAACGCTCACTATCGTATAGATGGTCTTGTAATAATTTATTACAAGACCATCTACACGACTACACGTTAGTGTTAATTTATTACGAAACTTTCTTTATTCAGACTTATACACTTCTATAAAGACCGTCTTAAAAGAGACTATACCTTGAATTGTGTCATTTTCTTACACGATATAATCATTGGATTCCCCCATCCAAATTTCAAGTCCTTCCAACATAATGAACATGAAATAAAACACTAGCTTTCAACAATGCAAGAAGATAAATGATCTAAAATACAAGATGATCTAAAGAAATGTTGAAATAAGAGTGATAAAACTAAATCAAAGTCCAAGGCTAATGAAGCGAGTTCCAGGATGCCAAAAATGATGATTGCGCCAATCTTTGCCATGAACGCATGCTCGGAAAAGAAGACTCTTTCCATCCATCAAGCTCCTCAGTTGGAATATATGTCAATAGAGTCTCTGTATTTGAACATACACATTCATACATTAGCTTTATTGCTTAATCATGCATATGTACCAGTTCAAGCTAGCATCGAAATCAGTAAATCAGAGTCGAGACATGTTAGGAGCATCTATTGGCATTAATTTTCATTAACATTGTTGTATCCAAAGAAAGTTAAGTTAGAAGTCTGATAGGATGGTTTTGGAGTGGCACTAGACACGTACTCCACATTTGCGGTATATGTATAGTAACTACCTCTGGGGTGAAAGTGAGGCCGACTTTAATTTCACCCTTGAACTCTTCATCCTTGACAACATTATAGGAAGTAGGTTGCAGGCTTCCTTTCTCAAAAACAGCAGCTAATGGGATTCTGCATAAAGAGAATGTGAGACGTAATTTGATGGAATAAATCAAAATGACTTGTTAAACACGAAGTATCAGTAGAGGACAGTTGCTGAATGGAATTCTGACTCCAACCAACTTACTTAGCCTCTCCAACGAAATCATCGGCAGTGAAAGTATCCTTGTCCATGATTTTGAGGTGGAGTTCAGGAACATCTCCAGAGATTCTAAACACAAAGGTCTCGTTCCATTCAGGTGTTGTTCCGCCATCTGCACATCTCACCAGTTTGGCACGCACATTCAGAGTTCATTAATTATCCACGACAACATAGACACCTCATTTTAGGCCAAAAACATGAAATTTTCTAGATAATCCAATGATTGATTACCCAGACTTATACTGGCAACCGTGCGTGTCTGAATAACTTAAATGATACTTCTCAATTCTTGATTATTGACCATTATGTATTAGCCGTGTTACTTTATTTGTTACTTGGAGACATTACTTTGGTCGCGTCTTTTATATTGAATCGACACAGCAAGACACCTAACTGGCAGTCCGTACCTGTGTTAACACTAGTCTTTTGTTCCTGAGAGCGGTAAGTGAGGATGACATACGGATCCATTCTAGCTGCAATTTGCAAATTTAACAACAATCTTTTACTAAATTTGAATTCAACTATACCATCTAAATCAACTTAGAAAGAGCAAGTTTTCTGAACAATATAATGTGCAGAAATTCATCAAGGATTCATGGGATACAACCAAACATTGTACTTTCAAAAAAAAAAAAAAAAAACAAAGTGATTGGAATTTATGCAAAAAGTCAATGATCATCAAACTTTTCCTACATTTTGACATTTTAATTTGTGAAGGAAAACTTTTCCGTTTAGTGGCTTCATTAGTAAGCTAGATAGGTTGAAAGAAAGCTACTGTAAGCAATTCATCAATCAATAATGAACAAAAACGAAACCCTACCAACATCACCCTAATAAATGGAAATGTCCATAAGAGTTAAGACTACTGTAAGTTGTCCTACATGTTACAAACGATCTTATTTGAAAACTCGTGTCTGTAAGGCATTCACATTGATCAAGTACAAATATATATGGCACAATCATATTATCATTGGGAGTTCTATTAATTTCAAGAAATAATGCATCCAAATCTAACGTACAAACTTTATAAAAAGTATAGTAGCCATATATATACATGTATAAACCCTCAAATTCGACAAATAAATAAATAAACGAAAAAAAAAAAAGAGATAGAAAAATTACAGAGAAAATCACAATTGTCAAGGCCTTTAGCGTTGACAAGAAAAACTTCAAGCCTACCCAAAGGCATTTTTTCGATCCAACAGTCGAGAATTAACGAAAATGATTATTTGATCAAATTAAACACCCTTTTCTGAGACGATAATTATATGTGTGTATGAAATTTTTGTAATAAAAAAAAAAGGAGACTATTTTCTCTTCTTACATTTGTCAAAAATTGGAAGAGAAAAAAAGAGAGATAGAATGTTGAATGTCAAACACGTTAATGATACGTTGGCGCGGACAAGTTTTGTGTATGCACATTCTTATCCCAAGTTGTCAATTTGATCATATTTAATTATTATTTGAGCTACTTTTATGTTGATCATTAGGTGATGGTTAGATGGAACAATCAACAAGTCATGTATAAACGATGTCATTTTGCATATGTAATACTCTCTCAGTGTCTCGTCATTTGTTAGACTTGGCAAAACGGGTCACTCGGATCGGATACGGGTCGGTCAGTTTGGGTCGGGTCATTTTGGGTCTATCACACATTTCGGGTCGGGTCACTTTCGGGTTTTGGGTCAATTTCGGGTGACCTATTGTCGGCCTGTCGGGTCATTTTTGGGTATGAGTCATTTTGAGTCGGGTTGCTTTTAAGTTAATAGCTAAGCACAAGTTAGTATTATTTTGATTAAGAAATACTCCGTACTATTTTGCAAATTTAATTATTTATTTTGATATATATATAATATTAATATATCTTAGTACTAGTCGTTTTGGGTCATTTCAAGTCATTTGAGATCAGGTCAATTATGAGTCGGGTCACATCGGGTCGATGGTCGGACAATGTTCGGTGCAGGTCGGGTCGGGTCAATTCGGGTTTCGGGTCGTATTCAGGTCAAGCAACTTCGGGCCATTTTCGGGTCGGGTCTGACCCATTTTGCCAGGTCTATAATTGTTATCTATTTATTTTAGTACAAAGACCAAGAAAATGAAAAAAAGAAGAGAAAAATATTGATAAGAGTTCTCTCACAAGTCCACTTGCTCATATCACAAATCCACTCGTCAAACTTTACCGAAAATAGAAATAGATGACAATATACACCCCAATACGGAAATAAATGACAATTAACTAAGACGGGGGAGTACTATAAAGTAATATAATTAACTTACTTTTGGCTTCGATTAAAATATTGAAAAAAAAATCAGGAGGGGTTAAAAAATTAACAGTGTTTTTTTTTTCCAGTTAATGGTTCGAACATGATTAATATAAAATACTTTTTCATGTAAAATCAGCTTAAAGTTTAATTAAACATCATATAGAATTCCCTCAAAAAAAAATATCATATAAAATTCAATGCTATGTCAAATTAAGCACAAGCAATATGTGAAAGGTTTTTAATCGATTTAAGAGCCTTAGAAACCGGTGAAAGGTTCAAACAAGTCGGCAATTAGGAGTCGCCACCAAATGATTGTGGAAATTTGACAACCCTTCGAATCAACTTTATGCTATGTCAAATTAAGCACAAAGCAAAATGTGACACATATACACTAAAGATAAAATTCGTTCCCCTTTAGCATTCTAAGTCTAGATTGACTCTTGTAATGCCAATGAACACACAGATGTTCACGGATATATGAGGAAGGGTGGGGGTATATTGGGATATGCATTGATCGATTATATGATTGCAATGTAGTATCCATTATATTAATCCTAACATGTGACATTACACTACGTCGACGGATTTAGACAAGCAAATTAATGAATCAAAGTAGAAATTTACATTAATTACACGTGAATGGAAAACCAATAAGAAAACAAATAAACCAAAACAAAGACGAATTACGAATGTACATCGCATAAATATCAAAATAAGATTTGAAAGAAAAAAAATTAGAAAAGAAATAGTACTATGATCAGGTGACATATAATAATATTCGATTAATACAACCTAAAACAAACTACGTCTGGACAAAAAAGAGACCAGAGGCAGAAACTTTTTTTGCCTAAAAAAAGGCGCAACAAGTTATACATCCTCATAAAGAGGCGTGATAACCAATGCGTTTTTTTATAGGCAGGTTCTGACTGTGGTAGTCATGCTTAGCTGATAGTTACGTTGATTATTTATAAAATCATTTTCGTTTACATATTAAATTAGAAAACAGAAGGTCTAAAAGATAAACGAAAGTAATCCTATGGTGGTTTGTATGTGCAGGTGCTTGTATGCTGATATGTCGTTGCAGTAGAAGATGTTGATGCAGTTGTAATCCTTTGCTCGTGTTGCACTGTCATAGCCTCTGATTCACAATATAAGAGATCATAATGGTAAAGTTGTTTTGTTGGGAGCAAAAAAGTGTGGATCTAATAGTATTTTTATTGTGGAAGCTCTCGCTTTAAGAAAATGCATTTTAGCAGCTAAATATTTAGGAATCTCAAAGCTTATTGTGGAGGGTGATAATTTATATGTTATTAATTCAATTCGTAGTACATGACAAATTCCTTGGGAAACTTCTATTATTACCAAGGATGTGAAATTAGACCTTCATTGTTTCGATGAAGTCATAATTAAAACTCTGTTTGGCAAAACTACTCGAAAAGATAAATTAAAACTCGAAAAGGTAGTTTGAAAAAAAAGAAAAAGCCTAATCAAACCCTAAAAGGTAACTGATAAGGTAGCTGAAAATTAGGAGCTGATAAAGTAACTGATTATATAAAAGCGTGTTTGGCAAATTAGCTGAAAAGGTAGCTGATTTTGGTAAAATGACGTAAAAGGATATAAAAATTATTTAATATTATAGAATAAAATGGTACAAAATGGAAAATAAGTCATTTCAGTCTGCGATTTCTCAAATCTTTCCCGGTAGCATTTCATTCAGTCCTTATTTGACCAAATAAGTTACTTGTCAAACACTTGCAAAAAAATCAGGTAGCTGAAATTTTGGTCAAATAAGCTACTTTGGTCAAATAAGCTACCTGAAGTGTCGTGTCAAACGGAACCTAAACATATGTTATCTGAAGTCAACAACTTTTGAGGTGATTTGAAAGTCGGTGGCTTTAACTTATCTCACTCATTCAAAAGAATGGGATAGATTGATCCTACATTAAACGATCAATCTAGCTTATTAACTTTTTTAAAAAAAAAAAAAAAAAAAAAAAGACATCTACAACATCACCCACTAAAGCAGTAAAGCCCTCGTTTTTACGCATGGAGTAGTTCAATATCGGGAGGACTTTTGCAACAATATGAATACAATTAGAGAGAAGCACGTCATGACAGAACCGGCTTTTAAATATAGATGGTGCCTTTTGAAGTAAACTTATGGGTCATTGCTTCATTGGTACAAATTAAACTTTTTTTTTTTTTTTTTTTTTTTTTTTTTTTTTTTGACAATTCCATACTAAGAGATTGAGATTCCTATATTATATACAAAGACCAATATAGAAGACGCCGTAAACTTCTGCTGAATCTTCCTTAGCTTCCACAGACTCGTCATTCTTCTACTAATGCGGTTAATTTCTTCTTGGTGGAATTCAGGAATCTTAACTAATTTTTTTCTAATTTTTTTTACGGAATTTGGTTTAAAACGGATATATCCATCATAAACTTAAAACAGGTTAGGTGAAATACGATAGACAAAACGAATAATTTAAAAACTAGTAACAAAAATTGTCTTATTTATACTGAGTGGGAGTCTTATCTGTCACTGTTTAAATCAATATGTCTAATTTAAGGGGAATCTAGCTACTAAAAACTTTTCGGATGAGTTTGATAGTGACATGGATTACCATGGTACTGTCCTTTAGTAAAAATTAAATATTTTGTAAAATAAGCGGAAATATATTATCCACACTTTTCTTTTCTTTTTATAGTTGGCCATGACAATTTTTCGAATTTGTGATGATAGGATAGTGATAGTAGTGATGCGTAATTGCGTATGGCTTGGTTCAATAGTGGTCGAATGGTAGTGTTGTTTGTAAAGGGGGATGTGGTAAGTTATGGTGCGATACGTGGTTGTACTGATAGTGGTGGATCGAGGGGTTGCCTGGTTGGTAACCGTATTTTTTATGTAGGAGTAAAAATAGACTTAAATAAAAAAATAAAAACTTTATCATCATATTTTATCGTATGGTACAGGTAAAAAATGGCACAAATATATCCACCCGAGAGGAGGGGGTAATAATATGCGAAAATTTTTAGTTAAATTAAAGTTTGAATTATTATGAAAAGATGACCAATAATCTGAATTATTCCTATTAAATAACTCTATACTGAATCATTAAACATTCGCCTTTTTAATTTACGAATACGAATATATTCATAAAATGATAATATTCACAAGTCAATTTTATACTATTCCGACTTCTAGAATGACTCCAATGATTATAAATGGTCAACCAACCACAAAGTTACAACAAAATTAAAAATAAGAAGCACGAAGCGTAATATCGTACACGAAATCAAGTAGACGTCGAACCTTCGTCATTCCTTCATATTTCTATTTTCCACGTTGGAAAAATCAAATACGGCGTAACAACCAATATCCATAAAACAATCTATACTTTCTACAACCTATTATTTCCATGAACCTAACGCTGTAACGCATGCAAGAAAATTATACTCAAGAGAAACAACATGTCTCTTTCTCCTTTCCTTCTATTCACTTTCCTTTTTTCAAATTTGTCGCCCTTACAAAAATGTGTATATATATATATATATATATATATACCCAATTGGTACAATAACTAACATCAATCAATCGATACTATTTTATTAAAGTCGAAGGGTCGATAAAACAGAAAAAAAGATGTATTCGTCGTTTTCCTTAGAAATTAAAATTAGATATGTTGAAGATATGACTGTAGGTAAGAAACTCATTCGAAAAAATGTGTTTGTCGTAGTTTCTACAGAAGATGGTCGAAACCAGGTTAGTACGAGGCTTTGTGAAGACGGTGATCATTGTACTAACCCTACATGGAATGAAAAGCTAACGACCACGGTACCAACCCATACAAGATTTCTCCTTTTGGACGTTCGTCAGAGGATGAAGTCGAAGGAGAAATCCATTGCAGTGGCTAGGGTTCCGATTTCTGACTTTATAGGTGATTATACACCTCCAAACTATTTGCATTTCTTGAGTTATAGAATGAGGGATTTAGAAGGTGAGCCAAATGGAATTATTAACTTTTGTGTAAATGTTAAAGGGAGATTGGATCAACAACAATATGGTCAAAACTATAAAACTAGTGAAATTGAAGGGTATGGTGGTAACTATAGACAAAGTTGTGTACCAAAACCATACAATGGAACACCATATACAGATGGTAATAATACAACAAAATTTAACAATAATAATGTTGTAGTTGGAGTACCCGTGGCTGCTGGGTGGTGCAATACATGGCAAAATTAGCACGCATTTACAAAGTTGTCAAGTTATTCATATACATGTATCCAATCTTTCATTCTCTTGAAATTTGTATATACTTTTCATAGATGGAGTAGAAATCTTGTGTTTTAGTGTTGTAACATATTGCTTACCCTTCCTTGTTTGTATGTATCATCTCTTAATGTCAAAATTTACATGAATTTGCCGAAACAATAGTCCTATTTTAGTAGAGCCCTTAAGTAGAGGAATTAAACTACCACCTCCATTATTCATTTTTTTTATTAGCAATAAGCGAGTAAATCCCGGAGACCTACAGCGAGTAGAGTCCCAAAAAGAAACAAAGAAAACATTAAAACACAATACAATGTATCCTTTCCAAAATAAAGATCTTGCGTTCTAGATTCAAGCATCAAGTCTCGGAGTCCTCCTTTGCATAAATCTTTTTTCCTTCCACGATCTCAATGATTTCCAGTTGTTTAACTCTTCCTTCAATGTATAAGGTAAATTTTCATTCCATGATTTGCACCACAAACCAATTCTCAAAAGCAATTTGTCCCTCATATATGGCCAATAGGGTATCTTGTTCTCAAAAATAGCTTCATTTCTCACTTCCCATAATATCGCCACGATAGCAATAAAAAATGATTCCCAAAGTCGTTTCTCAAAACCAACAAAGTGAGAGTCATTCCATACCAGAAAAGCGTCATCAATCTCCAAGGAACAAATCCATGTCATCCCCCAAACATCACGAGTATCAGTCCATATTTCAAAAATGCCCATACTAGTACTTCAATGCTGCTATCGTAGCCTTTATTCAGGTAATAGTACTTTATTAAAATCACCAAATATTAGAGCAGGACCAATAAGAGAATTTCTAAAACATAGCAGCTCCTCCAGGACCTTCTTCCTCCCTTCATTAATTACAACATGGACAATACACAAGTATCACCCTCTCTATCAACTGTCTTTATTTCCAAGAAGTTAACATTGTCATTTCTCCACCACCCTCTTACGTTTCATTCAAGAGATAGTGTTTGATTTCTACAAGTCTGTAGACATAAATTAAAGTTGTTTTTCAGAGATAATAATTTTTATTGCAGTAAACTTATCTCTATTCCCAACCCCTCTAACATTCCAGGCTGAGTATATATGGAGTATCATTATAACACGCCACCACTAGATCACTCAGTCGAGTATGGAGTATACTCGGCATACTCGACTGAGTAACCCTTACTAGATCGAGTACTCAGTCTCAAAAGCCATATAACTCCCCCTTCTTCACCCACTAAGGATCCCGCAAGGTCAAGGTCAAGCCTTATCGATCAAGGATTTGAAGATATCAAGTTTATCAACTACGATGGATCAAGATCGAGAAGTTACGTCAAGCCATTGTTCATTTTAAGTTATGTAATCATCAGGGGGAGTAGACAAACGATGTACTCTTTTTCCTTATCTATGATTTTGTCCCACTGAGTTTTTCATGGAAATGTTTTAACGAGGCAGTTTGTTATGCGAATTTGGAAGATATTGTACTCTTTTCCTTTTGGGTGTTTTTTCCAGAGGGTTTTTCTAGCAAGGTTTTAACGGGGGATGTTCTTCAGTAATGGACATCCAAGGGGGAGTGTTATATATGAAATACTATTATATAGATGTCCATATCATAAAGAAATCTAGAATATATTATCTTATATAAACTCTATTTCATTGTATTTGTTCCGGGTGTAATTCCAGAGCAAGTATTGTTACCACCCGTGGCTTGTAGAATGACGTCTTTGCTTGAATCCTCCTTGCGGTCTCCTGAAACGATGAACAAACTGAGGGCTCGGCTTTGGCCGAGCGTACTCACTCCGACGCTCAAGTCAGTAAACTTAGAGAGGTAAGTTGTTGCTTGGCCTAAGTATATGTATTGTAGAGAGATAAGGAAGATATTACCAGGTGAATAGTGATTCTTAGGTTAATTTTTGGATCCTTTCCTCAATGAAGGTTGAGGAGTATTTATAGACTTTCACCTTTTGTCACGTAGTGGCCAAGTGGCCAAGTGGCTAGCAGGTGGAAAGACCGTTCTACCCTCGGCCGATGGACCCATGGCAGGCCGGCCGAGGGTCTTGGATATGAGTACGCGGATATGTATCCCGGCTGGCTAATTGCCTAGCCGAGACCCAGGTGACAGGCCGATGGGTTGCATCGGCTAGACTGTCTAAGTCGTTGACTTTGCTGTGGATATCTTTGACCTTGCTCAATGTGTTGACTTGGTTAGCGGTGCAGAATATGCCCCATCAATTTACCCCCAGCGTAGTCTATGCCGTGGTATGGGCTCCGATGTATGTAGAGCGTATATTCTGCGCAAGTAATTTCTGAAACTTTTTCTGTATCGGCTTCTTCTACCTCGGCCTAGTTCTGCTTAGGCCGTACCATATCCCCCCTCCACATGGATGTGTAAAGGGCATCCGATGTGGAAAAGAAAGTGACACTGGCCGAGACCAGGGTTGGGAGTGCCGGTTGTTTTTTATTGCCCTTTGGCCGGCGCTTTCTAACTTGGTTGATCATGTGGCCGGCGGAGAGCAGATACTTAGGAATTTGTTGAGGAAGATGAATAGGCAGAGATATGAAGGGGCGTGTTGAAGACGCTTGATCACTGTTGCATTGATTGACGTTCGACTGTTGCAACGATTGACATTCCGTGGTTGCATGTCCGACACGTGTCTGTTCGCTGATTGGCTGACGCTTCATGGGCTGTTCCCTGATTGGTCCTTCTTCATGGGCTTTTCCCTATAAATAGGGCAGTTGTTCCGTGAATTTGGCTACCAATTTCATTTTCTCAAATTTTTCTCCGAAATTTTCATCTCTCTAAACTTTCAAGGGCTTCTTTGTCTTCTAATTTTCGTAGTTGTTACTCCGTGAGTGTTTTTCTTCAAGGTAAACAAACAAATTTTCTCACTTCTTATTTTGTTACGTAATCATTGCTATCATGTCTTCTGGACGCCGGGACTAGCACTGGCGCCGGGGTTCCCCGTCGCGTCTTGACGAGGAGGGGGTACTAGATGCCATCCCGATAAGATCTGGGGGCCCTAGGTCTCCTTCTCCCGTAGTCGATCCACCAATTTTGGAGGAATGGGAGGATGAGGATGATGATGCTGATGATGATGAGAGGACTCCTTCTGATGGTGAGAGGCCGCTTATCCCGGATCATGGCGAGGCCTGCAGGACTGGTCTTGACCGTGTCTGGACCAATAAATTCGCCAGCTGTTCCGGTGCGACTCTTTTCGGAGGCCATTTCTCCTTCGGTGAGGGGTACAAAATTGTTATCCCTGAAGAGGGTCAGGCGGTCTGTTGCCCTCCCCCGGGTCACGTCGGCGTATATATCAGGCACATGGAGTATGGGCTCCGGTTTCCTTTGAATAGACACGTCATGGCCATCATCAAAGCTATGAACGTCGCTATGGCTCAACTGCACCCGTTGGCCATGAGGACGATAGTTGGCTTTGTGTGGCTCTGTCTCTTTAGGGGGGAGGTCCCAACAGTTAACTTATTCCGCCGCCTTCATCTTCGGCCGTCAATCGCCGGTAAAGTTGGGTGGTACAGCGTGCAGACGGAGCCAGGCTACGTCTCCGTGTCCAAGCTTACTTCTTGCAAGGACTGGCAACGACGATGGGTGTACGTCCAAGTGCCGGAGGACTACCTATTGCCTCGGTCCTTCCAGAGCCCTGTTTACTTGCGGTGTGAGAACCGGGAAGAATATGAGAAATGTATTTCCCGGGGTAAGGTTAAGATGGACGCTTCGATGGTCCCTCTTCTCGGAGGAGAAACGGGCGTGCAAATTTGTTTGATCTTTGAGAAAGGATGGTCGCCCCCGACTCGGATTATCCTTCGGGATGAGCCGCGCTGCGCTGTCGGCCTCATACCGGCCCTCAATCGGGGTGAGTGGGGTCGGTGTGAGGCCCATCTTTACTGTTGTATTCTGTTTTAGAGCTTTGTTTTACTTCCTTTATGTAACTCTTGTTTGATTTCTTGCACCGGTTTGGCCAGGATCATGCGAGAGGACCTTAAAGAGGTTAGGGCTTGATAAGGACGGGAAGGTTGTTCAACGGCATCCTACGGTGGCGACGCGCGTGATCGCAGACTGGCTCCCAACGAACTGATGGACAAGCAGCTGAAGGCATTGGATCCGGAGGCGGCCCATGCACGGGTTCTCGGAGGCGTGCCGAAGAGAACAAAGAAGGCAGCGTCCAAATTGGCGGCGGCGTCAGTGCCAACCCCCTCTTCGACCCCAGTGGTCCAGAAGGATCATGTGGAGGTCATCGATATCACTGAGGGGGTGGTGACCGTTGCTAAGGGCTCTTCTCCTCTGAAGAAGAGAAAAGAGCCACCGTCTGCTTCCACCGTTGCCGGGGAGAAGACTGCCCCAACCGACCCTCCGACTAAGAGGGTCCAGACTGGTACGGATCTAACTTGCGGTTCAGACTTAGCTGGTTCGTTGGACATTCCCGATGACCGACTCTCTGATGTGTCGATGCATGTTGACGTGGATGCTCTGTGTAAATTTTTTGTAGATCCGCCGTCGGCAGCTGCCGTTCTCACTGAGCGGCAGTTCGAGAGGCAGCCTGAGAAGACGGGTGATAGAAATGTCACCGTTGACTCCTCAGTTCAGAAGATTCCTTCCACCGAGCTCGTGGCGGAGGGTGAGAGAATATATAAGAGGCTGGCGAAGTGGACCCGTCTAGCCGGCTCCCACATCATGGAGCAGGAAAAGGCCGTGGCCCAAGCTGGGCCGCTGATCGCAAAGCTTAAGCTTGACCTCTCCGCTGCAAAGGGGGGAGCCGGGAAGGCTAAGCTGGATCTCCTTGCTGCCAAGAAGTGGTGGAGGAAGCTGAGAAGCTGCTGGTGGCCGAGAGGGCCAAAGTTGAGGATGTTGATGCTGCCACCGCCAAGTTGATGGAGGAGCGGGACAGGTATAAGGGCGCTTATGACGCCGTGGTTGCCAAGAGGGAAGAGTGGAAGGTTCTGTACGATGCCCAGTCGGAGGCGCACAGGGCTATCATTGCTCAAAAGGAGAAGGATATTGAGATGCTTCAGACTGAGCTTCTCCCTAAAATGTGCGCCGAATTCCGAGACTAGGCCGAGGAAGCGGCCAGAGAGGCAATCAAGAAGCTCTTCCCCGACGGATCCTTCCCATGGGATAAATTCGATAATCTTCTGGACGAGATGGCCGAGGCTGCGGAAACAGCGGCTGCAGAGAAGGTGGAGGCGGCGAAGGTTGCTCAGAAAGCTGAGGCCAAGGCGGCCTATGATGCGAAGGTGAAGGAGGCTGAGAGGCCAAAGGTGCTTGAAAATGTCGAGCCTTCTCCTAAGCCGGCCACCGAAGATGCTGCTGCTACCGATGGAGGGCAACAACAGGCATAGGGAGACGGGCGATCGTCACCAGACTCACCCGGCATCTCGGATAGCTTTAGCTGTTCGGGGGCCAACTATTGAGCCTTTCCTCCCTGCCATCTTTTGGCGCTTCAAGTGACATGTTTGTAATATTTTGCTTTTCTTTTGTTTTGTTAGTAAAACTCTTGGTAGGTTGTGTTTAGGCTTATCCCTATGGGGACGGCCGTCGTCTGTACTCTCCTTGTAATTGTTTTCAATAAAGTTGGTCTTATTGGCCTTTGGCTTGGCCGGGGCTTTGATCACAATCCTTCACTTGTCTTCTTGCGTTATTAATTGAGTGCCTTCGTTTTTACCTTCGGTATGACCGAGGCAGTTTGAATGCATATCTCAACTGTGTTTAACGTCTTTAGCGTATCGACCGACGTATCCCCGTCGCTCTCGCCTTTGGCCGAGGTAATCGGGGTTGCGGCTCGACAGCGTTCGTAACTGTGTAGGCATATTGATCGCTGGATTTGCGTCTCAACTGCACTGAGTATACGTTTCTTTTAGCGTATCGACCGACGTATCCCCGTCGCTCTCGGCTTTGGCCGAGGTAATCGGGGTTGCGGCTCGACAGCGTTAAAGAATGTAGGCATATTGATCGCTAGATTTGCGTCTCAACCGCACCGAGTATACGTTTCTTCTAGCGTATCGACCGACGTATCCCCGTCGCTCTCGGCTTTAGCCGAGGTAATCGGGGTTGCGGCTCGACTCGGCAATGTTAAGAATCGTGTGTAGGCATATTGATCGCTAGATTTGCGTCTCAACTGCACTGAGTATACGTTTCTTCTAGCGTATCGACCGACGTATTCCCGTCGCTCTCGGCTTTGGCCGAGGTAATCGGGGTTGCGGCTCGACAGCGTTAAATAGAATCGTGTAGGCATATTATCGCTAGATTTGCGTCTCAACTCGCACCGAGTATACGTTTCTTCTTGCGTCTCAACCACGGAGGGGATAAACACTTTGATGGAAAACTTGGATGTTTCTTCATTAGATATAAACACGCGCCGGGGTGCCGACAATGGTTTTGGACACCTCCGCCGCTTATACAAAGTACTTTCTTAGGTTGTCAGTGTTCCAGTGGCTCATCAAGGGTACGCCCCCCATGTCTGTCAGCCGGTATGTACCCGGCCTCATCTCTTCAACTACTTTGTAGGGTCCCTCCCGATTGGCGTTAATTTACCATGAATATTTCCTTTGTTGGTGGCGGCCGACTTTCTTAGGACTAGATCTCCTATTTTTAGGTCCCTTTTGTGGACTCTTCGGTTGTAGACTCTTCTCATCCGGTTTTGGTATACTGCCAAGTTGAGGCGTGCCGTATCTCGGCTTTCTTCCACCAGGTCTAGGGAAGCTTTCAGGCCTTCCTCATTTTCAACTGGGTTAAAAGTAGCCGTTCTGAATGTTGGCATCGTCGCTTCAATTGGTAGGACTGCTTCGGACCCGTAGACTAAGTGGAATGGGGTGTATCCCGTTGCTTCTTTCTCCGTGGTCCGAAGGACCACAGACGCCGGCGCATTCATTGGCCCATCTTCCCTTAAGGTCTTCAACGTCTTTTTCAAACCGTTGAGGATTGTTTTATTCTTTCGCCTCACGCCGCCCGTTGCTCTGTGGGTGGCAGACGGAGGAGTATGCAAACTTGATGCCAAGCTCTTCTAACCAGTTCATTATTAGGTCACTCCAAAACTCTCGGCCGTGGTCGAATACCATGACTTGGGGTAACCCAAAACGAGTTATAACATTTTCCCAGATTACCTTTCTGACGGCCGCTGTGGTTTTTGCCGGTACTGTTACAGCTTCAACCCATTTGGTGAAGTAATCAACGGCGACGATCAAGAACTTCTTTCCTCCGGAGGCCGTTGGAAATGGCCCTAGCATATCCATCCCCCACTGTGCGAAAGGGAGGGGATTAAGCACCGGTTGTAGGTCCCGGGAAGGAGCGTGTATCACCGGAGCATGCATTTGACAGTTCGTGCACTTCTTGGTTTTAGCCTTGGAATCCGCAAGCATGGTGGGCCAGAAGTAGCCGGCTCGGAGAGCTTTGTGGGCCAGCGTTCTTGCCCCCATGTGATGACCACAGATGCCTTCGTGAATTTCTGTCAAAATTAGCTCTGCGTCGGCTGGGCCGACGCATTTCAAGAGTGGTCTTATTACGGACCTTCTGTATAATTCTCCTTCAAACAACAAGTACCTGGCGGCGATCCTCTTTATCTTGGCCGAGAGATTGCGGTCCTCCGGCAACTCATTTGCAAGTTTGTATTTCATTATGGGAGTCATCCACGTTGTCACGGCCTCGATGTTGCCCACCGTGCAGAGTGCGTCAGTGATGCTTTTAGCGGTCCTGATATCCACTAGCACGATTCGGCTGATATTCTTGATGGTTGAACTGGCAAGTTTTGAGAGAGCGTCGGCCGGTTGTTCTCGGACACGGGATGCACCGAATTTTGAAGAACTTTAATTTTGATGTGTCTGTTTTCACCCTTTCCAGGTATCTTACCATTCCGTCGTCTCGAGCCTCATACTCTCCTCTCGATTTGGTTAGTTATCAAGAGAGAGTCCGTCTTCAACACAATATGCTCGCCCGGCGGCTCTTGCCACTCGACTCTGTTATCACCGCCTCGTATTCGGATTCGTTGTTTGAGGCCGGGAAGGTAAATTTCAAGGCGTACTCAAACTCGTCCCCGTTTGGGCTGATGATAAGGATGCCGGCGCCCGAGCTGTTTGTTGTGGAGGACCCGTCGGTGAATACTTCCCATACACCGGGATGTACTTCTTCTTGATATGTGCATTCGGCCAGGAAGTCTGCAAGTGCCTGTCCCTTTATCGAGGGCCTCGGCTTGTATTGAATGCCGGCGGATAGTTCTACCGCCCATTTGATAAGCCTACCAGATTGTTCGAATTTTTCTAATGCCTTCTCCAATGGTTGGTCGGTTAAGACCGTCACGGGATGTGCGTCGAAGTAAGGTTTCAGTTTCCTTGTGGCTATGACGACAGCAAAGGCCGCTTTCTCAATCAGCGGGTAATTTCTTTCGGCGGGTAGTAATGTATGGCTGATAAAGTAGATTGGGTGCTGCTGCTTGTCTTCTTCTCTGACGATCACGGCACTGACCGTGGCCGAGGTAACTACTATGTATAGATATAGCGTCTCCCCCAGCATTGGCCTAGACAGGGGTTGGCGGTGTCGAAAGGTGAGCTTTCGATTGCACGAAAGGCGTGCTCTGTTCCTCCCCCCAGCTGAAATCTTTATTCCCCTTCAATACTTTGAAGAAACGGGTGCTCTTGTCGGCGGATCGAGAGATGAAGCGGGCTAGGGCCGCCATCCTCCCGGTCAGTATCATGACCTCTTTTCGATTTCTCGGCTCCGGCAGGTCTAAGATTGCTCGGACTTTGTCTGAATTGGCATCAATTCCTCTGACGCTGACAAGTACGCCGAGGAATTTACCTGCCCGGACACCGAAGTTGTATTTCATTGGGTTGAGCTTCATCTTGTATTTCCTTAGTGAACAAAATGTCTCGTGTAAATCGGCCAAGTGCTCGCTGTCAGACTTGCTTTTTACGATAGCATCGTCGACGTAAGCCTCAATGTTTCGTCCTTTTTTATTTTGGAACACTTCGTCCACCAGCCTTGTGTACGTTGCACCGACGTTCTTCAAACCAAACGGCATCATTTTGTACATGTATGTGCCGTTAGCAGTGATAAATGCGCATTTAGGCATGTCTTCCTCGGCCATGAATACCTGGTGATACCCCGAGAAGGCGTCCGGCGAGCTCAAGATAGTGTAGCCTGCCGTGGCGTCAATTAAACTATCTATCCGAGGCAAGGGATAACAATCTTTGGGGCATGCTTTATTAAGGTTGGTAAAGTCTACACACATTCTCCATGCCCCCGATGACTTCCTCACCATTACAACATTGGCTAACCACTCAGGATAAGTACAAGGCATGATGAAGCCCGCCGCTAGTAATTTATCTACTTCGGCTTTGATGGCCTCATCCTTCTCGGCTGAGGAGTTCCACATTCTCTGCTTGACTGGGCGAGCGGTGGAGAGTACGTTCAGCTTGTGAACAATCACCTCTCGGCTCACGCCTGGCATCTCGGCCGCTGAGTAGGCGAAAACATCTTTATTCTTCCTCGGCAGTCCGGGAGGTCGGCTCGAATTTTGGTTCCAGTTGTTGACACCGACGATTCGGTGCGGCCCGGGTCAATCTCTACCTCCTCGGTCTCTGCTCCTTCGACCATGCCGATGGTTCGGCCGTTTCCGGACCTGGGGGTGTACTGTATCTGGAAGGATTTTAATTTTGTAGCGCCAGCTCTCACCCTCTCTAGATACTTTATCGTCCCATAGTCCCGAGCCTCGTACTCTCCTCTGATCTGGCTGGTCACTAATGGTGAGTCTGTTTTCACCATGACATGCTCCGCCCCGGCGGCTTTAGCTAGCTCAACTCCGGTTATCACCGCCTCGTACTTGGATTCATTGTTTGGGGCCAATGAGGTAAGCTTCAAGGCGTGCTCAAACACGTCTCCGTTTGGGCTGATAATAACGATGCCGGCCTTCGAGCTATTCGTCGTGGAAGGGCCGTTAGTGTAAACCTCCCATACGCCGGGATCCTCCTCGTTCTTCGAGACGAGCTTATGCGCTTCCCCCCGGTCCGAGACATACATCAATGTGAGAGCCCGGATGGACATCACAGCGTTGGCTTCGCTCAAAGTGACCCGGCCTATGAGAACGTTGTAGGCAGACGAGCCGTCAATAACCACGAACTCGGACATAACATTCTTGGCCGCACTTCCTCGCCGAACATTACTTGGCGGCTTGATTGATCCCGGGGTACCAGGCCGGCCCCGAAAAAAGCGTACAACGGTTTGGTATAGGGGCTCAAGTCTTCAACCTTCAGACCGAGGCTGAGGAAGCATTCTCTGTACATAATGTTTGTGTAGGCGCCCGTGTCAATCAGGCATCTCTTCACCAAGTAGTTGGCTACGTCCAGGTGGACCACAAGGGGGTCGCTGTGAGGAGCGATGACTCCCTCGTAGTCTTTCTTCCCAATGGTCATATCGGGGATGTTGGAAGCGGGGGTTGCTGTGTTGGGCACAAAGTTGATGGCCTGATATAGTTCATTCAGGTGCCGTTTGTGCCCATGAGCGGACCCACCGTTCTCGTTGTCCCTGATGACGACATTGACTACTCCTACCCGTTCAAAAACGGATTTCTTATTTGACCCGTCGGCATATGTTTTTTGGCCCCCGGCTACGTATTTGCCGAGACTCCCCGCTCGGATCGGATCTTCAATGGCATTTTTCAAATGCCGTGATCGTTGTTAAGTGGCGGGTGTGGCCGTGGTACTCACAAGATCGGCTCGTGTCACCGTCACTCCTCGCCCTAGGGGCCTTTCCCACTTTTGACCTTCGTTTTTGCTCGGGCGAAGACCTCGGCGCGATTCGACCGGGGGGTGTGATTATTGTCGCTTTCGGTAGTACGGTCTGCCGAACTCCCCGGCGCCCGTCGAGTTCATTTCCCGGGCAGATCGGTCGACCGTGACCTATTATTGTCACGGCGTTTTTCATCCGGGTTGTCCTCCCGGCGCTCTTCTTTTACGAGTGTTCGGCCTCGCTGGGCCTACCCAGTGTTGTGGTAGTCCTCCACCTTAATGGCTTGATCAGCCAACTTTCTGGCGGCGTCCAAGGTCAGGCCGCCGCACTTGATGAGCTCGTTTTTTAAGGCTCCCCTTGGGAGGCCTTTCATTAGTGCGAAGGCTGCCAATTCGGGATTAATTTCCCGAATCGGTTGAACCTTGGCGTCGAACCTCTTCACATAGCTTCGCAGAGACTCGCCGCCCTCCTGTCTGATAGTCAGAAGATCCGATGTCTCTACGGCCTTCCTCTTATTGCAAGAGTACTGGGCTAAGAAGGCGTCCCTTAGATCGGGCGTAACGAAGATACTGAGCCATCGGGCAGCCCCTTGTACCAACTTTGAGCCATCCCATGCAAGGTCGTTGGGAAGATTCGGCACCAGACCTCGTCGGGTTGCTCCCACACCGACATGTACGACTCGAAGGTTTCGGCGTGGTCGGTGGGGTCGCTATCCCCTTTGTATGTGAGCGCCGGCAACTTCGGCTTGGATGACACGGTGATTTCAAGGACATAGGCACTGAGGGGCTGTCTGACCACATGTCGAACGAGACGCGGCGATCGGCTCCTCGTATTCCTAGTCCGACTTCTCTCCTCATAGCGAGAAGGACTTCTCCTCCGACTCTGGTGAGTCGGGATTCTTCTCCAACTCTGGCGAGTTGGGCTTCTTTCGCTCCTCCGGGGTGTGCCTCGTTTGTGCCGCGGCGACGCGGTCCTCTCACGAGTGCGAGAAGGACTTAGGTCTACCACGACCACTTTGGGCTCCTCCGGTGTCTTGACAGGGTCAGCTTCTCATAATGCTCCGTTCAAGTTTCTTGGAGTCACATTTTGGGCCTTGGTCTCCTGGACGGTTTCCGCCGCTCTTGTCGGCGTGACAGTGTGAGCCGGCGTACTCCCAATTAGGTCCAGGAGCATCTTCAGTTTTGCTGCATCAACCACATGTCCCATGATGGTGACCTGGACGTTGGGCAGCGGTGTGTCTGGCATATTTGGCATCCCGAGTTCCGGTTGAATTACTCCGCCGGTGGAGGGTTGCGCAACTCCAGAATTTTGGAAGGTATCATCTTGGTGTAGTTCGGTTTCGTCAGTAACGAATACCTCTTGTTGTTTCGACATCTTCTTAGCTTTTGGGGTGGGTTTTTTTTTTTGTTTATATTTTTTGTTTGGGAATGAATGTGACTAGCTTCTAGTGTCTATCCCCACAGACGGCGCCAATTGTTCCGGGTGTAATTCCAGAGCAAGTATTGTTACCACCCGTGGCTTGTAGAATGACGTCTTTGCTTGAATCCTCCTTGCGGTCTCCTGAAACGATGAACAAACTGAGGGCTCGGCTTTGGCCGAGCGTACTCACTTCGACGCTCAAGTCAGTAAACTTAGAGAGGTAAGTTGTTGCTTGGCCTAAGTATATGTATTGTAGAGAGATAAGGAAGATATTACCAGGTGAATAGTGATTCTTAGGTTAATTTTTGGATCATTTCCTCAATGAAGGTTGAGGAGTATTTATAGACTTTCACCTTTTGTCACGTAGTGGCCAAGTGGCCAAGTGGCTAGCAGGTGGAAAGACCGTTCTACCCTCGGCCGATGGACCCATGGCAGGCCGGCCGAGGGTCTTGGATATGAGTACGCGGATATGTATCCCGGCTGGCTAATTGCCTAGCCGAGACCCAGGTGACAGGCCGATGGGTTGCATCGGCTAGACTGTCTAAGTCGTTGACTTTGCTGTGGATATCTTTGACCTTGCTCAATGTGTTGACTTGGTTAGCGGTGCAGAATATGCCCCATCAGTATTGTCTAATCATTTGTTTACATATGATTAAAATATCTCTTTCAAAAAAAATAAAAGAGATATTTTAATCATATGTAAACAAATGATTATCTAGATATAGGATATAAATGTTAACGCTTTCCAAACTTTTTTTTCATTATAATAATTATACTAAGTTAATTGCGCCGTTTTTACAACATGGTAACATTATTTTTATTTCCAATATTACCCTTTAAGTATGAAAGACATCCAAATTTCAAAAAGATAGAAGAAGGAAATGTAAGTCACCCTCTAGTGGCGTGGCGCTATCTTAAGGTTTCGTTTGATGCTCACCCAATTTATGGGAATTCTAGAATCCCATGAATTGGGATTAAAATTCCTTGGAGTTTCCAACTCCTATGTGATGAAGGAATTTAACTACCTCCCTCCTCCTGGTCATTGAAAATTCCTAGAAAAATAAAACTCAAACATTACAACCAAACGAATTATTGTAATTATTCACTTGAATCTTAATGTAGGAATTAAACCCCGTACATTATAAATTAACACATCAATTTAATTCTCGTATCAATCAAACGAGGCCTAAGTTTACTCTTAATACACATGTTAGAAAAAACAAATTTTATTAAGATCAAAATTAAAAATCAGTTCGCTATAATGTATGACAATATGAAGTAGATTTGGTATGAATTACCCAACCTTATATGAAAAATAGATTATCAAACATTCTTTGCTAATCAAATAACCGGGACGTAGGGAGTATGTTATAGCGTCAGAGCTACCCGGTGATAGTGAATTTGATAGCTTGGAAAACAAAAACAAAAAAAACAAAAAAAAACGGAAAAAAAACATTCCCTCCTCTATTTGTAAACGTTTCTTATTCTACCTAGAATCAAAGTCTCAACCTCCAAAAAAAAAGTAGAACCTTTATATCTAAAGTGCAAAGGAAACATCATCTATACTATCGCTGGGATTTAGGATCTAGCACTGTACCAACAAAAAGTATAGCACCGGAAACATCTTCCCTAATCACGAACATAAACGGGTGATCCGCTACAAATCTTATTTCAGACCGAGGCGGCAATCCTCCTGAAAAGCCATTAGCCATAGTGAAAGCTGCGGCCTCCGTCCCTAATTCATCTGTTTTGATAAGACATTTTTGAAATATATCACTTACGTAGATTGGGTCGATACTATCGGTGATTCCTGAAAAATCCATGCAGTTTTCGTCAAAGGGTAACGTCAACCCTAGCTGTTTCATAGTATTCTTTACATCAACATTGGAATCAAACTTGAATTTTGGGATCAAAAGTAAGTCGACATTGGCATGGTCGAGTTTGAGTTCGTCCTGGAACATATTTTGATCAATCTTGATGTTTTCCATGACATTTGGTAATCCATCCTTCTCAAATGGGAGAAACACATACATTGAGAAGGACTTTGTTAAAGCAACGTCGTCATCATCGTCATTGTCATCCAATGAAATTTCACTTTTGTATCGCATCTTTATAACTTGACATTCATTAAATGTTCCATAGTCAAAATGCTTGCGCTCGTGTCTCATGAATGGAGCTCGAACATTGTCTCCATTGAGAAGATTAAAGGAACCACTTTTTGTGTCTCTTGATTTAAAAGGTTTTAGCCAAGTTCCTTTGAAATACAAACCGTTCGCCAACAATAACGCAGTATTGTCTTTGATATTATCTCTTCTAAGTATTTGTTTGATCAACCCTTTTGTTGCTTGTCGAGCCAATGCATTCGCTTCCTTCACCACTTGATCACGCTTCAAAAATCGCAAAATTCAGTTTGTTAATAACGAAAAGTTTTTTTTGGTCGAAAACTACCTTATCTTTAAGGGTTATTTGTAAAAAGACTACCTTGTATTATACTACCTTTGTTTTTCTCCTTTTTTGGTAAAAAACTACCTATGCTGAAATTATGACGAGATTTGGCCATTTAGCGACATTAACCTATCTCACATGACTCTGTCTACCTAACAACAATAATCAACTGCGTCCAAACCACAATTTAACTTCGCGTAAGCAAAATTTATATTTTCACATTTCAATAAGGGTTTTTCAAACGTGTGTCTAAGGGCACACATTAATAAACTATATGTGGAAATAATAACATGATAATCTCATTAATTATGATAAAAATGAGTTTATTGTTGGATATCTCATAAGATTATCTTGTTATTATTTCCACATATGGGTTATTACATTAGAAAAACTCTTTCAATATTAACTACGAACTATCTATTAAAAGTAAGAATAAGTATATCATGACTTCCCAAAATCGGGCTAAGCAACATTATTAAAGCATAAAATAAGTCAGGTAAGGTAGTTACATGAAGCAAACAAGGTTGCTGACTTCATGGCTTCTATTGAACATTTATGTCACATCTCTTTCGAAGTGGTTTGATAGCTGGTGGCTTCAACTTACCTCCCTCATTCGAAAGGATGGGATAGGTTGGTCCTACACAAGAGAATCGACCTAGTTTTCTTACCTAATAAAAAAAGGTAGGTTAATTAGAGCAAATTTGTCTATACTCTTAGCGTAGGTAGTTATTGACCAAAAATAAAGAAAAAAGAAATCAAAGGTAGTTGAAAAAAAAATATAAGATAGTCTTTTTACAAATAACCATAAATATAAGACAAAAAAACCTTAACAAAAACAATAGTACTCACATTAGATTGTAGACAAATTAAAAACAGTATCGTACCTGATTGACGAAATCGACAATCCTAACATGAGCATTATGAACTTCCCTCATAACCTTCTCAAATTCAGGCTTGAACGAATATCGTTGATTTAACCACATTGCGTTAACAAAAGATGTTTGCGGCGCTTTTAAAATGTTAACTAAATTGCTAGACACCGCTTTCAATTCTGGAATATCACGGTGTCCAAGCACCGTTAGCAACTGCCCTTGCGTCTTATTCACGGCTCCAACAGCGACCATGTTAAGAACTGCGTCAATTGACGCTGGAGAGCAAATCATGTTCTTGCCCTTTGCAAGGTTTCCTTGTATGACATGTTTTGCAACTTGTACCGAAAACTTCGTCGTCGTCATCTTACTGTTTTTTGAAAAGAAAATGAGTATGGACAATTTGATGAAGTAACGAATTAAGGATATTTTTTCCCTATTCAATTTTGATACTTTAAAATTTAGCCCTAATTGTATCTAACATATGTTCAGCCCTTATCGCTGTTAACTTATCGTCAAGTTATTTTAAACCGCAAAGTCTATAAAATTATAAAACTAATAATGCAAAGCGAGATAATAAGATACCATACCTATACGCTTAGGGAGTGGGGTTGGTGGAAAGGCAAAGAAAACCGATTGAAGACGATGACAATGGAAGATCACATGCGTCGTAAACAAGGAAATAAATTAAAAGAATAAGGAAATTAAAGTGGGGGTGAGAAAAAAAAAAAAAACAATACACAGCCTTGTTGGTGATGAAAGGGTTTTATATAATGATTATAATTGAGTAGGTCTTGTGTAAGGCGGTTTTACACTAATGTAATTCTAAAACGGATTTACACACAACCCAATAAGAGGGTAAAAGTGGCTAATAAAACATTCCATGTAAAAGTCCAAAACCAAACTGAATTTGGGTTTTAAGAGAAAATCTTCAGCTACTTTTACAATTAAATAATTTAATTAAAAGAGTGTATTTATTTTTGTAATACGAAACTGAAGTTGGATTTTTAAAGAAAATCTTCGACTACTAAATACACTATACTGATAAAGGGATATCATCTTAATCTTTTCGCAGTTTTTAGTTTTTCATTTTATATTTATCTGAACATATTTTTATAATCCCTTAATTAATCATATTGTTGCGAAAAATCCACATGTTTTAATTGATGATCTTACATTAATTTAGTGTACATTGTACAAATGTGTTACATAATTTTACACAAATTCTAGAATAACATAGTCATACCGTGACGTGTTTTTTTGAAACCGTCTCACACCATAATTCATGAATATTTTAATATTATTAATATACCATTTACAAAGTACTTCGTACAAATTATCATAGCAAGCTTTTTTGGGACAATAATGTATCCCTGATCCGATCTCTATATGTTAGGCTTAGACTCGATTTTGAGTTTTTTACTAGGCACATTTGGACTTTTCTTTGCAACTCTATACAAACAGCAACTCTCCGATAGAATCATCGACACACCCAAATAAACGAGATAGTCCAATAAGAGCCTAAAAGGACATAAAATCAACAAAATAATGAAAAAGAATTGAAACCATTTGTAAAAATCTCAACCACACAAACCAAGGTGCACTCTCACCGCCGCCGTTGTTGCCATCACCGCCACCTCCACCTCCATCCCCACCTTCCCCGTCATCTCAGGTTAACTACAATCCGCGTCGTTACCATCGTTGTCCATCATCACCCGTAAGTGGGCATTTCTCTCCTCCCACCAATCAATTACAATAATAGTAGTGAAGAACGATAATAATGTTGCAAATTTGGTGGTTGGGCTTGACAATTCCAGAATTCAAAATTCGCCCCTTTTAAAATTCAATTAGTCTTGCTGAAGACGGGTCGGAGCAGTGACGGTGTGAATGTCACTTACAAAAAACGAATAGGGGAGACAAGGTGGGGCAAGACTCCCACGCGCTTTCCTCTCTCCTCTATTTGGGTCATTTGTGAGAGAAAATGGTATCCGTCATTCCAAAGTGACGGATACGTACCGTCACAAATGAGATTTTGTGTTTAAAATTTACCTTATGCTTTTAATTTAAAATATTTGTGCTTTTATATTGAGAACTTTAGAAGTCACTCTGTATGAGCTGCAAGCCTGCAATTAAATTAATTGACATTTTCCTTGACTAAATTGTACTCCGTAGCTTTACTTTTGATATTTGAGATTTTAACTTCAAAACTCACTATTTTGACTTAATAACTTCACATATTTTTGATGTAAATCTAAGAATTTCAACTTACCTTTTTTCGTTGTAAACATAGTGTAGTGCAAACTTACCTTTTTGTTATTGATCGTGACATAGTAATTTCGTACCTATTTACATAATAAAAGAACCCATTTTATTTTTAATCATGATTTGTACCTATTTTATTATCTTTAGTACCACTTTTTCTTAAAATTGTAAAATAATCTCTTAATAAATTTATTAAAAGACCGTGTCTCAGGAGACTTACTTTTGAGCTAATGGAGTGATCCTAACTCAAATTGTGGAAGGGAATAAGAGGATCGAGAAATACGTACTTCATAAATACACCTCATTCAATAAATTTACGAGCTAATTAAGCAGGACATCTGCAGGCTTAAAGAGTAAATAAAATTTATATGCATCGCAAAAGGAGGATACAGTAAGGATGAAAGTTATATTCTGGTCTAACCAAGTTAGACTTGCGAGGAATAGACAACGGAGGAAATTCGACATACAAAACCAGTTAAAGCTCTTAGAGGGAACAAAAGGGGTTTTACAAGTAAAAATGCTAACTTGGTCAAAACCATCTTCCAGGAGAGTGTCTCGATCGATAGAGATTTTGATTGCCAACAGGACGACTATGTACGAAGCACACAAACAAGAACTGAAACAAGGTATGAGAGATGCTATGTAATCAAATAGTCGGGGGGATGTGAGAGTGACCTTTCTATACTTCGTCACTGCTTCCATTCTTCAGGATGTTGTATTTGCACAGGGGACAGGTCGCATTCATGTGCAACCATTTGTCGATGCATGTGCAGTGGAAATGATGACGGCATGGAAGTTCTCTTATGTCACTTCCATCTTCATATGCCGAAAGGCATATTACACACTCCTAAAAATGTGAAAAACATCACCAGGGGTCAACAACTTGGAACAAGATAGGAAAACAAAACTTAAGCTCTTCTAATACTACTAATTGACGCTTGCAGCTTGAGACACCATCAAAGAAATACAATAAAAAGGCCATTCTTATATAGAAAGAGAAAATACAATTCGAGGATGATGAATTTCCCACTAAAGAAGGACAAACTGGAAGTAATCGAGATTAGAGAGTAATCTCCTTTCTCCTATTCTTCTTTAGGAATCTTCCCAAAAATGAATATCCGTTAACGAAATCCCCTTCATAATACTCCAGTCTTTTTGTCCGAGGATGAGGTTGAGAGTGAATACAGCTTTAAGGTCTCCTGACTGTGTAAAAGCTTAAACCCCCTTTTCTCAAGCATACCTAAAGTCGGAGTACTGTCGATATGTCTATGTGCACCTAACGAATGGCGGCCAACATATCTCCCAAAATGAGTCACAATTCCTTCCCTACTTTGCCCCCGAGCGGTTGAGCCCGTTCATATGTGTGAGAATTATTTATTTGCCTTTTCTCTCCTTCAGACCATTGACTATAGTGGGTACCAGGAATTCTAAGAATGACTTAATGTCTATAAGGTGAAGTTCCGGAGATGCACAAGTCAACCTACTGTATATTGAAAGAGATGTTGGGTCACGGACCCTGACGGCTAGTCATGTTAGCATTAAAATATTTTGATCATATTTAAAAAATTGAGCTGCTGCTTGTTTTCCTTGTGAAATAGCATGGAGACAGGCCAGACACTTGTACCTAGGTTGCACCAAAAACAACTCCAATACCCCAGCATCCCCAAGGAGGAAATACTTTCAAAATAATTTAAAGAGAAAAGATAACATTTTGACTAGACTTACAGCGTCCTCTGCTGAAAGATGATGCTCAAGAGGAGTGTCCGTGTCGCATTCAGTCATAATTCCACCAAAAGATTCCTGGATTTCACCACTTGGTTTCTCAATTTCACCTAATCTTCTGAACTTGTACTTCGTGAGCCTCTCAATATCCTCTTTAGTAGCTCCTTCCTATTTGTCAATTACATCCAACGACAAAATTGTAGATATGAGGAGACAGTCCTTCAAAGTCCAGATAGATAATTGTGATTGAAAACAAAAAACGCAAAAAAGTTACCTGATCTGCCACAGCATATAGAATTGCAATAATGCATGGAAGGCAACAACAGACAGCTATGCCAATGATGCACGCCACAACGACGCAGATCACAACAAAGAACACATCAAATGCCAAGAATGTTATAGTGAGCCTGTGAAAAGAAAGCAATCTTGAGTAACCTACGAAAGCCTACACAAAAGGGAGTTCAAGTTGAATCATTATCAAATATTAAAGGTTACATGAAGATGTACCAGTAAAGCTTTGGCGCGTCATCAGACAGCATTTGCCCACCAGATGATACCCAGTAGAATCCAATAATCCACCAAATAAAAGAGAACATTGTGTTTGCTGATTCCAGATGCTTTGCAAGACTGCTCAGGCAAAAAATGTTTAAAAAAAAATATGTAAAATTTATGGATCCTTCAGAAAAAGAAAAGAATTGCATACTCAGCACATGGTTTAGCATATGATCTAAATGAAGAGCTCCGGGTTAGAGGACCAATAAAAGAATGCAAGTTTTTTTTTTTTTTTTTTTTTTTTTTTTTTTTTTTTTTTTATATCAGCAAACTATTCAATTGCTGCCTCAATACACAATAGCTGCTAGCTAACACACCAGTAAGCTAGTAAATGTAATATACCCAACACATAAGCTCGAAGAAATACTCATGCAGTCATGTCCCTGCTCAGAGAAACTTTCGAGTTGAAGCAACAGGTACATAATAATCACCCATTTAAAGCATATTTGTCAATCAATAACACCAATAATTATTGGCTTCACCATATGATACATATCCCGACAAGCACAAAAGAATTATAATTCACAATAAAAGCAAATACTAAATCATTGGGGACACAAATTCATAACCTAGAGCTATCCTAAGCTTACCATATACCTAATTTCCTAATTGCAATTTGCAAACACGCACCAAAATACCCATTTCGTGTTCTTTGAGCAATCAACATCTCTTATTTCCAAACAGCAATTCCTATATTCCTACTCCCAAAGTGTACAATCGCATCAACGTAAATGCATGAAAGTTAAGCAATAAGCATTATACTACGACATTATAACATGAGAATCCTCACAGAGGAAGCAACAACAATAATAACACCACTATTACTACTACTACTACTACTCGAGCATCTTCAGGGCTCCTCTAAATCGTAGAGCTTGAGAATTGGATGTACGCAGCTTTACCCTACATTAACAAACTATCCATATGACCTAAAATTAAAATCATCGAGAATACATCAGATGAATACTAAAAAGACGCATTTTGCTTTATTCCATCAAAATCGCTCAAACAAAAAAACTCAAACCAAAGATCATACCTAACGTTATCCTCATCCTGCCTCCTCTCACCAACAAACTCGACAAAATCCCCTTCCACACTTGCACTACTCGAATTCGAGCTCAAATTCTCATAACTCCCGGGATTACTCCCCAAATTAACATTCAATCCCAAACCCGAACCCGAACTCGTCCCAACCCCGGCACCAACACCCCAACCACTCCCCGCCGAACCTCCACCCCCGCCCCCAACTCTACCTCCATCACTACTCTCTCTCCTCCGCCGATACTCAACACAAACACACCACATATGAACAACACACTGAATACCATAACCTACAAGCCAAAACCTCAACGGAACTTCCGTCACCTCATCATTACTCAACACCATCACAACAATGGCGGACATCACAAAAATAGTGTTCCAAATTAGGTCAAGGATTACGATCGGCGTAGAATACGCCCAATCACTTTGACGCTCCTCAATTTGCGCCGCCGCCGATTCACGCACGCGCACCGATTGTTCGGAGATCATTCGTTGACTGCTCGCTCGTCGGAGAAACCTTGCTGCGCCACGTAATCCTGCACGTCGCGAGAATCGGCGGCTTTGTGAGTGGATTGATCGCTCGTTTGGTGGTGATAGTAGCGGCACCGCCGCGTCTTCGGTGGTTGACATGGTCGTGAGAAAATTTTGACGGTGGAGAGTGAAAATTGGAGGTGTAGATAGAGAGAAGGAGAAGTGGGGATTTAACTAGGGTTTTGGGGGGAGTGATTAGGTGAGGTGGGAAACCATGGATGGATTGATGAGGAGAATTGGGGGAAAATTGGGAAACTAGGGATTTGTTTTGATTTTGATTGGGAGGAGGAGGATGGGGTGGTGTTGACAGATGGACTGAAATTATTGTTTTTTTTTTTTTTAAATTAATATTTGTGTATAGAACGGGAAATTTGAAAGGTCGTTTTTCGTTTAAAATAAAATGAAAAGTGGTTAGCATTCGACTCTGTGTATAAGCGTAAATTCTTGTTGCAAGCGGTCACTTTTTGTCTGATAATTAATCAATACATATATATAGAGTAGGAATTTTTTGAGTGATATTAGAGAGTCCCAATTTTTTAGAATCCTAACAAGAGTGGATTTCGGAAAAAATAAAAAATTTAATAGAGAAAATTATCCAGATAAAAGTAGAATTCTTAATATTGAAAATAAATTTTAATAAAGCTATCCTAATATAATTAGATCAAATACTGTATATCTTAACAAAATTATCCTAATATAAGTAAATTAAAATTATCAAATAAATAATGGACATCTGTAATAGTTCAAGTTATCATTTTTATTTTTACCCCATTTATGGTATCATACATTTGTAGTTTGTATTCTGGCATTAAAATAAATTTAAGAAGCTGACGGCCGATAAATAATGAATTTATTTGATTAAAGTGTTATGTTAATATGATGTAGTGTAATCTTACGTAGTTACACGGAGTATAAACTACGGTTCCATCAAAATATAGTCACTAAATAATCATTGGAGTGTGTACATAAATCGTAAATGTCTCCATATACAATCAACTGATCAATGCATATAAAATAACACATACACCGATCTATATATGTTACTATTTTTGTTTTAATAAATTTACTCTCTATAAGAATGTAGAGATCATTAGATGGATAAACGAAACCGAAAAGAATTGAGGTAGAAATTGGCAGCTTAGACAACTCAAAGCTTTTTGTAACCACAAATTCTCATTGAAGACATGACATATCCGTCACAAGTTTGTGACGGATACCACTTTACCTCACAATGTACCCACTTTTTCTCTCTCTGCAACACTATTCATGTGGTCCCCTTTCTCCACTAACCCATTTTGTTACCATTTTATCTCACAAAATATCCGCCACAAATGGTAACCCGTCACAAGGGAGACCAATTATTTTGTAACAATGGAGCAACTCATAGTATTATTCATATGATGAATTGCTAATCATTTCTATACTCACGCATTAGCCTAGATTTCAAATAAGAGTAAGTTTGAAAGAGTCTTAATAATTTAGACTACTAATTAATAAAGGTCTCAATAGTGTAATATTATGGTCATTAATTAATTAAATCAAAAGAACGCGCATTATGTTTTAATTTGACCAAATATTTTTTTTGGTAGAATGTGAATTCTCATTAAGCTCATAGAAAACAGTTACATTAGGACACTCATAATAGAACCTTATAAATTAAGCGGCCCTAAAGAGAAACAAACAGAAACCTCATTACAAAACAGTCAACTAACAACAATCAGCCCCCTAGCAAGTAGCCAATTTCGACTCCTAAGAATAGTAACCTCATATCCAATGGCTTGTAGACGAAACTTAATCATATGCTATAATTGATGAAGAATCTTGGTAGGTGTGGGAACACTACTTTCATGTTTAGCAGTATTCCTACTCATCCAGATTAGATAAACCAGACAAGCAAAGCTGGCCATAATAATTTGTTTCTGCAGTAGGCTCTTGAATCTTCTGCGTAGGATGCTGTCTAAGGAATGAAAAGACCATGACACTCCTAGCCATTGCTTAACCAGTTCCAAGCAATTTCTACTGAAGTGACAGTCAAAGTATAAATGATCCTGTGACTCCTGACTTCATTAGCCTGATCTTGGTGAGTAATCCGTTCCTAGCATATAACCAGGTGATAAAATTAACCTTAGGAAGGCACACTCTGTTCCAGACAAGAGGTGTCCAGCTAATCTTGTCCCTGATACCGTAGAGCTGGCAAGTCTGACCCGACCCGAGCGACCCGACCCGAACCCGAGCAAACCCGACCCGATCCGACCCGAAAATATTGCGACCCGAAACCGACCCGACCTGACCCGATGATGACCCGTAACCCAACATGACCCGATTATCAGTGACCCGAACCCGACCCAGACCCGACCCGATATTGACCCGACCCGATGTTGACCCGATTAAATTGATGAATCGATAATTATTAAGCTTAATTTTGATCAAAATGAAAGTGATTTTGTGTTTAGATTGATATGTTTGACTTAGTAATAAAGTAATTAAACTAAATTATAGGTTTAAAACTATATTTAATGATAAAAAATTGTAGTAATGCGATTAAGTTACCAGACCCGATAATGACCCGACCCAAACCCGACCCGACCCGATACATCATTTGACCCGAAATGACCCGACCCGATAACGACCCGAACCCGACCCGACTCGACCCGAAAGGGTATGCTGACCCGATATGATCCGAACCCGATATGACCCGACCCGATTTGACCCGACCCAAACCCGACCCGACTGACCCGATTGCCACCTCTACTGATACCCATCAAGTAATCATAAGTCTTCTGTGTAGAGTAAGGAGAAAGGAGCCAAACCTGATAGTCCAAACAAACCTTCAGTTTGTCTTTCACTTTACAAATTTGGCGCCAGACCCAACTAGAGTATTTACTCAACTATGTATCTTTGTGTTTTAGTATTGGTTTTACATACTAAGTAGAATTCTATTTACTCATATTTTAATACATTAAATTTATATTTACTTAGATTTCTATGTATATAGGGGTAAATTTTGAGATAGATGAACAAAGATTATGCAGGCTTTGAAAGTTTTTAAAGTATATTGATTTTTTGAATTTTTGATGTATGCATATATTTTACTAATTAACCGAAAAGTAGCTTATTTTTTTGGTAAATTGATATAATAAGTACTGCATATTTAATATTATAAATAGAAGGATTAAAAAAATTGGTAGCTTTCTCATATGTTACTCTTATTTTGGTAAATAATTTATCTACCAAATACTTACAAAAAAACTAAGATAAATGAAATTTTGGTCAAATACTTAAGCTTATTTCTTGGAAACAGGGACTATAAGCTTATTTCTTGGAAACATGGCCTAAATATGAGATTTTTCATGATCTCCGAACCAACCTCATATCAAATTAATTTGTTTTTGATGTTTTATTCTGGCCATGTTTACTTGTTTTTGAGCCTATTGTTAGGAGTTGATCTCAAGTTCTTTTTTAAAAAATTTTATACACTTGATTAATAGAATAAATAGCTATTGGTTCAGAATAAATATTAGCAATTAGACATTGTAACGCAAAGTACTTATATAGTCCATCATCACGAGGAATAGAATAATAAGTAATTGGTTCAAAATAAATGTTAGCTAAGAATAAAAATGGTAAGCTCAACAATAAGAAAAAGAAAATTTGATCAAAAAAGAACTCTATCACAAGTGTCCAATTATATCGCATTTGTCTTGGATGAAGCGAATATAAATAAAATTTTAGACTCAAACTAAATTTTAAATCATGTCAACCATGGGATTTAGACATGGGTACAAATAATATCAGAATTATTTAAGAAAACTATAGAATAAACGGGTATATAACATTTAAATGGAACGAAACTATTTTAATATCACCACAAGTTGAGGCGGTTATGGTTTTGAAAACTTTATCCACGACAATAAGGGAATGCCATTTTTCTATTAAATACGGGTATGAGAAAGTCTACATCCATCCCAACTCTCGTCCCCTCCCCCGCATGACATCCTTGCTTTTAGTCGTCGGTTTTTTTTTTTTTTTTGCTATGCGAGACTTGACAGAGTATTTTAGTCGGATTATATTTTGGGAGCAAAATTCATTAGTTTTAGGAATTGACTAAATGTACTTCATCCTCTTCGCAATGATCGTCTGTATTACTTTTACACAATCATCAATTTGGTAGTTTGACCATGATTTTAGACAAATTAATGGTCAAAGTTATTAAAATTTAACCCCTAAAAAGTAAGGTGGAAGATGTTTAAGAATGGGAGGGAATATCCACTATCCATGATGATTTTTTTTTAATATAACTCATAATGATTTGTTTAATAAGCAGGTAAGTCTTAGTCCAAGTGTGATATGCCGATGATGTGTTCATTTTATATATACTTTTACCCCCATATTTTAGCTCAAATTTATATGATTATTGCACTAACCTTAGTGTTTTTATGAGCTAATATTGTATTCTAGTTGTCTTTGCATGTTTTGTCACATTTTGTAGGAAGTTGAGCTTTTAGAAGCTTATTTCATCACTTGTGCAAGTAACTAGAAGCAAAGCTAACATTGGACCAACCTTGAAGTTTTACATGGATTTGCATGCATAAAGATATGGATTGAAATGAGAAATGCAAAGTCTTATGCAAAGTCAAGCCCAAGATTTGAAGTCCAATTAGGTGGAAGCTTAGGAAGCTAAAGTACATTGGATGCCATGCTTAAAGATGATTATCGGACGCTTAATAGGACATTTATCGCTAAGCATTGGATTCCATGAGCATTAACTAGAGGAATTAAGATGAACGAGCTAGAATCTCACGACCTCGATTGGGGCTTGGGAACCCGATCGAGGTTTCCTTGTTCTATGCGCATACGTTTCATCCCTAGCTTCCTATAAATAGAGAGCTAGGTCCGACCTACTTACCATCTTATTTTTTTATAAGGTTATTTTCAGTCGTTTGCCTTAATCAAAATAAATCCTAGCTTAGTAATAACAAAATAGCTAGCGGTAAGTCAGAGTCGAATCCACAGGGAGGCGGTGATTATCTAGTTTGTTTATATTTAAATCCGTCTTAAAAGTAACAAGTTATGGGGGTTTGATTGGTTTGATTGCTAACAGCTAATTGCAAAGTATATAAAAGATGAATAACAATAATATTAAAGAGTCTAGGGATTCGGGTTCACTAGGTAGTCATCAAAGGGTAGGATTTAATTCATTGATTGAGCAATTTATATTGTTGAAAGTCATATGATCAGTCGATTCTAATATGTCTTTTTAGATTTAACTTAACATGCAGTCGCTATCATTAAGTCGGTTTAATTCAATTATTGGGCCTATAGTAGTCTTAACCATGTCGGTGATAATCCTAGTTCATGCGATACTAATTAATCAATTCTGATCATTAATCAACTAATTAGAAGTAGAACAATGATTGAGCAACAATAGAAAGCAATTTAACAATCAATTCATAATAAACCCTTTTCTAACAACCTAGATCCCCTTTCACCCTAGATTAAAGGCTTAGCTACTCATACTAATAACGATAACAACAATAACGATATAAGAAAGCATAATTAAGAACATAAAAGATGAACAAGTAATTGAAAAAATAATTATTAAAAGATTAGAACAATACCGTAAAATAGCAATGTTTAGATCCGGAAGGAAGAACAATAAATAAGCTAAACTAAGTATTTGAGAGAGTTTTCTAAGGTAGCTATACTAAACCTACGTAAAATAATCCATAATTAACCTAGGATACGAGTTTAGGTATTTATAATAGTACATAACCGACTTAAGAAAAATTGCGGAAAATATGGAAACTGGAAGGTTCCTCGATCGAGCCTAGCCTTACTCGATCGAGGCACCAAATTTCAGGAACCCCAACTCTCGACATTGCAAATTTTAATTGATTAGGTTGGTTCCTCGATCGAGCTTCACTGTACTCGATCGAGGAACCAAGTTCCTGCTTCGCGCACTGAACTTCAAACGGGCGCCATTTTTTTGTTACTTGTCAGAAACAAGCGATTTTCATGGCGTTGGAAAGCTAAGAAGATAAGCTTTCACCTCCATTTAGAATAACTTTAAAATCAATTGTAGAACTCAAGATATGGCTCTTCAAAGTAGGCACTAGTAATAAGAAGCTCTTTTCTTCGTGTTTTCTTCTTAACTTCTCTTCCTTCATTCTTATGGATTCTCGTGCCATACTTCGTGTATCCCTTCATGCCCAGTCCGCGATGCCCATTTCATTCCTTTGCTCCTAAAATCCATCATTCCTGCATTAAACACCAAAAAGTGAAAGTATCGACATTCTAACATAAAAGGCATGTATATGATATAAACTAGCACGAAAACTGTATCAAAAGTAATTAAGGGGAGGCATAAATATGTATATAATTATGACTCATCAAACTCCCCCAAACCATTGCTTGTCCTCAAGCAAAGCAACACACAATACAAAAGGCAATCATACAAATGGCGAATAAACAACTCAGAGCTAATGTTGATGCATATACAAATCCCAAGCTATCCATATCTGTAACAAAGTAATGACCAAAGTGTACCAATTAAACAAATTCAAAGGTACGGGAAATAGAAAACGTAGCTCAAGTCTCAAGTCACCATACTATAGTCAAATGCCAAATACTTTTCGATCTTGCAAGACAAATTAGTTGGATTCTCGCGGATTCACTCATTCACTCATAAGTATTGTAAGGGTGAGTTATATGTAAGATAGAAAGAAGTAGAAACACTCACTCGACTTATGAAACATGCATGCAATCTAATGTGATAGAGATTTCCCCAACTAATATGCAATCACAAGGTAGACAAAAGTACATGTATCAAGGACAATAAGGGTGGCAAATGGGTTAAAGAGATAGAAATGGTTTGTGTCAAAGCACGTTATGGATATGTGGAGCTAAGACGATAGTCGCAGCGCTAACCAAAACCAAATCTTAAAATAACAGATGAACCCAACTTAGAGAAATGATCTCAACTTCACAACGTATGAGAACTAATAAATTACTCTCCAATTATGCATTAGACTCTAACAACCATCCTTTTGATCCTTGACAAAACCAAATGAAGCAATCTCTTTTATTTTCTTTTCCTCTTTTTTTCGATTTTTTTTCTTTTTCTTTCGCTTCATATTTTTCTTTTCCAACACAAGGATACAACACAATTGCTAAATAATGATCTTGCTATACCCACTTGACAACAATAAGTCCCAACGCGACCATAATAGCAAAATAAACATGATAAACAAGCAACCGCCCGAAAAGGTAGGCAAATTCTTGGATTGTAGCTCATAGGATGTAATTTAAGATTGGCTACAAGGGTTCAAACGGGCTAACAAAAGGATAATTGTAAGGCTTATTTGAACGGTAAGAACCGTCTATCCACATGTACTTATTCAAATGAAAGCAATAAAAGCATCAAGAAATCAATGTCACACTTATGCAGTTTGATATTACATATTCCACAAGGAGAAACCACACTCAAGCCTAATTGACAAATGAGACCAGTTTATTGATGTTCCTGGCCTAGGAAGCTCTATAGACCTCAGAATTTAAGTAATTTACCAACATAATTGTGTCAAATCTAATCAATATAAGGCATGTCAATACGGTTAAAACTTAAATTATGAGCTTTGTTTTCATGGATAACGAGTCAAAGCAATGTACATGGACAACTATATGGGATTCAAATGCAAAAACAAAGCAATTTAACATCATTGTTATTAAATTCAGCAAAACTCGACCTAAAACAAAGGAAAAACATGTTTTTGTGTTTTATAATTTTTTTTAAATTTTTATGCATTTTTGATATAAAAAGCACACAACATAAATAAAAAGCACATAACATAATAAAAGACCCTCCCCCAAACCTAAATGTCACAGTGTCCTCATTGTGATGCCTACAGCATAGCAATCACACACAAATCCAGCAACCTAAAGGACATAACTAACAAAAGGAATGGAAAAGAAATAGATAATACAATTAAAGAAGGTACAAGGGAAGAGAATATCGGGTAAGAGCTTATGATTCCCCCAAACCAGCTGCAAAACAGGGGAAAATAATCGACCGCACAATCCTATCATCGTCAGGTTATGTTTCCGAACCAAAAGACCTGGTTACTCGATCGAGCCCCATGACACTCGATCGAGGAACCTTCTTGTCGAGCAGATTTCTGCATTTAAAATAAATGCGCAAAAAAATTACAATCAATACAAGTTAAAGCTCGTAACAGTAAATCAAAAAGTAACACATGTGTAGGCATAAGTAGCACCAATAAATAGTCCAAGCAAAGAATAAAAACAATGAAAAATGTCCTGGCTCATCAAACTCAAAGTTCATAAAATATGAGCAATGTTCATCATTCTTCAGGTCATCCTCTTGAGGAAGGAGATAAGGCACTTTGTCTGTCATAGAAGCTTCATTGAAAACTCCAACTGGCTCCTCTCTGAAAACTTCAGCTTCCAAAGCATCTAACTCGGCTTCTATGTCAATACTCTCATCACAGCTGTAAACCATCTCAGGAGGAGGTTCATCTCCATATATCAATCTCTCTATTTCATCCACTTCCTTACTCCATGGATATGACGCAGCAGCAGGGGCGTCAGGTGGATTCCTGTCAAAACACAAAGCAAGACAATCATCAAAAGTAGGATCAAGAGCATTAATCATATGACAAGAAGCTTTTAAATCAGGAAGACGTTTTAAAGTATTATCAAGAACAAATATAATAGTGTCATCCCCAACTCTTAGTGTCAGACTACCATCCCTAACATCTATGAGCGCTCCTGCAGTGTGAAGGAATGGTCTACCAAGAATGATGGGTACTTGAGAGTCCTCAGCCATATCCATAACAATAAAGTCAACTGGAATGAAATACTTCCCTACTCTAACGGGCACATCCTCTAAGACATCCATAGGCCTCTTTAAAGTTCTGTCGGTCATTTGTAAGGTCATATTAGTGATACGGAGTTGACCCATATTTAACTTTTTACATATTGAATATGGCATGACACTAACACTAGCCCCTAAATCACAAAGGGCTCTATCAATAGCTATACTACCAATATGGCAAGGAATAGAAAAACTCCCTAGATCCTTAAGCTTTGGTGGTGAGTTAGCTTGCAATGCGGTCCCGCACTCCTGAGGAAATGCTACTGTCTCCACTTCATCAAAAAACCACTTCTTTGATAAGATTTCTCTTAAAATTTAGCATACGCCGGCACTTGAGTTACCAATTCAGTAAATGGCACTGTCACTTGCAGATTTTTCACTACCTCCATAAACCTTCCAAACTGCTTGTCCAGCTTAGACTTTTGTTGACGATACGGAAAAGGTAGTGTAATAGTAATCGGCTCGGCTTCCTTCGCTTTAGAATCAACTTTTGAATCACCGTCATCGACCAGAGAGGTTCCTCGATCGATCCCTGATGACACTCGATCGAGTAATAAAGTTCCTCGATCGAGCCTGATGCTACTTGATCGAGGAACCTTGGCAGATTCGCTGTTTTGATTTTTCTCGCTTTTATTCTCAGCTCGTGTTTCGACTTTGTCAACTTCTTTTTCATCATCACTTAGCTCCAAATTTCCCAATCCCTTAGGATGCATGTAGGGAACCTCATCTTCATTAGTGGGCATGTCCGGACCATTATATGAAGTACCGCTCCTCAAAGAAATTGCATTAACTTGCTCATGAGCTTGTTTACCTTGAGGAGGAAGACCGGACTATTTTGATGGATTTTGAGCCGCCATTTGAGCAACTTGAGTATCCAACATCTTATAATAAGCCATCAGTTCGGAGATTTGAGCTGTTTGCTTTTGTTGCATCATCAAAGTTTGTTACAATAGAGCTTTTAACTCCGACACCTCATTACTTGGAGCTTGAGGAGGAGGTTGAAATTGTTGAAAACCTCCTTGATTTGGCCTTTGATAACCTCCTTGTGGCTGATTACCACAATTTGGAGGAATAATATAGGTACCTTGTGGAGGAGCTTAAAAGAAGTTAGAATATGGTGTACCTTGCTTGAAAGATTGGAAGGCAAGAACTTGCTCTATAGTACTCATACACTTGGCCGCAGTGTGACCATCTATACCACATCTCTTGAAGGACACTTCTTATTGAACCATGTGAACCATCTCTTGCTTACCCAAGGACTGGGTAGTCTTCAATTCGGCTATTTGAGCCATTAGAGCCTCCAGTTGTGCTGTATTAGCATTATCTATACCACTTCCTCTCTTACTTCCCCTGGGGTTACCATACTCAGCTGTGTGAGTAGCTATCTGATCAATCAACTTCCAAGCATTACCATCATTACTGTTATCTTGGAATCTCCCATTGGCAGCTGAATCAAGTAAGGCTCTATGATCATCATACAACCCGTTGTAGAACTGATTGCAAAGGAACCAAATTTCGAAACCATGGTGAGGGACGGACCGAACTAATCTTTTGAACCGTATCCAAGATTCATTAAAATCCTCAGTAGGACCCTGTTTAAAACTTGTAATCTGACTTCTCAATGCATGTGGTGGATAATACCTCTTGTAGAGTGCAAGAGCCAATGAAGTCTAGTTGGTAATTGCGTCGGTCTCCATGTCTAGGTCTCTTAACCACTCAGCTGCATCATCTCTCAAAGAGAAAGGAAATAAAGTTTGCTTGACCTGATCTTGAGACACCCCAGCTGTCAAAGGAATAGAATAACAATAAGTAACAAACTTTTCCATGTGCTTTGCGGGGTCCTCTCCAGCTTTTCCTCCAAATAAATTCCTCTCTATTAGGCTTATGTATGAACGCTTGATCTCAAAAGTTCCCTTATCAGCGGTAGGGAGCTTGAAGCCTTTAGGAATATAATCAACTGTGGGTTCGGAGTGACTTGCCAATGTCGCCATCTTTGATGTTGTAGAAACCACAGGTGCAGAAATAAGAGTGTCCTCTTCTATGGACGAGTCTTCGGCGAAAGTATACCGCTCGTAGTCAAGTGTACTCAAGTCTTCCACTTGACTTACTTCTCTTTGAAATCTTCGTCTGTACCGAAAAGTCTTTTCTGGCTCGGGATAGATCAAATGGTATAATCTCTAACCTGTTAGACCTGGACATACACGAAAATAACAAGACAAGATAAAACTGCTTCAAGGAACTGAACTTCCCTGAAACAAAAGACAAAAATAAACAGAAACAAACAGAACAATTGTTGCCTCCTCGGCAACGGCGCCAAATTTTTTTTTGGGAAAATGAAAGTGATTTCATTAATAACCATAAACCAAGCTACATATTACATCATCACCATTTTGAGATATCACTTGTTATCCTGCAACTGACTCATCAATACAAAATACTGTCAATCCATTGCATTACTCTACTGTTCTTACATTTAAACACTAAGTTCTTCATTCTACGAATGCTATCCTGCTTCACACACTGCCCAAGTCTTTCTGGTCTTTGTATATACCCCTCAAGTCTGCAAATATTTCGAGCAGACCAGATCTTGTACATACTGCAGGCCAAGATCACAGCTACAATCTTCTTCCTGCACGCAGAGGACTGCCTCCACTCAATCCACCACTGAATGTAATCCTTATGTGGCAGTTCAACCATACACCAGGCACTCACAACTTGGATGGATTTCAGGCTATAAATACATTCAAAAAACAAGTGCTGATGACTCTCCTCATGTAAACCACAAAGATAACATACATTCTGATTGAGCACACCCATTGTGACAAGTCTATCCTGTGTAAGTAGTCTCCCACGAGCCAACACAAGAAGCTATTCTTGGGCACAATCCACTTATTGAGCATCCAGGGATACCAAGGAACCTTCTCACTATCAGGATTGAGCCATTCATATCCACCTTTAATGCTATAAGCAGAACCAGGGGGGAAAATCAAATGCTGAAGTCTGTCTTTAGCTTGACAGATCTTCCTCCAAGCCCAACTGCTACCAATCCCTGGTTTATACTCCTGCCACTGATACTGCTTAATATAAATTGCATGGATCCATCTAACCCATAGATGATCCTCCTTGTTAGCCACTCACCAGGCATATTTCCCTATGGTGGGAATATTTCAGCAATGCAGGTCCTTAAAGCCTAATCCACCCTATTTCAAGGGTTTACATATATGTTCCCAAGCAACTAGGGAGGGGCTTTCCTTCATCTCATTACCATGCCAAAGGAACTTCCTGCAGATGGTTTCTATCTTCCTGATGACTGTCTTAGGCAGGATGAAAATGCGAGCCCAGTAGCTATGGAGAGTTAATAAGACAACTTTAATAAGAACTGTCCTACCTGCATAGGACAACTTCCTAGCCCCCAATCTTCTCACCCTCTCCACAACCTTGTCCACCAGACATTGACAATCAAGAACAGATAGTCTTTTAGGGGAAACACATACCCCTAGATATTTAAAAGGTACTGTACCCCTTGTCATACCAGACATAGATTCAATCTCATGGATCAGATGGCCATCCATGCCATTACAATAAAAATTGGACTTACTCCTATTCATCACCAATCTTGTAGCTTTAGAAAAGTAATCAAAAGCTTGGAAGAGTAATTGTACAGAGTGCTTGTCCCCTTTGCAGAACAAGATTGTCATCAGCAAAACATAAGTGGGAGAGCTTGATCCTATTACATAGGGGATGATACTAGAACTTCTCATGTTGCTGAACCACCATAAGAATCCTACTCAGATACTCCAGGCAAAGAGTAAGGAAAAGAGGAGAGAGGGGATCTCCTTGTCTAAGGCCCCTCTTCCCCTTAAAGAAACCAAAATTTTCACCATTTAGTGATAAAGTGAAAGTAGGGGTAGTCACACACTGCATTAAAAGCTTCTGAAACTGGGGAGGGAAGCCCAAGGCCTGAGTCATTGCATCCAAAAAACTCCACTCTACAGAGTCATATGCTTTTTGTAGATCAAGCTTCATAAGGATTCTGGGGGAGCATGCTTTCCTCTTATAAAGTTTGATTAAATCTTGACAAATCAGTATGTTTCCAACTATGTCCCTTCCTTTTACAAAAGCACTCTGTGAAGGACTAACAATCTTAGGTAAAACATGACTCAGCCTATTACATATTACCTTAGATACACATTTATAAACAGTGTTACAGCAGGCTATTGGACTGAACTGCTGCACTGTTTCAGGCAAATCAACCTTAGGAATCAGAGTTATTGTAGTAGCATTGCACTGTTTCAGTAATTGTCCAGATTGAAACACATCTTTAATTGCAGCAATGATGTCAGGGCCTACAATATTCCAATTGTCCTTAAAAAATTGACTGCTATACCCATCATGTCCTGGAGCTTTATGACCTGGGATAGCAAACATGGCTGCTCTTATTTCATCATCTGTAACAGGAGCAACCAGGCTGTCACACTGCTCCTTGGATAAACAATTTGTAACACCCCCATACTCCAAGTGCCTTACCAGGACCACTCAGGTATAAGGATACTACCATCTCGGTTGCCCGAGGCAATGAATATCATAAGACAGTAAAGAAACGTGCTTTAAAAGTAATTATAGCTTAAGTGATTACATGTTCAAAACCAAAACTGATAGAAGGAAATACAAGTTCTCAAAACTATCTACTATCAAAATACTATCAAGCGACAGACACACCGGAAGACTTCTAAACTGCAACGTGATGACTCATCCCAGCTATCCCATACTCATCGTCTTATACCTGCTCAATAACTGCTCACCACCCCCGAATGGATCACCACAGTTTTTAAAACATTTAAACGGGGTCAGTACTAATCACACAACTCAATATATCAACAATAAGATAAACAGACAGCTTAACCGTCACACACACACACAACCACACCAATCCCAACAATCTCAATCACCGACTGTCCACTTTGGACCAACCACGCCATGGGGGACCGCAGCCGTTCCCACCTAAGCCCCGCTCATCATACCGAGCGATAACCCCCCCCATTAATGTGCACATCCCCTCCCGTGGCGGGTTCCACGGAGGGCGAAACTAGAGCGTGAAGCCACTCCCGCAAGTGACTCCACTCAGCCGAGAACGCATCTCGAGAACCAGAGAACAATCAACCACAATCACAATCACAATCACAGCCGTCACAATACAATTACTATATCAAACAATCAATCTCAACACATCAACAATCATCCCATTATGGGACTAATACGAGTAGAAATCCTACCTGAAAGCACAACTATCGACGGTCTCTACAAAATGTATCAAAAGCTTCTTCTACGAAACCTCCTCCTATCATACAACATACAAATACTACCAAATCATAAACTACTCAAAAACCCCCCAAATCCCTAGATTAGGGTTTAACCAACTTAAAGGAAAGACAACAAAAAGGGTACATAGATCTTACCCTTGACGCAAGGATCTCAACGGTATAACAAACGATGAAAACCGACCTTCCAAACTCCGGGATTTGCTAACAATGCGATTAAGATGATGAACGTACTTGCTTTCTCTCTTTGACAGTAAATTAGGTTTTGGAAAAGTGTTTAAGAACAATGACGGAAAAGATTATATACCTTAATCGCATAATTAACAAAACCCGAGAAATAACTCCCCGCAAACCGGCTACTCGATCGAGTAGCTAAGGTACTCGATCGAGTAGCTAAGGTACTCGATCGAGTATCCTAGTTACTCGATCGAGTACCCAACAGGTCAGAAACTATTTTAAAACGCGACTCACCCTTACTCGACAGAGTAAGGCCTACTCGATAGAGTACCTAAAGACTCATAAATACGGAGTATTACAGTCTTCCCTCCTTAAAAAGAACTTCGTCCCCGAAGTTCAACCCATACTCAAAAACAAACATACTAACTCGATCAAGACACAACAACGTGACTAAGAACTCAAAACAAAACTCCAACCCAAACATGAACTCGTAACACCAACTCCACTAACTATTCCTACCTCCACACCATGGCTCACGATATCGTATCGACTCCATTATATCTCTCTCAACACTAACTCCATACACTACCAACTAGCTCCGTAATACATCATCCAGAGCCAATCCAATATCAAAATACTTCTAACATCAAACGGAATGTTACATTCTACCACCCTTAACAGGAACTTCGTCCTCGAAGTTTACTTACACTCATAAACATCATCATGCCACTATCAAAACTCTCGAACTCCTAAACATCACACTACTACAAGCACGGCCATGGCCTTTTAACAACATCAACCACAAAACAAATCCCTCCTTTACGCTATGCTAACACTCTACTTCCAATTATTTTACAACATGCACAACCATGAAACTCACTTTAATCGCATCCTACTCCTCTTAAGACAAATGTTACGTCCTCGTAACTCACTAATACTAAATCCTTAGTTAAAACATCTCATCATTGTGGACAGCGGGCCGCCCACGGGGGCGCTTGGTGAGAAACGAAACAAGCGTTTGCATTTTTGTATGGAGTCGCCACCAATTTTTATGGGAAATTGGAACCGTTCGAATACCTCGTGTCATGTCAAGACACAAAGTAGTGACATGAACACTAAGCAATCGTTACCCTTAGCATTCTATGTCTAGAATGACTCTCGTGGATGCCAATGAACACGGGTGCTCACGGAGATCTGGAGTAAGGGGTGAGGGTACGTATTAGGAAGCTCTTTTGATCGAACACCTAATCCCGCCCGCCTCGATAGCGGCCTCTACTAATGATTAGGGAAGTTATTCGTACTCGATATATCGTCGGCTATATGCATGCAATGCAACATCCAAGTTTTAATCCTAACATGTGAAGATTTAACTAAGTCGGTGAAACACGTAATTAGCATACAATTGGGTCGAAGTAGGATTTAATGTTGATTTACATGTGAGAACAAACAAATGATAAAAGAAATACAATAATTATAAATAACAATAATGAAAATTACATTAATTACAACGGGATTAGGCGATTTATGTCGAAAATACCTTTAAAACGGATAATTTGAGAAAAAAGAATAAAAGAAAGAAAGAAAGAATTAAATAAACTAACGAACAGGAATTAGCGTGATATTACGGATAATAGTTAATGATACGTAAGCTAAACAAACTAGGTCAAGGCAGAAACGGAGTTCAGGGACAGAACTCAGCCAGGAACAGGCGCAGCAGAGCTGCGTCCTTTGGAATAGGCGCATCAGACGCTGCGTCTGTTCCTTGGCTCAGTTCTGGCTGTGAAGCCGTATTTGCAAGCCGTTAGTGTCGATTGGTGATTTTAATGACGGATTCAATTATTTTACTCGGATGGAAGTGATTAACATGTTATTTAACACGTGATTGGGTCGTGAAAACAGTAGAACAAGAATGAGATGCAAACGGATTAATTACAAGATGGAATAATGACAGAAGTGATAAATATTAATGAGTCCTCTATTGAAATCAATTCACTAACACTAGATGCAACGGATTAATGACGAATATGCGATGAACACGACAAAAGACAGATTAAACTATATCAAGGACGAATTCCAGAAACCCAATATGAATGAATTGAATCTCTACAACCCGGAATTGAATTTAATGACGAAAACCCGCAAATATTGGATTACTTGGGATTTAAGTCGGATTTATGACAAACTAAACATGTGAATGACGACGATTATAATACATGGAATTATTATGACATTAAGACAAAGAATTAACAGACGAAAAAGCAAAAGAAAGATTTTGAACACGGATTACAGAGGACAAACGAAGAAGGAAGGAAGCAGGAACTGCGGCAGCCTCACGAAGAGGCGCGGCGAGAATCGCTCCTTCGAAGAGGCGCAGCGATTCTTTGCGTCCTTTCTCGATGGTTATCTACTGGAAATCCGCAAAACAGGTTTTAACAAAGGGTTTTAGAAATCGATTTTAACGGTATTTTCGACGTAAACCTTACAATTGATGATACGAAAAGTAAAATACAATAAATAAATAAGGATTATACACCCTCAGACTTACATGTTGACGAAACGAGAAGAACTAAGATATCGATTAGTGATGCTCGACGCGAATGCAAAGAGAGTGCCCTCGTAAGAGGAAAACGATTGATTAATTAAGTTGATTAAGTGTAGTTGGTCAAATTGGTCGGTCATGCAACGGAGAGGCTGGTACCCGGAAAGATCTGAGCTTACGTGGTCGAAAGTTCAAGCACGTAGGCGCCAATAAGTAAGAACAAAGTCTAGAAAGCAAAGGGAGAAGAGAAGGGCGGACACTCGCGTGAGAAATATGAGGAGCGAAGGCTCCTATTTATACTAATCACGTGAAGGAATTAGGGTTTCGGAGACTCTTTGGAAGTGAATCTCCAAAAGATATGAAAAAGATACGTGAAACATGCGAGAAAGGGCACGGGAAGAGGCGCAGCGACCATCTGCGTCTCTTGGAAGAGGCGCGGCGCTGCTTGCGTCTATTCCCAGAAGGTTTCCTCCTGCTGAAGAAAGATTTCCGCGTTTGAGTTATGGTAGGACGGAAATAATTCGACTTCCTTAATATCTTATATGAATATTACGGGATATTGTCTGCCAAAAGATAAAATTTATGAAATATGGAATAGAAATATCCGGAACATTCCGAACATTCGACTCGGGATTTAACCGTTATCGGGAAATGGAGACGGTTTTTGACCCGGACTCGAATGTACTCTAATTATTTGCCAAAACGACCGTATCGGTACGTAGATGACAACCGTAAGGTAGACATTTAATATTTGAGCAATCACTTGACGATAATCTTACGAACTGTCACAAATCGTTCCGCGTATCAAACATGCGGCCCAATCATCACCGGGTGGTTTGCGAGAGGTGCAGAGATGAGGTATCTACAGAGCCCCCACTTTGACTGAGGCTTGGACAAGGCGAAAGTCAAAGTATAGCCATCAGTCAATTGAAGATTACAACTTTGACGACTATGGCGACGCAAGGGCGCTCAAGGGTCTCGAGCCAAGGACCTGTCGTCGGGAACATTTTAGAGTCTGTCGACTATCGGGGAGGGTCGTTTAAAGTCCATTAGACTACGTAAGGAGGCTCGCCAGCCATAAGAAGAGACCATACCTGAGACTTCTTTCTCGAGATGCTTCCGGAGTTGCGTAGGAGCTAAGGTTTGAGCATGGGAGCTAAGGGTAAGACCTAAAGGGTATATAAGGATTGTGCTAGGGTGTGGGAACCTAAAGGAAAGCATCGGCGGGAAGGAGGTCTAAAATAAGTTCAACTTAAGGGGTAAACCGGAGGTTGGGTATAGGAACTCTATCGGTTTGGGAATCTGAAGGCTTATGAACCTAAAAGGACTGGGATCCTATAGTTAAAAAAGTCCTAATTTCGGGTTTACGAACCTAAGAAAGAAGGTTTTGGGTTTGGGAACTTCTGGAGAACGACACCTCTGCCGAACTCCGCGGGGAAACACGAAATATTGAAAGTAGCAGGACACGGCTGGGAACTGCTGGGGAATCTGCTTGCGTCGGTCTCAAACGAACTCTGGCAAAAACTTGAGGTTGAATCTGCTTGCGTCGGTCTTAAGCGAACTCTTGTTGGAGAATATATTGACGATTAGGAACATCTTGATCGCCATGGAAGAAATCTTGAGTGAGCAATCTCTTTGCAAAATCTTTGCTGGCACAAGGGGCGAGATATTTTGACGACTAGGAACATCTTGATCGTCATGGAAGAAATCTTGAGTGAGCAATACTGCAAAATACTGCTGCGCTGGGGAAATGCGAGCCGGAACGAAAGAAAATCGTCGATCGGACCAAAAGAGTAAAATAGCATCGGGGAAGAGGCGCACGAAAGATGGGCCCACGAATAACGAACTTATAACGAATTTTTGAAAATCCTTATGGAGGGAACAAAAGGAAGAGGCACAGCAAGAGCTGCGTCTCTTGGAAGAGGCGCAGCGCCTGCTGCGTCTTTTCCCCAATTTGGGTTTCCTGCGTAAAAACGCGAAAATCAGAGGGATTGTTTCATTTGCATTCGAAACACAAATCACTTGTTTCTCTCTCAAATCTTCACCATTTCTGCCAAGGTTTGATTCAAAAGCTTGCTTTAAATATGACTAATCGAGGTATGTGTCTTAATCTTGTATTAATCTTCTGCATTTGTTGAATTTTGAGCCGCGAACTTTAGGGTTTTCGACCCTTTTGATTGAAAATTTGGGGCTTTTCCCCCAAATGGATTTGCCTTGCGAAATTGATGTTAGAAATGGATAGTAGGCGATGTTAGGAACATAACCATGTATTTGTTTCGAATTTTCATCAAGCGTTGAGCCTTTGAGTGAAAGTTTGAGACGGTTGTACAGCTAAACCGTAAATTGCTTCGAAAATAGCCTTAGGGTTGCCCATTTGCGATGAAATTTGATATTTGGGATCCTTGAATGATGGGTAAACTTCCTACCACCTCGGAATTTTGGTTTGTGACAACTTTTTCAGGACACTTTTCTAGGGCATAGTCGTCGTTATAGCGAAATGCTGCCGAATTTTCGACTCGAACCTGAAACTAGGCTTCGAACTGGACTTGACTTGACCCAATTTATCACATGAGCGATTGGTTTGATGGGAACGTGGCCAAAGATGGCAAGGAAAGAGCGATTTCAGGGCCTTGAAGGCTCGAAAACTCTTTAACAAAGGCTTGTCGTCGTGTGACGCGGCCTGAATTTGCTTTAACGTTGCAGGTGATGAGGCTTCTACTTCTGGGAGAGCTCCCATGGAGATAGACGCCGCTGCTGTTGAGGAGGATTTAGAGCAGGCCTTCACCGCTGCGGTGATGGCTGCTGAGTTTCACGAGGAGGAGGCCGTCGAGGAGGAGGTCCCGAGACGAGCCAACGTCGGGCGAGGAGGTCGTCAGCTGAGGGGAGCTCCTGCGTGGGCTGAGACCTGGAAGAGTAGGCACCTCTTGTGGGCTGCAGAGGGTCACCTGTCCTACAGGACAGTGAAGAGCTTGGTAAATAGGAATTCACTAACTCATTACCCATCCTCTTTCATTATTAGTCCAAATTTTCTTTCAAATTTCATTCAAAACTAAAGATAGCTTTTGTTTCAAATCATAATAGGAGGCCGGGAACATCAGGTCGTTCTCGGGTTACACGACGGCGATGGAGCACTACGAGCGGCTGTCGGTGGAGGAGAGGGCCATGATCGAGCGTGGAGCGTTCGGTCCTCTGGTTCAGGTCTGGAGGGATATCATGAAGAGGAAGTTGCGGGCTAACCTTAGCCTGGTCCGCGCTTTCTTGGATCGATTCTGGGATACGACTTCCACGTTTCACATGCCTTTCGGTGAGGTGAGAGTTACTTTGGAGGATTACGGCATGATTTATGGTTTGCCGTGCGGGACCGAGGAGATGGTGTGGCCGGAGACTGCCATGAGGGCGGACTCGGCCGAGGCGAGGAGGTTGATCGGAGGTGGAACTTGTCGCCGAAGGCTGTTCTGATCTTGGGTTTGGTACCCAGTTCTTACGTTCGAGACTACTTTGCGGGGAAGACCCCGTGCCGGTGATGATTGATAGGAGGGAGACAGCTCCTCCTCCTTGTACACCGAGCGGAGGGCCTCGTCTGTGGCTTTGGTGGTTCCCGTCTTCGATTTACCTCGGAGACAAGGGCGAGAGGTCATGTCGACGAAGCTTCTTCCCTTTCTTTCGACCCGAGTTCCCTAGGGCGCCGGGACCGGGTCACTCTGGTTTTGCGGTCCTTATCCGCTTCATGAGGGCCATGGTTCGTCCGGAGTTGATGGAGAAGGGGACTTCTCCTGTCTTTGTCGGACTGGACTACTTTGTTGGAGGTATGAACCTTTAGACCAAAGTAAATTCCTTTCTTTATCAAATCACGAAAGATCGTTCTTGATTATTCATTTTACGGCGTGGGTGTACTCTTACTTCCCGAGTCTCGCGCCCAAGAGGACGGAGCCGTGGAGAGGGCCTATCCCGTGGTGAAGGATTGGGTGATGTGTTGGACGAAGAGCAAGCGTTCTTCTCACAATGTCTACCGGCGGGACGTGAACGCTCTTCAGCTGAGCAGCGTGAGTATCCTGTTTGTATTCACTTATACTTCTTATGCTTTGCCTTTACTTGATCGTAGGAATGATCTTTACCTTATCTTGTCACAGTGGGTGCCCAGACCTTGGGTGGAGTACGCTGGAGCGCCTCCTTTTGTCGTTGAGGTCCTTCGACCTAGGAGCCCGAGCCGACTGCTGTTGAGGATGTCGATGGGTCCTGTGTGGTACTTGGGCGAGCGTTTGGCTTGTCAGTGCTCTCGGGACGCGTTGACGGTTCCCGTCGATCCTCCCAGGACGATGTTTAGGGAGCCTTCTGAGGCTGAGAGGGAGGCGGACTTGGCTGGTGCCAGTGGCGACGACCTTCTTCTCCCTGGCGAGGACTACTCGGCGTTCCTTTACGGGAGGTTGGCGTACTGGCCGGTAGTGGTGAGTATCTTTTACTTTTTTTCCTGATTTGATTTTGAGAATTGCGACGAAAGATCATCGATTAATGAGAGCTATTTGTCCTTTGTAGGAGGTCGAGGCGGCGGGCATCGAGCCCCCAGAGTACCCCGAGACCCTCGAGTACACTGACGCGACCGGGAGGACGACGATCTCCGAGCTGCGTGACTTTGACGTAGCTGTGACGGATGCTGGCCTAGGTGACTGGCAGCATCTGATTTGAAGGGTGAGCCTCTAACTTGTATAACTTTCGTGTAGGAACACATTTGATTGGGTTTGTTCAATTTGCTGAGAATTTCTTTTGATAATGCAGGTCGCGCCGTCCCGGTTCGTGGCACTATGGAGGGTGGCCAACCGGCTGCGAGCTACTGCCGTCGAGGCACTCGTCGGTGGTCGAGGTCGCCAGGTATGAACCTTACGCCTATTTTTCTCTTTTTGATGATTTTTATTTTGCTTGAATTGATTGACATGAGCCAATTTGTTGCTGTTTAGAGGGTGACCGCGAGCTGGAGCGAGAGTTGACCCAGTCTCGGGAGGAGGCCGCTCGCGTGTTGAGGGAGCTCGAGGTTCGGGATGCTGAGATCGCTGCTCTTGTGGCGAGAGTTGCCGAGTTGGAGGGCGCCCAGCAGTAGTCTTGTGTAGTTTTGTAGACTTGTACATTTAGACATCTGATTTTGAGCATTTTTGGATTTTGTTTGGGGCGCAAGCCCCCAGTTTGCTTGGACTTTTGGACTTTGTTCGGGGCGCAAGCCCCCAGTTTGCTTGTACATTTGCTTTGTTTGGTGTATATACGACGGCCCGAGTGCCTTTGATGTTGGGTTGTGTTGTTTGTATCTGCAGGTTAGTTCTTGAACAGGTTTGGTAGACAACGGTTTACGCCGTCATGCTGCCGAAATTTACATAGAAATCACGCAAAACATGCATTTTATATACATATGGCCTTGATTAGCGCAAAATGAGACTCAAAAGAGCACAAAAATGCAAAAAAATTGCCGGAAATGACCGGACGGTAGGGAGGGTTACCCCCTAAAAAAAAAAAAGAGAAATCTATAAGTTTAGAAAATGAAATTAAATAATAGAAATCAATATACACAAGCTAAATTAAAGTGAAAATTATGTTTAAAATGAAATATGCGAATGTGATATAATGGCAGAAATGTCGATGTCGCCTTGAAATGCGTGCCCGCGAATCTAGGAAGCCTGAAACATGGTAAACTTCTCGTATTTACCAAAATAAAACCCCGGAGGAATAGGAAATCATGCGTTATAGAATTAGGAAAGATACAACGCGGAAATCACAGAAGTGAGACTGGGGAAGAGGCGCAGCATGAGCTGCGTCCCTTTGAAGAGGCGCAAAGCGAGGCTTTGTTCCCCAGTCCGTTACGCGGATTTTTGGAAACAGCAATTAGTATAAATAGAAGCGTCGACGGAGCTTTAATTCACATAAATCTTCCGTCTCTTTCACATAAAACTCTCAAAATAAATCTTCAAAAAGAAAATTGTCATCATGAATACTTTGGAGATCCGTTTGAAGGAATAGACCAACGAATTTTCAAATATGGAGAAGCATGACATGGGTGTTTATAACCTTGGGTCTTTATTGAGTTTGAAACTCATTAAGGTTGTAAAACCGTTCCTGGATGCTTGCCTTGACTATTGGGACCCGAATTATCATGTTTTCGCGTTCCCGGGAGGTGACATTTGCCCATTTCCTGAAGAAATTGCTGCTATTGGTGGGTGGGACCCCGAACATTTACCTGCCATCCCTTCTACTTCACAAGGGTATAAGAGCAAATTCAGAGACTTGCTTGGACTGACTAGACTCGAGGTGGACCGTTTAGTTACCCCGAAAGGCGTGAGAATGTTGGACTTTGTAGACCGATTCATCAACAGGGCCGACCCTACTGTTTCTCATGTTGCCAGGAGGAGGGCATTTGGCTTTTGTTTGCTGCACGTGTATGTCTTCTAAGGACACGTTGATGAAGATTTGAGAGGTGATCCACGTCTTTTGGGTCTTATTGAGCAAATGGAGCTGCGCAGGAGCCCAGCTTGCTTATGCTTAGGGGAGATTATTTTGGGTTTGGATAATAGGAAATCCAACCGCGATTTGCCGTTCTTGGGGAGTCCCGTCATTTTGCAGGTAAAAGACATCTTCCTTTTTGTTTTCGTTTTTTTTTTTTTTTTTTTTTTTTTTTTTATGTCTAATGCCTGCTCTTGGTAGGTTTGGATTATGGAACGGCTCCAATTGATCGAGCCCCCAGTTCATGCACTTTCCTATCATGCTCGTTCGATTGCGATGAGGACGCGGTTGTACATGGTGGACTTTACCCGGTCTGTGACTATTGGAAGAACAAGTCAAGAATGATGATGGTCCGTTGATTAGGTGGGTTGTACCGTGGTGGCACCTCAAATGTCATCCTTTGGAGTATCTTCTTTGGATCCCACTATGTCCGTGCGCATTCCGGGATTGGAGTTTATGGTATGCATCTTTTCGGAAAGACGATGAGGCAAGTTGGGCTGAAGCGGCACGATCCCTAGGCTTGATACCGTCCCATGATCGCTATGGCTCTTACTACAGAAAGCCGAAGAGAGTGGGCTATTAAATGGGCCCAAAGAAACATGTGGTTCTTGAGCTTCTCCGCCAATGCTTTGTGGGTGTCGGACTCTTATCTGAGGTGGAGAAAGGTTGCAACTCCGGAAGAGCGCGAGAGACTGAGGAAACGCGAGCCTGTTGACTACAAGGTGCGCGAGGGAGAGGAAGAGAAGGAGAAGCATCTGACAGAGGGAGAAGAAGAAGCTGGGTTTCAGGTCATTCATCCTTCGAAGAAATCAAAGACTACTCATGTCGCGGACATGGTGGTTGGCAAGAATGGCAGAGTTAGGCCTCGAGAAAGACCGTTGGTGATTAGGTCTGAAGTGGTGCAAGAGCGCCCGGCTCGAGGTCGTGACAAGAAATATGACAAGAATGACAAGGGCAAGGGGAAGATGGAGGAATAGCCCGAGTCTTTATTTATTATTTGATTATTATTATTATTGTTGTAATAAAAAGGAGGGATTTATAGAATCCTAGCCTATTCTATTTTTGTTATGTAACGTACTACTATTATTTAGGAAACAAATGAAATAAAAGGTTAAATGGTTATGAAACCGTTAAAATTTTCTACTTTATTATTCTTGTCGAATTTCAAATGCAATGCAAATGTCCTTCTATTTACATTTTAGATATAATGGGTTGAATCCCGTGAAGGATTGCCTACGTATTCACTTGAAAAGAGAAATCAAACCCTTGCACGTAGTTCGAGTAAATGTAAAAGAATAATTGTTCGAAGCAAGAGCTTGTAATGAACATAGAAAATAAGCATGAGCTTTTGCTTACTCTGGAGGTGCGAATTTAGTTTATGTGATGATATGAGGATGACAAACTTGTCAAAATGCAAGAGCACAGTGACATTTAGCTTATTTCAGCTTGGCCAGGGGCCGTTTATTTAGTGCCACAAGAGCGACACATGGGTTTACGCGAGGCGCGTGTTTGGTCCTATTCTAGGCATAGTACCGTTTCAGTTGGTCGAGGTTTGTGGGGTTTGAAAACTCATTCCCATCTAAGTCTGTAATTCTAACCGCACCCCCTGGGAGTATGGATTTGACTAGAAATGGTCCGGCCCAATTAGGTTTGAATTTTCCCCGTGGGTCGGCAAAAAAAGAGCTCTAACCGATTTGAGTACTAAGTCTCCTTCTTTGATGTTTCTTGGCCTAACTCTTTTGTTGAAAGCTCGTTTGATACGTGCTTGATATGTTTGGACATTATGTAAGGCGCGTAGCCTACGTTCATCCAGGAGGATGAGTTCTTCATATCTATCCCTCTTCCAATCGGCCTCCGGGATTTGACTTTCTAGTAGAATGCGCAGGGATGGTATTTCTAGCTCGACTGGTTGTACGGCTTCCATGCCGTAGGTCAAATAGAAAGGAGTAGCCCCAGTGGGCGTCCTGACAGACGTACGATACCCCCATAAGGCAAAGGGTATTTTGCTTGGCCAATCTCTGTAGTTGTCGATCATTTTCTTGAGAATCGTGACAACATTTTTGTTTGCCGCCTCTACCGCGCCGTTAGTCTGTGGTCTATAGGGCGAAGAGTGGTGATGCTTAATCTTATATTTGGCTAGCAATTGCTCGGTTTCAGCTTGGAAGTGTGACCCATTATCGCTAATGATCTCATGTGGGCAACCATATCGACAGATGGTGTTGTTTTGTATGAACTTTGCCACGTTTTTGGGTCGTAAGACCGATGTAGGAAGCCGCTTCTACCCATTTGGTAAAATAGTCAATTGCCACTAGAATGAAACAGTGACCTCCTGTTCCGGCTGGGGTTATCTTCCCGATTATGTCAATTCCCCATGTGGAAAATGGCCAAGGAGATGTCATCGTGTAGAGCATTGAAGGAGGGACATGTTGTATATTCCCGAAGATTTGACAATTGTGGCAATGTCTCACGTATTTGATGCAATCGGATTCCATTGTGGTCCAATAATATCCCAAACGTGTGATTTTCTTTGCCATCATAGGCCCACTCATGTGAGGACCGCATTCTCCGTCGTGGACTTCTTCCATCACCTTTCGTGCTGTGAATGATTAAGGCAACGCAAAGACACTACACCCGTGAGGTGTTCTTTTGTATAATTCTCCTTGCCTCAGAATGTATTGGGAAGCTAGTAGGCGTATAGCACGTTGTCCCCTCTTGTCCATATCCGGTGGATAGGTACCATTAAGCTTGAAATTTAGGATTGCTTGGAACCAGGGTTCCTGTGTGATTTCCTCTTCATCGGTGATTTGGTGGACATAAGCGGCTCGACCGTCGTTCGATGCACAAAGGCATTTCTATCATGTGATCGCATATTTATCGAGATGCAAGTTTCGCAAGAGCGTCTGCAAATTGATTTTCCTCCCGAGGTAGGTGTAGGTATGTTACATGATCAAAGAATTGAGCGACTTGGTCTATCCTAGCCTGATAGGGTGCGAGGCTTTCACTTCGGATTTTCCAAGATCCTGTAACTTGGTTGATGATCAGTGATGAATCCCCATGTACTCGGAGGTTTTTAATGCCTAAGCTTACTGCCGCTTGTAGTCCAATGAGACAAGCTTCGTATTCTGCAACATTGTTTGTCACCTCGTCGAGTTTGACAAAGAATCGGTGTATGCTCACCTTCGGGAGAAATGATGCAAGACTCCTATTCCGAATCCTCTTAAGTTGGATGCTCCGTCAAAGTATAGGTCCCAGGAGTCTACATCTGTTTGAAGTATATCCTCGTCGGGAAATGACCAAGTATCTATGGTTTGTGCGTCGTTGATAGGATTTTCTGCGAAGAATTCGGCGACGGCGCGACCTTTTATAACTTTCGGTGGCACATATTTAAGGTCGAATTAAAGAGCATCGAGTCCATCTTGCCGGGCGTCCGTTGAGGACGGGTTTCTCGAAGAGGTATTTGACTGGATCCATTTTGGAGTATATCTTGACGGAGTAGCTAAGCATGTAGTGACGTAGCTTCTTTGTTGCCCACACAAGAGCGAGGCATGTCTTTTCGAGTTGTGAGTATTTGCACTCATATTCCAAGAATTTCTTACTTAGATAGTAAATAGCTCTTTCTTCACTTTCTACAGTTTGAGCCAGCATGGCACTCATGGCGGTTTCAGTTACTGTGAGATATAAACCAAGAGGTTGATCTCGTTATGGCGGCATGAGCACTGGTGGTTTAGCCAATACTTCTTTGATTCGGTCAAACGCCTTTTGACAATCATCATCCCACATGGTGTGGTCTGTTTTCTTGAGTTTCTTGAAGATAGGCTCGCAAATCATCGTAAGTTTCGATATGAATCGACTTATGTACTGTACTTTTCCCAGGAATCCTCTGACTTCTTTTTCTGTTTGAGGTTGTGGCATTTCGATCAGAGCTTTGATTTTTGAAGGATCTATTTCTATACCGTTGGTTAACGACGTATCCCAGAGTTTCCCGGATGTTACCCCAAATGTGCATTTCTGGGGGTTGAGTCTCATGTTGTACTTTCGTAGCCTTGCGAAGAACTTGCGAAGGTTCACAATATGTCCCTCTCTTTCCTTGGATTTGACGATCATGTCATCTACATATACCTCAACTTCTTTGTGCATCATGTCGTGTAGGAGTGTAGTTGCGGTGCGTTGGTATGTAGCTCCGGCGTTGATCAATCCGAACGGCATTACCGTATAGCAATATGTTCCCCATTGGGTGACGAATGCGGTCTTGTGCATATCTTCCATGGCCATCTTGATTTGGTTATAACCCGCATATCCATCCATGAAGGATAGTAACGCGTGGTCTGCATTATTGTCCACCAATATGTCAATGTGAGGTAGAGGAAAGTCGTCTTTTGGACTCGCTTTGTTCAAGTCCCTAATGTCAACACAAACACGGATTCTCCCATCCTTTTTGGGTACGGGCACTATGTTAGCTACCCAGTCAGAATACTCGGAAACTTTGATGAACCCGGCTTTGAATTGCTTGTCAACTTCTTCCTTAATCTTTAGAGCCCATTCTGTTCTCATTCGTCGAAGCTTCGTTTTGGGTTTGAAACCTGGCTTAATCGGAATCCTATGTTCGGCGATATCCCTGTCGATCCCTGGCATGTCTTTGTAGGACCAAGCGAAAACGTCTTTGAATTCATTTAGGAGGTCTATGAAATCGGCCCTTTCGGTTGAGCTCAAGGTAGTCCCTATCCTAAGTTCTTTGGGTTCTAGTTCGGTTCCTACATTGATGGGTTCGGTATCCTCTATTACCGGTCCCCCTTCCCCTTCCCCTTCCTGTAGTATTTCTTTGGCTACGTAGGGAGGTATTTCGATTGAGTCCGGGTCTTGGTCATCCTCGGTATCATCGTAAACAGAATTGCACTCAAGATAACGCAAAGAGTAAGCGAAACTTTGATTTATTCATATTAAGATTTGAGTAAAGTTGAAATAAAGAAGCCAACTGATCCATGGTCGGTGGCGGCAAAGGGACGATAATGGGGCATTTCCCGAACTATCGTGACTACTCGAGGCTAAGCTAGGAGAAACGAAGGGAGTGGGGATGACGACGGAATAGACTTTCTAATGACTTCTCTGGACTCCGACTCTGACTCCGACTCCGACTCCGACTCGAACTCGTCGTCTTCTGGTTCTCCTTTGAACATCTCTCCTTCTCCAGTGGTGAGCTTGAAGAGTCTTCCTTGGTTGTTGGTCCATTTGATAGATTTTCTCCACCCTTTCTGCTGCTTTGTGTCGGTTTACGTGATCAACGCGGTGGGGTTGAAGCGATCGTCTGAAGTATCATAGTAATGATCTCATCTGCTCGCGCCCCTAACGAATCGATTTTCTCCAAACAATAGGCTAACAGCTTGTTCGTCTAAGCAAGGTGCTTGACGGGTTTTGACGGTAGGAACCGTTTCTGGAGGAATGAAGTAGCAATCGTGAAAGATCTCGATTCCGGCTAACTTCCTCTCAAGATAATGCCAAGGTTCGGGAAATCCGTGAAAGAGTTCTGAACTTCCTTCTTGAACAAAGTACCCATTTAAAGTGGGGAGATATGGCCTCATTTGGACTCCGACGTGCTTGCGATTTTGGACTTGGGCTAGCATTTCGAGAACTTCTTCTTTTGTGGGTTTGTACCCCAGTTCAAGTGGTATTCTTGTTGAGTTGCCTTCCTTGTTTGGTGCGAAGGTATTCTTCCGAATTGGGTTCAAAGGCATTCCAGGGAAGTATCCCTGGGATTTGAGTATGTGGTTGACCACCAAGTTGGAGTAGGGATTATAGTATAAGGGTGCCAATTCGCTTTCTATGACATTTACACTTTGGAAGCCCCAAAGTTCGTATACGGGATCCGCAAGGACTTGATTGTTTGATTGCTTCTCGATTATTGCCTTGATGGGTGACGAAGTGATCGTCACTACTTTGCCATTTAGTGGGATCTTGATCTTTTGATGAAGGGTGGATGTTACCGCTTTGGAAGCATGAATCCAAGGCCTTCCCAGAAGTATGTTGAATGAAGCTTCGATGTCCACTATTTGGAAGTTAACCTTTCGTTCGATTGGTCCCGTGGCTATGGTTAGGTTAGCGAGTCCTACCACTTTTCGTCGTGTACCATCATATGCACGCACACCTTGATTGGTAGGGGTCCAATCCGACTCTTTCATACCTAGCTTGTATGCCGTTTTGAGGGGTATGACGTTGACCGCGGAGCCATCATCTACCAAGGTCATTGGCACATTCTTCTTTAGACAAATGACAGTGATGTATAGAGCGAGGTTGTGACTAGCGCCAAAAGGTGGCAAGTCTTCGTCCGAGAAAGTAATAGGATTACTTAGCTTAGGTGATTCTTGGAAGACCAAGTTAACTACATCTTCAGGAGTAGAGTTATGTGCTACATTTAGCTTGGCTAAATCTTGCAGTAAAGCTTGGCGATATGGGAATGAGCTTGCTACTAGTTGCCGACGAAAGATCACCTTTGTTTTCTGTAATTGCTTGAGCAAATGATCAGTGGGGTCATCTTCGTTGTCATTTGGTGTGATGACGTTGGTTGGACCGTTTTGAGTAGTGTTTTGATATGGGCGATCCGAACGAGTTAGGTGATCCACATCTTGGTCTTCACCATTTTGGACTATTTCTTTGACTAGGGAGTTTTCAATGAGATACTCGTCCTCATCATCATCGGCCCAAACCCCATTGACTTCAGCTAGTTCCCTCATTCTCATGATATCATCTTCTAGTCGTATGATTTGATCGACCAGTTTATCAACCACGGTGACTACTTCTTGCATAGTGGCATTTTGAGAGAAGATCAATGGTACACGTTCTTTAGGTATTGCGTTGGGATTGTGCAAGGTCGTTACCTTGCTTTCTAGTTCCCACACTTGTCTATCTACGCTCCTTGCCCATGTGATGAAGTCGGAAATGGTAGGGGAGATAGTAGAGTAGAGCCTTTCTTTCTCAATTGCATGAATTTCATTTTCGGTGGGAGAAATGAGGTGTGAGCAATCTAAGGTAGATTCATCACTTGTAATCACTAGAACTCCAAGAGGATTCTGAGTGTTGTTGGGTTTACCTCCTGGTGGTATTGGGAGTCGACCATCTTCAATCATATCTTGGAGCACGTGTTTCAATTTGAAGCATTTTTCTGTGTCGTGCCCTTTGCCCCTATGGTATTCACAGTATGAATTTTCATCCCAAAACTTGGACTTCCTTTCGGGTTCGGGAGTAGGTCCAATGGGTTGTAGTTTACCTTGCTTCATTAACCTTTTTAGAGCGTTGGAGTAAGTATCCCCAAGGTTTGTGAATTTTCTTGGTGGAGTAGTTTTCTTAGATGGCTCGAGAAGGTTAATTTCGTCGGTCTTGCTAGTAGAGCCGTATGAACGACTTGTGGACCCTTGATATCCTCGACCTACCGTTTTGGACAAGAGTCCTTTACGGATATCATCTTCAATCCTTGTTCCTAACACGGTCAAGTCCTTGAAAGTCTTGATGTTTTGATATCTCAAATGATTGGCATATATGGGTTTGAGATTATCCACAAACTTTTCCACAAGAGTAGCCTCATCCGGGCGTTCAACTAGTTGAGTGCTAGTCTTCCTCCACCTACTTAGGAAGTCGGTGAATCCTTCTTTGTCATTTTGGGTAAGAACCTCTAGAGTGCGCATGTTGACTTGGATCTCGGCATTATCCGCGTATTGCTTAGAGAACTCGATTGCGGCGTCTTCCCAAGTAGCGACTTTCTTGTGATCTAAAGTGTAGAACCATTGCTTCGGGATGGTGTCAAGAGATGAAGGAAAGATCCTTAAGAACATCTCGGGTTTGATGCCTTTGATAGACATGTAATCCTTGAAGGCACGAATGTGGTTCAAAGGGTTCTCATGTCCTTTGAACTTAGGGATATCCGTCATGTTAAAGTTAGTTGGTAATTTGGAATTGACGGCTTCATACTTGCGGTTGTTTTCCCTATAAATGTCATCACCCTTAAGGTACATCAATTGCTCCTCTAGGTATTGGAGTCTTTTCTCAGCTGCAGTCATTCCCACGAAAGGATTCTCATCCCTAGATTCATCATCGGAATTACGTAGTACTTCACTTTTATGAGGAGGCAACCTTCCCTCAACGGAGAAGATACGACCTTCGATAAGCTCAAGGTGGGCATATGTTTGGTCTTGGGTAATTTGCATTTGGGCTAGCGCGGCGAGGATTCGATCATTACCGTCTTGAAGGTGGTGGAGATTCGTTTCATCACTTGATCCGGGCATCTTGGAAACTGGATAAGAGATCGGCGACGAATCAAAACACGATCGACCATTCTATCACACTTGCTAAAAGAGGAAAAGTTTTGACTCGTGAAGTGGGTGTGTGCCACTTGTGTTGAGTGAGTTTTGAAGAAAGACAAGGTCTTTGAAAATGTGTGTCCTAGTCAACTGTAGTGTAGTTGTAGGAGTGGACTCGAAGTGAGGTTTTGAAATGGGCCTGTGGCCCGAATTTTGACTCGACAAACGGACAGAGTTTTGACCGGATTTTGCGCTAATTGGAAGCCCTATTTCGAAATTCTTGTTTGAAAGAGGGTTTTGATTTTTGAAAATTTGTCATGGTTTTGTTTAGAAATGGTGATCACATAAGGTTTACACATTTATACAAACATTATAACGGGATGCTGAGTGCATTTAAAAGGGTTTTGGTTTAAAGGGTGGGTTGCCATACCGAACCATCAAACCCGAAGTCTGTGGAGAGGCTCGTGCCAAACAAGAGTAAGGCCGATTCCTAGTCCATTTCCTCAAGTAGTGAAGGCCCTTGATACAAGCAAGAGTAAGCATCATGGTATGGATGACGTCAATCGCTATCCATCCTTAGGCCCAAATAAGAATTAGGACCGTTTAGACGGGACGATTGGTCGAATGGGTTGGGTTGGGCCTAGGAAGGCCGAATAAAACGGTCTAGGAAGACCGAGTTATGAAAACCGACAATTGTCTTGTACAAACTTATTCCCTAACCTTCTTCAAGTTTCACCCTTGGCTACACGTAAGTGTATTATCCCAGTGAGTCGCCAAACGTGGACAGCGGGCCGCCCACGGGGGCGCTTGGTGAGAAACGAAACAAGCGTTTGCATTTTTGTATGGAGTCGCCACCAATTTTTATGGGAAATTGGAACCGTTCGAATACCTCGTGTCATGTCAAGACACAAAGTAGTGACATGAACACTAAGCAATCGTTACCCTTAGCATTCTATGTCTAGAATGACTCTCGTGGATGCCAATGAACACGGGTGCTCACGGAGATCTGGAGTAAGGGGTGAGGGTACGTATTAGGAAGCTCTTTTGATCGAACACCTAATCCCGCCCGCCTCGATAGCGGCCTCTACTAATGATTATGGAAGTTATTCGTACTCGATATATCGTCGGCTATATGCATGCAATGCAACATCCAAGTTTTAATCCTAACATGTGAAGATTTAACTAAGTCGGTGAAACACGTAATTAGCATACAATTGGGTCGAAGTAGGATTTAATGTTGATTTACATGTGAGAACAAACAAATGATAAAAGAAATACAATAATTATAAATTACAATAATAAAAATTACATTAATTACAACGGGATTAGGCGATTTATGTCGAAAATACCTTTAAAACGGATAATTTGAGAAAAAGAATAAAAGAAAGAAAGAAATAATTAAATAAACTAACGAACAGGAATTAGCGTGATATTACGGATAATAGTTAATGATACGTAAGCTAAACAAACTAGGTCAAGGCAGAAACGGAGTTCGAGAGATTAACTCGGCCGAGAACAGCGCAGCAGAGCTGCGTCCTTTGGAATAGGCGCAGCAGACGCTGCGTCTGTTCCTTGGCTCAGTTCTGGCTGTGAAGCCGTATTTGCAAGCCGTTAGTGTCGATTGGTGATTTTAATGACGGATTCAATTATTTTACTCGGATGGAAGTGATTAACATGTTATTTAACACGTGATTGGGTCGTGAAAACAGTAGAACATGAATGAGATGCAAACGGATTAATTACAAGATGGAATAATGACAGAAGTGATAAATATTAATGAGTCCTCTATTGAAATCAATTAACTAACACTAGATGCAACGGATTAATGACGAATATGCGATGAACACGACAAAAGACAGATTAAACTATATCAAGGACGAATTCCAGAAACCCAATATGAATGAATTGAATCTCTACAACCCGGAATTGAATTTAATGACGAAAACCCGCAAATATTGGATTACTTGGGATTTAAGTCGGATTTATGACAAACTAAACATGTGAATGACGACGATTATAATACATGGAATTATTATGACATTAAGACAAAAAATTAACAGACGAAAAAGAAAAAGAAAGATTTTGAACACGGATTACAGAGGACAAACGAAGAAGAAAGGAAGCAGGAACTGCGGCAGCCTCACGAAGAGGCGCCGCAGGAACTGCGCTCCTTCGAAGAGGCGCAGCAGTTGCTGCGTCCTTTCTCGATGGTTATCTACTGGAAATCCGCAAAACAGGTTTTAACAAAGGGTTTTAGGAATCGATTTTAACGGTATTTTCGACGTAAACCTTACAATTGATGATACGAAAAGTAAAATACAATAAATAAATAAGGATTATACACCCTCAGACTTACATGTTGACGAAACGAGAAGAACTAAGATATCGATTAGTGATGCTCGACGCGAATGCAAAGAGAGTGCCCTCGTAAGAGGAAAACGATTGATTAATTAAGTTGATTAAGTGTAGTTGGTCAAATTGGTCGGTCATGCAACGGAGAGGCTGGTACCCGGAAAGATCCGAGCTTACGTGGTCGAAAGTTCAAGCACGTAGGCGCCAATAAGTAAGAACAAAGTCTAGAATGCAAAGGGAGAAGAGAAGGGCGGACACTCGCGTGAGAAATATGAGGAGCGAAGGCTCCTATTTATACTAATCACGTGAAGGAATTAGGGTTTCGGAGACTCTTTGGAAGTGAATCTCCGAAAGATATGAAAAAGATACGTGAAACATGCAGAAAAGGGCACGGGAAGAGGCGCAGCCCATCATCGCGTCTCTTGGAAGAGGCGCAGGCGCTGCTGCGTCTATTCCCAGGAGGTTTCCTCCTGCTGAAGAAAGATTTCCGCGTTTGAGTTATGGTAGGACGGAAATAATTCGACTTCCTTAATATCTTATATGAATATTACGGGATATTGTTTGCCAAAAGATAAAATTTATGAAATATGGAATAGAAATATCCGGAACATTCCAGAACATTCTGACTCGGGATTTAACCGTTATCAGGAAATGGAGACGGTTTTTTACCCGGACTCCAAATGTACTCTAATTACTGCCAAAACGACCGTATCGGTACGTAGGTGACAACCGTGAGGTAGACATTTAATATTTGAGCAATCACTTGACGATAATCTTACGAACTGTCACAAATCGTTCCGCGTATCAAACATGCGGCCCAATCATCACCGGGTGGTTTGCGAGAGGTGCAGAGATGAGGTATCTACAATCATCCTCATCACCACCACATGTCAAAGATAACCGCCTATAACCTCATTTCTATAACCGTTCCTATTTCCAAGGCTTTCTTACTTAAACAGTTCTCATACTTCAATTCACTCTGCACTCCATCTAACTAATACCGCAAAACACTTAGCATAACCAATACTCCAACTCTTCCACATTACCGAAACATGACATACCTCTCTATATAGGCTATATAAAACTTCTATCGCCAAACGCATAACTCACGATCCACACGTGTTACGTACACTCACACAAGATCCTCAAGTTCTTTTCTTTCATCACTGCAAAACTCATACATGACTTAACAAGACACTAAATCCAAACACCCTTCCCTCACTGGCCCAACGAAAGATTAAAACCACCTGCAGCTTTCAGATCATTACCACACATGTTCTACGAATCACTTGCCATAACTATGTGCACCGATGTCTCATCTACAACAAGATCAAATGTTCTGTACAACCTCTTACAACTGTGCCCTATCAACAGAAAATCACTATACCATCACAACAACAAAACATACACAACTTTCTCCCATATCATACTCTACCCTCACACCCAAGTCAAATCGTAAGAAACATCAACAAACAAAACAACAGTCTACATGTTCAACCAAAACTCACAAAGAACAACAGCAAACAAAACAACAATCTATGTATAACTGGTATGCACTTTCGAAAACTCGTATCATAATCATCCCGCCTACTCCACCACAACCGGTGATGGCATCACAACACCGTCACCAACAACCGCACCGCAGTGCGAAAATACCCGCATCACAACACGAAGTACCATGCCCGGATCACCACCCGAGGCACCACAACCGCACCGATAGACATCACAACTTACTCAAACCCATAAACACCGACTCAAAGATAACTTCTCAGACAAGAAAAACTTACTCAAATCCACTTTATTAAATCACAACGCAACATATTATATGGATAAACAGATAAGCACCTCATGAACATCATCTCTACCATTTCACGGAATACGCATGTGTTATTAATACACATAAAATTATAACTAGCCATGCCAAATCAATCAAATTATTACCTTTTTAGCCTCATTCCATCAGATTGTCGTACCCTACATATATCACAAACATTCATATAACATCTTTATAACTGTCACACCATACCGCTTCTCGTGAGGTCAGAACCTCACACAAACATTTATACACATCATAGACTCATAATCACATCCAACTAGTCAATCCTGATCACGTAAATTACCACTCGATAAAGGTTACCTGTCGCCCGAGCTTAACTCATATGCCCCTCATAACATATTTTCCCATTCGCATAACCATCACCTCATGCCATACCATTAATATTCAACCACTAGCGCTCGCCTCATATAACCACATCTTATACTCCCTTACACCCATACATATCAATCCGGACTTTGTAAAATCAACCTCTCTAGGACTGATGTCTTTCTTATCTATCATCACCCTTAACCACTAGTGACAACACCACAATACCACCACTGCTCGTATATCAAACCTCTTACACTCATATCAAAACGATACGGTTTTTCTCCTATCTTTGGTTAACATCCCCAAATAAAGAACATCAAACCCATCAACAAATTACCTCAACATTATTCCCAATACTATCCTTAATTGTATCGTCATCTAACTTTCCACCAAAAATCTCATATCGTGTAAATACTCCACCAACTCTTACTCCCTTAATTCCTCGAAACTCATTATTAATCATGTTGTCCTGAAGCTCCCATATAACCATTAACTAACATCCTCATGATAATATCACACATTTCGATGATTCCTTACCTTTATATCACATAACTCCGGTGAAAATTTTCCTTAGCTTACTTTTTACTCTTCTTTTCTCTTCACATTCAACAATACCATTTAATAGCTCAACTCCTTATTACTTCTATCTAATTCTTTAGTGCTCCGGTTACCTTCTCATTCCGCCAAAGCTCAAATCCCATTATTTCATGTCGATATCATCTCACTCTTTCTTACCATGGATCTTCTCTTATTATGCTATCGCTCACACTTGCCACTAACCTATCCATAAAATCAACGTTCACTGTTTAAAGAACTTCATTTCATGCCGTTAATTGCCCAAGGAAATCACACCTTAGTTTCACCTCTTAATAAACCAAATCTCCCAAACTCACTCATTGTCTACAAGTCCACCTCGCGGCATGTCTCCATCTCAGTTCACTATAGACCACCATTCTCCATCCCTCTACAACGACCTTTCATTATAAATATTCTTAACCAACACAATCTAACCATCTCCCTTCATAATTCTTACACATCTCAAGTTGCTACTATCCACATCCTTCCTGTCAACCCTTTAGTCTCACATTCCTTACACTTACATTACTCCTTACTCACATCCACTTGCCTTTACATCACTCAAATTCGTGAATATATCACTCACCATGTCTCACCAAAACTTGCACCATGCCTCAATCAGCTCATCAATTTTTTTTTTCAGCACAACCACATATAGCTCATCTCCTCCCACCAAACTCATACTCTCCATAAGGTGCCACTCACCACCCCATAAGATTGGGTAACTTACGTATCAAGACCAACATGCATGTAAAACAATGCATAAAGAAATAAAATAACAACTTTGAATTAAACATAATATGCAGCGAATGTCAAAAGATAAGCATATGACCCAAAACAGGGGTCACTAGATCGAGTACCGGCCACTCGATCGAGTAAGGGACTTACTCGATCGAGTAGGTGAAGATCAGAAGCTGTAGACACCTCGTTTCTGCACCTCCCGCAAACCACCCGGTGATGATTGGGCCGCATGATTGGGCCGCATGATTGGTACGCGGAACGATTTGTGACAATTCGTAAGATTATCGTCAAGTGATCGCTCAAATATTAATATCTACCTCTTAGTTGTCATCTACGTCCCGATACGGTCGTTTTGACAGTAATTAGAGTACATTTGGAGTCCGGGCCTAAAACCGTCTCCATTTTCTGATAACCGTTAAATCCCGAGTCAGAATGTTCTGGAATGTTCCGGATATTTCTATTCCATATTTCATAATTTTTATCTTTTAGTAAACAATTTCCCGTAATATTCACATAAGATATTAAGGAAAACCGAATTTTTTCCGTCCTACCATAACTCAAACACGGAAATCTTTCTTCCGCAGGAGGAAACCCCTTGGGAACAGACGCGCGGTCTGCGCCTCTTCCAAGAGACGCGATGGGCGTGCGCCTCTTCCCAGGCCCTTTTCTGCGTATTTCTCGTATCTTTTTCATATCTTTCCGAGATTCACTTCCAAAGAGTCTCTGAAACCCTAGTTCCTCCACGTGATTAGTATAAATAGGAGCCTTCGCTCCTCATATTTCTCACGCGAGTGTCCGCCCTTCTCTTCTCCCTTTGCATTCTAGACCTTTGTTCTTACTTTTTGGCGTCTACGTGCTTGAACTTTCGACCACGTAAGCTCGGATCCTTCTGAGTACCAGCCTCGTTTGCATGACCGACCAATTTGACCAACTCCACATCAATCAACTTAATTAACTAATCGTTTTCCTCTTACGAGGGCACTTTCTTTGCATTCTCGTCGAGCATCACTAATCGATATCTTAGTCCTTCTCGTTTCGTCAACATGTAAGTCTGAGGGTGTAAATATCTCTTTTATTTATTGTATTTTATTTATTGCATCACAATTGTAAGGTTTATGTCGAAAATATCATTAAAACCGATTTCTAAAACCATGCTTTAAAACCTCTTTTTACGGATTTCCAGTAGATAATTGTCGAGAAAAGACGCAGCAACTGCTGCGCCTCTTCGAAGGAGCGCAGTTCCTGCTGCGCCTCTTCGTGAGGCTGCCGCAGTTCCTGTTTCCTTTCTTCTTCGTTCGTCCTCTGTTATTCGTCAAGTTTCTTTTATTTGTTTCGTTTGTTTGTTAATTCTTCATCGCGATAGCGTATAATTCACATGTATATTATAATCATCATCTTTAATATGTTTTAATCATCACAAATCCGACTTAAATCCCAAATAATCCAATATTTGCGGGTTTTCGTCATTAAATTCAATTCCGGGTTATAGAGATTCAATTCATCAATATTGAGTTTCTGGAATTCGCCTTTGATATAGTTTTCATCTGTCTTTTGTCGTATTCATCGCATATTCGTCATTAATCCGTCATATCTAACCTAATTAATTGATTTAATTCGTTTCATTTGTTAATATCTTTCACTCCTGTAATTAATCCATCTTAATTCGCTTAATTCCGTCTTATCCATGTTTTATTGTTTTATGACCCATCAATCACATGTAAATAACCTACTAATCACTTCCATCCGAGAAAATAATTTTAATCGATCATTAAATTCACCAATGAATATTAACAACACGCAATTCCGGCTTCACGGCCCGGAGAATTCGGGAGCCAGAAACGAGACGCAAGAATCGCTGCGCCTATTCCAAAGGACACAGCTCTGCTGCGCCTGTTCCGGGTTGAATTCTGTCCCTGAACTCCGCGGTTGCCTTGACCTAGTTTAATTAGCTTACGTATAATCAACTATTATTCGTATTATCACCTTCTGATCTGTTCGTAATTTTTATTCTTTTATTCCTTTTTTTCTCAAAACTCCGCCTGTGAGTGTTTTCGGGCATTCGCTGCCGGTCCCAAGCCCGGATAAAGGAGGAGGGTTGCGGTAGGTCTGTGGCAGCCAGCATAAAAACTTAGTCACATTTTATGGACATGAATCGGAATTTGAACATCGTTGGGGCGTCTCCTCAGAAGCGACGCGCTGCACTTCTTAGACCCGGGTGTAGTGAAAAGTATGTGAGGGTTGCTAGGTCGTCGCCCGGAAGCGACGCGCCATCTTTACATCTGGGGGTGGTGTCAAATAGGCAAGGGTGCGCTACATCTTCTAGACCCGGGTGTAGTGAAAAATATGCAAAGGTTGTTAGGTCGTCGCCCAAAAGCGGCGCGCCACCTCGAAGTATGGGTGTGGTGTCAAATAGGTTTGGATCTAGGAAGCATGGTCAAGAGCGGGTAAAGAAATCAGGACATGACTTTAGGAAGGGTAGTAGGTTACGTTTTGGTACTTGGAATGTTGGCTCTTTGACAGGGGAGATTAGGCCGAGGTAGGGGAGGTTATGAAAAGGAGGAGAGTGCATATAATGTGTCTACAAGAGACAAAGTGGGTCGGAGATAAAGCAAGGGTGATAGCGCCTTGGGGTTATAAGCTTTGGTACACGGGTAAAGACAAAAGTCGTAATGGAGTGGGTATTGTCATTGATAAAGATTACATTGATGATGTGGTAGAAGTATCGAGAAAGAGTGATAGGATTATGAGCATTAAGCTTGTAGTCGGGGATGAGGTGGTGACGGTTATAAGTGCTTACGCACCTCAAGTAGGTTTGGATGCTTCTTTTCGACGAGCCTTCTGGGAAGATTTGGAAGAGGTTGTAGAACGAGTCCCTATTGGAGAGAAATTGATCATTGGTGGTGACCTCAATGGGCATGTGGGTACTAGTCGAGTTGGCTTTGAGAACATTCATGGAGGTTTTGGGTTCGGGGAGAGAAATGAAGCAGGAAGTGACATATTGGATTTTGCTTTGGCATATGACTTGGGTATAATGAACACTTGGTTCGAGAAAAGACATTCTCATTTGGTGACTTATAGAAGTGGAGGTAATGCTAGTCAAATTGACTTCCTTTTGGTAAGGAATGTGTGGAGGAAAGAGTACACCGATTGCAAGGTCATACCCGAGGAAAGTGCCGCAACACAACATAGACTAGTGGTTCTTGATTTTCGGGGTAAGAGAGACTTGAGGAAGAGAAAGATAATCGGTGAGGCACGGATCAAGTGGTGGAAGCTACAAGGGGGAAACCAACAAGCGTTTTTGGATAAGGTTGGAAGTAGCGATATTTGGTCGGATTGCGAGGAGAAAGATATTGATGCAACGTGGGATAAATTGGAGCATGTTGTAAAGGATTTGGCGAGAGAGGTGTTAGGGGAATCTAAAGGGAATAGACCATCAAGTAAGGACACATCTTGGTGGAACGATGTGGTGAGACAAGCGATAAAGACTAAACGTGAATGCTATAAGGTTAAGGGAAATGCATGAGTGATGAGAACTTTGAAAAGTACAAGGAGGCTAGACGAGCCGCTAAAAAGGCCGTACGAGATGCGAGGGCAAAAGTTAACCAAGAAGTGTATGCCAGGTTGGACACGAGAGAAGGAGAGAAGGATATCTATAAACTGGCTCGGATAAGAGACCGAAAGACGAGAGATATTGGGAGAGTTTGGTGTGTGAAAGATATGGACGACAAGGTTCTGTTCGGATACCGAAATAAAGGCTAGATGGAGTTCTTACTTTGATAATTTATTCAATGGACATCAGGAACAAGGTTTTGGGGATGTAGAGGTAACACCAAGCATGATTAATCGGGAATTTGTGCGTAGAATACAAAAGAGTGAAGTTAGAAAGGCGTTAAGGAAGATGGGGTCAAAGAAAGCAGAGGGACCGGATGGTATACCCATAGAAGTTTGGAGGTGCTTTGGGGAGAAAGGGATCGAATGGGTAACCATGCTCTTCAACAAGATTTGGAGGAGCAACAAGATGCCATCGGCTTGGAGGAGAAGCACTCTTGTCCCTTTGTACAAGAACAAAGGTGATGTTCAAGAGTGTTCCAATTATCGGGGAATTAAACTTATGAGTCATACGATGAAGTTATAGGAGCGGGTAATCGAGCAAAGGCTTAGGAGATGTGTAGACATCTCGGAAAACCAATTTGGATTTATGCCCGGGAGATCGACTATGGATGCGATTTTTATCATGAGACAGTTGATGGAATACCATCGCGACAAGAAGAAGGACTTACATATGGTTTTTATTGACTTGGAAAAGGCATATGATAGGGTACCAAGAGAAGTACTTTGGTGGGCTTTGGCGAGAAAGGGTGTGTCGCGAAAATATATTGACCTCATAAAGGACATGTATGAGGGGGCTAGTGCAAGTGTTCGCACTAATGTTGGGAGAACGGAAGAATTTCCTATTACCATCGGGGTGCATCAAGGTTCCGCACTTAGTCCTTTTCTCTTTGCTATAGTTATGGATGAGTTGACAAGGGATATTCAGGACGACATCCCTTGGTGTATGATGTTTGCTGATGATATTGTGTTGATTGATGAGACAAAAGACGGGGTGGAGAGAAAGTTGGAATTGTGGAGGCAGACTTTAGAGACTCGTGGGTTCAGGCTGAGCAGGAATAAGACTGAGTATTTGAGGTGTCAGTTCACTAAGGTGGCGGGGTTGAGATCGACAGAGGCAGGGAGTATTTTTTTCGATGGGAATGTTGTTGAGGGTTCGGATTTCTTCAGATATCTAGGATCTATTATTCAAAAAGATGGGGAGTTAGACGGAGATGTGGCTCACAGAATTAAAGCGGGATGGTTGAAATGGAAGAGTGCTTCAGGGTTTCTATGCGATAAAGATATGCCCCAAAGATTAAAGGGAAAATTTTATCGCACGGCAATTAGGCCTGCCCTACTTTACGGCTCCGAGTGTTGGGCCGTGAAGCATTGTCACATTCAAAAGATGAGTGTGGCGGAGATGCGCATGTTGAGGTGGATGTGCGGACATACAAGGAAAGATCGGTTAAGGAATGAGGTGATTAGGGAAAAGGTAAAAGTGGCGCCAATAGAGGACAAGATGATGGAAAACCGACTAAGATGGTTTGGCCACGTGAGAAGGAGACCTATGGACGCACCAGTTAGGAGGCTGGAGACTTGGAGAACAGAAAAGGTCCCTAGAGGCAGAGGAAGACCGAGACAGACATGGTTGAGAGTGATAGAGCACGATATGAGAGTTCTGGGGCTTGAGGAGAGTATGGTGACGGAGAGGGCAAAATGGAGGGAAAGGATACATGTGGATTTTTAGTATTTGATGTTTTTTGACATATTTAGTGTTTTTTTATTTAATTTAAAGAAATTAATTTATTTATTTTTCTCTCCTTTATTACACTTTTTCACCAACCACTTCCTTATAGATTTCATCTGGTTCATTCCGGATCCTTCACTCTATTTCGGTTTTTAAAAATCGTTTTAATCTTTTCTGTCGATTTAAATTTTAAGTTTTTATAAAAGAAAGACGGAATTCGATTTTAAAACCCCTAAGTTCACATTGACTTTCAATTACATTTTCGTTCTTCCTTTTTGTTTTTCATCTTCCCTTTTTTATTCGCATTTTGAGGCGTGCGTGCACCCATGGACGGTTCAAAAAGATGATTCATGTCAGCCGACCCCAAATCATTTTGGGATTAAGGCTCTGATGTTGTTGTTGTTGTTTGTTGTTGTATTCCTTTTTTCTCAAATTGTCCGTTTTAAAGGTATTTTCGACATAAATCGCCTAATCCGTTGTAATTAATGTAATTTTCATTATTGTAAATTATAATTATTGTATTTCTTTTATTGCTTGAATGTTTTCACATGTAATTGAGCATTAAATCCCTACTTCGACATTAATTGTATGCTAATTACGTGTCAACCGACTTAGCCTAATCTTCACATGCTAGGATCAAAACTTGGATGTTGCATTGCATGCATATAGCCGACGATATATCAAGTACGAATAACTTCCCTAATCATTAGTAGAGGCCGCTATCGAGGCGGGCGGGATTAGGTGTTCGATCAAAAGAGCTTCCTAATACGTACCCTCACCCCTTACTCCAGATCTCCGTGAGCACCCGTGTTCATTGGCATCCACGAGAGTCATTCTAGACATAGAATGCTAAGGGTAACGAGTTCTTGGTGTTCATGTCTCTACTTTGTGTCTTGACATGACACGAGGTATTCGAACGGTTCCAATTTCCCATAAAAATTGGTGGCGACTCCAACAAAAATGCAAACGCTTGTTTCTCTTTTCCTCCCAAGCGCCCCCGTGGGCCCCCGCTGTCCACAGTTTGGCGAATCCGCTGGGAATAATACACTTACGTGTAGCAAGGGTGAAACTTGAACAAGGTTATGGAATAGTTTGTATAAGACAATTGTCGGTTTTCATAACTCGGTCTTCCTAGATCGTTTTATTCGGCCTTCCTAGGCCCAACCCAACTCATTCGACCAATCGTCCCGTCTAAACGGTCCTAATTCTTATTTGGGCCTAAGGATGGATAGCGATTGATGTCATCCATACCATGATGCTTACTCTTGTTTGTATCAAGGGCCTTCAGTACTTGAGGAAATGGACTAGGAATCGGCCTTACTCTTGTTTGGTACGAGCCTCTCCACAGACTTCGGGTTTGATGGTTCGGTATGGCAACCCACCCTTTAAACCAAAACCCTTTTAAATGCACTCAGCATCCCGTTATAATGCTTGTATAAATGTTTGTACCTTGTGTGATCACCACTTCTAAACAAAACCATGACGATTTTTCAAAAATCAAAACCCATTTTCAAACAAAATTTCGAAATAGGCTTTCAATTAGCGCAAAATCCGGTCAAAACTCTGTCCGTTTGTCGTGTCAAAATTCAGGCCACAAGCCCATTTCAAAACCTCACTTCGAGTCCACTCCTACAACTACACTATAGTTGACTAGGACACACATTTTCAAAAACCTTGTCTTTCTTCAAAGCTCACTCAACACAAGTGGCACACACCCACTTCACGAGTCAAAACATTTCTTCTTTTAGCAAGTGTGTTAGAATGGTCGATCGTGTTTTGATTCGTCGCCGATCTCTTACCCAGTTTTCAAGATGCCCGGATCCAGCGAAACAAACCTCCACCAACTTCAAGATGGTAATGATCGAATCCTAGCCGCGCTAGCCCAAATGCAAGTTACCCAAGACCAAGTCTATGACCGCCTTGAGCTTATCGAAGGCCGTATCTATGCCGTAGAGGGAAGGTTGCTTCCTCATGAAAGTGAAGTAATAGGTGACTCCGATAATGAATCCAAGGATGAAAATCCTCTCATGGGGATGACTGTAGCTGAGAAAAGACTCCAATACTTAGAGGAGCAATTGATGTACCTTAAGGGGGATGACATTTATAGGGAGAACAATCGCAAGTATGAGGCCGTCAATTCCAAATTGCCAACTAACTTTAATATGACGGATATCCCTAAGTTCAAGGGACACGAGAACCCTTTGAACCACATCCGTGCCTTCAAGGATTACATGTTTATCAAAGGCATCAAACCCGAGATGTTCTTAAGGATCTTTCCTTCATCTCTTGACACCAACCCGAAGCAATGGTTCTACTCTTTAGATCACAAGAAGGTCACTACTTGGGAAGACGCCGCAATCGAGTTCTCTAAACAATATGCGGATAATGCCGAGATCCAAGTAAACATGCGTACTCTAGAGGTTCTTACCCAAAATGACAAAGAAGGATTCACCGACTTCCTAAGTAGGTGGAGGAAGACTAGCACCCAACTAGTTGAACGCCCGGATGAGGCTACCCTTGTGGAGAAGTTTGTGGATAATCTCAAACCCATCTATGCCAATCATTTGAGATACCAAAACATCAAAACTTTCAAGGACTTAACCGTACTAGGGACAAGGATTGAAGATGACATCCGAAAAGGACTCTTGTCCAAAACGGTAGGTCGAGGATATCAACGTTCCACAAGTCGTTCATACGGCTCTACTAGCAAGACCGATGAAGTTAACCTTCTCGAGCCATCCAAGAAAAGTACCCCACCAAGGAAATTCAAAAATCTTGGGGACACTTACTCCAACGCTTTAAAAAGGTTAATGAAGCAAGGTAAACTCCAACCCATTGGACCTACTCCCGAACCCGAAAGGAAGTCCAAATTCTGGGACGAGAATTCGTACTGCGAATACCATAGGGGCAAGGGGCACGACACAGAAAAATGCTACAAGTTGAAAAACGTGCTTCAAGACATGATTGAAGATGGTCGACTACCAATACCACCGGGAGGTAAACCCAACAACACTCAGAATCCTCTTGGAGTTCTAGTGATCACAATTGATGAATCTACCTTAGATTGCTCACACCTCATTTCTCCAATCGAAAATGAAATTTATGCAATCGAGAATGAAGGGAATTACTCCACTATCCCTCCTAGCATCACCATGAATCTATTGTTTGGAGAAGATCGATTCGTTAGGGCCGCGCAGGATGAGATCATTACCATGATACTTTAAGATGATCGCTTCAACCCCACCGCGTTAATCACAGAAACCAACGCAAGACAGCAGAAAGGATGGAGAAAATCAATCAAGTGGACCAACAATCAAACTGGAGAAGGAGAGATGTTCAAAGGAGAACCAGAAGACGATGAGTTCGAGTCGGAGTCAGAGTCAGAGTCGGAGTCTAGAGAAGTCATTAGAGAGTCTACTCCTGTCGTCATCCCCACTCCCTTTGTTTCTCCTAGCTTAGCCTCGAGTAGTCACAGTAGTTCGGGAAATGCCCCAATCACTGTCCCTTTGCCGCCACTGACCATGGATCAGTTGGCTTCTTTGTTTCAACTTTACTCAAATTTTAATATGAATAAATCAGGTTCTGCTTACTCTTTGTGTTATCTTGAGTTCAATTCTGTTTATGATGATACTGAGGATGACCAAGACCCAGACTCGATCGAAATACCTCCCTACGTAGCCAAAGAAATACTACAGGAAGGGGAAGGGGGACCAGTAATAGAGGACACCGAACCCATCAATGTAGGAACCGAACTAGAACCCCAAGAACTTAGGATAGGGACTACCTTGAGCCCTACCGAAAGGGTCGATTTCATAGACCTCCTAAATGAATTCAAAGACGTTTTCGCTTGGTCCTACAAAGACATGCCAGGGATCGACAGGGATATCGCCGAACATAGGAATCCGATTAAGCCATGTTTCAAACCTGTAAAACAGAAGCTTCGATGAATGAGAACAGAATGGGCTCTAAACATTAAGGAAGAAGTTGACAACCAATTCAAAGCCGGGTTCATCAAAGTTTCCGAGTATTCTGACTGGGTAGCTAACATAGTACCCGTACCCAAAAAGGATGGGAGAATCCGTGTTTGTTTTGACTTTAGGGACTTAAACAAAGCAAGTCCAAAAGATGACTTCCCTCTACCTCACATCGACATATTGGTGGACAATACTGCAGACCACGCGTTACTATCCTTCATGGATGGGTATGCGGGTTATAATCAAATCAAAATAGCCATGGAAGATATGCATAAGACCGCCTTTGTCACCTAATGGGGAACCTATTGCTATACGGTAATGCCGTTTGGATTGATCAACGCCGGAGCTACATATCAACGCACCGCAACTACACTCCTACATGACATGATGCACAAAGAAGTTGAGGTATACGTAGATGACATGATTGTCAAGTCCAAGGAAAAAGAGGGACATATTGCGAACCTTCGCAAGTTCTTCGCAAGGCTACGAAAATACAACATGAGACTCAATCCTCAGAAATGCACATTCGGGGTAACATCTGGCAAACTCCTGGGATACGTTGTTAGCCAACGAGGTATAGAAATAGATCCTTTCAAGATCAAAGCTCTGATCGAAATGCCACAACCTCAAACAGAAAAAGAAGTCAGAGGATTCCTGGGAAAAGTGCAATATATAAGTCGATTCATATCGAAACTCACGATGATTTGTGAGCCTATCTTCAAGAAACTCAAGAAAACGGACAACACCATGTGGGATGATGATTGTCAAAAGGCATTCGACCGAATCAAAGAGATATTGGCTAAACCACCAGTGCTCATGCCACCTCAACGAGATCAACCTCTTGGTTTATATCTCACGGTAACCGAAACAGCCATGGGTGCTATGTTGGCTCAAACTGTAGGAAGTGAAGAAAGAGCTATCTACTACCTTAATAAGAAGTTCTTGGAGTACGAATGCAAATACTCACAACTCGAAAAGACATGCCTCGCTCTTGTGTGGGCAACGAAGAAGCTACGCCATTACATACTTAGCTACTCCGTCAAAATATACTCCAAAATGGATCCAGTCAAATACATCTTCGAGAAACCCGTCCTCAACGGACGCCTAGCAAGATGGACCCTGATGCTCTCAGAATTCGACCTCAAATACGTGCCACTGAAAGTTAACAAAGGTCGCGCGGTCGCCGAATTCTTCGCAGAAAATCCCATCAATGACGCACAAACGATAGATACTTGGTTATTTCCAGACGAGGATATACTCCAAACTAATGTAGACTCCTGGGACCTGTACTTTGATGGAGCATCGAACTTAAGAGGATTCGGAATAGGGGTGTTGCTCATTTCTCCTGAAGGCGAGCATACACCAATTGCTGTCAAACTCGACTTCGAGGTGACAAACAATGCTGCAGAATACGAAGCTTGTCTCATTGGACTACAAGCGGCAGTGAGCTTAGGCATTAAAAACCTCCGAGTACATGGGGATTCATCACTGATCATCAACCAAGTTACAGGATCTTGGAAAATCCGAAGCGAAAGCCTCGCACCTTATCAGGCTAGAATAGACCAAGTCGCTCAATTCTTTGATCACGTAACCTACCTACACCTACCTCGGGAGGAAAATCAATTTGCAGACGCTCTTGCGAAACTTGCATCTTTGATTAATATGCCGGATCACATGATGGAAATGCCTTTGTGCATCGAACGACGGTCAGAGCCGGCTTATGTCCACCAAATCATCGATGAAGAAGAGATCGCGCAGGAACCCTGGTTCCAAGCAATCCTGAATTTTAAGCTTAATGGTACCTATCCACCGGATATGGAAAATAGGGGACAACGTGCTATACGCCTACTAGCTTCCCAATACGTTCTCATGCAAGGAGAATTATACAAAAGAAAACCTCTTGGTGTAGTCCTACGTTGCCTTGATCATTCACAGGCACGAAAGGTGATGGAAGAAGTCCACGACGGAAAATGCGGTCCTCACATGAGTGGGCCCATGATGGCGAATAAAATCACACGTTTGGGATATTATTGGACCCAATGGAATCCGATTGCATCAAATACGTAAGACATTGCCACAATTTCCAAATCTTCGGGAATGTACAACATGTCCCTCCTTCATTGCTCTATACAATGACATCCCCTTGGCCATTTTCTGCATGGGGAATTGACATAATCGGGAAGATAACCCCGGCCGGAACAGGAGGTCACTGTTTCATTCTAGTAGCAATTGACTATTTCACCAAATGGGTAGAAGCGGCTTCCTACACTAGTCTTACAGCTAAAAATGTGGCAAAGTTCATACAAAACAACATCATCTGTCGATATGGTTGCCCACATGAAATCATTAGTGATAATGGATCACACTTCCAAGCTGAGACCGAGCAATTGCTAGCCAAATACAAGATTAAGCATCACCACTCTTCGCCATATAGACCACAGACTAACGGCGCGGTAGAGGCGGCAAACAAGAATGTTGTCACGATTCTCAAGAAAATGATTGACAACTATAGAGATTGGCCGAGCAAGATACCCTTTGCTTTGTGGGGGTATCGTACATCTGTCAGGACACCCACTGGGGCCACCCCTTTCTATTTGAGTTACGGCATGGAAGCTGTACAACCAGTCGAGCTAGAAATACCATCCTTGCGTATTTTACTAGAAAGTCAAATCTCGGAAGCCGATTGGAAGAGGGATAGATATGAAGAACTCATCCTCCTGAATGAACGTAGGCTACACGCTTTGCATAATGTCCAAACATATTAAGCGCGTATCAAACGAGCTTTCAACAAAAGGGTTAGGCCAAGAAACATCAAAGAGGGAGACTTAGTACTTAAATCGGTTAGAGCTCTTTTAACTGTTGACCCACGGGGAAAATTCAAACCTAATTGGGCCGGACCATTTCTAGTCAAATCCATACTCCTAAGGGGTGCGGTTAGAATAACAGACCTAGATGGGAATGAGTTTTCAAACCCAACAAACCTTGACCAACTAAAACGGTACTATGCCTAGAATAGGAACGAAAACGCGCCTCGCGTAACCCCACGTGTCGCTCTTGTGGCACTAAATAAACGGCCCCTGGCCAAGCTGAAATAAGCTAATGTCGCTGTGCTCTTGCATTTTGACAAATTTGTCATCCTCGTATCATCAAATAAACTAAATTCGCAACTTCAGAGTAAGCAAAAGCTCATGCTTATTTTCTCAGTTCATTACAAGCTCTTGCTTAGAACAATTATTCTTTTACATTTACTCGAACTACGCGCAAGGGTTTGATTTCATTTTTTTAAGTGAATACGTAGGCAATCCTTCACAGGATTTAACCCATTATATCTAAAATGTAAATAGAAGAACATTTGCATTGCATTTGAAATTCGACAAGAATAATAAATAGAAAATCACAACGGTTTCATAACCATTTAACCTTTTTTATTTTTTTATTTCATTCATTTTCTAATAATAATAGTAAGCTACATAATAAAAAATAGAATAGGCTAGGATTCTAAAAACCCCACCTTTTTATTACAACAATAAATAATAATAATAATCAAATAATAAATAAGGACTCGGGCTATTCCTCCATCTTCCCCTTGCCCTTGTCATTCTTATCATATTTCTTGTCACGGCCTCGAGCCGGACGCTCTTGCGCCACTTCAGACCTAATCACCAACGGTCTTTCTCGAGGCCTAGCTTTTCCATTCTTGCCAATCACCATTTCCGCGACAGGAGTAGTCTTTGGTTTCTTCGAAGGATGAACAACTTGAAACCCGACTTGTTCTTCTCCCTCTGTCAGGTGCTTCTCTTTCTCTTTCTCTACCTCGCGCACCTTGTAGTCAACGGGCTCGCGCTTTCTCAGTCTCTCGCGCTCTTCCGGAATAGTAGCCTTTCTCCATCTCAGATAAGAATCCGACACCCACAAGGCATTGGCAGAGAAATTCAAGAACCACATGTTTCTTTGGGCCCATTTAATGGCCCACTCTCTTCGGCTCTCTGTAGTAAGCGCCATAGCAGTCTGCGGGACGGTATCAAGCCTCGGGATCGTTTGTTTCACCCAACTTGTCTCATCACCTTTTCCGGAAGATGCACACCATAAACTCCAATCCAGGAATGCGCACGGACCTAGTGGGATCCAAAGAAGACACTCCAGTGATGGATTTGAGGTGCCACCACGGTACGACCCACCTAATCAACGGGCCATCGTCGCTCTTCACTTGTTCTTCCAAAGTAATCACGGACAGAGTGAAGTCCACCATGTACAACCTTGTCCTCATCGCAATCGAGCGGGCATGATAGGAAAGCACATGAACTGGGGGCTCGATCAATCGGAGCCGTTCCATAAGCCAAACCTACAAGAAGCAGGTATTAGACAAAAAAAAAAAAAAAAAAAAAACGTCTTTTACCTGCAAAAGGACGGGACTCCCCAAATACGGTAGATCGCGGTTGGATTTCCTATTATCCAAGCCCAAAATGATCTCTCCTAAGCATAAGCAAGCTGGGCTCCTGCGCAGCTCCATCTGCTCAACAAGGCCCAGAAGACGGGGATCACCTCTCAAGTCTTCATCAACATGCCCTTGGAAGACATACACGTGCAACAAGCAAAAGCCAAATGCCCTCCGCCTAGCAACATGAAAAATGGTGGGGTCGGCCCTGTTGATGAATCGATCTATGAAGTCCAGCATCCTCACGCCCTTCGAGGTAACTAGGCGGTCCACCTCAAGTCTAGTCAATCCAAGCAAGTCTCTAAATTTGCTCTTGTACCCTTGCGGAGTAGAAGGAATGACAGGCAAGTGTTCAGGATCCCACCCACCAATAGCAGCAATTTCTTCAGGAAATGGGCAAATATCACCTCCAGGGAACGCGAAAACATGGTAATTCGGGTCCCAATAGTCAAGGCAAGCATCCAAGAACGGTTTCACAACCTTGATGAGTTTTAAACTCAACAAAGACCCAAAATTATAAGCACCCATATCATGTTTCTCCATATTCGAAAATTCGTTGGTCCATTCTTTCAAGCGGATCTCCAATGTATTCATGATGAAAAATTTATTTTGAGAATTTTATGTAAGTAGACGAAGAAGAGACGGAAGATTTGTATGGATAAAAGCTCCATCGACGTCTCTATTTATACTAATTTCTATTTCCAAAAATCCGTCAGAACAAGACACCTTGGGAACAGGCGCAGCACCTGCTGCGCCTCTTCAAAGGGACGCAGCTCATGCTGCGCCTCTTCCTCAGCTTCACTTCTGTGATTTTCCGCGTTGGATCTTTCCTTATTCCATGACGAATAATTTCCTACTCCTGCGGGTTATTATTTTGGTAAATACGGGAAGATTACCATGTTTCAGGTTTCCTAATTTCGCGGGCACGCATTTCGAGACGACATCGACATTTTTGCCATTTTATCACACTTGTATATTTTCATTTTAGGAAGTAATTTTCATTCGTTTTAATTTTATATTTCTCATTTAATTCATTTATTTTACCGATTCTCAACATATATATAATAATTTCAATTTCATAATTTCATTTCTACATTTTTAACTTATAGATTTCTATTTTTTTTCCTTTTTTAGGGGGTAACCCCCCTACCGTCCGGTCATTTCCGGCAAAATTTTTGCATTTTTTTCTTTTGAGTCACTTGCTTTGCGCTAATTAAGGCCATATGTATATATAAATAATGTATGCTTTGCGTGTTTTCTATGTAAATTTCGGCAGCATGACGGCGTAAACCGTCATCTACCAAACCTGTTCAAAACTAACCTGCAGATACAAGCAACACAACCCAAAGAAAGACAGCACTCGGCCGTCGTATATACACCAAACGAAGGAAATGTACAACAAACTGGGGGCTCGAGCCCCAAACAAAGTCCAAAAGTGTTCAAAATCAATGTCCAAATGTACAAATGTACAAAATACGGCAAAAAGCTACACAAAACTACTGCTGGGCGCCCTCCAACTCTGCAACTCTCGCCGCAAGAACGGCGATCTCGGCGTCCCGAACCTCGAGCTCCCTCAACAAGCGAGCTGTCTCCTCTCGAGATCAATCAACTCTCGCTCCAGCTCGCGGTCACCCTGTAAACAATAAATTGGCTCATGTCAATCGATTCAAGCAAAATCGGAAAATCAAAAATCAAAAATGAAATAGGCGCAAGGTTCATACCTGACGACCTCGACCGCCGACGAGTGCCTCGACGGCAGTAGCTCGCAGCCGGTTGGCCACCCTCCACAACGTCACAAACCGGGACGGCGCAACCTGCATTTTCAAAAAGAAATTCTCAACAATTGAACAAATTCAATCAAATGTGTTCTTACACAAAAGTTATACAAGTTAGAGGATTTACCCTCCGAATCAGATGCTGTCAGTCGTCAAGGCCAGCATCCGTCACAGCTACGTCAAAGTCACGCAGCTCGGAGATCGTCGTCCTCCCGGTCGCGTCAGTATACTTGAGGGTCTCGGGGTACTCTGGGGGCTCGATGCCTGCCGCCTCGACCTCCTGCAAAGACAAATGGTTCTCGTTAATCGATGAAATTTCATCATAAATCTCAAAATCAAATCAAGAGGAAAAATAAAAGATGCTCACCACTACCGGCCAGTACGCCAACCTCCCGTAAAGGAACGCCGAGTAGTCCTCGCCAGGAAGAAGAAGGGTGTCACCACTGGCACCAGCCAAGTCCGCCTCCCTCTCAGCCTCAGAAGGCTCCCTAAACATCGTCCTGGGAGGATCGACGGGAACCGTCAACACGCCCCGAGAGCACTGGCGAGCCAAGCGCTCGCCCAAGTACCACACAGGACTCATCGACGTCCTCAACAGCAGTCGGCTCGAGCTCCTAGGTCGAAGGACCTCAGCCACGAAAGGAAGCGCTCCGGCGTACTCCGCCCAAGGTCTGGGCACCCACTGTGACAAGATAAAAAAGGATCATTCCTATGATCAATTAAAAGCAAATATAAGAAGCAAGAGTGAATATAAGTGAGATACTCACGCTGTCCAGCTGAAGAGCGTTCACGTCCCGCTGGTAGACGTTGTGAGAAGAACGCTTGCTCTTCGTCCGGCACATCACCCAATCCCTCACCACGGGATAGGCCTTCTCCAGCGGCTCCGTCCTCTTGGGCGCGAGGCTCGAGAAGTAGGAGTACACCCACGCCTGTAAAGCAGAATAATGAATGACGATCTTTCGTGATTTGACAAAGAAAGGAATTTACTTTGGTCTAAAGGAAGGTTCATACCTCCAGCAGTAGTCCAGGTCCGACAGCACCAGGAGAAGTCCCCTTCTCCATCAACTCCGGACGAACCATGGCCCTCATGAAGCGGATGAGGACCGCGAAACCAGCAGTGACCCAGTCCCAACGCCCAAGGGAACTCAGGTCAGAAAGGAAGGAAAGAAGCTTCGTCGACAGCCTCTCGCCCTTGTCTCCGAGGTAAATCGAAGACAGAAACCACTAGAGCCATAAACGAGCCCTCTGCTCAGCTGTACAGGGAGGAGGAGCCGTCTCCCTCCCGTCAATCGTCACCAGCGCCGGCGTCTTTCCCGCAAAGTAGTCTCGAATGTAGGAACTGGGTATCAAACCCGATCATGTGACCTTCGGCGACAAGTTCCAGCCGATCAATCTCCTCGCCTCGGCCGAGTCCACCCTCATGGCAGTCTCCGGCCACTCCACCTCCTCGGTCCCGCACGGCCGACCAGAAATCATGCCGTAGTCCTCTAGAGTGACTCCCACCTCACCGAAAGGCATGTGAAACGTGGACGTCGTATCCCAGAATCGGTCCAAGAAAGCGCGAACCAGGCTAAGGTTAGCCCGCAACTTCCTCTTCGCGATGTCCCTCCAGACCTGCACCAAAGGACCGAACGCTCCACGCTCGATCATGGCCCGCTCCTCCGCCGACAGCCGCTCGTAGTGCTCCATCGCTGTCGTGTAACCCGAGAACGACCTGATGTTCCCGGCCTCCTATTATGATTTGAAACAAAAGCTATCTTTAGTTTTGAATAAAATTCGAAAGGAATTTGAACAAATGAATGAAAGAGGATGAGTAATGAGTAGTGAATTCCTATTTACCAAACTCTTCACCGTTCTGTAAGACAGGTGACCCTTTGCAGCCCACAGCAAGGTGCCTGCTCTCCCAAGTCTCAGCCCCACGCAGGAGCTTCTCTTAACTGACGACCTCCTCGCCCGACGTTGGCCCGTCTCGGGGCCTCCTCCTCCTTGACAGCCTCCTCCTCATGGACCTCGTCCCCAGCAGCCATCACCGCAGCGGTGAAGGCCTGCTCTAAAGCCTCCTCGACAGTAGCAACGTCTATCTCCATGGGAGCTCTCCCAGAAGTAGAAGCCTCATCACCTGCAACATTAAAGCAAACTTAGGCCGCGTCACGTGACGACAAGCCTTGGTTAAGGGATTTTCGAGCCTTCGAAAGCCCTGAAATCGCTCTTTTCTTGCCATCCTTGGCCATATTCCCACTAACCCGATCACTCATGTGGTAATTTGGGTCAAGTCAAGCCTAATTTAAAGCCTAGTTCCGGGTTCGAGTCGAAATTTCGGCAGCATTTCGTTATAACAGCGGTTATGCCCTAGAAAAGTGTCCTGAAAAAGCCATCACAAACTAAAATTCCGAGATGGTAGAAAGTTTACCCATAATTCAAGGATCCCAAATATCAAGTTTCATCGCAAATGGGCAATCCTAAGGCTATTTTCGAAGCAATTTACTGGTTTAGTCAAAACCGTCTCAAATTTCACTCAAAGGCTCAAAACTCAACGAAAATTCGAGACAAATACATGGTTATGTTCCTAATATTACCTATTATCCATTTCTAATGTCAATTTGACAAGGCAAATGCGTTTGGGGGAAAAGCCCCAAAATTTCGATCAAATGGGTCATAAACCCTAATTTTTTCGGCTCAAAATTGAGTAAATATAGACGATTAATGCAAGAATGAGACACATACCTCGATTATTCATGATTAATGCAATCTTTTGGATCAAACCTTGGCGGAAATGGTGAAGATTTGAGAGAGAAATTGTGTGATTTGTGTTTCGAAATAATGAACATAAACCTCTGATTATCGCGTTTTTACGCAGAAATAACACTTTGGGGAATAGACGCAGCAGGCGCTGCGCCTCTTCCAAGAGACGCAGCTCTTGCTGCGCCTCTTCCTTGTGTTCCCTCCATACGGATTTTCAAAAATTCGTTATGAATTCGTTATTTGTGGGGCCATCTTTGGTGCGCCTCTTCCCCAATGTTGTTTTATTGTTTTGGTCCGTTTGACGATTTTCTTTCGTTCCGGCCCGCATTCCTCAGTCAGCAGCAGCTTGTCGCAACGAGCATTTATTCCTTCACAGAATTCGACACACCTTCATTATGTCTCCAGCGAGAGTAAGCGGATACACTTTCCCTCTCATGATAAGAAGAATAATTCCCAATCATGTCTCCAGCGAGAGTAAGCGGACGTACTGTCCCTCTCAAGACGTGAGGATTAACATCTACCTAAGCAGATTTCCCCTTAGCAGTTCCCGCCTGTGTCCTGCTACTCGCAATTATTTCTCGAAGACTACCCAAGCAGTTTTCTCTCTCAGCTTCCTTTGTGTCCTGCTACTCACAATATTTCGTGTTTCCCCGCGGAGTTCGACAAGGTGTCGTTCTCCAGAAGTTCCCAAACCAATAGAGTTCCTATACCCAAGCTTTGGTTACCCTTAAGTTGAACTTATATTTGGCCTCCTTCCCGTCGATGCTTTCCTTTAGGGCCCCATACCCTAGCACAATCCTTATGTATCTTTTAGGTCTTAACCTTAGCTCCCATGCTTAACCTTAGCTCCTATGCAACCCCGGAAGCATCTCGAGAAGAAGTCTCAGGTATGGTCTCTTTCTATGGCTGGCGAGCCTCCTTACGTAGTCTAATGGACTTTAAACGACCCTCCCCGATAGTCGACAGACTCTAAAATGTTCCCGACGACAGGTCCCTGGCTCAGACCCCTTGAGCCGCTTCGCGTCGCCATAGTCGTCAGGTTGTAATCTTCGATTGACCTGATGGCTATACTTTGAATTTTGCCTTTTCAAAGCCTCAGTCAAAGTGGGGGCTCTGTAGACACCTCGTTTCTGCACCTCCCGCAAACCACCCGGTGATGATTGGGCCGCATGATTGGTACGCGGAACGATTTGTGACAATTCGTAAGATTATCGTCAAGTGATCGCTCAAATATTAATATCTACCTCTTAGTTGTAATCTATGTCCCGATAAGGTCGTTTTGACAGTAATTAGAGTACATTTGGAGTCCGGGCCTAAAACCGTCTCCATTTTCTGATAACCGTTAAATCCCGAGTCAGAATGTTCTGGAATGTTCCGGATATTTCTATTCCATATTTCATAATTTTTATCTTTTAGTAAACAATTTCTCGTAATATTCACATAAGATATTAAGGAAAACCGAATTATTTCCGTCCTACCATAACTCAAACACGGAAATCTTTCTTCCGCAGGAGGAAACCCCTTGGGAACAGACGCGGCAGTCTTTGCGCCTCTTCCAAGAGACGCAGTGGGCTGCTGCGCCTCTTCCCGAGCCCTTTCTCGCGTATTTCTCGTATCTTTTTCATATCTTTCCGAGATTCACTTCCAAAGAGTCTCCGAAACCCTAGTTCCTCAACGTGATTAGTATAAATAGGAGCCTTCGCTCCTCATATTTCTCACGCGAGTGTCCACCCTTCTCTTCTCCCTTTGCATTCTAGACCTTTGTTCTTACTTTTTGGCGTCTACATGCTTGAACTTTCGACCACGTAAGCTCGGATCCTTCTGAGTACCAGCCTCGTTTGCATGACCGACCAATTTGACCAACTCCACATCAATCAACTTAATTAACTAATCGTTTTCCTCTTACGAGGGCACTTTCTTTGCATTCGCGTCGAGCATCACTAATCGATATCTTAGTCCCTCTCGTTTCGTCAACATGTAAGTCTGAGGGTGTAAATCTCTCTTTTATTTATTGCATCACAATTGTAAGGTTTATGTCGAAAATATCATTAAAACCGATTTCTAAAACCATGCTTTAAAACCTCTTTTTACGGATTTCCAGTAGATAATCGTCGAGAAAAGACGCAGCAACTGCTGCGCCTCTTCGAAGGAGCGCAGTTCCTGCTGCGCCTCTTCGTGAGGCTGCCGCAGTTCCTGTTTCCTTTCTTCTTCGTTCGTCCTTTGTTATTCGTCAAGTTTCTTTTATTTGTTTCGTTTGTTTGTTAATTCTTCATCGCGATAGCATATAATTCACATGTATATTATAATCATCATCATTAATATGTTTTAATCATCACAAATCCGACTTAAATCCCAAATAATCCAATATTTGCGGGTTTTCGTCATTAAATTCAATTCTGGGTTATAGAGATTCAATTCATCAATATTGAGTTTCTGGAATTCGCCTTTGATATAGTTTTCATCTGTCTTTTGTCGTATTCATCGCATATTCGTCATTAATCCGTCATATCTAACCTAATTAATTGATTTAATTCGTTTCATTTGTTAATATCTTTCACTCCTGTAATTAATCCATCTTAATTCGCTTAATTCCGTCTTATCCATGTTTTATTGTTTTATGACCCATCAATCACATGTAAATAACCTACTAATCACTTCCATCCGAGAAAATAATTTTAATCGATCATTAATCACAAATGAATATTAACAACACGCAATTCCGGCTTCACAGCCAGAATTCAGGCCAGGAACAGACGCAAAGAATCGCTACGCCTATTCCAAAGGACGCAGCTCTCGCTGCTGCCTTTATTCGGTTGAATTCTGTCCCTGAACTCCGCGGTTGCCTTGACCTAGTTTAATTAGCTTACGTATAATCAACTATTATTCGTATTATCACCTTCTGATCTGTTCGTAATTTTTATTCTTTTATTCCTTTTTCTCAAATTGTCCGTTTTAAAGGTATTTTCGACATAAATCGCCTAATCCGTTGTAATTAATGTAATTTTCATTATTGTAATTTATAATTATTGTATTTCTTTTATTGCTTGAATGTTTTCACATGTAATTGAGCATTAAATCCCTACTTCGACATTAATTGTATGCTAATTACGTGTCAACCGACTTAGCCTAATCTTCACATGCTAGGATCAAAACTTGGATGTTGCATTGTATGCATATAGCCGACGATATATCAAGTACGAATAACTTCCCTAATCATTAGTAGAGGCCGCTATCGAGGCGGGCGGGATCAGGTGTTCGATCAAAAGAGCTTTCTGAGCTTTCTAATACGTACCCTCACCCCTTACTCTAGATCTCCGTGAGCACCCGTGTTCATTGGCATCCACGAGAGTCATTCTAGACATAGAATGCTAAGGGTAACGAGTTCTTGGTGTTCATGTCTCTACTTTGTGTCTTGACATGACACGAGGTATTCAAACGGTTCCAATTTCCCATAAAAATTGGTGGCGACTCCAACAAAAATGTAAACGCTTGTTTCTCTTTTCCTCCCAAGCGCCCCCGTGGGCCCCCGCTGTCCACAGAAGCACGTAAAACAAATCACCAGGGCTACTCGATGGAGTAACTAACGTACTCGATCGAGTTCCCACTTACTCGATCGAGTACCAAGGCTACTCGATCGAGTACCCAAATTCTCAGCACTGTCCAGTTTTTGTAAAACAGTCATAACTCACTCATTACTTGGTCGTTTTGGGCGTGTGACCTATCGTTAGAATCGTAAAAGGACAAGCTATCACCTCCAATTGGAATCACATCAAAATCATTTATGCAACTCAAGTCATAACAGTTTAAAGACAACCTCTTTATAATCGAAAAACACAACTACTTGATTTTACTTCCAAACAACTTAAACAACAACCAAGCAAACAATACCAGTCCAAAACTCATAAAACCAGTATTCATAATCATATGTTACTATTTTCAAAAGCCAAGCAACAACATTAATCATGCACATAGATTATTTAACTTGTCAATCACGATTTACCCACATGCTTTTATTTTATAACTTTACGTACACAATAACATAATATACGACATAAAATCCCCTATTCACATGTTACAAACATTGCAATATTATTAAAATCCATTACCCACATAAACATGTTCCACACATGAATTTCATATTTTTATGCAATTACTTACTTAATCTCTTCCAACCAATTCATCCATTACAGCTACACACTTCTTACCACATATACACATGAACAATAGTGGACAAGTACATAAACTTATCATACAACCTTATGCAAACCAAATATACGTATACGACACAACATTCCTATGCACATGTTATTATTATGCCACATTATGAATCATCCATCCTGCAACATCATCATTCATCACATATTATCACATATGAACTACTTCCTTTTTCTACCACATCATTCATCATTCTCATATACTTTTCCTACAATTCAAAACAACATTGTAAACCAACTATCATGCTTTCAATCAATAGCTTACGAAATCACATCATCACCATCTTTTCTACACATTCCCCATTCTCCACATACATACATCCACTAATTCATGCCACACATAACCATATAGGTACACAATTCACAAGATAAACACATAGCGATCCCGACTCATATCCCATGGTGACCGGTTCAAAATTGTAGGGCGAGTTCACGACTTTAGGACGTCTCCCAAGCCTTTGCATTAGCTCCTACAACCTTTACCCCGGGTTCATTTTAATGGACTCCCTATATTCATTAAATTCATTGGTTACAGGTTTCAGGATCGTCGCTCTGATACCATTTGTAACACCCCCATACTCCAAGTGCCTTACCAGGACCACTCAGGTATAAGGATACTACCATCTCGGTTGCCCGAGGCAATGAATATCATAAGACAGTAAAGAAACGTGCTTTAAAAGTAATTATAGCTTAAGTGATTACATGTTCAAAACCAAAACTGATAGAAGGAAATACAAGTTCTCAAAACTATATACTATCAAAATACTATCAAGCGACAGACACAGCGGAAGACTTCTAAACTGCAACGTGGTGACTCATCCCAGCTATCCCATACTCATCGTCTTATACCTGCTCAATAACTGCTCACCACCCCCGAATGGATCACCACAATTTTTAAAACATTTAAACGGGGTCAGTACTAATCACACAACTCAATATATCAACAATAAGATAAACAGACAGCTTAACCGTCACACACACACACACACACACACATCCACACCAATCCCAACAATCTCAATCACCGACTGTCCACCTTTGGACCACCACGCGATGGGGACCGCAGCCGTTCCCACCTAAGCCCCGCTCATCATACCGAGCGATAAACCTGTCCCATTAATGTGCACATCCCCTCCCGTGGCGGGTTCCACGGAGGGCGAAACTAGGGCGTGAAGCCACTCCCGCAAGTGACTCCACTCAGCCGAGAACGCATCTCGAGAACCAGAGAACAATCAACCACAATCACAATCACAATCACAGCCGTCACAATACAATTACTATATCAAACAATCAATCTCAACACATCAACAATCATCCCATTATGGGACTAATACTGAGTAGGAAATCCTACCTGGAAAGCACAACTATCAGACGGTCTCTACAAACGTATCAAAAGCTTCTTCTACGAAACCTCCTCCTATCATACAACATACAAATGCTACCAAATCACAAACTACTCAAAAACCCCCAAATCCCTAGATTAGGGTTTAACCAACTTAAAGGAAAGACAACAAAAAGGGTACATAGATCTTACCCTTGACGCAAGGATCTCAACGGTATAACAAACGATGAAAACCGACCTTCCAAACTCCGGGATTTGCTAACAATGCGATTAAGATGATGAACGTACTTGCTTTCTCTCTTTGACAGTAAATTAGGTTTTGGAAAAGTGTTTAAGAACAATGACAGAAAAGATTATATACCTTAATCGCATAATTAACAAAACCCGAGAAATAACTCCCCGCAAACCGGCTACTCGATCGAGTAGCTAAGGTACTCGATCGAGTGCCCCCTTACTCGATCGAGTATCTTAGTTACTCGATCGAGTACCCAACAGGTCAGAAACTATTTTAAAACGCGACTCACCCTTACTCGACAGAGTAAGGCCTACTCGATAGAGTACCTAAAGACTCATAAATACGGAGTATTACACAATTACCATGCTGAACAATTTTCTTACTAAGCTTACTCACTTCAGTAGGAGTGCCAAGAAGAGAGATGTAATAAGACTCAAAAGCCTTCTGAATATTATCAGGAGTAGTACATAGATTATTATTGACATCCCTAATCTGATACACTCTATTTTTTGTTCTCCTCCTTCTAATACAAGCATGAAAAAATGCAGTGTTATCATCCCCCATCTTCATCCAATAACATTTAGCTTTCTGATTCAGATAGCTATCCCTTGCCTTAATCAATTCCTCCAAATCCTTTGCACACTCTCTCTCAGAAGCACACAAATCAGTAATTAGAGGATCCTGAATCAACATTTCCTGAAACTCTTTTAAAGCAATCTCAGCAACATGAGTCAGATTCTCAATGTCTACAAATTGGGATTTATTCAACTTCTTTAAATCATATTTCAAGGCTTTTAACTTCTTTACCACTTGAAACATTACAGTGCCTTAAACCTTCCTTTGCCATCCATTTCTAATGATGCTATCATACTCAAGAGCTAAAGACCACATGTTAAAATATTTGAAGGGGGCCCTCCTGCCATAAGCCTCCTCCTCAAACTTTACAAGAGCAGGACAATGGTCAAACATTCCCTCAGGTAAAAAATGCACATAACTAGTAGGAAAATTGATAGTCCATTCATCATTAACCAACATCCTATCAATTCTACTATAAATCTTAGTCCCAACCTCATGTTTATTCGTCCAAGTAAAGAAAGCTCCTCTAGCCCCTAGATCAGCCAATTCACAATCCTGTACCACCTGTAAAAGTGGTCTCATCTCAGCATTGGTTATTGGAGCTCCCCCAATTCTATCATTACTAGCAAGGACAATGTTAAAATCATCCCCCACAAGCCAAGGGCTATTAACAGCAGTATAAAAGTGCCTCAACCTATTCCATAATGGCTCCCTTTCAGCAGCTTTGTTCAGGCCATACACTACAGTAAACCAGAACTTAGTTTTCCTAGCTTTATCAGTAACAAGTGTATGGATACATTGCACAGAAACATCCAAAATATCTACCTCAAACAACCGAGGATCCCAAATAACCCATATTCTACCACCTTTATGTAAACTAGAATTGGTACATATAGCCCAATCATCACACAAATTGCATCTAACTTTATTCCAATTATTATTCTTAATCTTAGTTTCTAATAGGCCAAATAATCCCACTTTATTATAATGAAGGAATTTTTTTATTTCTTTTTGTTTATTAGGATTATTTAGACCTCTGATGTTCCAAACTCCATAACTACCCATTGTCAGAGGTGTTATTACTAGTCCCCCCTTTATCCACAGTGCAATGCTCAATCAGTCCCAGTCTAGACTTCTGCAAATAATTAGAAAGATTCTCCATGAAAGAAACCCCCCCAGAGGTAAAAGATCTGCGTCCACCATTCTCATTTCTCAACAGTTTGGTTAAAAACCTTCTAGGGATAGAGTTCTCAACCACAGGTGTTTTAGTCACCATTACAGGAGTTAAGGGTCAGGAGAAGCCTCCTTCTGTGTCCTCTTCTCTTGAGTCTGTATAGGCGCCACTGGTTCAACAACAGGTTGAGGCTGCCTTGACACAGGGCCCTTGGGTCTCCATACTTTCTTAGCCACTGGTTTCTTCCCCACCTTCCTGCAATTCTCAGCCAAATGACTCAAACCCTTGAATGTTGTACATGATAATGGGAGCCAATCATATACAATCTTAAGAGTTTGAGTCTCACCATTCTCATCCTGGAAATTAATGGTTTCAAGGAAAGCTTGCCCAATATCCACTTCAATCATTATACGTGCAAACCCTAGGAATTTTTTATGAAGGGTAGCTTCATCACAGCGAGTGAACTTACCAACCACCTCACATAATTTCTTAAGGCATACCATTCCCCAATATTTCACATCCAGTCCATGAATTTTCATCCAAATTAGTATTCTCTTCACATCATGTTTAATCAGCTTCATCTCAGGTGTCCACTCTTTTATAATAACAGGCTTATTATCAAAGAGAAGATGACCATTCCCCAACACAAATTGCTGCTGTTCTTTCGTTTTAAACCTAACGAGGAAGATACCGTTTGGCATAAACGAGATTTTATCCACCCCCTGCGCCTGCCATACCCTCCGTACAAACCCAGTCAAAACAGAGCTTGGTGGATTTGCACCAAGTACGTAACAAACAACAACAGTGGACCAAAAAGAACTCTCACCAGCAACATCGTCTTTCGTAATCCTTACCATAAGAGTAACCACCGGAGTAACCACTGGCGCAACTACAACTTCCTCCTCAGAATCAGCAAGCTCCTCGTCCTCTTTGATGATCGAGTGCAAATCAGCTTCCAATTCCTGAGACGAAAATTGTAATTGCCTTTGCGATTTCCCTTTATTAGATGAATTAACGCTAAAATCAACATGTTTTTGTGAGTTTTGTGTAATTTTTTTATTAGAGATTGGAGTTTTTGGATTGTTTTTGGTTGATTTTCTTGTTCGAGCCATTGCTTGAATGAAAAGCAACTAAAAATTCTAACCAGTTTTCTCTCTAACTTTCTCCCTCAACATTGCTTCCACTTGAGAAAACTTTCGCGCATTTGTTTATTGCAACGGCGCCAAATTTGATAAGGTTATTTTCAGTCGTTTGCCTTAATCAAAATAAATCCTAGCTTAGTACTAACAAAATAGCTAGCGGTAAGTCAGGGCGAATCCACAGGGAGGCGGTGATTATCTAGTTTGTTTGTATTTAAATCAGTCTTAAAAGTAACAAGTTATGTGTAACATTCCGTTTGATGTTTATGAATGTCTTGATATTGGATTCGCTAGTGGATAATGTGTTAGTGAGACGGAGCTGGAGGCATTGGTGGAAGGTATTCGATAGTGTATGAAGCTAATGTAAAGAGGCTATGATGTAGTTGATACCATATCGTGAGCCGTGTTGTGGAGGTAGGCATAGTTGGTGGAGTTGGTGTTAAGAGTTCGTGTTTTATAGGTTGGGGTTTTGTTTTGAGTTCTTAGTTGCGTTGTTGTGTCTTGATCGAGCTAGTAAAGCAGTTTTGAGTAAGTTTTCTTGTCCAGAAAGTTATACTGAGTCAGTGTTTATGGGAATTGTATGTGGTTGTGATGTCCGTCGATCTGGTTGTTGTGTCTCGGGTGGTGATCCGGGCACGGTACTTCGTGTTGTGATGCGGGTACTTTCGCACTGCGGTGCGGCTGTTGGTGGCGGTGTTGCGATGCCGTCACCGGTTGTGGTGGAGTAGGCAGGATGATTACGATACGAGTTTTCGAAAGTACATATCAGTTGTACATAGATTGTTGTTTTGTTTGCTGCTGTTCCTTGTGAGTTTCGGTTGAACATATAGACTGTTGTTTTTTTTGTTGATGTTTCTTGCTAGTTTCAGCTTGGGAGTGAGGGTAGAGTATGGTATGGAAGACAGTTGTGTATATTTCTTTTAGGCATGGTACAAATGATATTCTCATTGATGGGACACGATTGTGAGAGGTTATTCTGATAATTTTGATATTGTTTTAAGATGAGGCGTTGGTAGACATAGTAATGGCAAGTGAATAGTGGAATATGTGTTGTACTGATCTGAAAGCTGCAAGTGGTTCATAATCTTTTATTGGGACAGTGAGTATAGGGTGTTGGAAATTAGTATCATGTTAAGTTATCGATGAGTTTTGTGGTAATGAAAGAAAAGAACTTGAGGATTTAGTGTGAGTGTGTGTAGTAATGGTTGATCGTGAGTTATGAGTATGAAGATAGGTGCATGTATATTGGACTATGTCGTTTTGGCGGTAATAGGGAACAGTTGAAGTTTTGGTTAAGCTAAAGATTTTGTGGTATAGGTTAGGTGGTGTGCCGAGTAAATTGAGGTATGAGAACTGTTTAAGTAAGATAGCCTTGGATATAGGAATGACGAGTGTTTAGATTATAGGCGGTTATCTTTGACATGCGGTGGTGATGAGGATAATGAGAAGATATAGCTAAGGATTTAGTATTAGTGAGTTACGAGGACGTAACATTTATCTTAAGAGGAGTAGGATGCGATAAAAGAGAGTTTCATGGTTGTGCATGTTGTAGTATAATTGGAAGTAGAGTGTTGGTGTAGCATAAAGGATATATCTTTGTTGTGATTGATTTTATTAAAGGTCATGGCCGTGCTTGTAGTAATTCGATGTTTAGGAATGAGAGAATACTTTGATAGAGTTGACAGTTGGATGATGATGTTTATGAGTTCGATGGTGTTGACAGTTGGATGATGATGTTTATGAGCGTGAGTAAACTTCGAGGACGAAGTCCCTTTTAAGGGTGGTAGAATGTAACATTCCGTTTGATGTTTATGAATGTCTTGATATTGGATTCGCTAGTGGATAACGTGTTAGTGAGACGGAGCTGGCGGCGTTGGTGGAAGGTATTCGATAGTGTATGAAGCTAATGTAGAGAGGCTATGATGTAGTTGATACCATATCGTGAGCTGTGTTGTGGAGGTAGGCATAGTTGGTGGAGTTCGTGTTAAGAGTTCGTGTTTTATAGGTTGGGGTTTTGTTTTGAGTTCTTAGTTACGTTGTTGTGTAATGATCGAGTTAGTATGTTTGTTTTGAGTATGGGTTGAACTTCGGGGACGAAGTTCTTTTTAAGGAGGGAAGACTGTAATACTACGGTTTTCTATGTCTTTGGGTACTCTATCGAGTGGGGCTTACTCTGTCGAGTAAGTAAGTCGTTTTATGAAACAGTGTTCTGTCTGATGGGTACTCGATCGAGTAAGTGTGGCACTGGATCGAGTAAGGGTCACTCGATCGAGTAAGTTACTTTTGCGGGTTGTTTTATTTGGGTTTTGTTAGTAACGTGCGATTGATATATTAAGCTTTCCGTCACTTTCTTCATCATTTGTATATTTTATAAAAACCTTTCAAGAGATAAAAGAAGTTACGTTGTCTACGTTCGTCGCGTTACCATCAAATCCCAGCTAAGGTTGTCGGATCATCACGTTCTTTACGCCGTTGAGTTCGTCGTGTCGAGGGTAAGATCCTTGTATAGTTTTTATATTGTTTCGTCAATTTTGGTTAAACCCTAATTGGGTAAATTTGGGGGTTTTGGGTGTTTGTTTGGCTTAGTAGTAATTGCATGATTGTATATGTGATTATAGGAGGAGATTTCGTAGAAGAGCATTTTGATTAGCTGCGTGTGACGGTCTTGTGATGGCTTATTTCAGGTAGGGTTTCCCTACTCAGTATTGGTTACATAATGTTGTTGTTGTTGTTGTTGTTGTTGTTGTTGTTGTTGTTGTTGTTGTTGTTGTTGTTGTTGTTGTTGTTGTTGTTTTTGTTGTTGTTGTTGTTGTTGTTGTTGTTGTTGTATCTCATATCGTTGTTGGATTGGTTTTGGTGATTGTTGATAGTATAATGTTGATTGGCTGTGTAAATGTCTGTAATCTTCGGGGTGCGTCCCTGGTTGAGTGGAGTCACTTGCGGGAGTGGCTTCACGCCATTGATTCGCCTTCTGTGGAGCCCGCCACAGAAGGGATGTGCACATTAATGAACATGGGTTTATCGCTCGATGGAGATGAGCGGGGCTTAGGTGGGAACGGTTGCGGTCCCCCACTGGCGGCGAGGAGTATCTGTTGCGATGGGTACTCTGGCAGGGCTACACACTTCGGTGTGTAGTCATATATGTGGAGATAGGGTGGAGTTGTGGAGATTGCGATGTGCTGTTTGAGTTGTTTATAATATGATTTTATTGTAGTTGTTGTCTTTATGTAATTAGTACTGACCCCGTTTAAATGTTTTAAAAACTGTGGTGATCCATTCGACCAGGGGTGTCTAAGGCCACGGGCAACCACGGGCGTGGGAACTGGGCCTCCGCTTTTGGTCACCGTATTACAGACTTTTACTAATGTAATTCAATACAAACTCGAAGTAAAATATACTTGTGCATTCGTATTTGGGGCCTCATTTTTCCGTGTCGCACTGAACCTCTATTTGTTTTAAGACGCCCCTGCATTCGGGGGTGGTGAGCAGTTATTGAGCAGGTATGAGACGATGCGCATGGGATAGCTGGGATGAGTCACCACGTTACTGTTTTAGAAGTCTTCCGTTGTGTCGAACACTTTTAGTTGTTAGTATTTGACAGTTTTGAGAACCTTTGTATTTTCTTTTATCAGTTTCGGTTTTGGTTGTATCGCTTTAAACTTTATTATAATTAAAGTACGTTTCGTTATTGTCTATTTGATTATCATTGTCTCAGGTAACCGAGATGGTAGCACTCCCATGCCTTAAGTGGTCCTGGTAGGGCACTTAGAGTATGGGGGTGTTACATTATGGGGTTTTGATTGGTTTGATTGCTAACAGCTAATTGCAAAGTATATAAAAGATGAATAACAATAATATTAAAGAGTCTAGGGATTCGGGTTCACTAGGTAGTCATCAAAGGGTAGGATTTAATTCATTGATTGAGCAATTTATATTGTTGAAAGTCATATGATCAGTCGATTCTAATATGTCTTTTTAGATTTAACTTAACATGCAGTCACTATCATTAAGTCGGTTTAATTCAATTATTGGGCCTATAGTAGTCTTAACCATGTCGGTGATAATCCTAGTTCATGCGATACTAATTAATCAATTCTGATCATTAATCAACTAATTAGAAGTAGAACAATGATTGAGCAACAATAGAAAGCAATTTAACAATCAATTCATAATAAACCCTTTTCTAACAACCTAGATCCCCTTTCACCCTAGATTAAAGGCTTAGCTACTCATACTAATAACGATAACAACAATAACGATATAAGAAAGCATAATTAAGAACATAAAAGACGGACAAGTAATTGAAATAGTAATTATTAAAAGATTAGAACAATACCGTAAAATAGCAATGTTTAGATCCGGAAAGAAGAACAATAAATAAACTAAACTAAGTATTTGGGAGAGTTTTCTAAGGTAGCTATACTAAACCTACGTAAAATAATGCATAATTAACCTAGGATACGAATTTAGGTATTTATAATAGTACATAACCGACGTAAGAAAAATTGCGGAAAATATGGAAACTGGAAGGTTCCTCGATCGAGCCTAAGTTCACTCGATCGAGTCACCACTTCCTCGATCGAGCCTAGCCTTACTCGATCGAGGCACCAAATTTTAGGAACCCCAACTCTCGACATTGCAAATTTTAATTGATTAGGTTGGTTCCTCGATCGAGCCTCACTGTACTCGATCGAGGAACCAAGTTCCTACTTCGCGCACTGAACTTCAAATGGCCGCCATTTCTTCGTTACTTGTCAGAAACAAGCGATTTTCACGGCGTTGGAAATATAAGATGATAAACTTTCACCTCCAGTTGGAATCCCTTGAAAATAAGTTGTAGAACTCGAGATATGGCTCTTCAAAATAGGCATTAGTAATAAGAAGCTCTTTTCTTCGTGTTTTCTTCTTAACTTCTCTTCCTTCATTCTTAAGGATTCTGGTGCCATGTTTCGTGTATCTCTTCATGCCCACTCCGCGATGGCCATTTCATTCCATTGCTCCTAAAATACATCATTTCTGCATTAAACACCAAAAAGCGAAAGTATCGACATTCTAACATAAAAGGCATGTAAATGATATAAATTAGCACGAAAACTGTATCAAAAGTAATTAAGGGGAGGCATAAATATGTATATAATTATGACTCTTTAATTTTCATCATACAATCCCATTTCCTTGTATTCTTAAGCACACAAAAATTCTCTCATAGTTTTCATTCTAGTTTTAATATTGTTAAGCATTTGGTATTTGTTAAACATTTGGTTCTAATTATTCAAGCTTTTGGTTCTCAATTGTTCTTCCTTGCAAGTTCCTAGTTCAAGTTCCATTTCTTATTCGGTAATTTATATTTCTATTTTAGTTATCACATAGTTTTATCATTAGTATTTTAATTCCATCACATAGTTTATTCTCATTTTTCATAATTCATCTTTTAGTCTATATCATTTCTATAAAGATGTTTAGCATTTCATACATCATAGTTGGTAGTTTACATTTTAATATGAGTAGCTAAATTTCCTTAGTCTAGGGACTAGGGAAGCCATGCAATAACTAATATATGTAAAATGTTGAATTAGGTTGATATAATATTGTCTAATTGTTTCTATTACATGTTTATACCGTCACGATTAATCTTTGTTTAGTGGTCATATTCATCGATTAAGTTTGTTAATTCATTCTATAAGTCGAGAGGCACGGAATCGCATTAGACTAAGAATGTGTAGTAGGACAACCTAGTCATGACGTGAGTTCTCTAGGACCCGGTCTATGGTTGACACTAATATCGAGAGGTGGGTGTCTTTAAGCCTAAACAATTGACAATGTTATTTATTCCGAGTTTAACATGAATATATATCTACAATTGCATGTGTGACCCGACTCCCCTAGACTCCTTTAATCATATATTGTTATATCATTTTATTTGCTAATCATCAAACCAAACAAACCAATCAATCGTTACCGACCTTGATAGAAGTCTACTCATAGCATTTCATAGTGCAATTCCCGTCTCCTTGTGTTTGGCCGCTCGTACTACATTAATTCGTGTCAAGGGTAATTATATTTGTTAGGTGTGCGACATAGCCTATCAGCCGATTATGTTGAAAATTGAGGAACATTAACTCCGTAAGAGGATTATATAACAGGATTCGTCTTATTATCAATCGCCTTGGAAAATTCGTAATAGAAGGGAAGATAATTATAGGTATCAAAGTCGACAAAATGTACTTAACCCGAGGATATTAATGACTTCCTCGAATACAAAGATTCTTTTCGTTCTTATGCGGAGACAATATACATTGAGGCCGTTCTACACCATGACAATAAACAAGAGTCATGGACAGTCACTTAACATGTTGGAATTTATATGCCGAAACCAGTATTTAGTAATGGGCAGCTTTACGTAGAAGCGTCAAAAACATCGTCATCCGAGGGATTTAGGTACTCATTGATGATAGAGACCAAATGTATTAAGGCCACACGAAGAACATTGTTTACAAAGAAATTTTCACAAATTTACAAAATTAGGTGTCGTATTAAACATTTTGCATGAAACTTTAAAGGATAAGTACTCTTTGTCTTATGTATACACATAGTCCTTGTTTGGTATTCAACAAATTAATATTAGCAGAAGCATATTGGAAAAGCAGATTATAAATGACAGATTGGATTGACAGGTTTGATTAATATGTTTCAATTAACAGATTTAATAGTAGTGTTTGGTAATTAACGGGTTTAAGTTAATAGATTGTTGTATCTATGTGTAAATGGTTGTCATATTCATTTTTCACAATCTACTATTGTGAATATGCTGGGGGGAGCAGTATATTGAAAAACAGTAGATTGAACTCAAATCTAATATTTCAATATGTCATTTAGGCCCTGTTTGGCAAATGGCAGAAGCAGATTAATGATAGCAGATAGCGTTAGCAGAATACGGTTGACGGATTTTAGTAGCAGGTTTGACCAGTATATGAAATTAGCAGAATTAAGAAAGCGTGTTTGGTAACTAGCAGATTATATGACAAATCTACCATTTCCATGTATAAACTCAATATGCTATTACAATATGCTGCTATTAGCAGCATATTCAAAAACAGTAGATTTCGGCTAATCTATCTGAATATGCTATTAACCAAACACGTAAAATTAGTAGAATGATTGGTCAAACTACTATTTAAGCCGGAATCTACTAATTTCACCTAATATGCTGTTTACCAAGCGGGATGTTACTAAACATTTAAATTAGTATATTGGTGAGTCAAACATGCTAAAAGCCTTGAATATGCTGGATATTTACCAATACGATGTTTACCAAACACCCCCATAGTCAAAGACTATCTCGGTAAAAACATTGATGGGTGTCAAACAATAAGAATGATACTCTATAATCCAACTATATATTTGAATGTTATTCAAGTGATATAGTTAATACCAAATGCTACAACGTTTTCGTTGCGTATTTGTTATTGGAACTGATAATTAATCGATCCTCATCTAAATCAACCCCCAAAATTTTATTTGCTCCCATTTTAAGTACTATTTGACTTTTTGTTAAATTTAAAAATTTTATGTTGCTAGACCATGGTAACTTAAACCAACGCTTTTAGCATTGCTATAAAATACTAACTTTGTAACCCAACGATATTAGTGATGCCATAAAATACTAAATGATGTTGACAAAGATGATACTACTAAGTGCCCCATGGCCCTTGCATTCTATTTAATAGAATCACAAATATTTTTTATTGTTGTTTAGAGAATACTAATTCTGTTGAAATTCATTTTGAATTTGATTTAGCGAAAAGTATATAGGGAGCAAATACTCTTAATTGTAAATAGTTAAGGTAAAATTAAAAATTATGTTGTAAGAGATTTAACATTTTCTCTGAACATACTAAATATATAAAATCTTGACACCTGTTATTTTACATAATATTGATATCATTTTTTTTAATTAAAACAAGTTGTGCCTGTAACAATGAAAAAACTAACAACATACTATAAAGTATGTCACTTGATATTATATTATTGAATGACAAAGTTTTTATGCTAAAAACACTAATAATTCATCGGTGATCAACTAAACCAACCACGAATTTATTTTTTTCATCAATGATTCAACATAGTTGAACTTTTTTTTTTATCAACTTTAGTATATCACTACGCCAAATAAGACTTTCAATAACGGTCAAATAATGCAATTACCGTTATTAAATAGAAACATGGAACCGTTATTGCAACGACATTTGTTAAATATATACCACGGTTGTACAAACACGCGACCGTTATATAACATCAATAACGGATCTATAACACCGTTATCACAACTCAAGAACCATTATAAAACTGTTGTTAAATATGTTTATGGCAACGGGTATACTTTTAAGAAACCGTTATTAAATATTAATAACGGTTTCAAACCCGTTGTGATAGTTTACTCTTGACAACGGTTTAGTGGTTCCAAAACCGTTGTTAAATATTATATATGAGTTCATTTCGTTATCTTATTTAATTAAATGTCAAAATTTAACAACTGTTTTATTGCGTGTTAAACCGTTGTTATATTTATCAGTTGATGAAACTTTGACAACGGTTCTTCTTAAATAAACCGTTTTTGACATTTTGAACTCGACAACGGTTATCGTTCGTTATCTTATATTTTTGGCGGTTTGAATGGGAGGGAAAAGATGTCAACGGTTATTTATCTAATAAAACCGTTGTCAAATAATTGTCTGCAACGGGTTGTTTTTAACCGTTATCGTTTTTAATTTTTTTTTTTTTTTAAAAAAATATGATTTTAGATTATTCTAGCAGCTGCTAAAATGCTATTTTTTCAGCAGCGTTTGTAGCAGCTGCTGGAATGCTATTTTTTAGCTGCTGCTGTAAATAGCATTCCAGCAGCTTTGCACTGCAAAAATTCAATTCTGCATCAAAATATTACAACCCGTGATCAATTAAACCTAGTTTCAAAACAGTACAAACAGGTTAATCAAAAGCCATAAAACACAACTTCCTCAAAAAAACAAAAGAAGCCAATACACAATGGCTATATATATATACACTCACACATGTACATAAAGCATGAGCAAACTATTGAGACTCCGCTAATGAAACAACATAACTGGCTCACATATTTCTCATCTGATTGATGTTCTCTGGCGAATATTCTGGGGCTTTGTTTAGTATTAGTGGAAACTACAATTCAAAATATATATAATCAAAATAGATATAATACATGGAAGTCTACAGAATTGAACTCAATTTACGTCTGAAATAGTTTTTAAATCACACTAACCCATATCGGAATGGTAGAAAGTTTTCCGTCGATAACCTTCCACATGGACTGACAAACGTAAAAGGCGCATTGTTTGTCGTCTGGTGCTTTAGGAGACTATTATATAAATCACACACAAATCAGCTGAATTAGATAATCAACCGCTCGCATAAACATTAATTAAATGATACGAGTAATTATTAAGAATACACTTACTATTGGCGTGATAAAATTGGGATCAGTGTTGCTTTCATATTTCTCAAGTGGACATAATCTTTTTTTTGCTTCAAAAACACTAATTCATAAATATACACACATGCCATTGTTATTTGCATATATATGGCTCAAGTCATACAATAACAAATGACATTATTGAAGGTTATAAACTTACTCAGTTATCATCCTTACACAACTGTCAAAGGGTTTACCTTCGCGAGAGTCAATCCAGTACACTATTTTTGTTTCTACTTGGATTGCCAGTAGCACCCAATGCTTCCTATTCATTTTGGAACATAGAACTGTTAGTTCATTTACACGCATTTGAGCATGTTAATAATAAATTTCTAGAACCATGATTCATTACAATAATCACGTACTATACATACATATTCTCATTGTAGGGGGCAAGCCATAGTTTTTGGATGACATCAACCGACGAGCGATACTATTGATGTGTTCTTAGTGTGAAATTCTGTGCACAGAGAACGCCTTAGGACTCAAGAATCCGTAGGCGTGAATTGGGACCTTCCACTCAGCGAACTGATTATTGAGGTACCTATTACGCCACATGGAACGAAGATTGTTATTGTAATTGATAATTTAACAAACATCATTATTCGTAAATGGAAATGACTAAATAGTTTTATTAATAAAACTTACTTCATCCAAATCAAAATGTGAACAACATCTAAATTGTCAAGGTCGACAAATTCCTTCAGTTGCTTCGAGTCCAGTATGGCTATATCAGTTGTGCCCAGAACTTCCTTTTCAATGTTAATCATGACTACATCCCCTGTAGGTGACCTCTTTACAGCCAGGTTGTGCAAAGCCTTCAGCGAAGCAGTTTTCATTTTTTTCTTATATTCACACGATTCATAATAAGAATCATAAGCAGGCTTGACTGCAACAACTTTCGTTAACGTAGTAGTAATTGCTTTAGCTGCCATCATGGCTTTGCTTATGTTCTGCAAATGTAAAGATTAAAGTACTTACGATATATTAATATTCGTACCCTAATCTATTTAAAGAACAAGCAGTAATTAACGTCGGCATATAGGTACCTCGGGGATGACAACATTGATGAGGTTGGTAGGCCATTGCACATAAGAGTTTAGGGCTTCTTTCAAATAAGTGACCTCCTCATTAGCAAATAGTACTTTTACTTCCCCATACTCGTCTTTATATAATTGGGACACTTCCACTTTTCTGCAATTGTGACGAAGGGGTATATCATGAACCTTAACTTGCTGAAGCCGGTCGTAATTGAACACGTATCCCCTGACAACAACAACTTTCTGTTTCCCCTGTAAATAGGACAGACGACAAGCCACCTTGCAATCGCCCTTCACGTCAGCTTTAATCAATTAGTACACATACATTCACTACCTTTAATAAATTTCATAAGTAAAAAACATGTATGATATGAATTATTATAAACTAGCAGCTATTACCTTTTTCGGTGTTGAGAAGAACATCTGATCATCAACTACCTCCACTTCATCCTGTGTCACGGCCTTCCTGGCATCCTCTTCCTCTTCAACTGCCTGATATCGATCCTCGACACCCACTTCAGTCTCCTTTCCCATTTCCTTCTCCCTTGCCATGTCCTTCCCGGCTTCCTTCTGTACATTAACACTTGTCCATATAACACGTACTGATTTTCCAAATCATATAACACATTGTGTGTGTGTGTATATATATATATAAGATATAAATATTATTACCTCTTTTTCCTCCTCCTCCTCCTCCCCCTCCTTCTCCTCCTGCTGCTGCTCCTCCTCCTCCTCCTCCTCTGCTTCCTTTATGACTTGTTGAACCATATCCAACTCCTTTTATGATGGCTTTTCCCCAGTTTCCAACATTCTCACCATCAACCTGGCTATTTTCTGTAGCTGTGTAGTAGAAATTAATGTCAGCATATATAGTTGTAAATTAATTACGTTGGTTCAAATATAATATTTATAGATTACCTTCTTGGAATCATCACCGCGTCGAGTAGTTTTCCCAAAATACTTAGTGATACCAACATGCGTCCCTACCCCTCTCACACGACCTAGATGCTCTGCTTTGCCAATTGCCCTAGCAAGAATATCATCACGTCCTTCAGGCTTCCATTTTCCTTCCTGTACCTCCTTCTCACAGATCCTCTACATACACATAAAACCATTAAGCAACTCACAATTATATAAATCCGACTACCAGTGGTAGGAGTGACATATTTTTCAAACTTACAATTTTATCTTTGATGTCCTTATCATATTCAGTTTCCGTCTTTTCATTCTTAGGAGTGTGACCTTCCACCCAAGCGTCGTGACGACTGAATTTTCCAAGCTTTGCCTACAATTCATTCATCACATTGATATCCTCTCAAAATATGTATGATTACTATGAACATATATAACATTCATCACCTAATAGTCTAATACTATAAGAATTATGTACTTACAAGTTTCTTCTTAATCAATCTATAACCACCTCGGGAGCCGTAAAAGACGGTCTTTTTCTTTGAAATGTTCGCCTTGTTCCTCTCACTCATAGCCTTCATCAAATAAATTGTATCAAGAAACGTAAGCATGACCAAACACTAAACTAAGTTTACTTCTTTACTTATTATTATTAAGTTACCTTAAACTTGTCAGACTGTCTATAAGAGATATAGCTATCCCAATGGTCCTGACTGACATACGGATACTTCTTTTTTGGTGGGTTCTTGTTGATCATCTCCCCGGTTTCCTTATTGAACAAGTGGTTCTCAGCAATCTTTAACTTCTAAGATCTGAGGGCTTCCCCTGTCTTTTTTTTAGGTACTTATCATACATGTCGGGGACAACCTAAGCTAACTGCATATATGATGAGCGTAGTTGGTACAAGTGTTTCGGCTAATACACATATCAAGTAGTAACTTAATTTCAGCTAAAACATTTATTATTGTATATACATACCTTTATTCTGTTTATTAGCATGATGTTTCGTATTTACTCAGTTCACTGATACGCGGCGTACCGAGAGGCACATACTGTCTTACACAACAGCCAATCCAACTCGCAAAATACCCGGCATACTCACCATATGGCAGCCCCGTATCTTTATCCCACCGTAAAGGATTAGGTATCTTTGAATTTATTGCTTCTAGGGAAACCCTATGGCGCATTCGACCCGCAGTGTGTTGCAAATTATTCTCATCACCTGAGTCATCGCCTGACGCATTTCCATCATTTCTTTTCCGCTTTTGGACCATATCTAAAGCAAAAATTGATAAACAAATAATAACAATGCATACTTATAATAACAAACAAATCTCTAGAGAGGAGGATTTATTACTTCTTTAAAGAGGACAATCCGGATTGATCTGGCGACGGCAATGACGACGATGACGATGACTGCGACGACGATGGGGAAGTCTGGTGGTTGAGGGGAAGCTCAATTTTTGAGGATATTATGTGGGGGAGAGGAAGCTCAGAGGATATATGTGTGAATAATACAACACTTGCAAGACCTTGTTTATTGGAAAGTAATAAACATGGTAGAAGAAAAACCGTTGTATTTTGTTCCCAAACATACAACGGTTTTGTTTAAAACCGTAATTGATTAGTACTATCTACAACGGGTTTGAAATAACCGTTGTCTGTAATATTTTCATGTTGTTTGATTTTCTCGCCAAGAAATAAAGTATCATTTTTGTATACATAACAACGGCCTGAATCGTTATAACTGTACACGTCCTGAACAACGGTTTGGGTATAACCGTTTTACTTTATATTTCATTGTGTTTGATTTTACCGCCAAGAAATAAAGCATCATTTTCATATAGATAACAACGGCCTGAACTGTTATAACTGTACACGTCCTGAACAACTTAGGTATAACCGTTTTATTTAATAATTCATTTTGTTTGATACGATTTTTCCCTAACCCTCCCCCGCAATGAAATGAAAAAAAGTTTACAACAAAGTTTTGATATATAACAGCAAGACAATAATTACACATGACGTAAGATATCTTGATTGGATTGCTGATATTTTCACGGCTGCCGGGAACGTTTTTTGGATTTGCTAGTCTTTTCATTAACCCAAATACCTTCATCATGATCATCCCGTGTATATATGTTTGGAATGTTAACATTTTCAACATCATACCAAATTGCGATATAGCACTGTGATCAAGTCCTTCAAATTCGACGTCTTCATCATCTGGAATTCGGCGATGGCAAGATAGAACAACTAACCACTTCTTATCCATAGGACCGTTGTTAATTGGTGTAATATGACAACGGCTTTAAAATAACCGTTGTTGATATATGTAATATGATAACAGCTTAACAAAGAACCATTATCATTTTGTCTTATTATTATCATAACGGTTCCAATTCCTATTATCTTATTATGCAGTTTCCATTCTTTTTTATTATTATAAGTAGAAAATTAGCCATTATAATATTTTATTTGGTGGATTGCATTTGAGTGTAAAGACTTAATTAAAACGTAGTAACAAATAACATAAATAATTAAACATTAATTCAAATAACCACCATAATCAAAATACAACTCATAATGTCAGATAATAATTAAAGACTTAATTAGAATCTGATGAAGAATTAGGATAGTCTTCAAGCCCAATTTCGGCATAGATCAAGTCGTAGATCGACTCTTCATCATCAGCAGGCAGCGCAGGTGGAATGACCTCTTTCTCCCATGAGATAGGCACGGTGGCAGGAATGTGATGCCTCCTGTAATGTGTCAGCAGACGATGATCAACATGGGTCGCAACTCATAGATAAGGGCCCTTTTGTTTAGCATCCGAATAGAAATCCTCTTTCCCCATATCTTTCCCCGCAAATCTAGCCCCTAATGTTCTTGCCTGACGAAAACTATCATGGCAGATTGGCAGTTGGCTTTGTCAAACTCGATAAAAGCGAAGCCTACAAAACCTTGCTTGTTTGTAGACATAGGGTACACTTTTTAACCGCAGTGAAACCAGAGTCATGAAGCATTTGCGTCAACCACTCAAAATTAGGGTTTAAACCCTTTCCATTCCCATCATAACGAACCGGGAGATTATGGAGAATGCAAGCAAAAGGATGTGCGTAACGATTACGTGATTGTAGCTCCGATACATCAGCCATATTTTTTTTACAGAGAAATTTAGAGAAAAATTAAAGAGTAAATGTTTGATAATTTAGATTTCGACCTAAAACATTATGAAGACATATTTATAGAACTATTTTGGTCAAATTGAATTTTTATTAAAGTTCTTGATAAAGTTTTGCATGCAGTGGTCAAACTAAGAAATCTAATCAAATAGTGATAACGCTTGAATTGAAAAACCGTTCTTTCATAATTAAAAATGATAACGGTTACAAGAAACCCGTATCTATAACATAACAACGGGTACCACAAACCGTTGCTGGTGCTAATTTAGTAACGGCTTTATAAATGCTGTTTTCTTAAACTGGTAACGGTTGTCTAACAACCGTTGATAAAAGTGATTCTATAACGAGTTTTTGGAAACCGTTAAAGTTTTTGACAACGGTTTGTTAAGCAGCCGTTGTCAAATTATAATAACAACGGTTTTCGAGGGAAACCGTTATTCCTATTAGCACGGTCTAGGTTTCTGCCAATATTTGAAAAACGGTAATCTAAGTGTCGTTATTAAATGCATTAAACCGTTGTGATACGCTCCTTATTGATTGCCAAATTTTGCGTACTATATGTTTTTACATATAAATATATAATCCTATTGGGAACCCCGTGCATCGCACGGGCTTTCCAACTAGTATATGTGATATTTTATGATTAAGTGTAACTAGGTTTAAACCCGTAAAATTCACGGGTTGTTATCATCTATGCTATATAAAAATGATTTTTAAAATATATTTGTATTGAATACAATAGTTATATATTTGTCAACTATCGTAATAGCTATATAGAGTTGTCGGTGGAACAATTATGGTTATTAAATATTGTACCCGTTATTGGTGGTGGGAGAGGATGGAGTTTTTGTTCCTGTTTTATACCCACTTACCCGTTAATCTATTAAATTGATTATTTTATTAAAGTTTAATCAAATTGTTTATTTGCTTCATATATATATATATATATATATATATATATATATATATATATATATATGTATATATATGTATATATATATATATAGAGTGAGCATCCCATGAGTCTAGCATCTTAGATGAGTCTAGCATATCAATAAGGACCATTGGATCAACAAGATCCAACAACCCTCGTTCAACCACGTCACCCCTAAACATTCAGCCAAATTATAAAACCTAAACATTGTTTATCGCAGTCTTATTATTTTCTTAAATTTTCTCTCTCTTCAGATATTTTCTCTGTTTCTCTCTCTCTCTAGTAACTGCAACCATCTCTCGTTGCCAAAAAATATTCCACAATCAAGTAAAATTATCACCACAATCAATCGAAGATCTTCAAAAAAGTATAGTCAAGATTCCGTTACATCCGTTTCTCACATATTGGAGAGGTATAAATCGCGCTCTTTCCACAATTTTTTTAAAAAAAATTTTGTTGTGATTGATCTTATCGAATGTTGTTCTTGATTGATATGAAGAATTTGTCAACTGATTTCTGTTCAATTTTGATTTTCGTTTTCAACAAAAAAAATTAGGGTTAGTGTTGTGCTTAAAGTGATTAAATGATTTTTAGTCCTAATTTGTATGTGTTCATATTGTTGTTGTCGATTGTTCATACTATTAACTTTGATTGTATTGTTCATAGTGTTTGTGCAAAAATTAGGGTTATGACCTGATGAAATTGTGCAGTAGTTTTAATTTGTGGTTTTTAATTTACGGTTGAATTATGTATTAATGTGTGATTTTGTGGATTGTTAAATAGTTTTATAATATCATTTTTATATTCTTCGCTGTCGATTCTATGTATTCATAGTATTTGTCAATAAGCTAGGGTTACGACATTATGAAATTCATAACTGGATTTATTTTCATGAAATTGAGCGGTACCTGTCGCGATTAAATTAGCTTTTGTAAAATTTTCAACACATGTTACTGTAATATTGTTACTGTAATATTGTTACTGTAACAATATTACTGCATCACATTATTGTATGGTGATTTTGCAAAAGTATAACTGGACTTGATTTCAAGAAAATTGGGGTAAATTTGGGGATTAAATTTTCATAAGATATTTGACGCATGTTACAGTATCATTGTTACTGTAACATTGTTACAGTAACATTGACACTGTAACATTGTTACTGTAACATTGATACTGTAACATTATTACTACACAAGATAATGAAGTTATTATTGAGCAAAGGTCAATATTTTTTTAATCGAACTTGCAATATTATTATAACATTATATATTGGATGTTGTAACATCATAAAATAATATTGTGTGCTTTTGTCCAATTAAATTTAATGGTATAGCATTGTTATAAACTCAAAAGAGTGATGTTGAACACTAATAATGGTCAAATCTTTGTTTTAAATTTCAGAAATTCAAGAAGAAAGTTTGATTAAGCAACACAAAAATTCGAGTTGCGCAAAAAGATGGCACATACAAACAAAGAGTAAGACACCGACATGAAGATATACGTGAAGATGACAACGTTATTGAAGTTGAAATGCTAGTATAGACTTTTAACATTGTTGTGAGATTTTGGCGTGGGATTATGATGTAAACTTTAACATTGGTGTTTTGTGGTATTATGTAACAGGTTAACCTTGCCTTTTGTCATTGAAATGAATTCAAGTTGAAACTTAAATATTGTTCTGATATTACTTTCATGAATCAATTATGTTACAATAATAGAAATATTGTAGTAGCGTCAACATCTTGATGTTACAGATAATACTAATACAATAATAATTAAAGACTAATCTCTACCTTCACATTTTTAAATTAATCTATACACTCTGTTATATAGTAAATGAACAAGATAATTATTACTCTATCGTTGTTCTCGTGTTACTGTAATGATTTCTTACAGTAATCGTGTTACTGTAACATTGATCTCCCTTTGATGAAGTAAATTAAAAGATGTTACAGTAACATTATCACTTTAAAGTAGCATGATCAGGATTAGTTGTATAAGTGTTAATGTACCGAACTAAATAATATTTCTCTTAATATTGTCCAATGTTACCTTGATAAATAAATTATGCAACAACAAAAAATGTTACTATAATAATAATCAGCCTTGCTTATGAAAAATAAATACATGAATGAAAGTTGTTATTGTATTACAAACGAAACATTAAAAGCTCGTAAACTCCATTATGTTGAACCTCTTTGTAGCGTCGATGTAAACTTTTGAATGGTGGTCCGCAAAAATCTGCTTATGAAAAGAAGAAAAAATCACTCGAAACTGTTCGGAGGTCTTGATCATTAACAGAGGATGACCGATGATTATGAGCCTCATCGAATTCACTAATATTACAGCTCCTTCTTCGGTATAAATATGATATAACAGTCAATCCTTGGTAAATTGATTCACCTCTGAGCATGAAAAACATTGACAACGATTAATATAAAACTATATTGCTATTATTATGAAAGACTCGTATTACAGTAACAATGTTATTGTTACTGTAAATATTGAAAAACAAGTTATGTTTTACTGTTATGGAGACCTAGTATTACTGTAACAATGTGACAATAAAATATCAACATCGTATGAAATTGATGAAATAAAAAGAAAATCGCCAAACAAAAAAAAACTCAGATGCAAAGGAGTAACAAAATTATCTGTACACATATTCTTACGATCCATACAACTAATGAACATAAAATCCGATGAAAAAAAAAACTGTTCCGGGTGTAATTCCAGAGCAAGTATTGTTACCACCCGTGGCTTGTAGAATGATGTCTTGAGTTGGATTCCTCACGTCTCTATCGTTCCTCTCGGCCTCTCCTGCAACAATGAACGAACTGAGGGCTTGGCTTTGTGCCAAGCGTACTCACTCCGACGCTCAAGTCAGTGAACTTAGTGGGATAAGTTGTTATTACTTGGCTAAGGATATATTGTAGAGAGATAAGGAAGATATTACCAGATGAATAGTGATTCTTGGGTTAATTTATGTGTCCTTTCCTCAATGAGGGTTGAGGAGTATTTATAGACTCACCTTTTGTCACGTAGTGGCCAAGTGGCCAAGTGGCTAGCAGGTGGAAAGACCGTTCTACCCTCGGCCGATGGACCCATGTCAGACCGGCCGAGGGGTCTTGGATGTGAGTACGCGGATACGTGCCCCGGCTGGCTAGTTGTCTGGCCGAGACCCAAGTGACAGGCCGACAGGTGGCGTCGGCTAGGCTGTCCAAGGTGTTGACTTGCTTTGGATATCTTTGGCCTTGCTCAATATGTTGACTCGGTCAGCGGGTGCAGAATATGCCCCATCAATTTGCCCCCAGCGTAGTCTATGCCGTGGTATGGGCTCCGATGTGTGTTGAGCGTATATTCTGCGATCATTTTTAATAAAGCTTGTTTATTTTGCCTCCGGCTTGGCCGGGGTCTTTATCTCATTTTCATCTGAGTTGTCTTCTTACGTTATTAATTGAGTGCTTCTTTTCTGTTTCTACCATCGGCCTAGCCGGGGCAGTTAGAATGTGTATCTCAACTATACTTAACGTTTTTAAACATGTTGGCCTGTCGGTGGCGTCCTCGTTCAAGCTCGGTCTTAATTAGCCGAGGCGTCGGATTTGCGCTTCCCAACGGTCGTTGTGAACATGTTAGCGTATCGGTCGTTGTGTCCCCGCTGCTTCCCGGCCTTGGCCGAGGGAATCGGGGATACGGCGCGACAGCGTTCGTATTTATAGACGATATTGATCGCGTCCTCGTTGATGCTCGGTCTTAGTTAGCCGAGGTGTCAGATTTGCGTCTGAACTGTACTTATACGTTCTTAAGCTCGGTCTTAATTTGCCGAGAGCAAGTCGCGTTTCCCTCGTCTCGTTCCCGGCTTTGGCCGGGGCAACTGAGTTTACGTTTTGACTGCTGTTGCAAATATCTAGGCATATCAGCTCGTTCCCCCGTCGCCCTCGGTCTTAATTAGCCGAGGTGATCGAGGTTTTGGCGCTGTCTGTCGTCGTAAATATGTTAGCATGTCGGCTCGTTCCCCCGTCACTCCCGGCTTTGGCCGAGGTGATCGAGGTTTTGGCGCGGTCTCTTTGTTGTAAATATCTAGGCATATCGGCTCGTTCCCCCGTCGCCCTCGGTCTTAATTAGCCGAGGTGATCGAGGTTTTGGCGCTGTCTGCCGTCGTAAATATGTTAGCATGTCGGCTCGTTCCCCCGTCACTCCCGGCTTTGGCCGAGGTGATCGAGGTTTTGGCGCTATCTGCTGTTGTAAATATCTAGGCATATCGGCTCGTTCCCCCGTCGCCCTCGGTCTTAATTAGCCGAGGTGATCGAGGTTTTGGCGCTGTCTGCCGTCGTAAATATGTTAGCATGTCGGCTCGTTCCCCGTCACTCCCGGCTTTGGCCGAGGTGATCGAGGTTTTGGCGCGATCTGTTTGTTGTAAATATCTAGGCATATCGGCTCGTTTCCCCGTCGCCCTCGGTCTTAATTAGCCGAGGTGATCGAGGTTTTGGCGCTGTCTGTCGTCGTAAATATGTTAGCATGTCGGCTCGTTCCCCCGTCACTCCCGGCTTTGGCCGAGGTGATCGAGGTTTTGGCGCGGTCTGCTGTTGTAAATATCTAGGCATATCGGCTCGTTCCCCCGTCGCCCTCGGTCTTAATTAGCCGAGGTGATCGAGGTTTTGGCGCTGTCTGCCGTCGTAAATATGTTAGCATGTCGGCTCGTTCCCCCGTCACTCCCGGCTTTGGCCGAGGTGATCGAGGTTTTGGCGCGGTCTGCTTTCCTCCGGGGATGGCCTCGTTGCCGCGGCGACGCTGTCCTCCCGCGAGTGGGGGAAGGACTTTGGTCGGCCACTGGCAGTATGGGTTCCGCCGGCGTCCTAGTATGCTCCGCTCCTTGCACTGCCCCCGACAAGTTGTTCAGGGTCACTTTGTGGGTCCGGGTCACCTGCGGGTGTGCTGCCGTAGCCGTCGTTGCGGCGGGGGTGATCGGCGTATTACCCATCAGGTCCAGGAGTAGCTTCAGTTTGGCTGCATCGACCACATGTCCCATGATAGTGAACTGGCCGGCGGGCAGCGGTGTTTCTGGTAGTATCGGCATCCCGTACGCCGGTTGAATTACTCGGCCGGTGGAGGACGGCCCGATCTCAGAATTAGGGAATGTGTCGTCCTGGTAGAATGCGGTTTCGTCGGTCACTGTTACCTCTGGTTGTATTGACATCTTCTTAGCTTGTTGGGTGGGTTTTTGTTTGGGAATGAATGTGACTAGCTTATAGTATCTATCCCCACAGACGGCGCCAATTGTTCCGGGTGTAATTCCAGAGCAAGTATTGTTACCACCCGTGGCTTGTAGAATGATGTCTTGAGTTGGATTCCTCACGTCTCTATCGTTCCTCTCGGCCTCTCCTGCAACAATGAACGAACTGAGGGCTTGGCTTTGTGCCAAGCGTACTCACTCCGACGCTCAAGTCAGTGAACTTAGTGGGATAAGTTGTTATTACTTGGCTAAGGATATATTGTAGAGAGATAAGGAAGATATTACCAGATGAATAGTGATTCTTGGGTTAATTTATGTGTCCTTTCCTCAATGAGGGTTGAGGAGTATTTATAGACTCACCTTTTGTCACGTAGTGGCCAAGTGGCCAAGTGGCTAGCAGGTGGAAAGACCGTTCTACCCTCGGCCGATGGACCCATGTCAGGCCGGCCGAGGGGTCTTGGATGTGAGTACGCGATACGTGCCCTACCGCTAGTTGCCTGGCCGAGACCCAAGTGACAGGCCGACAGGTGGCGTCGGCTAGGCTGTCCAAGGTGTTGACTTGCTTTGGATATCTTTGGCCTTGCTCAATATGTTGACTCGGTCAGCGGGTGCAGAATATGCCCCATCAAAAACGTATCGTAAAAATTATAAGTTGAACATCAATTACGAAAATTAAAAATTCAATAACCAAATCGAGTTGCTGTAAGTGAATAAAAATTTAAAAGCAACTATAAAGGTGTAGATCTAGAAAAAAAAACCTAAAAATCAGGGGCTACTCTTTTTTATATGGCATAGATGCAAGCACTGAAACAACAAATCACTTTTCTAATGTTTATCGATAATAAATGATAACATTATAATGAAACAACTTCATCAAAAGAAGGTGCTAAATATAACATTATACAATTATAAAGATATTAGAACACAGTTTCATCATTCTTCGTAACACACTCACACAATAACACCAGTATTACAATTATTTCAAGTTCACTTTGTTCTCGCATTTTAATGTTATAGTAATTTATTCTGATAACATGCGTCGATTATTTTACGAAACCTAATATAATTCCTACAGTTATCACAATTTTCATGAAAACAAATCCAGTTATAAATTTTACTATGTCATAATCGTAATTTTTTGACAAACATTAAAAACACATATAGTAGACCGTAAACAATGTGAAGATGGTGTTATAACACGAAACATCAATTAAAAGTCAACAAAAATGGAATTAGAATCATGCTCTAGTTAACCACGAGATCTAGAAAATTAAATATTCAATTTAATCAACCACAAAAATTCTATTATCAATCTTAAATTTCTTTTTTCGTTTGCATTCTAATTAAAGATCCAACACACATCAATTAAAAGTCAACAAATCTGGAATTAAAATCGAATCATAATAGTGGCGTAAAATACTATGTTCATGAACTCTAAAACACACGAAAACTAGGGTTTAACATCCAGGTGTTTACTTGAGATGAAAAATCGTTGAGAAAATAAAAAATACATAGGAAAATCAAGAGGAAACTAAACATGAAGAAATAGTGAAGATGATTCACCTGAAGGAAAAGCTAAATGTTTGAGATCCGAAAAAATCAATTGATGAATGAAATCGAAATTAATGTCGTTGCTTGAATTAAATTAGTGATAATCGAAAATTTAAATAGGAGGAAAAAAATCATCGTTAAAAATCGTAAATCGACATCAATTTAATCAAAGACAAAGGATCAATGAAATTACTGCGCGCATGTTGGTGTCTCGTAGAATCGCATCTATAGTAGCAACGATAAATCGAAAAACACATGGAAAAAAGGAATCGAATAAGCGGAGGAAATTGGAAATCAAATTGAAAATCAAAATTAAGTTGAATAAATTGAATCGTATGACAGGAGTTGATTGAATTCTTGAATTAATTGATTCCAGAATTGAAAATTAAAATTAGGTTTGTATATTTGGGATATTTGTTTTACGGAGAAACGAAGATAGGGAAAAGAGGGGAATTCGTAGAGAGAGAATAAATAAAGAGAGAGAAAGTGATATTGAATTATGAGGATAGAAGCGTGAAACCGAGGTTTATGTAGGTTAGTTTTAATTTCGAGATTTAATCTCGGTAGTTGATTAGGAGTAGATCTAATGGATGAGATTAAAATGCTAGACTCACCTAAGATACCTAGACTCACTTGATGCAATTTCTATATATATATATATATATATATATATATATATATATATATATATATATATATATATATATATATACATATATTTATTGAAAAACCATTCAAAATCTTAATTTATCAACTTCTTGTGTGCGAAAAAATTCGGGATGTGATTAATGCTCATTGAATAAAATTTTACTCTTCTATTAGCTATTATTTCTCTTTTGTCAAGTTACATCAGAAAATATTAAATTTTGTTAGTTGATGGTTTAGATTGAAGTAATATGTATGGTCATACTGTTAACAATGAACTATGATATATTAATTATATGAATTTGGTTTTTCTTACTTTTTTTTTCCTTTATTTAATTTAAATATTCATTTATCAATAAAAAAGGATAAACTTCAACCACAAAAAAACAATAGAATTGTAATATTTTATTATTCTACAATCTAGAAAAATCTTTTCAACGTCTTAATTCTCATTAAAAATGTATGATAATTGAATATTTGAATGTAATGTATGATAATTGAATATGAAATAAATGTAGTAATAATTTATTTTCCTTAATTACTCATATGCCTTTAATTGCCAATTAATATTAATATATTTTTGATAATTAACAAATATTTATTTCCTTATATAAAAAGATTTGTTTATCAATAATTTTTTTCCGTCCGCAATTCTCTGATTGTCATGTCAATTCAACTTGTTATATAGAGTGCCATGTCAGCGGTGAGTTAGAGGATTAATATATAGTATGATGATAGATATAGATATAGATATAGATATAGATATAGATATAGATATATAGATGGGTTACTTCGGGATTGAGTTATTTCGTAATACATACATGAGTATGTATTGAAAAAGAATTGGGGTCAGGTTAGTTTGGGATTGGTTGTTTCGCACTCATACATGATTATGTATTTTGGCTGGATCATTTTGTTACGAGGTTACGCGATTCACATATTGTTTTATAGGGCCAATCTATGGACTAATAGCCAAAAATTCGAATAAAATAGTTAATATAGTTGTACAATTTTTATTTATATTAACAACATAATATTATAATTTGATAAATTACACATTTTAATATGTACATATTTATCTTAAGATTTCGGGTTATCAAAATAAATTAAAATGTAAACAAAATTAAATATTAAGTATGGGTTATTCTTCTACTGAGTTAGTCATATAACATATGACGATCTCATAGAAAAGTTGATGTATGATAAGTTTGAGAAGGTGCGCGGCAGAGTGAGGCGATTGGGTCTTAAGGGGATGAGGCGCAAGTGCATCTCTTTTACCAGAAAATAAATGAATTACGGAGCATATGTTATCAAATATCGAAATAAGTCAAATAACCTAATTCACTGGACCAGACAAAATAAATTGTAGTTTGGCCTAATCATGAGGTCTACTTTGTATATCCAAATCGTTTTGGAGATTACTATGCATGTTTAGTATACTTTACAAAGGAAGGAAATCACAAGCAATATTATGAGGTAAGATTCATATCATATTTTACCATTTATAACTCTAGTGTTATTATAAAAGTATACTTAGTCCACAACCATATGAAAAGTAGATTAAATTATTTTTCCAAAAAACTATTCTCACATTGTGAAAAATAAAAAATTCATAGAAAATTACAATCATGAACAAGGTTTCTCTCGTCTTCTTCATTATCATGTCCTTGGTTTTGCTCCACGGTATGTAGCTTTTTTACCTAAAAGTTATTTCCTATATCGAATGTATTTCAAAATTTCTCGTTTGTTATACAGTATATAGCTATGTTTTTCAACTCTAATGTGTTTTTGTTGATTAAAACACTAGCAGGAAGTGTAGCTTATGAGTATGGTTGCATTAGACCGGACACTCCGATTCATCTTCCAGAATGTAACAAGATAACGTGCGTGCAATATTGTGCTGCACATTTAGGAGGATGGGAAAACGGTACTTGCCTTGATGATCATGCTTGTTGTTGTCAAGTTGGGCCCCTTCCTCCTGTTAATGAGCACACTCATTAATATTTGTATCCCCTATTTACTAAATGAATAGACGAAACTCTAAATTTTTCCGTCTAAAAATATTTCCTAGAATAATGTTTGGTATTTTTAACATATACTATATGTGTGGATATGATAAGTTATAAATGAATATAATCTTTTGTATTTAAATATTTATAACATTTAACATTACATAATCTACACAAATTTATCTCCGATCTTTTTAGGATAAGGAAATTCTTTATTTAAAGAACTTATTGATAAAAATTTATTAAATTTTTATGATAGGAAGTTGCGCCTAAAAAATACTTCATCTCCCATCCACTCCAAAGGTAACATGTACCCACTTTTTTTCTCAAAAAAATGGGTTCATGTTACCTTTGGAGTGGATGAGAGAGAGTATGGTATTACTAAATATTTATTAAAATTCATTGATTTTTTATGATAAAAAATTTGAAGCTAAAAAATATGTTATATATTAGTAAATATTTGTAAATTAACATCATTAATTTCTCGGTAAAAAACAAAAAAAAAATCAAAAACAATACTCATTTTATTACTTCTTACGATTTAAACTTTTATTTATTTCTCTAATCAAAATACATTAAGGAGAAACATGAAAAATAAGTAAATTATCAATTTAAATTCTATAAAAAATACACTAAAAAGTAAAACTCTATAAATACCGTGTATATATTGCACGAGGTCTATATTAGCAACTTTATAAATACCGCGCATTCATTGCGCGAGATCTAAACCAGTTATTTATCAATAAAATATCTAAATATATTTTATTCGTAATTTATTTTCGTATTACAAATTTTACTTATCTAAGTATTTTTAGCATCAAAATTTCCATTTCTCTACCCTTACTAAAAAAACGTCAAACCTAATTTTTACTACGTTCTCTCTATTATTACATCCTTAACAATCTTCAATCTCCTTCAAATTATTCAATTATGATAATGATTTGAATATAGAACAAATATTTAATTCAGTAATCAATTATTACTAATCAAATTGACTCTTTATAGTTTTGTATTTTTTTTAATTAGGATTTATGTTCAAATAAATTATTTTTATTTGATGTGGGATGATGGGGATATTGGTGTAGCCGGATGTCACCGGCGACACGGGAAGTTGCTGCCGGCAAGAAGGTCGTCGGTGTATCACGTCGCCGTTGGAGGTAGTTAAGTAGCAGAGTAAATATAAGCGTTGCTGTACACTAGAACCTAATTTGATTTATTTTTCTTTTTTCTTCAGTGTACTGTACGCCTACTACCTTTGTATGTAGAAATTGATTGAGTTTTTCAATTTAGTATGTAGTATATAGTATGAATTAGTGACGCTAATCCAATTGGTTGAGTTTTTCCGGAAAAATTTTCAATGTAATATGCGTTTGAATACAATACGTAATTATTTGGGTAAAATTAGAGAGAATAGTTAGAGAGAAATTTAGAGATAGAATGGAGGGAAAGTGTAAGGGTATAATTGTCAACAATGTACTGCGATGAGTAAAACGTGAACTTCGAAAATCAGCACTTGTACAATATTTATTTCTGAATAAAATATGAGCAAGTCGTTGTTGATAAGTATGATGTTAGCAATAAGAGCAACTCCAATGCTAATCCAAAATTTTACTAGCTTGGAGTTACACATGCCCACATCACATTTATAAACTAATATTGTCAAGCTACAAATTTCTCTGATGCTAAGCTAATTCTCAAACAAATAAACAATATTAAATGTTTTCCTAGTAATGTAATTCTTTAACAATGCATAGTAAGAAGTTCAACATTTTGTTAAACCCGGTAGATAAAATACCGACTGAGTTATCAAGGCTTCAAGATTACGGCCGTACTAGTTTTAAACTCGCGAAACTCACGGGCTGTTGTATACTCTGTAGTTAGATGATTACCTTTAAGCTAATACTCCATATATTGTTAATCAACTTAAAGTCATACGAAAGTCGATATTACATAAATGTAGAATACAACAAATTAGAGTTGGTTGTTTGTATAATTCGTATCCATATTATTATTTTAACTAAATGATAAGTTATGAGTTTAAGACATGACTAAGATATAAGCCTGTCAAATTTCGGCCCAACGCGACTTCATCCATTTTTTCCAGGGTTAAAACCCGAAAATCTCGAGCAGAAACCCATTCGATATGAAACCCGAAATGACCCGTTAATTTAAGTGAAACCCGACACGAACACGTCGACCCGTTGAGTCAAAGATAAACTAAAATAATGTTAATAAAAATATTAATATTTATTGTATTATATAATATATTTGAAAAAATAATTAAAAAACTAAACATTGAATATGATTAAAATATTAATATTAAATATACTTTAGTTTTTAAAAAATATTTTTCGGATCTATAAAAGGCGTTATATACTAATTGTTGCCCAGCACTTTGCCCATAATAGCCTGACCAATAACCCGTATTTGAACCCACCGTACCCGGATGTAACACCCCCATTTATTTAGGAGCCTTTAGCAAGACATTCCCATTAAATAGGATTGTTACCATCTCGGTTGCCCGAGATAAATGATACAAATTAAAACAAACCAAAGTACTTTAATAACTTTACCAGAAATAATGGTTTTATTACATTGCCAGCCGATTAAATTTAAACCTTAACATTACAATATACTACGCAACGGAAATTACATAAAGTGAATAATTAATCTATGTGGTCTAGACTTCTAGGTAGACTGGCCAAGTCCTCACGCATTCCCATAAGCTCCCAAGTCAGCTAATCTTTAGTACCTGTCAAATCTGCTCCCCATTATGGTTCATCACAGGTGTTCACGAATACACTGTCAACCACGAGGTTGAGTAGGAATAACTAACAACAGTAGATAACAATATGGATATGCATGATATGACTTAATAGATCCATTCAGCCGAGTTCATCACTCGCAACACTATTCATCCCGCCAATCCCTGGCCGGGGCAGCCTCAACCCGAAGGTGAGAAAACACACTACATTACTATAAAGTAATGTCTGCCTCAACACACGGTTGATAAATATCCACCAGATGGCCTGCAGGCCAACCTGGGGCCTGCCTCGAGAATTCACGATTATAATCGTCTGCCAGAATAAATCTGATAACCACTATATATTACTGTAAGTAACGTCTGCCAGAATAAATCTGATAACCACTATACATTATTATAAGTAATGTCTGTCAGAATAAATCTGCTAACTAATGCAAATGCATACTTATATGAATGCAACGATAAATAATAATAATCAGCCGGATATAATCCACAATACTCAACCACAACGATATAACAAGTATGCTTCCAGCCACAATACTCATGTGAAATACAATAATAACAGCCAGTTGAGTAGTTATCCTACCTTTTCAACAAATACTCCCAAATAGCAATCCAATAAGATACTTAGAAATATTCCAACTCCAAAGCGCCGCCTAAACAATTAATAATTATAATTACTAAGTAAACTAATTATATAAAACAATTTACTATTTATATAACCAATTACTTATTACCTCATTATTCATTAATCAAATCATTGCGTTTATATTATCACGTGAATTAATATTTGTAAACCCGTCTCAGAACCCAAGTCACATAATTACTAAACCCATTCACCAACCTGTCAAAACCCATACACACATACCTAACACACCCCAAAAACACCCTTGTATATAGCCCAAACCCGACAACCACCAAGCCTACAACCAGGCCCCACCGTGAGCCACCCCTGCCACCAACCCAGCCATGATCTCACCATCAGCACCAACCACCATCCGCGGCTATACCACCATGCCTTAGACCCCCTGTCCGTACCACCCAACTCAGACACCGCCAAACAATTCCAACACCACCGCATCTTAAACCCGTCACCAGCACCATCACAGTCACCTCTACCACCTCCTGCCATCACCATTGACACTACTGTCACATGGCGGTCCCAAAGGTGGTTCCTTTTCCCCCGGAAAGTCAACAACGCGGCCACAGTGCTCGTCTTAAGACAGTTGCAAACTCGTCTCTGTTTTCCCCTGTTCTCACGCAACCACCGCCACAAGCCACCACCTACGACCTCCCTCGGCCACCCACCTTTGTCGAATAACCACTCAGGTCACAACCCCACCTTATCCAGGTCAAGTCGAGTCCAATTGGTGGGTCAAATTAAGGTTCGAGTCCCACGATCCCCAAACCCGCATAGCCTAGCCCGCCACCTTTAACCGCCCCAAAAACCATCACATAACGGTCAATTATGGTCAATGAAGGGTCAGGTCAGAATCATGGCGGTCCAAGGTCGTCCTAGGTCGAAGTCGTGGTCCATTAGGTCGCGTGTAAGGCGGCGTACGATGGTCATTAAAGGTCACGGTTACAAGCTTAATAACAAATACAATTTGAGTTTAAGACGGCTTTGTAATTCTTAGCTTAACACAATTATGCAAGACGATTTCTCCTTCTTCCTTTTAGATCTATTCTTTCTTCTTTAATAATTTTTTTTTTTTTTTGGCAACGATAAAGAAAGGTTCCTTACATAGTGCTTAGTCGACTCTCGGAGTCAGACTTTATTATTACATTACCTGAAACATAAGTTAAACTAAGAATGGGGTTAGCAAAAAGAAAAGGCTTCTTGAGGGGACGATCTGAGTTTGCCAAATGAGCGAATTCTTCTTTCCTCTTCTTAGTTAGTTGGGCTTCAGAGGAGTACCTGCAACAAGACACACTTACGCCTCGAGGACGTAGAGATTTACGGGAGAAAGACCTACTTGTAGAACAAGTAGATACATTGTGTCTCAGAGATTCATCCCCTTGGCCATGATTCTTCTTGAAGTTAAAAATTCTCTTCGTCTCACTCACTTGATGATTAGAATGATACCTGCAAAATCTATCTGAGGGGTTTCTTCAAAGCGTACGTGTAGGCGAGACACGTGACCGTTTACTAAACAAAGGAATCTTGCACCTCCTACGTCGAGCTGAAAAAAGGAATGACTCATGTTCACTTGGATCTTTATGGGCTTGGAAGCAAACAAAGGTGTTGGTCGTGTCATTCACCAAAGGACCAGGTAAGCAGGAATTAGGGGCGACAACCATATGGTCAACTTGGAGGATTTGAGAACCAGAAGGAGATAAGTCATCACAAATAGAGAAGGAGCTCGAGTTAACACCACCAATAGAGGACTCCCTCGAATTAAAACCATGAATCCCATTGATGGCTCCTGAACAAGAAACCGTGTCTTCATTTACCGTGTCTTCATTTACCATCTCCGTCTTCAAATTCTGCTTTTTAGAGCGTCTCCTCCTCTTCTTTCTCTTATAATGTTCTCTTGCAATTCCACCCTCCTTTGTGACCTTGGTAGTAAGGACCCGAATTGTCATAGTAGACATGTCTCTTTTATTGTAAAAGCTCACCTGACTGCCTTCAAGCATTTTTTGATAAGCTTGTTCGGAGATCCTTAACCTTGAATTTTCTCCACCATTTCTTGAGAACTCATGAACCGATTTTTTAGGAATATACTCGTTAACACCCATTTGAAAGTCTTTGTGATTGTGATCCAACTCAAAATTAGAAGAAGAATTTCCTTCGAGATTTATAGGAATACCATCATTCGAAATGGAATTATCCATGACAGTGGAGTCAGAAAGTGGAGTAACGCAAGAACCACAAGAAGATCCCCCATTATCGTTAACTAAGGTGTCCCCGGTTATCTCATCAGGGATATATCTTTTACTTTCCCTAGCCACCTCACATGACAATTGGTCCTCAATACTTCTCTTACCGTTATGATTAATAGCCCGCAAATTCTTAACAACATTGAGCTCTCTAAGAATATCTTTATTCTTACGTTCAAGCATTGATGCAGTTTCAAGATCAGTTTGCGCTTCCATGAGCAAATTAGTCTTCATACACGCTATAGCTCGACGAAATAGAGCCTTAGCATTTTTAGGGAAGGACGACAAAACCAAAGAGCTGAAGTTTATGGCCGCCTCATACTCATGGAGCTTATTAGCACAAGCCGCTAGATTCAAATTTAAAGAGATTGCTAATTGCAAGACAGATTTGACCTCATAGTTCTCCTTGGATTCCAAAACCAAACATAAGAGTCGACATGCCATTTCATAGCAGCCGCCAGCAGAGTCAAAAAGATTTTGCTTAAAGAATTCGTTGCCCCTCTCCTTAAGGAATTTAACCTTTAACAAAAGAGGTTCTTTCATTGGTAAGAAAGAACTAAACAGTAACCAATCATCCTCCTTGAACTCACTATTTCCATGAGCAATAACAAAATGTTTTAGAAAAATTTCATCAATGGAAATGCTAGCCATAACTTTTCACAAAACAACCCCAACTCAAAAAGTTAAGATAGAACACCTTTAAGAGGTGATAACTAAAACAAGTACTCTTTTAAGAGTATATTATTATTATGAAAAAACAAAAACCAGTGAAAGAACTTATAAACAAGGATTTCGGACAAAAGATTTCAGAAAAACCACCGCATCTGACCCTAACCCTCACCACCGTAAAACCCATCCCGAGTCCACCCAGAGCCCACTCTTCTAAAAAAACCCGACTACCAACACCCAAACCCCAGCAGCATCACCCTAGACTCTTCAACATCAACCCTCCGTAATTATTTCACCAAATCACACATGTAACCCTTACACACACAATTACTCCACAACTCATAAACACAGGGGAGTTATGTTCCGGGAATCAGAAAACCAAATTGAGAATCGAAGATTCTGAAAATCAGCGCATGGTACCACATCAGAAACGTTATGGCCGATCGGTGCCGGACAAAAACCACAGTACAAGCATCAAGTTGAGAAATCAGGCCTTATAAACCTTCAGTAGTCAAACAGGAAAAAACGAGACGGGGATGAAGGAATCAAGCACCAGATGAAACCGAAAGATTAAAGCTCAGAAAGTCTGCCAAACCAGAACCACGAACAGCTGCAACCAAGTGTTTCAAAACCTTTCGGACCACAAGCAAGAAGTCCTACAAACTCCTTAAGCTCGAACAACTAACCCGGGAAAGGGGAAAACACCCACCACGACGTAAGCAAGACCAACGAAAGCTCAATCAGAGGAGAGGATGGACAAAGAAGAGGGTGGTTAACCGCAACAGCCAACAACCACAGTCAATCGTGAAGACCGATTGAACCACAAAGAGAAAAAAGGGGAAAGGAAATGGGTAATCTAGTTAATTAGAGAAGAGTGGGAGTCAGAGATCCCCGGAGATGGGGCTTTGAGATAGGGCTTTGAAAGACGGCCCCATCTCCGGCGCAAGGGTGAGCCTCAAGAGGGACGGTGGGTGGAGGGACGATGCGGCAGTTTCACGATTGGGATTTCTAGGGTTTTCTGTAGGGAGAGAGAGAGAGAGAGAGAGAGGAGAGCTTTTTCGCCACCTTAAGCTATAATATTGACCAAGTATTTCAAATAATACTAATTCTTCTTTAATAAATTATTTTTACACAATTATGAGTAAGTCCGTTCTCACTGTCAAAAAAAAAAATATTATTCAGATTTATTAAGTATTTATAGTCTAGGTTTAGGGTGTATGAGATACCAATTTGGAAACTATTACTATTACCTTATTATTAATGCTAGATTTTGTGCTCGTGCGTTGCACGGGTTATAATATTGGTTCACCTCTCAATATTAACTAAAAAGGTAAGATATTGTGGATGACATGAACAGAAATGTGAAATTATTGTTGGAGTCAAATTTAATTTATCAACCTCTTTATTTAAAAAAGATATTTAAATTTAAATTTTTATTTTATAATTTTTAATTTAAATAATTATCTAATCAAAACTAATTTAATCCAAATAATTAATAATTGCATAGCAATAATTACCTAAAATACATATTAAATCCAATTTTATTTAGCCTTGAATTTCATGCGTTTTTTTCCTATATTGTCTCGATTTAGCAATTGGACAATAGTGTTATTATTGTATATTTTGGTCTAATTATAATTATTAACATGCCATAAAAAAATGAATCATACTTTAATTTAAAGATACCAACTATATTATTATCAACAAAATTTGTGAAAATACACCCCTATATCAAGAAATCACTTTATAGACATCAAAAATATTTAATTTTAAACAGAGGAAATAAAATAACGTGAAGGTCTTAAAAATAAAAGTATTCATAATAAAATGTTATTCAACCAGCAACAACGTCTCTTTATTTCTTATAATAATATATATAATGATGTTATATCTTATCATTATTGTTTTTGATGATGGTCTTCTTCTTCAATTTATTGTTGTCGTCTTTTTGTTGCTTGTTTATTCCCAAAAGTGCCCTTCTCTTTTTGTGAAATTTTATCCCGCGTGCGTTGCATAATGTTGACACAATAAAAATAAATTAAATTAATCAGCCCGAAAAATTGGTTATTCAAACACAAATTAATTAATTACATTATTGAATCCTTCTCAACTGAATCCTTTAATTTCTCTATCAATTTTCTCATAACTTTTTTTAATAGCTTCCTATTGCAAATCTTTTTTTTAATAGCTTCCTATAAACGGATATGTTGTTAGTTAGTTCATCCTCTTATCATCTAATTTCAACACTAATCTCCGCAACTTCACTCCCAAAAAGGGTTCACCACACTTATAAATTAAAAAATTTAATGAGATTTAGAGAAAAATAAATAACATATTAAGAATGAACTGGTTTGGCTCGACCAAAACAAAAGAAAATAGTAATTGACCGCGTGCAACTTCATATTGATATACGAAATATGTCCGCATCAGTACCTTTTTTTTTTAATCTCGACGAATGATTCAGCTAGATGTATTTTTTTTTAATTTCAGAAACTTATCGCCATGTGATATAGCGAGAGATTTGTGTATTTTGTTTCTCATTGGCATGCCTACTTCTTCATCTTAGTTCTCCTTGCTCCGACTACCAAACCACAAATTACCACCACAATTATCTTCCTCTCCCTTTCCTTGTCATATACACATCTTTTTTTGAATACTTATCCTCGTAGTTTGCAAAGAAAAAAGCCCGCAATATCGCCGTACATAACTATTTTTGCGATTTCGGTAACTTGGTCTTTACTTGAGATTGATGGTGGTTACGAACATTTTGTTCATCAAAGAAACTGTCAGGAAAGTTGAAGCCTAAGGTATCTTATATACTAAACATAGTGACCAGACTCTCCACCCGATGCATCTTGAACCGTTTTGATAAAGCTTTAGACGAATATTGGTTGTATCGCTCGATTGTGCTTTGGAGTCTGGAATAAGGTTCTTCGTTAACCTAATCTCATTGTGTTTCCCATGTGCGTTCGAGATCCCTAGATACACAGATAACAGATAATTTAAAAAGGCAAACAAGTATATATCACACATTTCTCTATTGGAGTAAGAGTTCAGATTTATACTCCCTAGTCAACCGATCTTATTTAAATTGTCTTCATTTGACTTTGGTACGAAAACAATATCCACTTTGAACAGTATCGACTTTGACCGATAATTTGTATTGGTAAATCGAAAACAACAGATTTTACATTATATCTCTACATGACTACATATATTGAGAGATGTTAATGGTAATGTGGCATAAGTTGACAACTAAGGTCAACTGGGACAATAGAATTGGTAGGATAGTGGAAAGTTCATGGCATACCTCAGGCATGAATATGACCACGGGATTTGCAGCCTTCTCATCGAACTCTTCACTGTTGGCATTTTCCCATCCCAGAATCTACATAATTAGTCAATAATAATTGAAAATTAGATATGTCAACCAACAAATATTGCAAAGGCAGGAAAATAGTTGTGGTCTTGTGGATGTACTTACAGATCGGGCAAATTCAATGACAGAAATCTGCATCCCCAAGCAGATTCCCAAGTAGGGTACATTATTATGATATACAATTGTGCTCAACTATCTACATACCCTAATCAACCCGATGATAGCAAAATACAACAAAATCATTCAAAAAAACGAAGGTAACCTTTAAGGAATCACCGGCGACGGTACTGAAACAGCCTAAAAATAGTGTTACCCGTCATCGACGTAACTGGTGGCATAACTATCGGAATTTCTCTTGTTCCATTCGACACATAAAACGAAGAGTCGTGTAACGGCCAAAAACAGAGCATACTCGCTGCATTTTTCATCCTATTTGTAATATTCATGCTATGGAGTAGTATGTAAGATGAGGAATAGAACGTGTATGGTTTGCTAAAGTTAGGCCATGCACAATAATCATGTTTATTAAATTACTTCATTAGAACTGTAATTCGGTAGGCTATAAGCTTCTCCAAAATAATTATACTTATTAACATTAAAAAATTTATCAATTTAATCTCTGTCATTCTTTACTAAAAACAATCTCTTGAATTCATCCATTATATTTATCTCATACGGTGCGCCAGACAATACATAACACAAATCTAATCATATGTTAATTAGTTTTTTTTTTTTTTGGTTCATAAGAGGGCTAAGCCCGACAACTAAGGAATAAAACGGGGTGTAGTAACACCCAACAGATCTTCACGAAGGATCGTCCGAAGAGCTTCCGGGGGAGCTTCAAGGTGCTTGATGATAGTAGACGAGTGTACTCCTTTATTAGCTAACCAATCGCTAGCCTTGTTTGCTTCTCGAAATACATGGCGTATGTGTACTGTCCAACCAGGCTCACGAATTAGTTCTTTGCAGCGAAAGACTAAATGTCGAAGGCTGTTACTAACCAATTTATCCTCCAAAACCAAGCTGATGCATGACTCATTATCTATATGGACAAGGAGTTTCTTAATTTGGAGAACCCTTGCTCTTTCAAGACCGGCAACCAAGGCAAGCATCTCCGCTCTCATAGACGTACATATACCACCCGAGAACAAATAAGCTGAAATAAAATTACCTGTATCATCCCGAAAAATACCTCCACAACCCGCGTGACCCGGATTCCCCTTTGAGGCACCGTCTGTATTGAGAAGACACCATCCATAAGGCGGAGGATACCAACGAATAAACACTTCTTTGCGGATGGAACCAGGTGAGGGAATGAATAGCGAGCGAAGTAGTAAATTGTTGGTGAAGGAATTCGATTGGGTACGTTGGATTATCATGAGCCCTATCAAACGCGACGTTGTTTCTCCACCGCCATATCCACCAACAATTTATCGCAAACTTCATCGACCAATCATTTAAAGCTTCGGCCACACTGTTACTAGCATTTAGAGAAATCCAAATCGGGAAAGGCGAGTTAAAGAAGGAAACATTAGTACTAGGGATACCGAGGTAGTGCCAAATACTGCGAGATACAGGGCAGTGTCGAAGGACGTGATCCATGGTTTTCTCCTCTGCTTGACAACGAGGGCAGCTAGAGTCATCCGACAGGTTGCGGCGGACTCTATTCACGTTGCACATGACCCGACCATGAGCAGCTAGCCATATAAAAAATTTAATTCGCTGTTGTACAAGAAGCTTCCATATAACGTGCCATCGAACTTGATTATCATCCGTCTCCGGTATAGTCCCCTTAATAATATTGAGAGCTGATTTTATGGTGAATTTCCCATGAGATGTGCCATTCCAATATAAAGAATCAACAAGATTAGGATCCATCGATAGCGAGAACGAGGCTATTTTTAGTAGACATTCTTGTGGTAAGAAATTAGCGAAGACATCCCACTTCCACCCGATCCTTCATCCCACATATCACTGACCGATGCTCCAATTAAACTCTCCGGTATCTCCGCGATTGCTTTGTCGGACAATTTACCTTCATCGACCCATGAGTGTTCCCAGAAGAGAGTTCGTTGTCCATTCCCGACGTCTGTTGTGGTACCACGAACTATATTACCTGCTTGTGACGAGATGCCAGCCCAAACGTTGGACATATTAGCTTTGGGTTTGAACATATCCACATCGCATCGCCCGCTAAAATATTTAGCTCGAAGACACTACAACAAATAAGGTAATTGGCGACCATATAAGGCGACTGAGAACAGTTGCCATTAAGAATAAAGCGACTAAGGCCCGTCGCCCGCACTTCGTAGCTAGGTTTAGTCGCTTTTGGCGACAGGACTTCGTCGCCAATTTTGCTCTTGGGTTTGGTTGTTCTTCATCAATCATTGGTACACGGTCGTCATTAATGAAATCATTAGACTGAAAGGCATCAAGTACCATTTCTCTATATGGGTTCTCATTTTGTTGGATTTGAGGCTCTTCGGGATAATATTTTTCTCCATGGGAGATCCAATTGTAGTAGTTTGGAAAAAAACCATTTGTAACAAGATGCTCTTCTACTTCAATGTCAAATAAATATTTTAAGTTCTTACATTTAGTACAAGGACACCTAAGTTTATGTTGTTCCAAATCATATGAATCTTGACATCTAGCAAATTCAATAAATCCACGAACTCCCTTTACAAATCTAGCGATAGGACGTTTCTTCTTATCTACTCTTTCTTCGTACATCCAGCTAAGTTCAGATCTCTTCATTTTAATCTATAAGCAATATATAGCAAACTAACCATTTTAAATAATAATATTTAATTTCAACAAAAAAAGCAATGGTTATCTCATCCTCCATTTTATGCTAATTTCAAGATTTCAATTGGGTCCTTATCACTCCAACCTAAACCCATCAATGTACGTTTCAAGTCACTAGCAAACACACATTTGTGAATTATTAATGAGAAAAAATTAAGGCACAATTCCCCTTAGTTCTCCAAATACACAATGTGGAAAAGATACATATTCCACATATGTATTCAGAGAACATTGGAGAAAATTGCAACCAAATTCTTTTCTCATTAATAAAATCACAACTATGTGTTTACTACCTAAGTGACTTGAAACGTACAAAGACAGTCCCAAAATGGGGACTATTCAAGAATTGCTCCTAATGAGTAATTCTTGAACGGGTACTAGGTCATTATATATTAAACAAGTTGTCAAAATTATAAGGCAAATTTATACAATCCCCTAATCAAATGACATTACTAATTTAACAAATTTATACATCATGCTCATTCTAACTTAATTTCGTTAATTATAAGGCAAATTTATACAATCCTAACATTATACTACCTTCATAAAACTATACTACCTTCAACAATACTACTTCAATATTACTAAAACTAAGTTACTACCTTCAATAATACTAATATTATCAAGATAACCTTCAATTACATCCCCTAATCAAATCACATTACTAATTTAACAAAAACCCCAATTTCTAACCCTAACTCAAATTAATTAACAAAAATGCTAATTAAATTACAACTACATACATTAATAAGCATCACTAATGTATAAATTACAACTAGATACTAAATAAGCATCACAACTTAAACAAAATATGAAGGATTGAAGTAATTAAATCAATTTGAGTCGAAAACAAACCTTTATTAAAAAGAAAAACAAAGGGTCGGTAGTGATGTGGTGATGTGGTGTGCGGATGGCGGCGGCGAGTGGTGGCGTCCGGTGGTCGTTGTAGTTGGTGGTGGCGTCGGGTCGTCGGGTTTCTTGGCGATTTTTTTTTTTTTGGTTGATGATAGAATGAATGAGGGACGGGGTGAAGAAACTGGCAAAAAAAAATTTAACAGGCTATTAGCGACCGTTTTTGGTCGCCAAATTGGCGACGGGTATTGGTCGCCAAATTTGGCGATTTTTTTGGCGCCAAATTGGATAATATTCGGTCGCCCTTGGATTTCATACGGATTTTTGGATAAAAAGCTATAGTCGCCAAATTGGCGACGGGTATTGGTCGCCCGAGTTTTTTTTTCTGTCGCCAAATTGGCGACTGTAGCATGTCTGTCGCCTTTGTCTTGTTTTCTTGTAGTGAGAACTCATGCCCATAATTTATGAGGCTCCGCGAGAACTCGCCATCCTAATTTGGTCAAGAAGGCTGCGTTAGCTTGTCTAGAGGACGTAATACCGAGTCCTCCAGCATTCTTGGGTTTTTGGATTGTCTCCCAAGAAATTACATGAATCTTGCGCTTAATTTCGTCGCCTCCCCATAAGAAACGTCTTGTCTTACGGTCTAAGGTGTCGCACGTTGTTCTCGGAATTTTAGCTCTCTGCATACTATAATTTGCCATAATGGAGAGGGTGGATTGGACGAGTGTGGCACGCCCTGCCATTGATAATTGCTTAGTACTCCAACCTAATAGCCGATTGTTGAATTTTTCGATAAAATTTTCGAAGGTTTTCCTTGTGACCCGACCATTTATTGTAGGCATCCCCAAGTAGGTACCCAAGTCATTTGTAATTTCGAAGCCGGGTCTGTTAGCTACCCTTTGTTGCGTGTCCAATTCGGTATTGGCAGAGAAGAAAACCCGCGATTTAGCCAAGCTAACTTTTTCGCCTGAGGCTCGACAAAATATATCCAAAACTTGGTAATTGTAGCAGCTTGGTCTATACTAGCCTCAGCAAAGAGAACCATGTCGTCCGCGAAGAATAAATTCGAAATTAAAGGTCCATTATTACAAACTTGAATCGGCTTCCACTTATTTATTCGAACTTCCGCATCAATAAGTTGTTGTAATTTTTCAAGGCACATGACAAATAAGTATGACGAAAGAGGATCGCCTTGACGAACCCCTCTCGATGGCCTAAACATCTCCGTGGGTTCTCCATTCCATAGGACTTGCATTCTTGTAGTTGTAATGCACTCCATAATAACATCTACTAGGTAAGCGGGTATGCACATGTCATTAAGGGTATCTCGAATAAATTCCAAGCAGAGACGATCGTAGGATTTTTCAAGATCTATTTTGATGGCCATCAACCCGGTTCTCCCCTTCCTCTTTCTCATGGTATGAATTACCTCTTGAAATACCACTATGTTGTCTGATATTTGACTTCCTGGTACGAAGCCGCTCTGAGTCTCCGAAATTAAACGAGGGAGGACTCGTTTTATTCGATTTGCAAGCACTTTGCTGACGATTTTATAAGAGACATTACAAAGGCTTATTGGGCGAAATTGAGTAATGTATTCGGGGCCAATAACCTTTAGAATGAGAACGATATGTGTATAATTAAATTCTTCTGGGAAGCCTTTCCCTTGAAGAGCCTTAATGGCTGTCTCGCAAACCAACTGCCCGACAATGTTCCAATGTTTCTGATAAAACAAGGCTTGAAACCCGTCTGGTCCTGGTGCTTTGAGCGCTCCCATATTACATATCACTTGTTCAATTTCAGCCACGGTATAAGGTCGAGTTAGCCAGTTGAAATCGTCCGGAGCAAGTTCTGGAAAGAGATCATATGGTATTTCAGCATTGACATCATAGGCACCTTCTTGTGAATAAAGGTGCTTATAGAAATCGATTACCAGGTTTTTTAAATCCGATTTATTTTCTACCCAGTTTCTATCACTGTTCTTTAGCGAATTGATGCGGTTCCTCCATCGTCGAACAAGAGTGCTTACATGAAAGTAAGATGTGTTTCTATCGCCGTCTCTAATGAAATCCACTCGGGATTTCTGGTACCAATATAGTTCCTCTCGCTCCAAAATTTCATCGAGTTCTTTACGTAAACGTGCTTCTAGGACAATGGTAGCTCTATCTCGTGAAACAGGTAGCTTTTTTTGGCATCCGTTAATTCGTGCGAAGAGTTGGCGTTTTTGCTTGAAGATATTGCCAAAAACTTCTTCATTCCAATCTTGCAATTTCGACGAAAGCTGCCTAAGTTGGGTAGTTAAAGCTCCATCAGTTCGCCAATTCTCAGAAATAAAATCACTAAACTTCTCATGAGTTAGCCACGCTGCTTGGAACCGAAATGGTCTTTCAATTAAATTGAGAGGGGCAAACCCGTTTGGAGCAATGAGAATAGGACAATTATCAGATTGTATGGCAGGAAGATGTTTCACGCTCGCGTCACCGAATAACATACTCCATTCACTATTACATAAGGCTCTATTCAATCTAGCACTTTGCCTAGTTTCCGGTGAGTTGCCTCTCGCCCAAGTATGTAGGGGACCAGAGAGATAATTCGATCAGCTCGCATTTTCGATCCAATTATTGAATAGGTCACACCGACGAGCCATGTTATCATCTCCTCCATGTCTTTCCGAAAGGTTCCTAGTATCATTGAAATCCTTTGCTACCATCCAGGGGTGATTGTTATTCCTAGCAAACTGTTCTAGCTCAGCCCAAAGCTCTCTCTTATTGCGAGGATCCGGGCTTGCATATACTGCCGTGAAAAACCAGGGTATATTATTGACTCGAGATATCTCCATGGTAACATATTGTTCGTGATGAGTAATAGGTGTAACTTGGACAACATCGGATCTCCAGTAGACCCAAATTCCTCCGCGAAAACCCACTGCATCAACTCTCGTATGACTGTCATACCCTACTATTTTTTGTACTTTTTCAGCATGTGTTCCACCCATATGGGTTTCAATAAGAGCAAAAACCGAGGGCTTGTGAGTACGAATAATATCTTTTAACGCTTCTAGCTTAGCTTTGCTCGAAGAGCCTTAAAAATTCCACACCATGCATGTTATATGAGGCGAGTTTGGGGACAAATTTGGTATTCGGTCCGATATATGATAAGGAAAATAAGGTAACTGTGACATATAAGCTTGACTAACGAGTGATAATACCTCATTAACATTCCATGGAATCGACATCTCGATCCAAAGGCTTGTTGGATTCTCCTTGACTTGCTTGAACGTCAGGTCCATCAATGGAGACTCCCTTACCATCACCCCCATAAAGGGTACGGCCATCCTCTCCCATGTCGTGAACATGAATCGTCGTACTGGAGGAATCAGTAGAATCTGGGTGATGTCTAGTATCGAGTGTTTCTGAGATGGAAGAAGATCGACTATGGTCGAGAAGTTCATTTTCCTTAGTGATGGATTTGGGGATGGAAATATGGCTAATGTCGTTTTGGTGGTGGACGGTATCAGAAACAGGGTGATTGATATTAATTTTGCCTGTATTGGAATTTTTGTTATGGAGAGTTTTTGATGGAATATTGTTATTATTGGGAATTATATTAGTAATATTATTCAAAATATTATTCTCACCTAGAATAGGAAAATTAGGAGAGGATTTTTTTTGGAATATTTCGTGATTGTCTCCTATTGGTTGAAGGAATTTTGGTTGAATTGGATTTCCTATTTTGTAGATTTTGAGTTGAGTTTGGAATGATTTGGGGAGGATTTTGCTCCATAGAATCAGGGGTTATGACCGGGTTTGACTGCAAAGATATTCCTTCGGAATTACTCAAAGAATTCTCCCCCTATCCCAAATTGTGTAGGGCATTAAACCTAGAACCCGTAGCCTTAGACGTGCTTCCAAATTCAAAAGAGCCCTGTTTCGAGTGGAATATTGGTGCTTGCAATTGTACCTGGTCTGACTTCCCTGGCGGCTTTCGGCGTGGAGGTTTCCTGACCATCATCCAATCCCCAAAGTCAGATTCCTCCTCAGGGCGGAGGCCTGCTTCGAGTGAGTTATCACCCACTGGTGCTACTGTAGAAACCAGAGAACCTGCATGATCTTCAGAGACCATGGTTGAAGAAGCAGTACTAGCTTTTACGCATTCCTCTGCTTGATGGCCTGACTTTCCGCACTTAAAGCATATCATTTTCAAGCCTTCATATTTAATACAATACACCTTACCATAGAGTCGAAACTTGGACAGTAGGGGTTTCGAAATATCCACCTCCACACTCAGCCGAGTGAATTGTCCTCGTTCCGCCGAGGCCGTGTTTTTATCAATCCTAATAATTTTTCCTATTTTTGATCCAACTTTTTTAAGAAAAGTTTCATTGAAGTACTCCACAGGTAGATTGGGTATGCGAACCCATGCTGTCAAAAATTTTATACTATCTTCCGAGGGAACGAAATTTGGCACCCATTTCCTGATAGTGAGGTAATGATCATCGATCATCCAAGGACCTTGGGTAACCACATATTCATAGTCTTGCCTAGATGAGAACCTGGCAACATAGTATGATCCTGTAAGATCCGTTAAGGTAAGTTTACCTTTGATGGCCCATTTCACTTGAAGCTTCCGCATGAGCGATAAATAGCCAATCTTCTTATCAAACATCTTGATGGTGAGGGAATGGCGCCATGGTTTGCGGATGATGGCCTTCTCCTGTTTGGTTAGGCAGTTATGCGGACACAGTTTATCTTCTTCAGTATCTTCAATCTCAACATCGTCCTCTGAATCAGTCTCAGAGTCGTCTAACCATGCCTCATCAGACGATTTGGATTGTGCAATAAAGCCTTGTGCCATATCTTTATAGGAAATGCTTGGTGCTTTGGGTTGAGCAGATTGAGATTTATCCGCCGTCATTGAGGCGGTGGGATTGGGTGTAAATGACGAGTCAACAAGGAATTCGTCCAGATGCATCGTCTTCCTTTTAACATTCTTGTGAAGGCTTGTGGCTGGCTGGATAATATTTCCCCCATCGGAGGGAGAAGGTGTAGTCTCCGGCGGGAGACCATGTTCAGGTTCCATCATTTGAAAGGAGGAAAGATTTTTCTCTCACTAAGATTTTTCTCTCACTTCTCTCTATTTATCATATCATATGTTAATTAATCAATATAATGTTTAACAATATTCTTAATACTCCGTAAGAGGGGTAGTACCAACTTACCGTCAATATCATCATCATTATGTTTGTAAAAAATACTTGTAGTTATTTTAATGCAACTTCAATTCTTGCCCTTTAAATACCTGAAAAATCACAAAAGTTGTAAAATTAGACCTCATAACATATAAATTTAATAGCATATTAGTTGTGGCAGATTAACATGACACGTAAAAAAACACAATAATTTCTGTCATGCTCAATTAATTACGGGAGTAAGAGACATCACAAGGTTAATGTCAGACTGCCAAACATTCATAACATGTTTATATAGGCTATCTCGTAAGTGTTTTAGTTTTTAACAAATTCAAATGGAAAATAGATCTTTTGTCAGTTGTGATTAATTATAATATAATTATTATATCTTTTGCATTATCTGTATGGCCAAATTTATATCTTTTCGTACATATTAATATTTAAAGTATATAGGTGTTTTACAAAAGTTGGAGACTCTAGAATTGCCTGAAAAAAGCCTCTTTTATATATATATATATATATATATATATATATATATATATATATATATATATATATATATATTATCACTGATATAATTATTATTACCTTTTACCTTTATTTATATTTTATTATTTCCTTACTATTATTTATTAAATCCCGATACAAAATCCCGTATCATATTTATATAATCAGGGGCGGCTATGGCCCGGTTCAGGCTGAGCCTAGGAACTGGGCCTCCAATTTTTTTGAGCCTCCAAAATGCTTGTTTACAAAATAAATAGATATTAACCTATAATATTATTAGCAAAAATAGACTGGTGCAGTGGTACAATCATTGTATACCAGCCAAGTGGTCCGTGTTCGATTCCTATTGTGCTCACTTTTTTTTTCTTATTTTTTCCCTTTTAAAATATCGACAACATCTTACCATTTTTTTTTTCTTTTTTTTTCCCTTTTAAAATATCGACATCTTACCATATTTTGGGGGCCCCCTTTTTGTTCGTGCACAGGGCCTCCAAATTAGTTGAGACGCCCCTGTATATAATAATTATATTTATATAATTTTCGGCCCTCTTACCCTTACCATACGGACTACGGTCACACGGCCCAAAGCCCTATTATTAGTTAAACCCAATCCCCGACTTGCTTACTCATTTTATTATTTACTTACCGTCTTACTTGCAACTATTATAGAAATGCCATTAATTAACTATTTAAGCTATATAAATTATTCTCATAAATTATTACCAAATTACGGGGTATTACACCCGACTTGTTTGTTCCGACCCGCCCAACCCGTTTGAGATAATACAGACAACATAAAGGATTTATAACCCCACTTAAATGGTGTGAAAAATTATCGGGAAAATAATATCAAATGAAGCCCGCCCTTCTACCCTCGTATACACATTAAAAAGTCATCGGAAAAAAAATAATAATGCTTGTAAAACTTATTCATAACTTATAGGTTAAGACAACATCAACTATAAAACTGTCCATTTTGGTTAATAAAAAAGCGTTCAGTTTTATTATTAAATTAATTAAAAAAATTGTTTTTTAATTTAATGAGTTAAAAATTATAAAAAGGGTCTCACACCATGAGACGGTTTATTTTTATAAAAAAAAATAAAATTCATTTAATGCTAACAAATAAGTTGTCTTTACACATTATAAAACAGTTTCATAGTATAAGACCGTCTTAATTTAATAATTAATGACAACCACAATAGCTGATGGAGTATTTTTTTTTTTTACCATTACTGTAATTTGTAGATTTAACATGGTTAGGAGTACGTTTGATTTTGTTAAGAGTACCATCAATATAGGAATTTAAAATATATTCCGTAATTTCGGTTAAAAATTAGTTTTAGAATCATATATTCAGTAATTTTGCTTATATAAATATATTTCGTAATTTTGTTGAAAAAATATCATATAGCTATAGATCTATAGTAAATTAGTTTATAATCTATTTTTGCTTAGATATTATATTTATATTTTTTTTTTTGATGACGAGGGGTTGAATCCTTATATTTATATTTATTATTTACTTTATATGTTTTTATAATACGCAACGATTATATGGTTTTTAAAGATATATTGTGTAAGAATTTTTATGTTTTTTAATTTTTAATTTTAAAGATATATTGTGTAAGGATGGAAGAGAATTTCAAAATATATATGAAATATATGAATTATACACCAAAATATATATAGGAATTTTATATATTTTTTAAAGATATACTCCGTATTGTGTAAGAATGGGAGAGATATTCAAAATATATATGAAATTTATGAATATAGGAAATATACACCCGAAATATTTATAGGAAATATACTATCATATTCTTACCATATTTGCCTATATCATATTTGACAGGATATCATATGTTAGTTTTACCATAGGCTGCAACGTCATCTTTGCTAAATTATTATGCTGTCAAGAATAATTCAAAAGAGTCTGGTTTTGAGACGGTTTAACACTTTTAACGGTAAGCCGATAATATATGTACAGAATACAGATGTAGAGTATTGATATGCGAGTTGTTGAGTTTGAATTGTGAGAATATAATTCAAGGTTAGAACTTAGAACTTGTGACAGATTTTTACCTCACTCATGATCCTACCTATCCCGAATTCGCTCCAAATTAAATGGATGCCATCATAAAAAAATTTACTTTCAATATACTCGCATTAATATTGGATGGATCATTAATAAATTTGTTTGAAATTTAAGCTGCTATAGCATAGAACAAACACAAATTCTTGTTTGTGATGGCACCTATCCGTCACAAACAAGAGACGGATACCATTTTACCTCACAAAGTACCCACTTTTTCTCTCTCTGCAACACTATTCATGTGGTCCCCTTTCTCCACTAACCCATTTTGTTACCATTTTATCTCACAAAATATCCGTCATAAATGGTAACCCGTCACAAGGGAATTGTAGAACAAAAATCTCTTCGTCCCCAACATTTGTTTATCTTTGATTTTAGCACAAAAATCAACGAAATAAAAGGGGACAATTATTAGTTGACAAGTAGACCAAATTTTGTGGGATACAATCAAATTGCCCATTAAAGGCATTTCCAAAATAAAAAAGTGACAATTAACTAAGATCCCTAAATAGAATAGGTAAACAAAAGGTAAACAAATGACCGGGACAGAGGGATTATTTCTTACTTCAATCATATCAAAGTTTCACTAGATCATACGGACTAATTCGTATTCTTCAAGACCGTGTATGGTCTACGGAAGTACGGAGTATAATTTGTGTTACTCTATTTACAAAACTGATCTCTCACATACCATCTCAAATAATAGTTTATATAGCATGGAAATTGAAACAGAACATCACAAATCACAATCAGCTTGAGCTCACAGGAGATGAAAATACAAGGCTCTGAGTATGAAATTAGGCACAAGGGTGAAAATGTAAAGTTTAAATAAGTGGATACAGACGAAACACGTTAAATCCAAGAGATACAATGATGGGAAAGAGTAGATACTCTTCACCTACATGTTTGACATACACAGATTACAAGCTTTACATGTACAGAGGTGCGACGACAATCCACCTACATCAAGAAGTCGAGAGTCGTGGTAGAAGCCAAGAATACCCTTCAACAAACTCAGTCCATCCTCAATTACTTACCGGTTGAAAGAAGTCGCGACTTTGACTGACAATGTCATCGCCTGTCATTTCTACCCATCCGTATTGGTATGATACAAGAATAAGGAGTTTCTAAAGTAGTCATCACAAAACTTTGGGGCCAAAACCGAGCACAAAAAAAAGTACATATCCTAGATTTGAAAGCCTTGATGTTACCATCACTTCTTCACATGCTCCGGCACAAGACGTGCACGTAGCTCGGGGGACACAAGGGCTAGCTCTGCAACCCAAGGCCGGTTAGAGTGAGGACATGGATGACAAAAATATCAATGTGGAAGAGCCAAAATGAGACTAGAGATACCTTGAGGTGTAAAGTTGAGCAAAGGTGGAAGGGGTTTGCCATTAGGCAAGCATACATTGGGTTCCCTCAGATCATCAAAGAAATTATGCGCACAAGCCTCCAACTGAAAGAATGGTTGGAATAAAGTCAAAGGTTAACAACAGAGCCTTGATCGTATAATGACTTTAGGGTGAACTGACATGGATCATTATGTGGAACCGTTGTTGAGAGGTAAAATACAACAACAACAACATCAGAGCCTTAATCCCAAAATGATTTGGGGTCGGCTGACATGAATCATCCTTTAGAACCATCCATAGGTGAACGTACACCTCAAAAAGCGAATAGAAAAGGGAAAATGACAAATAAAAGGGGTAGTGAAAATGTAATGGAAAATCAAGGTAAACTTACAGGTTTTAAAATCGAATTTCAGATTTCTTTTATAAAAACTTAAAATTTAAATCGAGAGCAAAGATTAAAACGATTTTGAAAACCGAAATAGAGTTAAGGATCCGGAATGCCTTAAAAGTAAACCAAGTAAAATATATAAGAAAGTGGTCGGTAAAAAAAATGTAATAAAGGAGAGAAGAACAAATAATAATTGGAAAAGGGTAAAATAATGAAAAGAAAAAAAGGTAAATTTTAATGAAACAAAAAGGGTTCTTAATTACATCAAGACACAATTGGAAAAAAGTAAAACAGATTATATATATATAAATATAAAAAAAAATTGCATATGGTGGCCTCATATGTGAGGCCGTCTCATAGAAGACTCACTGATATAATGCTATGACATTTTAGCCGGGAAAGAAGGTAGATAATTAAATCACAAGTTGCAGATAATGAACAACGACCAAGCACAGATCAGCAAACCAGGAAACAATCATATCATCAAAGTACATTTTGTGGTATAAGGGTATTCCATGGGTATTTGGAATGAGATGAACAGGGACCTTTAATCCAATAAAGTGAAGGTGAAGAAAAGAGTTACTAAGAGAACTCACTCGCCCTTTTAAAAGAAGAGTAGGAGTTAATAATCGACCAAGCACTTCTTCATACAAGACCCACTGATATAATGCTATAACTTTTTAGTCCAAAAGAGGGTAAATACTTTTACCATTTGCAGATAATGGACGACAAGCACAGATCGGCACACTAGGAAACAATCATATTATCAAAGTACATTTGTGGTAAAGGTTGTTCCGTGGACATTTGAAATGAGAGAACAGGAATCTTTAGTCCAATAAAGTGAAGGTGAAGAAAAGAGTGACTAAGGGAACCTCACTCGATCTATTTAAAAAGAAGAGTAGGTGTTAATAATCTACCTAATTCTTCAGAAATGATACCGATAGGCCTTAAAATCACATAGCACCAAGCACAAAGGTGGCGACCCAAATCCTTAAATAAATGAGATCACTTGCCCGCAATCTTTTCAACGGCCAATAGGGCAAGATTCAAACAAGAAAAGTGTCATATAAAATAAACTTGTGGCAGATAAAGTCAATATTAGAAGCCTGAATCACGTCACCACAACTCACTCATGCTATCAGAATTGGTCAGTATAATAAACGCAAAAAAAAAAGGCTGGGGTATATAACGAATTTGATTTGCTTGAAGCAAAAGAAAAGATACTCACAGCTGTGCATCGGAGATTTGGAGAATACTGAAGCAACCGCGACACCAGATCCACAGCTTCATGGGGCATACGCTTGTGAAACACCTAAAACAAAAATTTATTAGGCATACAGCAGCTTAGAAAAGAGAAACAAAATTACAATGCGATGAGAAATTCTGCAACTGAAGAAGGTAAATGGGTAAACTTAACAAACCTTGTGCCACGGATGAGCCTTTATTTGCGGAAATTTAAATTCGCTGGAATTTGGATTCATACACCTTATTTCTTCTCTGGTTGGTGTTCCCAGAACCTGCCATACCACATAGCCATACAGTTGAACATATTGCAAGGTCGAAATGCAACCATTTTCACATTTTCATGTGACCATTGAGTTGAGATTTTGGAAGGTTTACCTTAACAATCTGCACCAGTTGATCAACACCGCTATCACCAGGAAATAGTGGCTGCAAAAAAAACACATAAAGCATGAGAAATCCCACATACAATCAGTGGGCGTTTGGTTCACTCTAGAGTTTTAAGGAGCGGGAATTAAGTTTGAAACTTGAGGGAATGGGGGGTTATGGAATCCTAAGGGGTAATGGAGTTAGAATCCTTCAAGTTACTAACTCCATTCCAAAATAATCCAAGTCATCCAACCAAACACTAGAATAGATCAAATCCATTCCGTCCCATTACAACCCACCAAAGCATCAGGCATTACAGAGCAGCAGAAAGAAAAAAATGGAGATAAATCAGAAGATGCAAATGATGCATAAAATTAAAAGTGAAATAGAACGAAGAAAACCTGTCCATGAAGAAGCTCAGCCATAACACAGCCGACAGACCACATATCAATAGCAGTTGTATACTCTGTAGCTCCAAATATTAATTCAGGTGCTCGATAATACCGAGAACAAATATATGATATGTTTGGTTCACCTGGAACCTGAAGTGCATTTAGATTTTTGTTCAAATCAAACTAAAACGAAACAAATTCATGACAATACTTCTAGCTCCAAGGAAAAAAAAAACATACCAATATCTTTGCACTCCCAAAATCACACAGCTTTACTTCATGTGTGTGTGGATTAACCTGCAGATCCAAATCAACGAAAAATTGGGTGTTATTATGGATATTGGCCAACAATGTGATGTCGATAACAGCATTAATACAACACCCTCACAAGCCACGATCCTACTCAAGACTCCGAGGAATCAGGATGTTCCTAAGACAAAACGAAGACACGGACTCGTTCAAATTTTCTTCTTGGTCACTGGAACTGCCCAAATAATTGAGAACTGACATTGTGACAAAATGAAATTTATGTTGCAAATGACAGTGCCATGCAGAGGATATTGTTAAGTGTTTGGATAGCCAACTCACTGTAAGAAATGAAGCTGGTCAGTGCTGCTTAATGATTTCCTACTCAAAAGCCATATTTTTCTGGAAGTTTTAGCCATATTTTTCTGGCAAGTTTTACAATCCTTGGCCACTTAGTAGCTGTCTAAATATACTATTGAGCCACATTCATCGAAAAATCCATGGCCACTTGATACAAATGAAAGACAATCAGTGATATGAACATTAAATTGAAGTAAAGAAATTAACAAAAGATGCAAGAAATAACACTCTAACTCAACAACAGTGAAAAAAAGTACAAAACACTCACCAGTAAATTTTGGGGCTTGATGTCACGATGGCACACGCCAATAACATTGTGAATATAATTTAATGCCCGACAAATCTACAAAAAAGCAGAGTATTGTTGAAACACAACAGCCGTGCTTACTTCTCTAAGAGAGAATAATTATTCGAATTATCAGGTAAATTAAACCAATGTCTTAAAAGCTCGGGACAAAATTTAGATTCGTGTTAGCAATCATAAGCTCACCTGGTAGATATACAACTTCACATATATAATAGGCATATGTTGATTCATCCTACTATAGTGCTTCAGAACTCGGTAGACTGTTTCTGGAACATATTCCAGAACAAGATTCAGGTACACTTCGTCTTTTTCTGTTGTCGAATAGAAATAGTGCTTCATTTGAACAACACTGGGATTCTCTAATAAGCACATGATCTGGAGTTCTCTGTTCTTGTATCGCTTATCTTGTAAAACCTTTTTTATTGCAACTTGCTCCCCACTTTCCAAGCACTTAGCCTGTGAGGAAAAAGAACACAAGGGACATGAATAACTCAACATCTGCTTAAAAATTCAAGCAACCTCAGGGACATCGGGTAAACCAATTGTCAATTACCTGGAAAACTACACCAAAGGAACCAGTCCCAACCACACGTTCTGCCAAGTAAGAAACTGTCTGGAACAAAGATGTGTGTAGTGTTAAGAAGGAATTTGCATGACGCCTCAATTAAAATGAAAACAGAGTAATGAATGATGATGAAAAGTGAAAACCAGAAAGGTTACAGCAGATTCATGTACCAAAACTTCAAAGCAAGAAAGAAGAATATGTTTGGTTTTAAACAGAATTATGACCATCAGCAAGAAGCCAATCAATGAAATATAAGATGCAAAGCCAATCCTTGACACCAAATGGATCACTTATAAAGGAAGCGTGCAAAACCAGAGAGGAAAAGGGGAGTCACCTGTTTCGGCATCCCATTTTTACCACCCATGGTTGTCGTAATTATCTGGCCAGTTTCAGTGCCATTCCCACTCACAAAAGCTGCCTCCATGTCCTAATCAATTGCAAGCAGGATATATGAGTCAATACTTAAAACCATTAAAAGTAAGTAGATAAAAAAAAGCAGGAATTTCAAAACGTAAACTATATGCTTTAGCTCCATTGTCACCTAGGTCACTATTAATTAACAAAGCCAAAAGTCATTATCTGAACCAAATTGCATCCGCAATCCTTGGGAAAATCACAAAAGATTAATCTGCTCCCAGGTAAAAGTCAAATCAAAAATTGCTACTCCGACAATCGATGTTGAGATTAAAAAAACGTGTTCAACCCAACAGATTTATTTGCCATTCCGCCTTAAATTTTACCTTTTCGTCAAGGCAATCAGCTTTACTATCCTGGATTTTCATCGCATGCATTTCCTTAGGAAGTTTATCATAATCAGTTTTCTTCATCATGTCAGCAGAACTTACATCAGACGTGCTAGCCACAGCCAAAATAGAAGTTGAAGGCACGCCCTGCTCTCCTCCTGTAGAACATCTATCATCTGGAAGCAAATCATTGAAGGGCTTTCCTTCACTTTCTTGGCCAACCTTCACCTCCTTTGTGCAACAGTCCCCACCCTAATACAAATAAATTGGATTTTACAGTCAAAACTGCAAGATACGAAGGTGCTTTAAAGTAAATCACACACTAATATCAGAAAAGAATAAGACCCATGTTTCCTGCATTCTAATTTCTAAACAACCTTCCTGGAGGAAAGAACTATTCTGATGAACAGAAGGTTCAAAATGAAGATTGAGCCACGTGAAAACGGAATAGGATAATAAGAAACTAATATCTTAATATTTGCTGCTGGTCTGATATAATTTGAACAAAGCATTACGAGGAATTTATAAATTAGGGTTTAAGGGTGGTATTTGAATTTAGAAAAGAAATCCTTGTATGCCATTCAACAGCAGAAGTACCAGGAAATCACAATAGTTTGGGCCTTCAAAATTTTAAGAGAGACTGCTATTGTTCCAAGACTTTCCTATTTCAAAACCCTTCAAGCTAGAGTGGCCACCGCGGGTCTGCTTTTCACATTATATGAAACAGATGTGACCTTCTTCAATACATATTTTCTCCATAAAATGTAGGTGGTCTCTAATTACAAGAAGAAACGAGCACATTGAACAAGGAAAAAGAGCACTCTATTGTCATCCTGACAATAATCCATCATTACAAAGGACACCGCTAAAAGACTTATAGCAACTCTTCTACGTAAACAACCACTTACCGAGAATTCTGAATTTACGAGTATCAAAATACCGCCTATTAACTATCGGTATTAGACTGAGAGGTACAAGATTAACGAAGACAAGTCCAATGAAAAAAATTAACCAAGGTTGTTCAGAGAGATTTATAAGATACCCTTACCGAATTTTTTCCAAATTATGAAAATGTCTTTCCAAATTATCAAATTTTTTCAACTTCAACCTCGCCATTATAAGATACCCTTACCAATATAGAAGCAATATCAGCCATAGATCGCCATAATATCTAAAGACCAGTTATAAAGCTACAGAGTTTCGCAAAATCAGTAGTCAAACATCTTAGCATAACCCCACCACGATCCTCATAGTATCAGCGTTATTATTAGAACACAGTCAAATGGATTGTAGCCTTCCATCATAATTGTATTTTCATATTTTCCTTTTTTGAAACTAGTCTATTCAATATCCCATGATCTATTAAATTCCTGGTAGTAAATATTAGTTGTACTCGTGTTCACTTAAATCCGTTTTCTTCACCTCATGTCGTTGCGTAATAAACACTTCCAATGACGCTCTGTGGTTGCCGACATCTAATCCCATGATTAAAGCCACCAAATAGAGTAAACTATTATCCCACAACTTTCATACAATTCCTTCAATTCTAATATGATCATTTTACGCCAAATGCAAACCACTAATCAATCTAAAATCGCCTAATTCGCCTTACGTCCCATTTTATGGATTACTCATCAAAAAATATCATCAACAACATTATCAACTTCCCAAATCATCAAAAAAATATAACAACAATGACGACATTATCCCAGTGCCTCAATGAATCCCGCAAATTTCAAGGTAATGGCAACGATAGAAACTTCCAGAAATATCGATCAAAAATATAAAACCTCATAATCATCAACATAACATAACATAACAATGCAAACTTCAGCAGGGCGTTGAATTAACACTTTCCGATTAAATTCAATTTGAAACTCAATAAAAACAACAAAAATAATCAAAAACTGCAATAAAAAAAGGGGGGGAATTGAAAATTCATACGGAATCAGAAAGAGAAGGTCTGGCAGCAGAAATACTTTTGATACGTCGCATAACATTCATGGTTTAATCCTCCGTAATTGATTAAATTAATCGACAATTTCTTCCCCCCTTTTTCGAACCCAGAAATTCGAAGGAGGGAGGGAAGAATTTCAATTGATGAAGACGAAAGAGGGGAAAGAAATATATTTGGGAGAAACAGAAGGATAAACTTATTTTTGTATCGAGTATTTTATTCCTGGATTTGTCTGTCGTTTGCTCAGTCAAAGGTCAGAGATTAGTATGTGGGGGTCTTATCTATATCCATAAATAAATAAATAAATTTCTACGTAATCAATCGTGTCTTGTTGCTTAGATTTGCAAAATCTGACTCGATTGATCCATTTTTTTAGTTAAGATCTGAATTTTTGACTCCCAATCCTATAAGTTGAAGATAAATTTGGATTAGTGACAGAAGGTTTCACTTGTAACCGTCACAAGTTTATCACGTCTCATAACCCTTCTCCCAACTAATCTCGGTGCTGTTTGGCCAAGTTTATGTGAAAGAGCTTTTACTTCTTAGAAGGAGTTTTTTCATAAACTACTTTTTGAAAAAGCTGTGTTTGTTTGGCCTAACTTTTGAAAAAATAGTTTATTGACAAATTGATGTGTTTGGCCTACTCCCAATTTTCCAGCTTTTTAGTTTTTTTTAGTTTCATTTTAACTAACATTATTAATAATATCATCTTTTGAATAAGAAAACTTATGTTAAAAGAATCACGATTTTGGTAGAGTTGCATACTTGATGGAAATTATGGATGCATACTTGATGATATTCGGGTATGAAACATAAAAAATCAGTTTTCTCAAAAATACAAGTTACATACAAACATGCACACATTAGACATACATACATGCACACCTTTTATCATCTTTTGATTTGTGTGGTTTACAGCATACATACATGCACACATGAGATCATCATCATCCTCTTACAAATTAATCTAAAACGATGAAAGAATTAGATAATTACCTGATAGCATATTGCTTGATATGACAATCAAAGAAAATTTTTAAAGTTCAAAGACGGAGAGTATAGAACGGGAGAATAGAAGGAACGTGGGTTTGTTGATAAAATGATGGCGGTAAAAAAAGCATTGTATTGGCGCCGTAATTCAAAGAGTTTTCGTGAGAAGTTGAAGCAGAAGTACCAATTTGGTGCTTCTGTTTCTAGTGGCTTTTTTTAAGCTTTTGACTTTTGAAAAGTAGTTTTTTATCTCCCTAAATTGTAGTGTTTGGCCCAACTTCTCCTTTTACAATTAAAAAAGCACTTAGGAAGCTTGACCAAACAGGCCCCTCATTTGCTCTCTCACTTACAGGCTATAGCTTGTAGGAGGTCACAAGCTTGTGACGAAAAGTGCCCGTCACAAATGAGAATTACGTGCACTATTTCTTCACAGAGTTCTTATTTGTGACGGCACTATTTCTTCACAGAGTTGTGACCTCTCACGAAGAGCAAGTGGCAGAACAAGTGGGAGGAAGGCACAAGTGGGAGGAAGGCTGTTGACCGTCACAACTCACAAGCAAGACGAGCTGGTGCAACTTAGCCCCGAATGTTTCAATATGTGCAAATTAGCAAAGATTTATTCATGTGCGTGATTATTAATACATAAACATCATATAACAACCCGACCCACCACGACCGTAACACAACCCAATAAGATGGGATATGTACCTTTGGGCCCATTACTTGTCCTCACTTAAGCCCAAAAGCACAAGGCCTTGTTACTAAGTGGTGGGTGGAATCTCTTATAAACATATCACAACCTCTTCAATTCCCCGATGTGAGACAAGCTTACTCTCAATAACTTGGGGTGTTACACATCATCATTATAATAAATAAATAAAAATCAACAAAGATTTATTAAAGTCGCGTATTTTATCATGCGTTTGTAAAATATGTGAAATGAGATTTTGATTGTGGGGATGGCTCAAGTCATATTGGAAGTGGGAGTTGAGGAGGTAGGGGAAATGTACACAGTGGCATTCTGTGACTGTTGAGTTTGAGAGGAATAATGGTGGTAACGGTTTTTGTGTGATGTTGAAGGTAGGATAAAGTCGTTAAATAGTTCAACAAGCAGTGAGGATCATCGTCCCATATGGTGTCCCATCTCCTATCCCACGATACTCTTTGTTTGACACATCAACATAGAAAATAATAAATATACCATATATGTGGTTTTTATGTCTATGTGTCAAAAGGAGAGAGCATGTGACAGGAGATAAGACACAAAAATGGGACAAAGGATCCTCAATGGTTAACAAGGTAATCACCAATAATCATATTAATCTCTCTCTGATGTTTCCTTCGTCTTTTCCCGTGAGCAATTGATAGGAAAATAGTTAATTGGACTTAGTTGCACACTAAATCAAACTTATGAAGCCAAATTGCACATAGTGAAACATTCGGGGGCTATATTACACATAGGTGTACCCGTTTGGGGTGTATTTTCTACTTACCCCAAGATCAATCTATATTAAGGTTTTGTTCTGACCCGTATTTTTTACCTAACCTATATTTGATCTTACCCATGTTTCGACCTGACTCGTTTGACAGGTTTATGTGCTAGTGTCCTTCCCATTTGTGATATACGAATTACGATTAAAGCAGACCCTTTGGGCAGGGCGGGTTATACAAATCAGGTTAAGGTTAGGAAGGTGTTTAAAATTAATTTTTGACAACTATTAATTTTTTTTACCATTTTTCAAGGCAAAAAGGTATAATTTTTAAAAATAATCATACTCAATATTAATATAATAATCTTGTTTATTACAACCGTATTTATGTTAAAACATTTATAAAAATTAAATTGTTTTAATAATTATTTTATTATCAAATGATACAAAAGTTATAGTTAATTATTTTTTGTGATTCGAGATATAAAAGTAATAAATTTTGAATTATTATTTTAAGATTTACGGGTAGGTCCTAAATAATATAGACCGGTGGCGGCGAGGTTGAACGACAATATGATGACAGTGGTCCGCCTGAGGTAAAAATTGGGAGTGGACAACGATGAGAAGAAGGTAGATCATGATCAGGGAGAGGTTGGTCTGAGTATGGTGGCAGAGCGCGTGGTAGTCGGCAACTACGAATATCTAATAGTGGGCTGGGCGGTGGTGGTGTGGAATTGGAGGTGGGGTGTTATGGGGTATTGGTGTGTACTGTACAAAGTTCTGGGTGTTTTTTGTTTGTTTTCCTTTTTTCTCCCTTTGAACGTAGTACATAAGCGGGAAAAGCGACGGGTAAAATTTTCAAATGCGTTTTACAATGAGTAAAATATGTACTAGGAACGTTAGCGTTAGTACTTAGTAGGAGTGTTCACCGGTCGGACGGAAAAGCCCCGTGAATCGGACGACCACTTACCCTAACGGAGTCCGGGACGGTTAAGAGGAAATCTGAACCATACCAGAATCTTTTATATCTGTTTTTTTCGAGGTTTGAACGAGACCTGTTAAACTTTAAAGAATAATCTGACTTTTTTTCTTGGAGCAGACTGGATATCGTTACCGTGATTTTGTGAACCTGGAGACCGGCCTCCTTTACTGAACCGGTCTAGATTATAAACAACCGCACAAATTCAATCGGACCATTAAGCCAGCCCATATATCGTCCGGACGTAAATAACCTAGCCCAAAGAATCATCCCTAATCCTCACCATTGCGGCTAGGGTTTATCCCCAAAATCTCAATTCTAGGGTTATAAATGCATACGATTTCGTTCATGTCACACTTGAAGCTAATTAACTAGCTTTTATCCTGGGTTGAATTTCTTTTCCTTCTTTACTCTAGCCTCTTCAAATTAATCTCTTAATTTCTTATATTCAGAGTTTTCACATCCTTGATTATACTGGTAGTATAACTCAAGTTTCTGTCTGTTTCTGTTTTCTGTGATTTGATTTTATTGTTGTTTTGTATGTTAATTGCATAAACCTTGGTATTTCTTGACAGATTTTGGGTTGTTTTTTGAGATTTGCTTGTAAAACTTACTGTATCCGTCCCGATCATGTAAACAAATGATTGGTACGGCACAGTGAGCAAGTTTCTACTATTGTTCATATTCGCTTAATTGAGTCACATGATGTTGAATTATCGATTTGTTATTTTGTTGGATGTTTGTTATACCGTATTTTCAAGCTATGATGACAAATGTATAATCCCAGCTCTATGAGATCTCGTATTTGTTACGAGGTCGAGGACAAGATATACGAATATTTGCCTGAGCTTATCTTCTGTTTCATATCCCCATCTCCCCCGTTTTAATTAATAATGGTTGTATCGATTTTGATATGATTCATGTTAGTCGACCCTAAATCATTTACATTTACCGGGACAGGCTATTTTTATCGCGGGCATTGATTCTTATGCCTGCTGCCTAAGTGCACAATTCTCTTTGTTTCATCTGTTGTTTTATATTTGGATACTGTTTTATTTTTCTCGTGAATCAATGATGACAAATACTAATCCCAGCTCTATGAGGTCTCGTTAACGCGAGGTCAGGGACAAAACTCAAGTATATTTGACTGAGCTCGTTTCTTATTGATTTTTTGTCCTATGCTTTATTTCTGCGTGTATGTCTTGTATGTTTGTTTCTTCGGATTTAACTGCTGTTCAACATGTATAAATTTAAAATGTCTTATGGTAGATCTTTTGTCATGAGTTTGTGCGTTTTGATTTGATATCGGGACATTCTGTAAACTGGTAACTCCAGTATGTAGTTTTGGGAATTGTTGTAATAGGCAGGTGAGGGCTCCTTTTTCATGGAAGCTACTGTTGCGAGTTGAGTTGTGACCATGTGGTAGTAAGGTAGCGTCACTGTTGATGCCGTGTAATGTATAGCAATTCATGCTTGACTCTGGCTCTATGTACAAGAGCTGAAGCTTGACGCAAATCCAGATCGAGTTCAATTGTGAACGCGTGACACATCTTTTGTTGTTTACTAGTGTTCAGTTTAAATTGTGTCGATGGTTGTGGTTAAACATCTCCACCGTGAGATGACTTGCAAAACAAGCGCTTTTGAGAAGATGTAGATCATGAAACTCGTTTACATTGTAGATTTTCCATAGTATGACCTTACTGACCTCATTTTTGGATTTTTGCCAAGTTGCCTTTCGACTTCATGCATCATTATTTTTTGTACATCCATGCTCTTCAATTCTTCAGTCACCGGGACATTATGACATTATCGTCAATTCTTTAAGCCTCATATTTATCTCATTCCATCTAGAGTTGACATTTGGCTGTGTGTGCCTTCCCCAAAAAATGGCCCTGCCCACGCATGGATATCGGCTTGCCGTGCCGTGCTTGGCCCACTCACCCCAACCCCCGTCATGGCCTGCTCCTGGCACGCCAATTTTTGTGCTCGGGGCTGTGCTTGGCCCATGGGATAATCAATCCTTGCACGTGGGTCGGCCCATAAAACTGAGTTTTTTTTTTAAAATATTTTCCTCAAAACGGTTGTGGCTATGTACGTTTTACCCCCAAAGTTTATATGTGTAAATTATCCTCAAACGTTTCAGTTTATGTGCAAATTGACACAATTTTAAAATTACTTGAAATTACTTCTATTACCACCCCTCCTACCACCATCAAACACAATCCTCCACCCCAACTCTCATCTTCCATTCAAACCTCAACCATTATTCTTAGCACAAAATCAACCAAATGACCATAGCCATATTTACACAAATTCTTGTTTCAGACCGACATTTTTGGTCTTATTTGTCAGACGGATAAAATGTTGCCATTTTTTAAGAAAATGTAACGAATTAATTCACAAAATGTTATGACTAGAGGTGTCAATTTTTACCCTGAAAATGATATAAACAATAATAGTAACATGTTATCAAAAAATAACAACATTTTATTGTAAAATGATGACATGTTATCCGTCTTATTTCAGACCAAAAGCAATGGTCTTAAGAAAAACGGACTGATTTATTTAAATGCCAATTTTGGCTTTTTGAATGTGAAATACTAAAATTAAACGTCAATTCCACAAAAATGATGTAATTGCTCGTTAAAGTCACCGAAATTAGAAGATTGTTCTTTATCTTGAAACATTTATTGACAACTAATTCCATAAAGGTATTCTGATGGAGAGGAATAGATATTCAAACAAAACACAAGAGAACAATATATAATAATTCACGAGAAGCAATCAACAACAATTCTTGGTACCAGTGGCAATCTCTGTCCCGGGTGTAACATCGATACCCAAAATGTTTTGATGGAAGAGGAGAGTTGGGGTGATATTGTGGGACATCTTATGGAACTTCTCTAATAATGTAGTGTGAGAGTCAATGTCGGGGGAAAACAAAAGGATATCATCAATGTAGATCAAAGCATTTGCGAGGATCGCCTCAAAAATCTTTATCATTGCCTTTTGGAATAAGGATGGGGCTATCTTTAAACCAAATGGCATGACTTTCCATTGGTAATGGTGATCTAGTATGCAAAAACCTGTTTTTGGTCTTTCGTCGGGCTTAATGCCTAACTGCCAAAACCCGGCTTTAAGATCAAATTTTGAGAAGATTTGGGCTTGAGGTAATTTGAAGAACAACACTTCTTTTTTTGGTAAGGGAAATTTATCATTAGCAAGGAAATGATTCAGTGGTTGGTAGTTGATTACTAACCTTAATTTTCCACGAACTTGTTCCGCCTTTTTGTTGACATAAAATGTTTCGCAAGCCCAAGTTGATTTTGTTGGTTCAATGAGTCCCTCCTTCTGGAGTTGTTCCACCTCTTGAAGAGCCAGAGTGTAATGATCTGAATTCATTCCCATATGATTGGCTTTTGTGGGGTTTATATCTTCATTTTTCTTGAAGGGTAGACTGATTAAAAATTCTGGATTTTGCCATAAAGGTGAGTTGCATTTTTTAAGGAACTCGGAATGAGAGTCAGTACATGAGGTGATGACTATCTTTTCTTTGATACGATTAAGAACCTCCAGAGAATAAATATGCGAGACCTTTGTCTAGGGCAACAGATGATTTTTATATTTAAGACCTTTTGGATGCCAGGACACCCTTTTGAGGCTGTAAAGAACATTAAATCCTTGTATGAAATCCTTTCCGGTTCAAATACTTTGGATTTTATCATGTATCCTGGGAAAAGCTGGATGTAGATAGGCTTGCTCTTAAGGGATATGCGAAATATTTGTCCATTGGCAGTTCTGAACCCTACTGAGCATGGCTCCCAGTGAGATGATGGGATTAAATCTGGCTTCATGATGGAGTATGAGGCACCAATGTCAAAATATGCAACAACCAGGATCGGTTTATCATATTTATCTGGAAAGATAAAGATTTTGGCCTCTGGAGTTGGTTGTGCTAAGTAAGCCGTCAATGTTTCATCTTGTTTTTCAGCTTTGCAGATATCGATTGTGTATGCATCAAACAGCATGAATTGTTCATCTGCACTTTCTTCTCCATCTGAATCATCATCTGAATCTGATGAATCGCTGATGGTTTCTATTACCATTGCAAGATTGGTATCATCTGTAGGTTCATCATCAAGAGAAAAGACGGATTCGATATTCGCATCATCAATGTCTCCAACACGGGCAAGATAACCAATAAGATTATCTCTTTTCTTCTTATTTGGACATTGTTTTGCATAGTGTATTTTCTTTTTGCAGATGTAACAACGATCAGACTTTTTAAAACCTCTCCGCTTTTTCTTCTTGAAGAATTTCCATTTTTTGTCTCCTGATAATTTTGGGAAACGCTTCTTCCATCTTTTCTTGTACTTTTTCTCTCCCATGAAAGACGAACAACCACACTTCTTTGATTTGCATTTTATAGAGAGTTCTGGATGGTCACACGCTCTATCCAAAAGTTTCCCTTATTCTTGTAGTTGTTTGAAAAACTTTTGGTGATTACATAGCTTTTCTAGAGCCGCAAGGGAGGTTTGATATATTTCTCCAAAGGTAGCATTGCTGAGAGAAATGTTCTTGAGAGAAAACTGCCTAGATGTTTCATTCCCCAGAGGTTCTAGAAAGGAAAACTTTCAGATTTACGTCATCCATGCCACCAAAAGCATAAAATCTCTTTGACATTCTCTCATAGTGGCGCTCCAGATCTTTGTGTTTAAAAGAGCAACACTTCATGTTGAGGAATTCTTCTCGTGCTTGTGTGGTGTAATGATCCCAAGCACCTAAGATTTCATTGTGGATATGCCCACAATTGGGGATTGCCGCATCTGAAGTTGCATGCAAGCTCCAAGGCTGATCCACCATTGCCGTAGTCTCTCATAAAACCTTGATACCGGCCTATCAATTAGTGAGGACAGACTGCTTTCTGGGTGTAACATTTGTTCCGTGCACCATGCGTGCATTTCGTAGACTTTGTCTCTCCATTTGGAAGGAGGAATATTATCAAACGAAAAACCATGTCCAGGTTCAGTGTGGGTTTTGGGATGCCAATCTGGTGGAGGGTACGTTCTGGGTTGTCTTTGTCCTGCATTTGATGGGTTCTCCGTTTCACTTTCAACTTCTTCTTCACCAGTGGATGACATCACCATCATGAATTCAAGGATCCTATCCTCATTACTAGAATCCTTTGGTGACCTTTTTTATTTTTCCAGGTCTTGAAATATCTCTTTATCCTTTTTTGGGTTCGCTATCTCTTTCAATAAGGAAGAAATAGGGTTATTGTATTCAACCATGAACTGTGAACCACCTTCTGGGGGTAGAGTGTTTGATGGTTCTGATTGGGTTACTGTTGATGCTCTTTTTCCATCCTTTGTTGTAGACTGTCTCTTTTTCGAGACATGTTGTTCTTCAAGCACCCTTGTTGGTAAGAACGAGGATGCTCCGAAAGGGCTTGGATCTTGAGGTAGTTGAGGAATAGGTTGGGGATCGGACTAGTTATTAGTGGTGGTGTGGTATATATTGGATAAGGAGTGAATATATCATATGGCATGTGAGATGGTGAGGTTGGTTTGTTTTGTAAGGAGTGTAATTGTGCTTTTAGAGATTTTAATTCAGACTCCTTTTCTAATATGAATGGTGAAGTTGTGCACACAGTAGTCGCCAACTTGAGGAGTTCGTAATGTAACGAAGAGATCTTCTGGTTGATTTCTTTGATTGCACGGTCCATGACTGTCACCTTCTTGTCAATGCTTTTCAGGAAATTATTTTGGATTTGTGCGTTCTCCGATTGCCAGTTTAGTGTTGCCTATGCATCACTGATCTGTCTTGTTGAACCATCTGGATTCTTGATTTTCCAAGAATGTGTGGAATTTTCTTTTTCAAACTCTATTGGAGGAAAATCATCTTCTTTTGAGGTAGATGGTCCAAACATATGGCAGTTTGGCATTTCTCTTTTGGGGAAAGGTGATTTTTTTCTTGGATATCTAACGTAGTATTCGAAAGATTTCCCAGACGGTTCTCCTAAGAGACCAAGTTAGGGATCACCTGCTTCATAGCTTTCTCTGAGCTCTTGTTGCATATATTTCTTCTTCCCTTTCCTTATTTTTGGAACATCTTCTTCATCTGAGCTTGCCATCAGACATCTTTCAAAGTCACAGACATCGAAAAATTTGTGCCCAGACTCATCCGCGAATGCATATATTGGGTCACCAAGAGAATTGAAAGACTCAATTGGAACATTTTCAAGATAGACATCTTGGGGTTTGGTTGGGATATTTAGTGGAGTTTTGAGGTTGATTTATGTGGAAAAAATGGATGGATGAGGCTTTTAAGATGGTTCCCTTTTGAAAGATATTTCTGATGGGGCATATTCTGCACCCGATGACCGAGTCAACATATTAAGCAAGGTCAAAGATATCCAAAGCAAGTCAACACCTTGGACAGCCTAGCCGACGCCACCTGTCGGCCTGTCACTTGGGTCTCGGCCAGGCAACTAGCCAGCCGGGGCACGTATCCGCGTACTCACATCCAAGACCCCTCGGCCGGCCTGACATGGGTCCATCGGCTGAGGGTAGAACGGTCTTTCCACCTGCTAGCCACTTGGCCACTTGGCCACTACGTGACAAAAGGTGAAAGTCTATAAATACTCCTCAACCCTCATTGAGGAAAGGATCCACAAATTAACCTAAGAATCACTATTCATCTGGTAATATCTTCCTTATCTCTCTACAATACATCCTTAGCCGAGTAATAACAACTTATCCCACTAAGTTCACTGACTTGAGCGTCGGGTGAGTGCGCTTGGCACAAAGCCAAGCCCTCAGTTCGTTCATTGTTGCAGGTGAGGCCGAGAGGAACGATAGAGACGTGAGGAATCCAACTCGAGACATCATTCTACAAGCCACGGGTGGTAACAATACTTGCTCTGGAATTACACCCGGAACAATTGGCGCCGTCTGTGGGGAAGATACTAGAAGCTAGTCACATTCATTCCCAAACAAAAACCCACCCAACAAGCTAAGAAGATGTAAAACAACCAGAGGAAACAGTGACCGACGAAACCGAATTCGGCCAAGATGATACCGTCCACAATTCTGAGATCGGGCCGTCCTCCACCGGCCGAGTAATTCAACCGGCGTACGGGATGCCGATACTACCGTAAACACCGCCGCTCACGGCCAGTCACTATCATGGGACATGTGGTCGATGCGAAAACCGAAGCTACTCCTGGACCTGATGGGTAATACGCCGATCACTCCCGCCGCAACGACGGTGACGGCAGCACACCCGCAGGTGACCCGGACCCACAAAGTGACCCCGAACGACTTGTCGGGGGCAGTGCAAGGAGCGGAGCATACTAGGACGCCGGCGGAGCCCATACTGCCAGTGGCCGACCAAAGTCCTTCCCCTACTCGCGGGAGGACAGCGTCGCCGCGGCAACGAGGCCATCCCCGGAGGAAAGCAGACCGCTCCCAAAACCACGATCACCTCGGCCAAAGCCGGGAGTGACGGGGGAATGAGCCGACATGCTAACATATTTACGACGGCAGACAGCGCCAAAACCTCGATCACCTCGGCTAATTAAGACCGAGGGCGACGGGGGAACGAGCCGATATGCCTAGATATTTACAACAGCAGACAGCGCCAAAACCTCGATCACCTCGGCCAAAGCCGAGAGTGACGGGGGAACGAGCCGACATGCTAACATATTTACGACGGCAGACAGCGCCAAAACCTCGATCACCTCGGCTAATTAAGACCGAGGGCGACGGGGAACGAGCCGATATGCCTAGATATTTACAACAAAGCAGATCACGCGCAAAACCTCGATCACCTCGGCCAAAGCCTGGAGTGACGGGGGAACGAGCCGACATGCTAACATATTTACGACGGCAGACAGCGTCAAAACCTCGATCACCTCGGCTAATTAAGACCGAGGGCGACGAGGAACGAGCCGATATGCCTAGATATTTACAACAATGAGACAGCGCCAAAACCTCGATCACCTCGGCCAAAGCCGGAGTGACGGGGAACGAGCCGACATGCTAACATATTTACGACAGTGACAGGCGCAAAACCTCGATCACCTCGGCTAATTAAGACCGAGGGCGACGGGGGAACGAGCCGATATGCCTAGATATTTACAACAACAGATCACGCCAAAACCTCGATCACCTCGGCCAAAGCCGGAGTGACGGGGAATGAGCCGACATGCTAACATATTTATTCTGACGGCAGACAGCGCCAAAACCTCGATCACCTCGGCTAATTAAGACAGAGGGCGGCTGGGAACGAGCCGATATGCCTAGATATTTACAACAAAGAGACAGGCGCCAAAACCTCGATCACCTCGGCCAAAGCCGGAGTGACGGGGAACGAGCCGACATGCTAACATATTTACGACGTGCAGACGCCAAAACCTCGATCACCTCGGCTAATTAAGACCGAGGGCGACGGGGGAACGAGCCGATATGCCTAGATATTTACAACAGCAGTCAGAACGTAAACTCAGTTGCTCCGGCCAAAGCCGGGAACGAGACGAGGGAAACGCGACTTGCTCTCGGCAAATTAAGACCGAGCTTAAGAACGTATAAGTACGGTTGAGACGCAAATCTGACACCTCGGCTAACTAAGACCGAGCGTCAACGAGGACACGATCAATATCGTCTATAAATAAATCGGCGCCGTCGCGCAGAATTCCCGATTCCCTCGGCCAAGGCCGGAAGCAGCGTGGGACACAACGACCGATACGTTAACATGTTCACAACGACCGTTGGGAAGCGCAAATCCGACGCCTCGGCTAATTAAGACCGAGCCTGAACGAGGACGTCACCGACAGGCCAACATGTTTAAAAACGTTAAGTACAGTAGTTGAGATACGCATTCTAACTGCCCCGACTAGGCCGATGGTAGAAACAGAAAAGAAGCACTCAATTAATAACGTAAGAAGACAACTCAGATGAAAATGAGATAAAGACCTCGGCCAAGCCGGAGGCAAAATAAACAAGCTTTATTAAAAATGATCGCAGAATATACGCTCAACACACATCGGAGCCCATACCACGGCATAGACTACGCTGGGGGCAAATTGATGGGGCATATTCTGCACCCGATGACCGAGTCAACATATTAAGCAAGGTCAAAGATATCCAAAGCAAGTCAACACCTTGGACAGCCTAGCCGACGCCACCTCGGCGGCTGTCACTGGGTCTCGGCCAGGCAACTAGCCAGCCGGGGCACGTATCCGCGTACTCACATCCAAGACCCCTCGGCCGGCCTGACATGGGTCCATCGGCTGAGGGTAGAACGGTCTTTCCACCTGCTAGCCACTTGGCCACTTGGCCACTACGTGACAAAAGGTGAAAGTCTATAAATACTCCTCAACCCTCATTGAGGAAAGGATCCACAAATTAACCTAAGAATCACTATTCATCTGGTAATATCTTCCTTATCTCTCTACAATACATCCTTAGCCGAGTAATAACAACTTATCCCACTAAGTTCACTGACTTGAGCGTCGGAGTGAGTACGCTTGGCACAAAGCCAAGCCCTCAGTTCGTTCATTGTTGCAGGTGAGGCCGAGAGGAACGATAGAGACGTGAGGAATCCAACTCGAGGCATCATTCTACAAGCCACGGGTGGTAACAATACTTGCTCTGGAATTACACCCGGAACAATTTCCACTGTGGCCATTTGTTTTTTCTGTCTATTGTTGAGTCTACAGATTGTATTGGAGTTGTATTTTCATGTTGTTTTTCATAATTGGTCACCCAAGATTCAAGAAGTAGTTTGATCAACTCACTTTTTGGGATCTGTCTGGGTATATGAATACATGAAGGGCTGTGCTGTGACTCCATCTGGATGAGAAAAGCATCATCTGTATCTTTTGGGATGCTGAGGTCCATGGCATGATTTTGGACCTTGTAAGCCATCTGGTAATGGAGTGTAGCCGCATATGTGTTCCCAATTTGGGGTGCTCTAGTGATTTGGAGCTGGATCTTGATATTTTGAAGGATTTGGGGATCCTCTAAAGCCATGTTGAAATTTGGAAATAAGGTGACGAATACAGTACCAACATTTAAGGTTGTTTGCAAGGTAGCTATGTAGGCATGCCTGTATTCTTTGTATCTTGTGTCTAGCAAGGCTACCCTTGCTACGACAGGAAGACCTTTTCTTCTATGAAGAGTTAAGGCTATCTTGACCGCTCCGTAGTGAAGATGTGTGTATCCATTGACTCGCCATTAGTGAATCATAGCCTCATTGAGACAGAGTGAGATCATTTGTTCTGCTTCAGTAGAAGGAACAAGATATTGTTCTAGCTGTGATGCTAGTATTAATTCTTTGACCACATTTTTATTGGGGCCAAAAGCATGTCTAATGACTTTTGAAATCTAATGACTTTTGAAAAAGATGAACTTGGTTTTGTGAAAGCCTTGTATGGGTTTAATAAAGGAAATTGAGTGATGGGGACTTTACTATCTTCACCCCTATATTCAATTTCATAAAGATAATCTATTTTACTGGCATTAGATTTTCGGTAGGTAGAAGATGAGTAGAAGCGTGATAGAATATTTGGCGTGTTTTCCATTTTTATGATAATGGACCAGAAACCATATCAGAGTCACTTTATTTCTTATCCATCCTTTGAAATTTTTTAAGAATAATGAGTTATCTCTTGTTTTTAAACATAAAGGCATGAGGATATTAGAAGATAATCCTTGGGCTCCTATAGTCATAAAACCGAGGTGATTCTTTAACTAATCAATTTTTCACCTCAAGGTACCAGACACATAGAACTCCGTGGTAATATTTTTCTCATATTCTTATTCATGTGTTTAATATGAATTTCTGTTGTGGAAGATCCGCTAAGTGGTAACCACAGAGCATACTTTCCATTTTAAACATCTTGTAAGAGATCGCTCATTATTTACTTAAAAACTACTTAAGTGGATAAGAGCCAAAGCTTATTCTGCCATGACTCTGATACCAGGATTACAGACACATAGTGAGTACAACCACAAAGGAGGTTTTACAGGATCAATATATCCTTAACAAGATTATTATGAAGTTGTAAGACAAGGTTATGAATAAGGGAAAACTTATATTATAAGAAATGGCTATATTTTACAAGGAAGGTTTTATGAGAGATATTTTAGAGAGATATCACACTTAGGCTCTGTTTGGTAAATAGCATATTGGCCAAATTTCAGCATATTGAAGAGTTTTAGCATGTTTGACTTACGAATATGCTAATTAGAGCGTTTGGTTAACGACATATTGAAATAGCATATTGGGGTCCAATATGCTATTTTGCAATATGCTGCTCCTACCAGCATATTGGGTTAGCGGATTAGAAAGAAAAAAAATGTCTTATTTACCACCTTAAAAAATATTAACCTTCCTTTTATATATTTAATAAATAATTTATTCTTATCCCTATTTGTCATTTTACAAATGTAACACCCCCATATACCGAGGAGTCTTAACTAGACCTTCCTTAGCATATAAGGGCATCACCATCTCGGTTACCCGAGGTAAGTAATCATCAAAAGTGGATAAAAGAACAATTACATTTATATTACAAGTGTTACATCTAAACTATTAAATGAAAGATACAACTCGTCAACTATATACTACTTCTGTCATTACTCGTGAGGACTCATCCCAACCAGGACTCCAGCTAGCATCCAAGACAACACCTGCTAAGACGGACTGCTCACCATAAGGGATCACGGCAGACACAACAAAACAAACAAGACAGCCACACAAGGTTAGTAACTGAGGTATGACACAACAAACAGTACTAACATATTACAGATACAACCAAACACACACACAATCACAACCACTCCAACCAATCTCCGTCACCGACTGTCGACTGGACCAACCCTGCCAGTGGGGGACCGCAGCCGTTCCCACCTAAGCCCCGCTCATCATACCGAGCGATAACCCTGTCCCATTAATGTGCACATCTACTCCCGTGGCGGGTTCCACGGAGGGCGAAACTAGGGCGTGAAGCCACTCCCGCAAGTGACTCCACTCAGCCGAGGACGCACCTCGAGAACCAGAGACAATCAATCACACACAGCTGCAATACAACCACAACTAACAAAACAACGTACACCAACCGATTACCACATATACTCAGTCACACGGTCACAACAACAATACGACAACCGACACACTAAACAACCAACAGAAATTGAGTAGGCGAACCTACCTTTAACCAAAAGCAGCGATTCCTCGATCAACCATACGACATCAACCAAGCAAGCAATCCCTATACAAACAGCATACGAGCCTATTACTACCAAAACAATCCTACAAGGAACAACCAAGACAAAGATGATGATGACGACATACCTACGCAACTCACAACGGCGTTAAGACCGCTACCCGACTCAAGCAACTCATCCTCAAGGCACTAGCATCCTCAAAGGCTCCCATGGAAGGTATTTGGTGAAGGAAAATGAGGGAGGTGACCTATAGATCTGAAGGAGGGAGGCGGAAATGATTTGCGGTTTTAACAAAACACGATTATAAACCCTCGCTGAAAAGACGCTACTCGATCGAGTAACCCACTTACTCGATCGAGTGGCCCCTACTCGATCGAGTACCCAAGCTACTCGATCGAGTAGCTTCTACTCTATCGAGTACCACTCACTTCTAAAGGCAATCATGGCACAAGGTAACTCTGGCGTGCATCACTAAAGGCTATTACCTGCTCCCAAGGTTGGTTAACGTTGGTCAACGGGTCCCTAAAAGGACGGGTATTACAGTCTTCCCCCCTTAAAAAGAACTTCGTCCCCGAAGTTCAACTCATCCTCCCCCACCCATAAAACAAGACACCAAGGTCGACATCACTGTTCTCCCGACGCAGGTCACTACTCTCTAGAAGCATTACCCCACTATGTCATCATCATCACTGGCCGACACATCATATACACCAACTTCTACAACCCACACCTTGAAGTACCAAACTCACGACATGTACCAACACGACCAACGACTATACTACTACTCCAAACTCTTAGCCACGCTGTAACACCCCCATACTCCAAGTGCCTTACCAGAACCACTCAGGTATAAAGATGCTACCATCTCGGTTACCCGAGGCAATGATAATCAAATAGACAATAACGAAACGTACTATAAAAGTATAACTTTAGTGAAAGGTTACAATCCAAAACCAAATACCAAAATACGAATACAAGTTCTCAAAACCGACTGTCTACTCAGCTAACTGAAATGTTTATCAAACTACTAAAGCTACAGCGGAAGACTTCTATTATCAGACGGTGGCACATCCCTATCCCAAAGAATCGACTCATACCTTTCTCAATAATCGCTCACCATCCCCGAATGGATCACCACAATTTTTAAAACATTAAACGGGTCGATACTAATCACACAATTTATATAAACCAACAACACGAGAAACAAACAAAATCAAACGATCACACACACAATCAACCCACTCCAATCAATCTCCGTCACCGATCGCTCATCGGACCACCACGCGAATGGGGGACCGCACCGTACCCACCAAATCCCCGCTCATCATACCGAGCGATAACCCTGTCCCATTAATGTGCACATCCCCTCCCGTGGCGGGTTCCACGGATGGCAAAACTAGGGCGTGAAGCCACTCCCGAAAGTGACTCCACTTAGCCGAGAACGCATCTCGAGAACCAGAGACAAATAATCAAAACCATCAAGTAGCAATCAAAACCAACGACCGTCACAATACGAATACGATATTATTCAACAATCACAAAACACCAACAATGCATCATGGGATTAATACTGAGTAGGGAAACCCTACCTGGATAACAACACAATCGGGAGCGGTCTCACAAACTGATATCAAAAGGCTTCTTCTACGAATCCTCCTCCTAACATACAAACATATAATCACTACCAATCACGAAATACAACAAAACCCCCAAATCCCAATATTAGGGTTTAACCAACTTTAACGAAATACTATAAAAACGGTACGTAGATCTTACCCTCGACGCAAGGATCACAACGGTATAAAGAAAGGTAAAATCCGACCTTCCAAGCTCCGGGATTTGCCAACAATGGGATTGATGCGAAGAACGTAGTTTCTTTTCTCTTGTGAAAGCAATTAGGTTTTAAAAGTGTTTAAAGAAAAGTGGCGGAAGTAATTATATACTTAATCGCATTATTAACAAAACCCGACAAATCATCCCCGTCAAAAACCGCTTTACTCGATCGAGTAGCTGAGGTACTCGATCGAGTGCCCTCTTACTCGATCGAGTATCAAGGTTACTCGATCGAGTACCCAACAGGTCAGAAACTATTTTAAAAACGCAACACACCCTTACTCGACAGAGTAAGGCCTACTCGATAGAGTACCCAGAGACTCATAAAACCGTAGTATTACACACGCACTATGGGACTATACTTTCACTAGTACACAACTATCAAAACCAAAACATGCCACACCACGAACCTGTTACACTGTATGATTCAAGCACTTCGTTACCGTTCCCGACACACTCATTTCTTTATGACTATCTTTTCATTGTAAATTACTCAAGTTTTACTTAAACATACAAATTACTCATCAAAACAATTAAAACAATTATAACTTCATGCTAGAATTATAACAGAGACAATAGCGAGCATTACAAACAACCAACGAAATTAGTATAGTATACAACAAAATTATTATAATATCGGCCTTTTTATTTTGCGACATTACTCTTCCCCCCTAAAAAGGAACTTCGTCCCCGAAGTTCACCATCAAATAAATTTTCTAACACAAACTGCACCTTGTCGACATTACTCATTAATCACGACTAACATAGTCTTATATATATATATATATATATATATATATATATATATATATATATATATATATATACTACCTTACGAGGATAATTGTCAAGAACCATAAAAACATGCACATATCAATTGTATATAATGTAGTTATGGAAATTCTGCGAAATAATTAACAAGTCTTTTCGATAATAAATAAGTTAGGCTTGCTTGTGAATGCAATGAAAGAAACCTTTGTGTCACATCTATTCCCATAAAATATCATTTATAAGTCAAGCATGGACCCAAGCATAACTAATAAGTCGACCCAAACATGCTACTAACCTTCAATAACCATTATAAGTATCAAAATATGTAAAAATAGAAACATTCAAACAATTTTATTTTCGAAAAAGTTTCTGTAACAGTTCTACTCGATCGAGTGGGTTAGGCACTCGGTCGAGCTGGCCCTACTCGATCGAGTAGCTCGAAACCAGATTACTCCCATTCTGCCACACCTGCAGCTACTCGACCGAGTTAGGGGCACTCGGTCGAGTGGCCACAGGTCAACATAGCTCCATATCAACGAGACACAAACTAAGTAATCACATAACTGTGAGTCGGAATGAATTTCCGGCTACAAATCCTGTAAACAAGTCTAGGAAAAGCAAGTACGGCCTTATGGCCACCAATACAAACCGAACATAACAAGTACGAAATGAAAAAGTTCCAACCAAAGCAAACTAACACCCGATACAACTACGAACAAGATAAGAAAAAGGAGTATCACTCCTGCTGCTGCGGCTGCTCATCCATGACATAATACTCATCTCCACCACCACCTGAGGTGCCAGCTCCTGAAGTCCCAAGACCCGCATCATCCCCTGCTCTAACCTCTGGACTCACGTACCATGGGGTCAAACCGCCGTAAGGATAAGACAGAGGTGCTCCCCATGTGGACGCATCCACCCCGTAAGAGTGGAAAACCTCGCTGTAGTCCCCAATTCCCCTCCACCAAACTGGATGCGGTCCCGAGGTCCCAATACCCTGAGCATACGCCATCTCGTGCATGTTCCGGAGCGTCAAGGTAGAGGACACTCTCTCTGCCAGGTAGCTGTCACGTGTCGCCGGGGTATCAAGGTAAGGATAACAAGGAAACGGGTGCTGTGGTTGTGTTGCCGGCTGTGGCTGGGTCTCAGCCATCCTCTCTCTCACACGGCGTGGTCCCCTCCCTATCCTGGGTCTGTCCTCCGCAGCTCTCACATTCTCGCCCTTCCTCGGCTCGGGCATAACCTGAAGGATCGTATCATCGATGAGGTACGTCTGTCTCGCCGGGGGTGCATCCTCATCCTCCTCCTCATCAGAATCGGCAGTAACCACTACCGCATCTAACGACTCAGTCGGTGGGAGGTGTTCAGGAGCCGGTATCCTCATCCAGCTCATGCCCCACACCCTCCATGCTAGGCAACCATCCACCAAGGTTCTCAACCATTTCAGGTCGAGGAAATAATCTTTGTCCATGGTAGGTACCGGGGTGGCTAAGGGAACGTACTCGAAGGAAGCCTCAAAAGAAGCTAGCTTTTCGGCTAACCGGGTGGCGATAGCACCACAACTCAGAAACCTAGTGCTAGAGGAGGCCATCAAAGCCCGACTAGCACAAACTATTGCGGGAGCATTGAAGGTCACTTTTTCAGTCCGCTCGGGGTTAAGGTAAGCCATCAGAAGCAACAACTCGTGGGAGTTTAACTTACTCATATCAGACCTCTCGTGAAGGAGACACGACATAGCACGAAGAAAGACCCTCAAGGTAACATGTTGCACATCATTAATCAGCATGTTACTAGCAGTGGGAGTTGATTTCCAAGTAATACAGGGCATAAGACGGCAAACCCCGCACTCAGCTGGGATGTCACAGAGGGATCCCTTGGGAGGCTTGGCCAAACCAAGGTGGGAGGCAAACATGTCCATGGTTAAAACAAAAATGGTGTTCATAAGACGGAACTGCACCGTCTGCTCAGCCGACGTATTTAAACGAGCTCATGAACTCCAAGGTCAGAAAAGCATATGATTGCTTCCGCAAACGGTATAGCCCAGTGAACCCCAAAGTCTCAAAAATATGACGGACATCCGTCTCAATCCCCAAGTCCTCTAAAAGAGTGTTATCCACACAGCGAGTCGGTCTCATCTTCCGGGATTGTAAGGCTACAAACCTTTCCCGTTGTGTAAAGTCTAAAAAAACCACAGAAGGGTACTCTGGTACAGCTGGTACCACTGGTCCACTACCCTCCCCAACTTCGGGCTGAGAAGTCCTACCCCTCTTACTTTGTCTGGTCCCCAAGTTTAGTCTCGGCATCTGTTTCAACATATTATTTAAGTACACCAACGCATATGCACCAAAACATGCTAATTACACAAATTAAGCCACGAAAGAATCATCTAAGTACACACTATCACCAACAATTTCCCAAATTACAACTAAAATTTCAATTCGTTATATCTCAGACAGTCTCTACATCTGTGAAAAGTTCATCATAATTAACACGAATTAACTCAACTATTACAATCCTTAGGACTTAAATCTTCAAAATACATCCATGTACAACACAAATTCCCAATCATATGAGACGAATTTCAGTTTGAGGCACTTTTAAGACGGAGTTTTAAGACAAATTTTGAGGTGGAAATCACAAAAATTAACTCCCCACATGATATAGACAACATACATTACCCAATTTTTCCCCTTTTACATGTAATAAGCAACCAAAACTCACTTCAAATTACCAAACCCTAGAAATTTCGATCAAAAGCATATGCAATTTCTATTCGATTTTTGTATTATAAACAACAATAATCATAAAAGGGAAGCATCTAGATCATATTACAACAATTACAAGCAAATTTTCTTCCATATGAATCGATTTTTCAGATTTTCTCTCAACCTAATTGTCTTTTTAATTGATGAAAAGCATTAAAATAGGAAGGAAATCACACCTGAATCAAATAAGAAGTAAAAGCACAAAGAAAAGCTATGAAAATCACCAATTAGATCACCACAAACACAAGAATTCAAGGGCTTGAGAGAGATATAGGGGTTAGGGTTTGCAAGGTTGTGAGGAAGAATAAGAAGAAAGAGTAAAGAAAATGGGTTTATGAACCTGTGAGATTGCCGGTACTGTAGCTTACTCGATCGAGTGTCTCGGGTACTCGATCGAGTGCCCTCTACTCGATCGAGTAGACGCTATTTGATCGAGTATTCGTAGGAAATTCCTACATCCTCGACGTCATAGCTTCCTAACTAGATCGAGTGAGGTCTACTCGGTCTAGTAAGTACTCACACTCGGTCAAGTAAGGTTGGGTACATGGTCAGAATTTACGAGTTTAACTGAAGATTCCTGCAAAACAACATCACGTGTCGATTCCAAACCAAGTTCGGAAATCGTCACCGGTTATCATATTCATTCACATTATACCATTACTACTCAATTGTACCACACCGGTTTCACCAATTAGGATACATATCATGCTATTCTATAACGAACTCCACACAACATAGTTTACCATGCTATTAAATCATTCATGTATACATTTAACGCATTACTTCATATCTAAACCTTTGTCTACGACTTTACTAGCAACTTACAATCGCATTACTCCAAACACTTATTTAACATTGAATTTCAATGTATCATCCAAGTCCACTAGCAGTGTAACTATGCTTTAACATGAACAACTAGTCTACTCAAATTAATCATGTCACATGCGAAAGCTTTCAACCATTCATATATTACCTTAATTATTGCTATTTTGATAATCCTCATTACAATTCTACAACTCTTTAACTATCATCGTTAGCACTATTATAAGACTTATAAATCCGTATAGAAGCTACCATTACTAACAACCTGAATCAAACACAGCATTACCACATTTCATATCACATCACACGTTCCTACTCTTTTCACATACTTCTATCGTATAAAACCTTTCGCGTTCCTCATTATCATTCCACACACATATTAGTTCCATCAAAACTTTACCATATATGATTCTAACATAACTATTACGCACACGCTAACCTCAACGGAGACTCGACCATAATCAATTCCAACATAATCACCATACACACTAGGCACATAATTGCCGACTCAACATTCCCATACCCAGTGACTAGCTTAAGCACAATAGGGCCATAATTTTGACATGAGGGTGCCTACTCACCCAAAATCTAGCATCAGCTGGGGCTCCCATTATATATACACCAGGTTCATTTTATTAGACTCACTACGTTCATTAGGTTCATTTGTTACAGGTTCCAAAATCGTCGCTCTGATACCACTTTGTAACACCCCCATATATCGAGGAGCCTTAACTAGACATTCCTTAGCATATAAGGGCATCACCATCTCGGGTACCCGAGGTAAGTAATCATCAAAAGTGGATAAAAGAACAATTACAGTTATATTATAAGTGTTACATCTAAACTATTAAATGAAAGATACAACTCGTCAACTATATACTGCTTCTGTCATTACTCGTGAGGACTCATCCCAACCAGGACTCCAGCTAGCATCCAAGACAGCACCTGCTAAGACGGACTGCTCACCATAAGGGATCACGACAGACACAACAAAAACAAACAAGACAGCCACACAAGGTCAGTAACTGAGGTATACCACAACAAACAGTACCAACATATTACAGATACAACCAAACACACACACACAATCACAACCACTCCAACCAATCTCCGTCACCGACTGTCCACTGGACCAACCCTGCCAGTGGGGGACCGCAGCCGTTCCTACCTAAGCCCCGCTCATCATACCGAGCGATAACCCTGTCCCATTAATGTGCACATCTCCTCCCGTGGTGGGTTCCACAGAGGGAGAAACTAGGGCGTGAAGCCACTCCCGCAAGTGACTCCACTCAGCCGAGGACGCACCTTGAGAACCAGAGACAATCAATCACACACAGCTGCAATACAACCACAACTAACAAAACAGCGTACACCAACCGATTACCACATATACTCAGTCACACGGTCACAACAACAATACGACAACCGATACACTAAACAACCTACAGAAACTGAGTAGGCGAACCTACCTTTAACCAAAAGCAGCGATTCCTCGATCAACCATATGACATCAACCAAGCAAGCAATCCCTATACAAACAGCATACGAGCCTATTACTACCAAAACAACCCTACAAGGAACAACCAAGACAAAGATGATGACGACGACATACCTACGCAACTCACAACAGCGTTAATGTGGGGTAATATCCGTATAAAACCCATAAATTGAAGGATTATAACGCAAATTTTATACGTGATTAATAGTCATAAACGAAAAACACAATGAAACGATAAAGATTAAGTAATAACCTCCGGTCCTAGTGCAAAATGGCAATGAGAGATCAAAGTAGATCTCCTCCTAAATGATGCACCCAAGATTGTCCGAGAAATGCCCTTGTGCTAGAATGAATCCTCTAATTGCCTTGCAATATTGAGAGGATTATTTTGTGAGTTTTCGTTGGATGTGAGATCCGAATTTTGAGAGACAATTTTCTCAAAACCCTAAAGTTTTCTCAAATGAATGATTAGGTTATAAGTGAGGAGAGGCTCTCCTTTTTGTCTCCTCTCATTCGGCCAAACCGTGAGGCCCCTAGGGAAGTGGGCTTCCACTTCCTTTTAGTTTTAGCTCATGGTCCGGTTCGTAAATCGCTAAATGTATATGACACGGTTTCATTATAAACTGTCATCGGTTATCGGATATTAAAGCATCAACTAATAACACGGATTAGTTGAATTATTAATACGTGTCCGACAAAGACAATATCGTATAATTTAATTTATTCAATATACATTAATCAAATATAAATCGTTTATATTCAATTTTACGAATTAACTGCTTAATTCGCTTTAGCCATTATTATTTAATCCGTATTAAATAAAATATCTCAACATCACATTTTTGACTAATTAATAGTCAAATAACTCAGACTAACTGGTTAGTCAAATTTGGCATCTACATGACTGTATTTTCATACCGTCACATCTCTCAAACGTATCCTATAGGTGTGACTTTTAGGGACCAGTTGATCACCGCCATCTGTATGACAATAACGTCAAACTTATCTAGCAAGCCAACTGTTATTGATAAACGTGGACCAACTGATTATAATACAAAAGTATACCCTTTGATCCTTTTAGAGATTTATAAGTCCTTGCACTAATCGTGAAGGACACCATTGCAACAAGCTCCCACTTGTCCGTACAAGTGTATGTGCAATGACGTTATCCGCACTAACTGGAGGACACAGCTCCAACAAACTCCCACTTGTCCGTACAAGTGTATGTGCGATAACCGATTCTCATATTCATTTAAAATTTCTCCCACTCAATGTAAAACAATTTGCAGATCCGGATCCGCAAAGGTCGTATTTTACAATCGATCCGTATCTAGAGTGGTTTCCCGACTAGAGAGTAACTTAACGATAAAACGAATCGCATTCGAGCATGGCCATGCATTTCGATTCTGACTCCTCGAGTGGCCCTCGAAATATCGAGTACCCGATAAAGGCTGAATATTTCCTTCAACTCGAACTCCTTCCGATCTAAGCACAGCATGAAATGACCCAGAAAAAATCTACTTGGCCCCCTGTTACGGATGACCGTGAGAAAGAAACCAAAGTCACCCAAAATCTGCCTTAGTCTCAAGAGACAGTCGATAGTCAAAAGAATCGACTCTTAGGATCACCATGGAAGTCCTATCCACGACCGGGCACCGAATGTTATAAAACATTTAGGACTCCACGTCGATGTCACAATTGTGTCCTACGAGATATCCGTATAAATCGCCTCTGTGATTGGTCAGTCAACCGGTTGACTTATGGCTCGTTGAACCCACCATCAACCAACGTCACAAAATAATTGCCGAGTTATCAGCTCATGTGGGCAATTAAGGACTGAAAAAATATAATGTTCGTTCAGTTCACTTTGTGGTGTTCAAAAATTGTTGTACAATTCCACATGAAAAACAAAATATATAAAATATCAAAACGATGATGTCGTATAGAGTACATAAGGGAATGAATATAATCCATAAAAGAGTACTACAACTTAGGAACACGTTTAATTCCCATGGAATTGACGTGCCCTTCATGCTTATCTTGTCGTAATGGTTTAGTGAGAGGATCTGCTATGTTATCATCTGTAGCAATCTTTTCTATCACTACTTCCTTTTGCTCCACGTAATCTCGGATTAGATGAGCTTTCCGTTGTACATGTCTAGACTTGTTGCTAGACTTAGGCTCCTTGGCTTGGAAGATGGCACCACTATTGTCGCAATAGATGGTGATTGGGTCATTCGAACTAGGTACTACGGATAGTCCATGTAAGAATTGACGCATCCATATCGCTTCCTTTGTAGCTTCAGACGCGGCATATTACTCGGACTCGATCGTAGAATCTCTTTATACAGTTTGTTTGGAACTCTTCCAGCTGACTGCAGCGCCATTAAGAGTAAAAACGAATCCAGACTGAGATTTCGAGTCATCTCGATCCGTTTGGAAGCTAGCATCTGCATAACCGCTTGCGCATAGCTTTTGAGGGCCTCCATAAGTCAATGCCCAATCTTTAGTCCTCCGTAGGTACTTAAGAATGTTCTTGACAGCCAGCCAATGTGATTCACCGGATCTTTGTTGGAATCGACTTGTCATACTCAATGCATATGCCACGTCCGGACGTGTGCATATCATGGCATACATGATTGATCCTATAGCCGAGGCATAAGGAATCCGTGTCATGCGCTCTTTCTCTTCCGGTGTCTCTGGTGACTGAGACTTGCTCAAATGCACCCCTGGAGCCATAGGAAGAAACCCCTTCTTGGAGTTAGTCATCTTTGAATCTCTCTAGGACTTTGTCTATGTAAGACTCTGACGAGAGATAACATCCGACGTGATCTATCTCGATAGATACGGATGCCCAAATTCTTTGTGCCTCTCCCAGATCTTTCATCCGGAAATGGTTTTTCAACCATACTTTCACCGAAGTTAAGAGAGGTATGTCATTCCCAATCAGGAGTATGTCGTCAACATACAATATTAGGAAGACAATCTTGCTCCCACTCGACTTGATATATAGACATGGTTCCTCGACCGATCGAGTAAATCCATTTTCTTTAATCACTTGGTCGAAGCGATGATTCCAACTCCTTGATGCTTGCTTAAGTCCATAAATGGAACGCTTAAGCTTGCACACTTTCTTAGGATGTTCGGATCGATGAAACCTTCGGGTTGTACCATGTACAACTCTTCCTCCAAAAAACCGTTTAAGAAGGCGGTTTTCACGTCCATTTGCCAAATTTCATAGTCATGAAAAGCGGCAATCGCTAAGATAATCCGAATGGAACGCAGCATGACTACGGGTGCAAAAATCTCATCGTAGTGCAAACCTGGCACTTGGGTGAAACCTTTAGCAACTAGTCGTGCTTTGTAGATATCTTGTTGACCTTCCACGGAATGCTTTATCTTGTAAAGCCATTTGCATTGAAGGGGACGAACCTTAGCGAGTAAGTCAACAAGATCCCATACGTTGTTCTCATACATGGAGTCCATCTCGGATTGCATGGCCTCAAGCCATAGCTTTGAGTCGAAACTAGTCATGGCACCTTTATAGGTTGCGGGTTCACTACTCGTTAAGAGTAGAACGTCATCTATGTCATGTTCCTCGACCATACCAATGTATCTGCGGGAGGAATAGGACTCTTCCCGACCTCCTAGGTTCCTCAGGAATATTCACCGCAGCCGGGATTGAAGGAATTGGTTCCTCCAATGGTTGCTCGGTATTTGGTTCTGGAATCTCCGACAATTCGAAGGTTCTATCACTCTTTGCATTCTCGAGAAATTCCTTCTCCAAGAATGTCGCACTAGCCGCAACAAAAACACGTTGTTCGATTGGCGAATAGAAGTAATGACCAAGTGTTCCTTTAGGATAACCTATAAAGTATGTCTTGACCGATCGCGGGCCGAGCTTATCCTCGTGTCTCCACTTGACATAAGCCTCGCACCCCAAACCCGTATAAAGGACAAGTTAGGGACCGTTCCTTCCATAGTTCATATGGAGTCTTGTCAACAGACTTTAGACGGACTTGATTAAGTATTAGAGCAAATTGACGAAGAGCATAACCCCACAATGAGTCGGGCAACACGGTGTGACTCATCATGGATCGAACCATATCAAGTAGTGTTCGATTTCTCCGTTCGGACACACCATTCAATTGAGGTGTTCCGGTGGAGTTAATCGTAAAGCAATCCCACAGTCTTTAAGGTGTTGATCAAACTCGTGAGAAAGATACTCGCCACCACGATCCGAACGTAGTGTTTTAATCTTTCTACCCAATAGGTTACTGTACCCTATTCGGTATTCTTTGAATTTCTCAAAGGATTCACTTTTGTGCTTCATTAAGTAGACATAGCCATATCTACTTAAATCGTCCGTGAAAGTGATGAAATACCTATAGCCTTCTCGTGCGGTGATTGACATAGGTCCACATACATCCGTGTGTATGAGTCCTAATAGGTCGGCAGCGCGCATTCCAACACCTTTGAAGGAAATACGAGTCATCTTACCGAAGAGACATGATTCACACGTGCCAAATGATTGAAAATCAAAGGCCGAGATAGCTCCATTCTTGATGAGCTGTTTTACACGTTCTCATTAATGTGTCCCATACGGCAGTGCCATAGATACGTTTGATCTTTGTCACCAGCCTTTAACCTTTTATTCATTACGTGTAATATTTCGGTGATCTGATCTAAAACATAAATTCCGTTCATGGAGACCGCCTTGCCATAAATCATATCGTGTAATGAGAAAATGCAAGTATTATTCTCTATTACAAATGAAAATCCAAGTTTGTCAAGTGGAGAAACTGAAATAATGTTTTTAGAAAGACTGGGTACATAATAGCGGTTATATAAAAATAACTCAAATCCGCTAGGAAGTTGGATCACATATGTTCCCCTCGAGACGGCAACCACTCGTGCTCCATTCCCGACACGCAAGTCCACCTCACCCTTTACGAGGGGTTCGATGTTTCGGAGCCCCTGCACATGATTACACAGATGAGAACCACAACCAGTATCAAGTACCCAAGTTCCGTAACTTGCGTGGTTAATCTCAATCATATGAATAAAAGTAGAAGAAGAAGAAGACAAACCAACAGGTTTAACACGACCTGCCTTTAAGTCCTCATGATAAACAGGACATGTACGCCTCCAATGCCCAGTCTTGTGGCAATGATAGCATTCCATGTTTTCATTCTTGCTCTTTGTCGCGCCTGATGAGGTGCTCGACTCACCAGGCCCACTCTTACCCGAACCCGACTTTTTAAACTTCGATTTGCCTCTTCTGCTAGGCTCCGGGCTGAACTTTGCCCTTACCCTTGCCCTTGTTTGACACAACGAGAACATTCTGTTTCATGCTCCCACTGAACTTCATGTCCTTCTCGGTCTGTACGAGAAGGGAGTGCAGTTCATGGGGACTTTTCTTCAAATCATTCATATAGTAATTCGCTCTAAATTGCGAAAAACCATCGTGGAGTGAATGAAGCATGCGGTCAATCACGATGTTCTCGCTGATTTTACAATCAAGCGTCTCCAGGTTCTCGACATTCTCAATCATGCTGAGAATGTGTGGGCTAACCGGTTGGCCCTTCTGGAGTCTCGCATCAAAGAAGCGAGTGGTATGCTCATAGGTCACGATTCTCGGTGCTTTCGAGAATTCCTTGGTGAGCGTGGTGAAAATCTTGTTTGCACCTTGGGCTATGAAGCGTTTACGCAACTTGGGTTCCATTGCAAAAATGATTACGTTTTTAATCGCACCCGCTTCCAAGGCGAAATCGTTATACTTGTCGATCTCGTTAATTCCGGCCCGTGGGGCCTGGGTTTGACGGCATGGGCTCAAGCGAGAAATTTGAGCTTCCGTCGTCAGCGGCGGCATTCCGTAATCTTGCCTCCCGATCCATGAAGTTTGATCCATCATTCTTGATCGAGTTGACCGATTCATCGATTCATGAAGATCCGAAGCCAGGACTCACGGTCCAATGTGGCACTTGGCATTGGGTCGTTCAAGTGACCAGCCATTTGTTATTAGCAGTTTAAAAGTTCGTGATCTACACTGAAAAAGAAAGAAAAAAACAAAAACGAAATAAGCAACTCATCGAGGTGATTTAAGTCTATTTAAAATTCATTTTAACGTGTAGACTTTTGCACTTGCATAATTGATCTCCCTCAAGAATGATACAAGTGATCCCAAGACTCAATTTCTGTAAATTGATAAGCCAACTGTTTAGCTAATTCTTCCGTAAGAACTCTTGGTCGATAGATTTCCGTAAATCCTATCTATAGTCCACCATAGTCACAGGATCGTACGAGTGACCATAGTGTTGAGATAAAATAGGTCAATCAGTTCCAACTTACCCGACGTAGAAGGGGTCATATTATGCCTACCGACGAAGAAGGGACTCATTGGAGTTTGACCTATAAAGACTATTCTCAATTTTTGTTTATACGAGGAAGATCCCATCAACTAAATTATAATTCATATTAAGTGAACGAATAACTAGCGTCTGCGTGAATGAATTAATTTGAGTGATGGCTTAAAATCATGTGACATGAGAATGTCAAAGAAAACTAACTCGTGACCTCTATATGTGTCAGTTTTCATGAAAAAATTAGGTGGTTTGGTTTTTAGGCGGAATATGATGCATACAATCGTTACGATAAAATAAATAAATGAATGCAATACGTAAATAAAAATTCCTAGTGTGGCCTATCCTAATAAAAAAAAAACATAAAACAACTTTGGAATCCACCGTTGGACCCGAGAAGCTTGTCTTGATGTTCCATCTTGATCCATGTAGCGGGAGTGAGCATCCGGTCTCCATCTTTAGTCTTCTCAAAATTACAATTTAAAATTTACAAAATGTAAACCTATTTACATTCTAAATAAAAACTGTAATTAAAAGAAATAAAAAGGGAGATACGAGATCTCAAAATACAACCAAGACCGTGTTCCATCATTACGGTAACACGTTCTACTAAGGCCACACTAAGTTACAACCGTTTGCAAAAATAAATAAATACGTAATTAAAAGCATTCAAATTAAACAAGAACGATAAATAAAATGCATCAACTAAATTAAATTTATTCATGACATAATTCCGTAATTATGTTAAATTTATCCAAACCACCTTTAAACAATTAAAATTATGTGACAAAACTGCTTCATCAACTTAATTTTAATTCATGATAATCCGTTACTTTAAATCGTGTTAAAGTAATTTTATTTTGCGTGGGTGAACCGTTTCACTATCAAGCGAGTGCATAAATCCGTATTATGCAATAATGGCCGAAAAAAAAAACAAACAAATTTTTTTTTTTCTCACTGCTGGACGTGAACAGTGAACAGTACCACGAAATTTTTTTTTTTTTTTTTTTTAAATGCTGTAAAGCCGAGAGCATCAAAAAGCCAAAAAAAAAAATTTATACGGCTCAAAATCGTGAGCAACAAAAGATCAAAACAAAACGGTTTGATAAAACACAATTGCAATTTTAATCTAATCCGTATAGAAAACAAACTACAATTGATACATCTTCAACATATTGCAATAATTATCGATTAAAATTACAACATGTAAAGAATGATTGAAAACAAGAGATCGAACGATCTAACAAAATTGTGTGGCACGCAAATCAAGGCAAAAACGAAAAAAAAACAGGCCGTGAAAAATAAGGCCACACGGTTTTCCCAAATTTTGGCCGAGACAGAAAAAAATTGTTCCGCACGAAATGTGATGCTATCATTTTGATAGATCTTTAACATATTGCGATGAATATCGATTACAAAACAATATGCAAAGATCAAAATGAAAACAAGACAAACGACAACCAACGCCGTGTAATCAAGACACGGATCCCAAGGCACAAAAAAAAACAAAAAAACGCAGCAATTAAAAAAAATTGCCGAGATAAAAAAAAATGTTCCGCAAGGAATTTAATAAAAAAAAATCGATTCAAATCCGTTTGATGAAAATCACATAGAAAAATTTACGTGGCCTCGCTCTGATACCACTTGTGGGGTAATATCCGTATAAAACCCATAAATTGAAGGATTATAACGCAAATTTTATACGTGATTAATAGTCATAAACGAAAAACACAATGAAACGATAAAGATTAAGTAATAACCTCCGGTCCTAGTGCAAAATGGCAATGAGAGATCAAAGTAGATCTCCTCCTAAATGATGCACCCAAGATTGTCCGAGAAATGCCCTTGTGCTAGAATGAATCCTCTAATTGCCTTGCAATATTGAGAGGATTATTTTGTGAGTTTTCGTTGGATGTGAGATCCGAATTTTGAGAGACAATTTTCTCAAAACCCTAAAGTTTTCTCAAATGAATGATTAGGTTACAAGTGAGGAGAGGCTCTCCTTTTTGTCTCCTCTCATTCGGCCAAACCGTGAGGCCCCTAGGGAAGTGGGCTTCCACTTCCTTTTAGTTTTAGCTCATGGTCCGGTTCGTAAATCGCTAAATGTATATGACACGGTTTCATTATAAACTGTCATCGGTTATCGGATATTAAAGCATCAACTAATAACACGGATTAGTTGAATTATTAATACGTGTCCGACAAAGACAATATCGTATAATTTAATTTATTCAATATACATTAATCAAATATAAATCGTTTATATTCAATTTTACGAATTAACTGCTTAGTTCGCTTTAGCCATTATTATTTAATCCGTATTAAATAAAATATCTCAACATCACATTTTTGACTAATTAATAGTCAAATAACTCAGACTAACTGGTTAGTCAAATTTGGCATCTACATGACTGTATTTTCATACCGTCACATCTCTCAAACGTATCCTATAGGTGTGACTTTTAGGGACCAGTTGATCACCGCCATCTGTATGACAATAACGTCAAACTTATCTAGCAAGCCAACCGTTATTGATAAACGTGGACCAACTGATTATGATACAAAAGTATACCCTTTGATCCTTTTAGAGATTTATAAGTCCTTGCACTAACTGTGAAGGACACCAGCCCCAACAGTTAAGACCGCTACCCGACTCAAGCAACTCATCCTCAAGGCACTAGCATCCTCAAAGGCTCCCATGGAAGGTATTTGGTGAAGAGAAAGGAGGGAGGCGACCTATAGATCTGAAGGAGAGAGGCGGAAATGATTTGCGGTTTTAACAAAACACGATTATAAACCCTCGCTGAAAAGACGCTACTCAATCGAGTAACCCACTTACTCGATCGAGTGGCCCCTACTCGATCGAGTACCCAAGCTACTCGATCGAGTAGCCTCTACTATATCGAGTACCACTCACTTCTAAAGGCAATCATGGCACAAGGTAACTCTGGCGCCAATCACTAAGGGCTATTACCTGCTCCCAAGGTTGGTCAACGTTGGTCAACGGGTCCCTAAAAGGACGGGTATTACAACAAAGGATCTAAATAATATGCTAATCTAAAACTGTTAATTACCAAATACCTTTAAAACAATTCTGCTAAATAAATCTGCTAGTCAAACCCGTTAATCATTATGCTAGTTAAATCTGCTTTCTAAATCTGCTTCTGCTAATATTAATCCGTCGTTTATCAAATAGGGCCTTAGACTTAGCTTGGTTATGACAAGTATCAAACACCCTTATTTATAGTATAAGCTAGGGAGACTATTATAAGCATATCCTAATCACATCACACAATATACACCATAAAATTAAAGCTTATATTATACACTATTCCTTTATTTAGACTACTATTTAGCTATCACTTCATGTCTTCCATTATTGTCTTTTTCCCCTATCTTCAAACACAAATTCTTATTTAAGACCGCAATTATCCGTCTTAAGCTTAAGACGGGTCAAATACATATCAAATCACCTCACTTGGTGCTAATAAAGACAAAACATTTGGTATTTTCTAGGCAACAAGTGGATAATTTGGTATGTATTTGATCTGTCTTAAACTTAAGACGGATAGTACCTTCTTAAGCAAGACTCGCTGATCTCCAAAAGAGGAGGTTGTTTCTTTGGGTTCATTATCACTGTCATCAGTGCCTGAAACCACCTCATCCAGATATATCTTCATTCCTGGAATATATTTCTTTATTTTGTAGGCCACACCCTTAACTCTGTAGATTGGATGATCACAGTCGCTTTTGGGCCAAGAGTACTGGTCATGAAAGCTCAAGAGTTTTTCTCGGACCTTTTGGATAAAATTTTGGGGGTACGTGTCCGGATCGTGCCAATTAGCTGCAAGAGAACAAAACAGGTTTTCATTTATAGCAGATTCCTTTATTCCATTTAAAGCTGCCAAGCTACGAGCCCTCTGTCTAAAATAAATTTCTTCAAAAGCTGAATCATTATAGCATGTCTTTATCTGGGCCTCAAATCATCTATGAATTTGGACACCATCTTTTTCCTGTACTTGATCAGTATGTATTTTGAATATAACGAACACAGTATGACCTTCCTGCTTTCGAATATTTGTCTGCCACCACGTTGCATCGTGAAACAATATTAGCTACTTGTATAGGTACTTGTAATGCGGTTTTCTTTAATTTTAACTTATACATTTCAACTTTGAATTTAAACCAGCGTCTTTAAATTCAAAGCAAAATCAACCCACATATGTCATCTCTTACATGATGTAAGAGATTTTAGAATCACTAATTAATCCATTTGGACATAATAATTTATTGTTTTCTAATTTGTGTTAAAATCGGTCCAACTGGGCACATGCAAATGATCTAAAAAATAGGAATGTTTATTTCATAAAAAACCGGAAAAGTCATTTCGTAATTCAAATTTCACGAGATTCTCATTTAATACGTGTACTTTGAGTCATCATCCCAATCCATTCCGTAATACTATCTTGTATAATGTCGTTTATAGAAGTATTTGTGTGCTGATATAATACCCTTGTAAGAATTATAACTTAATCATACCATTCTAGGGTTTTTGTTTCTTCATCATTTCCGCCGTTTTCCTGACGCAAAGGTGAAATTATCTTAAACTCTTTTTCATTGATTTTTTAATTCAATATATATTGCATTTGTACTGTCAACGCTTTTCGTTTTCACCTTTTTACCTTAATTGCAATTTCTTAATTCAGTTTTATACTAGAATTACCTAAATTTTTGATGGATTGGTCGCACAATTTCGATCATGTTATATATTTTTTGGTTATTAATTGTTGAATCTTTTAATTGGGAAATATTTAGGGATTGATCTAGTAGAACTTGAGGACATTATATTATTGAATCTCAACTAGAGTAATTTGTAAGCGTCAAAGTCGTAACGGTTTGTGTTATGAATTACTCTCAATAAAATTATAAAATATTATCATAGTGATAAATCTTGTAGCATAAATATTTTTTCTTTCACATAGGTTTTAGGTTGCATTTGAAAAATGAAATTGATGTTCATTTTCAGGATATCAATTGTAGAAATTAAAATTCTCCAATCCAATTCCAAATCCAGTCCTCGTAAACTGGTATGGAGATATATACCTTGGAATTGTATTCCAAATTTCAATTTCTCAACGATGTTTGGGAAACCAGAACTTGGAATTTTAAATTGGCTAGATGGGTCACAAAATAAAGTTGATTAGAAAAGTAATTATTTGTATTTGAAAGAAAAAAAATTAAAAGAAAAGTATTGTGGCGAAAATTGCTTCATGAAAAAGGCATATGATAGGAAATCGATTACTGACGTAATCGAAATGACTACTATGAGGTAAGAATATGAGAACCCCAAATTTTAATTAACATGGAATTAATAAGGAATTGAAATTTTTGAACCCAATTCCAATTTTAATTTCAAATTCTAAGGTTTACCAACCCGTAAAATGACCCAATTATGTAATTTAATTTTAACTATGTTTTCAAACGTGTCATTAGAGAGTTACAATGGTTATCTTAGTGGTTAAATGTGCACCACATAAGAATACGCGTTTTAATTTAGCTGCTAGCCGTTTTTTTAAATCTATGTTCAAGTTAAGAACTTAAATTTAAGCTGAGATGGTACAATCTTATGGTTTAGAATATGTGGAACTATGATAATTTAGTGCCGATTTTAATTCTAAAGATTAAGTTAGTGTTGTTGATGGGATGCAGGTTTTTCGAATCTAGAGTTCTGAGTTCTGCTTCAATTGCTGATATATATTGGTGATGGATGGTGTTGATCGAGATTTCTTAGGTTCACTCCCTCCTGATGTAGCGGATAAGATTTTAACTTTCATGGATAATCCTCATGATATCTTGCGTGCCAGTTCAGTGTCGCGTGCATGGCGTAATTTTGGTAAGTATTTTTTGTGAAAGACGGATATCTACATTAGGTATTGGGATTAGGTAGACTTTTGAAAATTTGGCGTACGTTTGCTTACTTCATTCTATACTCATATAATATTATAATGCCATAGTCTCTTCATTATTGTAGTTTTTACCCTTATGATGTAGTGACTCCTTGAACCATCAGTTTCAAAGATTCTAAACTAATATGAGATGAAAGTGATCACTACCCTGTTTATGATTTTTGAGAATGTGCATTTATGAATTTTATAATCGGGGTTAGGTATTTTCAGCTTAAATCTTTTCTCATCTCTTGGACTATTTGTTTTTCTTTGAGATGAGTAGTATAAAATGCTTGGTAACCAACACACCTCAATAGTGTATGTGTTTCCTAAACTAATGATGTAGATGTCTAGTCTTTATGGCGTCAGGAATCGCATCGCTAAAATGATACACGATTTAAGAAGGGAAAATTGTATATTGTATCTTACATCATTGTATCATGTTTGGAAACTAAAGAATAGTGAATCGCTACCTGCATTTGAACAAAAATGTTAAATTATATAAGATTTTCCGGAAAAGACATTGAATTATCTGCTTCTGCATTTAAATAAGTTCATGATTGAAATTGACAATACCTTATATAACACTTGATTTTGAAAAGTATCACATGAATTAAGATTTGAATGTGCATTTTTTCTTTGTTCAGGTGAAACAACCTTTTAATGTTTGTTTTTGGTGTTTGTCAGTTATATCAAACGGTATATGCAAGCGTTTGTTTTTCAAACTGTTCCCGCAGTTATCTGCCATTTATCGTGTACTAGATACGAATGACACACAACATAATTGCTCAGAGGATGGTAGTAGCGAATTTGATGAATTGGACCAGCTAAAGACGGAACATAGAGTATTTGCCTTTCTAGCTCAATGTATAACTTTTTCTGAAGTTGGTGAAATATTATCATATGCTGTAAGTGCTTCAAGCACTGATAATTATCCTGATGAGAGTGCATATAACACTCTAGAACCCGGGGATGAAACAAGTCATGGGGCTTCATCTCGGTCGAGCTCGGAGACGAGTAATCTGAAGTGCCTGAGACACTAACCTATAAACTAACTTCTAACTTTTGTCTCATCACTGAAATAAATGTTCAGCCTTTCCAAGGTAAGAGTTTTACTTTTTTTTTCCTCTTTACTTAGAGTTCTTTATGGATGCCCCATGACTTTTAACTTAATTATGCATGTTTGAATTCTCAGATTTTCTCCTACCAGACTGCCCAATATATTCAGCTAAAGCAGTGCGTTTTCGTTCGGGTTACAAGGTATTACCCAATGATGAGGAAATGGGAGAGGTGGATTCTTTAAACGGCCATGTAGGCCTACCATCTGATGAGGAACATTTTGTATGGACCTATATCTCAAAAGAATTTCCAATGACACAGGTTAGTATCAACCTTGAACCTGTTTCCTTGTGATTGAACTTTATTTCTGGCTCTTAACTAATTAGTTCTTAGCTAGAGAATGCATACTTGATGAATTTTTCCGATTAGCAATATTGTTTCAGTTGAATGTTTTTGGTATTTTCATATAAACCATCAACACCATTTTAAATCAGAAACCCCACATTGTTCTTGGTTAAAATTTTCTTGACTTAACTTGAACGCTTACTGGTGGTGTCAAAATAATTATGCTGGAGTGTATACCATTGTAGAATTAATATGACATGCAAGAATGCAATAGCTTGTAACATAAACATACATTATGACATATAATATATTCATCTACATAGCTCAAGGTTCTTGTTTATAACCATTCTTTTCTCCATCATTTAATTAATAAAGGAAGTTCTCAATTAGACACTCTCATAAGCAGGAGAACCGCCTCCAAAATTTCAAGCTTCCAGAACCCGTTCTTTGCATTGGGGGAATTCTCCAGGTGGAGCTTCTTGGTAGAGTTCAAAGACAAGAAATGGACGGTCTCTTTTATATATGGTTAGTTCACTAAATATTTCATTTTTTTTAAATAATTTCTAGTTACTGCCTGATATACATTATTTTAACAAGTACTACTTAATAAAAGAACCTTCGAAAATAAATATCCAATAAATACTTCATCTTAATTAAAATGATATTTAGATATTCCTTTTTAGGGTGTTTCATCATATTGTTTACATCCTTTTTCGGTAAAATTTAAACAATCTTATTATCAAACTACCCTCATTCATCCACGTAATCTATACCCAATACCCACTCATCTTATATACCCGGGCCAATAACCATCCTCCATCAATTAACCATACACCCCACCACCCTGCCAACACTAACCCCTACTCCATTATCAAACCATTTCCCTTAGCCACCAACCCTCGCCATATCAACCTCCTCCCTACCTCCACCCACAAACTTATCCTCTTCCCCCAACCACCATGTTGAACACCCACCTCCATCAAACATCAAGATGAGCGAAAACTTCAAATGTCGTAAGCCATCCATACCTGCCAAAAAATGACCCTACCTTAACGAAATATCTCCACCGACCTCGAGAAACCCTTTCCCTTCCGTTGAAAACCCTAGATTTATAAAATTTTAGGGTGGGGAGTTTTTAGGGAGGGGATCGCTTGTACGTGCGGTGGAGGTTATGTTCACGAAGAAATGAGGGATTTGACAGAATTTTGGGTTGTTGTTCGACGGATGAGCAACATTAACTTCAACTCGGGGTTGTTTTCATTGTTATCTGATGACTTTGGGTGGGTGTGCAAGTGACCTATGGTGATTGAGTAGATGAAGTGTATGACTAGGTAGTGTAGTTGGTAGGGGTATATGGTATGGGTAAAAAGGAAAACACCTAATCCATTTATCATAAATTTTCTAAAACTTCGAACAAAAATTAAATGTAAACATCTTGTTGTGTCAGACGAATTATTTTCTTTTTACAAATATATACCCATCTTGAATTTTTATCATAACAAGCAACTATATTTAATAAGCAACATATCATTGAATTTAATTTTGTCATTATATCTTTTCTTCTTCATCTCTCACCTTTCTCATTTTGTAAATGAATTGGTCTTAATCTATATTAAAACATACCTTTTATTCTTCAAAGCAATCATGTCATAAACCTTTTATAATTTCTCTAACATTATATGCAAAACTTGCTCTTCCTTCATCCTCTAAAGTGCCCACTTGGAAGAACATCCTTCTTCTCTCGATAGATGATAACAAAGTCGTGTCTTTATTAATGGTAATTGTTAATGACCTTATCATATTCTAGCTCTTAGTACAAGTCACTGAAGCTAATTTAAATTGGCTAAAATCTTAATTCTATTACAAAAATTTCAGTTGGGGCAAACTTAGTTGCTTGTAACCCCTAACATAATTGCAAATATAAGACTTAGGGGGTAAGATCTCTAATAAATCGTTTGAACTAGTTAATGTATTTGTGGAGAGAGATGGAGGAAAGAGGATAACGGAGGATATAAGAGGAAAATGATGACGCATGAAGGAGAATGAGTACGATGAGGATGGGTAATTTGGACAGGTTTAAAAAAGAGGAAGGCGATGAAAGAATAGAACTTGATTATGAGTTTAAGTGTAAGTGCAATAAGTGAGTGATGAGATAGTTAAAAGAGATGATAAATAAATAAACTAAGTTTTTCATTATAACGGAATAAGGGTATTCTAGGAAGAAAAACTGTGAAGAGAATCGATGGAAATTACAATGATTTTGATAGCAAATAGAAAAGACTTCTTACTCCCTCCTATAATCCTATTTGTTGCAGTAATTTCATTTCTTTTTGCATGATTGTTAAGGTGGCAAGTGAATTGACAAGAGGTAAGGGTAAGATTATTGGTAGTCTTGAGACAAGACTTTGGTAAGTCTTAAGACAAGACTGACTCAAGACTACCAATAATCTACCTAAGTCTTAATAAAGTTTTAAGTTGAGTCTTGGATTTCCAAGACTCAACTTAGGACTTTGGGTGAGTATTGACCCCAAAATTAAAGAAAAGTATCCAATGAATGGATCACATGTGTCATTTCTTTTTGTTCTTTTTTTGTATGTTTATAAAAAGAAGAAGTGAAATGGAAAAATAGAGTCTTAGTTGAGTATGACTGATATTGTATAGAGTCTGATGTGAGTCTGAGATAAGTCTGAGCAATATAAAAATAATAAAACTTAATGGAAAGCTAATGTGACAGAGTCTTAAGACTTTCGTGAGTCTGACTGATAATATCACCCTAAGGTTAAAGAGGAAAGGTGAGAGTACGTTAGTTAGGTGGGCCAAAATATATAAAGTACATAAATTCTCATTTGTGATGGGGCTAAATCCATCACAAGTTTGTGATGTGAGACAAGCTTGCAAGTGGGAGGGCAAGTGGCCTAGTTGTGAGAGGTCACAAGTGTGTGACCATTACAAGCAAGACATACTGTATAAAGTATGTGCTACCTTAATTCAAACGCAAATTCTATTGTGCGACCGTCGTACATGCGATGAGAAAAATGTGATCATTTTAGGCAAGTAGTATCCATGTTTTATGACAAAAAAAATGACTACTTTTTTCAAAGAGGTCATTATTTACCGTAAAGTGATCACATTTTGCCAATTTACACGGAAAAGACCGTGATACACTAGAGTTATTGTAGGTCAAATTCAATAAAAGAGACAAATAATTATAATTTTTCCAGTTTTAAAAATGGAGCAATACCATTATATATGCCTTAAAAGGAAAATTAGGCATTTCAATAATGGAGTAATCGGGAATGCATGGGCCCGGGGGGATTCAACCTCTCTCGTCATCAAAAAAAATAAAAAAAAATAATTGAGTAATCGGCGAGGATGTGTTTTATCTCAAGTGTTCTCTCCTATTTCGTGAAAGACATACACGGATATCAATGCATATTTTTCTACTTTTTTCCACACCGCATTAGTGATTATACTATATTCATCAATGGGTAAATAATAATAATAATAATAATAATAATAATAATAATAATAGTATTAATAATAATAATAATATTAATATTAATAATAAAAAGGCCTTGATATTAATTTTACGACTTTAATTTGTATGTATAAATATGAGTATGGAAACTTTCATTAAATATGAGGGTATGGTAACTAGAATCATTTATTACGCTATCGCTCAAAAATAATTTTTTTTATTGTTTTGGGTTGATTTTGAAATTATTTATCAAAATAATGTTAACGTAATAAGCTTGAGTTATTTTATCCTGAAACACGAAGTAAACACGCCACTAGTTATGACGTGGTTACTTTTGGTAAAAAATATATAATGAACATAGCAAACATGCCATTACCATTAACGTGTATACAGAAGAAAACACGCCATTATCACTGGCGTTTCTGTCAAGTGATTTGACCGTATAAATAGAAGCTTCCGGTCTTTACTAGGCAAGAACACACCATTATCAATGACATTTCTTTAAAGCATTCATGCCACTAGTAATAGCGTGTTTGTTCAGCTGCATTTATATTTTACAGGACTTATAGAAGCTAGTGGTTTCTATTGAGCATAAATATGCCACTACCAGTGGCGCTTCTATAGAAGCATACCCGCCCACTAGCAATAACGTATCTATTCAGGCCATGTTTTTTTTTTAAAAAAAACAAACACACATTGGCCAGCTTTCCCACTGTGCTGCATACTTGTGAAGCTTAAATTAAGGCACAACAGACAACCATATCACAAACACAACCTCTTTGCCAAACATAAACACAATCTTTTTGCCATGAAAAAGTTTTGCACACAAACCATTGTCTAATAAAATTTAAACAATGTTTACACACAACATTATCTAATACGAGGGGCTAATAACTAATAAGTCTACCAACTAAATTATCAAATACATTTAACATCTAAATTATTACATTAACTTATTCAAATTTTCTTCTTCCCCCATAGACGAGACAACAACCGCTTTCCCCTTGAAGACTCTGGAGTACTTTGTTCATTAACGTGTGACAAGGTAGTAGTATAGCGTCTCGCTCGTCGTGAAAACTCTTGCAAGGTTGTATTGTCATCCACGACATTGAGTCAAGCAACTCGTTACTCCTACTTGACCCTTCTCCCCTTGGTTTTTCCATTGGATAAAGAAGATGAGCATAGCCTACATGTTGTATAAATTGAGAGGAGTAGTTCCAGATGTTAGGAACCATGGAGCGGAAATGAGGAGGCACCTCAAGAAGCATGACTTAAAGCTCTTTATCACATGTCATATGAATGTTTGCAAATCCAGGCTCCAAATCCATGACCCCCTGAAACAAAATAATAATATCACAAATAAAAATCGATGAAATATGTGTTAAATATTAATAGACAAGCATAATAACTTACAAGCTAAGATATTGAACGACCCCTAAATATGGTTTATAAGTAGCTTGTTGGGAGAAAGGGCTAATGAATAAACGAGTGCGATCACGGTACCAAAACATCTAAGGGTCGTAGTACGTCATAATGTTGTCATCCTCCACACCACGAAACCTAAATTGGTCTCTCCCACCCCACATTTCTAAATAAGGGCTATCCTTATTCAACCAAGTAATTATATGGGCACCCCTTTTGTCAACTTTATACAACTTAGGTTATGTATTACACGGTGCAGGGATATCTTGTTTTCACCCAAACCGACGGCCACCCTATTAGAAAAATGCCACTCAATAATGTCAAAACATATTACAGGTGCTATCAAAACAAAATCATCGGAGTCATCGTGACAGAAATTAGGCAAAAAAGATAGAATTTGTTGGGTGTAAGATTGCCTATAAGCTAATCTTATCGCATGGTATCAAAGGTATCCCTATACCTGTGTGATTGTGCCTTGAGATCTTTAACGATTCAAACTTAGCCAGGGTATATTATCACAAAGGCTCTTATTGGCACAAAGGCTCTTATGCATCCCATGAACATTGTCACAAAGGCTCCCGTGTACTCTGATGTAAAACTTAGTCGATTTTTAAGTTTGATTTAGATTAATAAAATTGCAGCGGAATATAACGTTTTTATGGTGTTTTATTGAATTTAAAAAGCACGAAAAATAAAGGATATGACGTGAATTTCTCTCATCCCTCGCAAAGAAATCGATTCAAAACATGACTAATACTCAACTTCGCAAGTAAGAATGGTAACTATCTCACCCTCGTAAGAATGAAACAATAAACTTATAAATGCGCAAGTCAATAAGCACTAAGAAGAAACTCTTGTATTAAACTCTCTAATTATATGTTTAAAAGTAATTATAAAGACCCTTATTTATAGTGTTAAGATTGACATTCTATTCCTAATAGAAGACTATAAAATCTATCTATAACCAATACAAGAACAACCGGACTTCTGAGAGGCTCTTTCTAAGGGTGATCCAGGGCGATTCTAGATCTCTCTTCTTTCTGGTAATGGCGAGACCACGTAATCCTGCTGTTTTACTTCGGTGAGGTCGCTCTCAAACAGCTTCAGCAGACGAAGCTCTTTCTTCTCCTCAGGTACCTTTGCTTAACGATTGTATTAATCAGGCTCTTGCAGCTTCTTCATCTACAAATCCTAAATCGACTAATAGGATAGGGATTTCCCCACCTAAGACATCCGCTCCTTTAGTAACTCCTTCGGCTTCCGTTCCCACTCCCGTTGTCGTTCCTATCGTAAAACCGACATGGGTTGATCGGATTTCTAAGGCACCTGTAGGAATGGAACTCCACTACGTCACAGATTCCGTGGATAATGTTGGTGTAGTTATTGATGAATCTGACATTGAGGATGAACTTGCGTATTGGTCAACTACTCTTGTGGGTCAATTTTTAGAGGGTAAACCATTGCTTGCACAGGTGCGCGAATTTGTTAGTAAGTTCTGGAATCATGTGACAAAACCTGAAGTGCTCTATTACAAGAAGGGGTGGTTCTACTTTCGGTTTCAATCAGAGAAGGATTTGTGTACTACTATTAGGGGAAGTACTTAGAGTTTGGGTAATCACTCTTTGGTTATGAAGATATGGACTCCTTAAATTTCTAAGGAGTTGGATTCTGTTTCAAGGGTGCCAGTTTAGGTCACTCTACCAGACTTGGACCCTTTTTTTTGGTCTGAAAAAGCACTAAGCAAGATAGCTAGTAAGATAGGTACTCCTATGTATGATGATCCTCTGACTACAGATAAGGAGAGACTATCATTTGTCAGGCTTATGATAGAAGTGGATGTTTCACAAAAGCTGCCAGAGGATATTCTTTTGTATACCTCTTATAGTCAAGTTTTGCAGAGGGTAGTATTTGAATGACTGCCATACTATTGCACACATTGCAAGAAGTTGGGACATGATGTAAAACAGTGTAGGTTTCTCAAGCCTAGGCCTACACAAGAGCCTATTACTGTTGTACAAACTGCAGAGGTGTACGGCACTGTAACTCCTGTCATTGCTACTACAACACCTGTCATCCTTAATCCCCCTGTTGATGATGTAGTTCCAGTTACCAAGATAAGGAGAGAGAGGCCAAAAGAAGCAGGTACTCAGTCAGTCCCTACTGATGGTGGTGTTGTGATCCAGAAGAGGTATAAGAAAGTGGTCCCAATTCTGAATGTGGTTGCAAATAATGAGGTTTAGGTTCATTTTGAAGAACTGGAGTATAGTGACATAGAGGATCCACCTCTTATATCTTCATGAAAATTGGCGTTTGGAATATTAGAGGGATGAATAAGGAGTTTAAACAACAAGAGATAGTGAAATTTTTTACAACTAATAAATTGGATATTATGCGAATAAATGAAACTAGAGTTCGTGTTTCAAACTTTATCTCTATTAAAAGGAGAGGATTTAAGAATTTTTGCATTTTGCATAATTATGATTATCGTTCTAATGGTAGACTCTGAGTTATTTGGAATAAAGCTTCTTTAGTAGTTAATACTCTTTCAGCTGGAGATCAATGGGTTCATTTACAAGTTGAGGCTCCAGGATGTGCTACTTACCAGGTCACTTTTGTTTATGGACTGAATTATTTGGATGTGAGGGTTGGTCTTTGGAACTTTATGAAGGACGCAAGGCCTACATGTCCTTGGGTTTGTCTTGGGGACTTTAATTGTGTGAGAAGTTAGGATAAGAGGATCAGCAATACTGCAGCTAATCTCCAGGCCTTAGTAGATTTTAATGAAGCAATTACCATGGCTGGTTTAGAAGATATGGTCACCTATGGATTCACCTTTAATTGGACTAATAAGCTAGAGGAGGGGGAGAGGAAATGGATGAAACTGGACAGAATACTTGTTAACACTGAATGGGCTACTGTGTTCCCTCACTCCTATGCTGATGCCTTAGCTGATGGGGTGTCTGATCACTCACCCTTAGTTGTTAGTGTGCAGTCCAATGAAGCATCCAGACACAAATAGATTTCTTAACTGTTGGGCTCAGGACCCTCAACTCCATGACATTGTTAATGAGGTTTGGCAGGATAATGTTAGAGGGTGCACTATATATAAACTAGTGAGTCATCTAAAAGTGGCTAAGAAAAGACTAAGATTGCTACATCAAAAATCTTATTCTAGTTTAGTTGAGAGAGCAAAGAGGAAGAAAGGTGAACTTCAGGAGTGTCAGGGCAAGCTTCAGAGGAACCCCATGAATGCTGCTTTGATGCTTGAGGAAAAAGAGTTATGTCTATAATATTGTAACATTAAGAATGCTGAGTTTAGTGATGTTTATCAAAGGGCAAAAGCTCATGGCATATAGATGATGGATGCAAATACCTCTTACGTTTTTTTGCTAAGGTGGCTGTTAGGAGGAGTAGGTGTCATATTAGCAAGGTAAAGGACATGAATGGAAATGATGGCAGTACTTATGACACTATCTCATAAGCTTTCCTTCAGTACTATAAGCATCTGTTGGGGACTTCCACTGCCATTAAGGAGTTTGATCCCAATATTATCCTCAATGGTCAATGTTTAAGGGCTAATTCAGGGGGCTTGTTAATTAAGGAAGTCTCAGAATCTGAAATTCATTACGCTCTTTTTGCCATAAATGTGAACAAAAGTCCAGGGCCTGATGGTTTCTCCTCTGGTTTCTTCGGACAGTCTTGGGATATCATAAAGGAGAAATTACTAAGGCAATACTTTAATTCTTTAGAACGGGGAAACTTCTTAAGGAGGTAAATTCTACTTTGATTACTCTGTTCCAAAAGGAGATAACCCTAGTTCAGTATTGGACTATAGGCTTATTTCCTGTTGCTCAACCATACACAAAACCATTAGTAATATTCTTACTAATAGGCTAAAGCGAGTAATGCCTGATCTAATAGGGCTTGAGCAAGCTGCATTTGTTCAGGAGAGATCTATTGTAGACAAAACCATGTTGGCTCATGAATTGGTATCTGGATATGGTAGGCAGAGTTCTTCCCCTAGGTGTGTTATAAAGGTGGATATATAGAAAGCATTTGATTCTGTCCACTAGGTTTTTTGAGAGCTATTTTGCCTTTATTTGGACTACCTGCTAAATTTTTTAGTTGGATCATCACCTGTGTGACCTCTCCAAAGTTCTCTCTTAATATAAATGGTACTTCAGTGGGATACTTTGCAGGGAAGAGGGGATTAAGGCAGGGTGACCTACTCTCTCCTCTGCTTTTTGTGCTATGCATGGAAGTTTTATCTAGGATCTTAAGGAGGCTACCAGAGCACCCCAGCTTTAGTTTTCACCCCAAATATTGCAGGATAGGCATTTCCCATCTTATATTTGCAGATGATCTGCTGGTTTTTTACAAAAGGAGATTATCCTTCTGTTAAAGTTGTTGAGGCTAGCTTGCGTTTGTTTTCTGCATTCTATGGATTGACACCTAAACCCTCAAAAACTAACATTTATTTTGGGGGAGTTCATCCTGAGGTATAAAGGAGTTGATTCTCAGGGACACAAGTTACTTGGAAGGGACATTTCCTTTCAAGCAACTTGGAGTCCCCCTGCATTCTTCAAGATTGACTAACGAGATGTACTTTTCTCTTCTGGCAAAAATAAAGAACAAGATCACTTATTGGTCCAACTATAATTTTTCTTATGCTGGAAAGGTTCAGCTCATTAATACAGTTATTTTTGTCATTGAAAGTTTCTGGTGTGCAAGTTTTAAGCTGCCTAAGGGAGTAATCCATAAGATATATAAACTATGTAGGAGGTTTCTATAGGGCTATCAGAATGCACACAAACTGATATTCTTTGCTTGGCAAAAAGTTTGTAGAAGCAGGACACAAGGAGGATTTGATATTAAGGAAATCTTGAGCTGGAATAAAACCTTGCTGCTGAAAATGTTTTGGAAAATTACCACCGCATCTCTTTCCATCTGGTTGCATTGGTGCCATCATTATCATCTACAGGGATTGGACTGTTGGACTGTGGTGCCATCATAGACCACTTCAACAGTATGGAAAGCCAATTTTGCTGCAAGAGATGAATTTATTGGTCAGGTTGGTTCCATTATAGATGTTCAAAACTATTTAAGGGACTGGAATAGGAACGGTAAGCTGCAACTGTACCAGGTCTTTTCTATGTTCCATGGGAGACACCCTAATCTTCAATGGGCAAAACCTATCATGGATGGAGTAATCATGCCTAGGCATGTTGTGCTTGTTAGGATGGTAGTGCAAAAGGGTCTGGCCACTACTGATAACTTGAATATGAGGGGAATGCACATTGTGAACAGATGCTTCCTTTGTTTGGCTACAGCTGAAGATCATCAACACTTGTTCTTCTTACGTCCTTTTTCTATGGCAGTATACAAATAAATAATGCTCTGGTTAGGGGTCACGACAAGGTCACTTTGCCTACAACAGGAACTACTCAAGCTGTCCAGATATCAAGGTAAGGGATGGAGGAAAGAATAGGCACGATGTAGTATGGCTACAACTGTGTACTTCTTATAGCAGGAACATAATTGACGAATTTTCAAGGGGGTCTCACGCACAATAGCACAAGTAGTTTATCAAATTAAGTTTTATGTTTTTATTCGATTGTATGCTAATATTAATGGTAGCTTATTAGAGGAAGTTGTAGAGCAAATGCTTAGTTATATTGGGTATTTTGTTATCTAGTGGTTATACTTTGTAAGAAATTCTCTTTTTCTAACGAGAAGCTGATTTCTTCCAAAAAAAATAATAATAACTACTCTACTTTATCTAGAATTAGGAAACTAATTTTCCAAAACGTATTAGGGAATAATAAAATAATACCGAATAACAAACTGACTCGATTTAGGAAAATAATATTAGACTTGGTCTAAGGAAACAACAACTTCTACATGGTTTTGAAAACTAGGCCATTTGGCGTTGGAAAGCGTGCCACCAGCTCCCTTCATTGTCTTCCATGTTATCCTACTTACTGATTTCAAGCCAATTTTGAAGCCTTTGAATTTTGGGACACATTTTGACTAATCAAAAATTCATTTTCATTGTCCCTTTGATGCCCCTGCATCACATGCCATGAGCCAAGGTCAACTATCGGTATTTTCGGATTCCACAATAGCAAAATCTAGAGGAAAAAAATGGTTATTGACATAAATTGACATCGCTGTTAAAATAGTCCCTTTGTACTTCCCATATAAGTGTGTTTCATCAATGATTATAACTGGTCGACAATATTCAAAGCCTTCAATACATGGTTTAAATGCCCAAAAAACACGCTTGAATATTTGCATGATTGGGGTTGGGGTTGGCGTGGTTGGAAATTGGACAATTATGCTAGGATAGATGCTTTTAAACCTTTCAGAAAACGAGGTAACATCTCATATGATTTCTCTCAATCCCCAAATATTTTCCCAATTGGTCTTTGTTTTGCCTTCCAAGCTTTGACGTATGATAAGTGTAACCAAACTTATCTATAATGTGCTCAACAATAAGCTTCACCTTCATACCCCAATCAACCTCAACAAGGTTAGGAATAACATGACTTATGAAACCCAGTTTCAAATTTAGGTGGTCTCGAGGAACCATGTTGTAACACCCCCATACACCAAGTGCCTTACCAGGACCACCTAATGCAAGAGAATGCTACCATCTCGGTTACCCGAGGCAATGTATATCAAATAGACCATAAAAGAACGTACTTTAATAGATAAGTTTAAGTGATTACATAACAAAACCAACTATAAAGTAAAGTACAATCGTTCTAAAACCAAACTACAACTAAAGAAACAAAAGTATTATGACAACACAACGGAAGACTACTATCAGACTCGTGGCAACTCCATCCCCAGCTAATCCCGCGCACATCCATAGTATACCTGCTAGACAACTGCTCACCACCTCCGAATGGATCACCACAGTTTTTAAAACATTTAAATGGGGTCAGTTACTGATTACACAAAACACAATATATAAGGTACAACACACATATTACCCAAATTCCGTCACAAATCCACATACCTGACTACACACTAAAGTGTGTAGCCCTGCCAGAATACCCATCGCAACAGATATTCCTCGCCGCTAATGGGGGACCGCAACCGTTCCCATCTAATCCCCGCTCATCTCATCCGAGCAATAACCCATGTTCATTAATGTGCACATCCCCTTATGTGGCGAGTTCCACAGAGGGCGAATCAAGGGCGTGAAGCCACTCCCGCAAGTGACTACACTTAGCCGAGGCCGCACCTCGCGAACCACAGTCAATTACACAATCAATTATGCAACAACAACTCCAACACAAAACCAACATGTTATAGATCAACAATAAACACAATCGCCACCAACAAATATGTAACCAATAACCGAGTAGGGAAACCCTATCTGGAAAAGCAATCACCAAGATTGTAACAATAGCGAATTAGCAAAGTTCCTCTAAGAAATCACCTCCTATCAAATATACAATCATACAATCACCATCTAATAAACACAATACTCCCAAAACCCCCAATTTACCTAATTAGGGTTTCAACCAAAATCAATGAAATAACATAAAAACTATATTAGGATCTTACACACAATACGACGGTCTCAACGGCGTAAAGAACACAACGATCCGACGACTCTAGCCCTTAGGATTTGATAGCAATGAGAGAAAGAGAAGTAACGTAACTTTGTTTAATCTTTGTGAAGTTTAGAAAAGTGTAAAAATGAAAAGAAACTGACGGATTAAGTTTATATATCTTTCTCACGTTGCTATCAAAACCCGTAAAAAACAACCCATAAAACCAACTTTCTCGATCGAGTAAGCCACTTACTCGATCGAGTGCCCCCTACTCGATCGAGTAACCCACTTACTCGATCGAGTACCCATCAGCAGAATACTGTCTCGTAAACAAAATATACTTACTCGACAGAGTAAGCCCCACTCGATAGAGTGCTCAAAGACATAGAAAACCGTAGTATTACAGTCTTCCCTCCTTAAAAAGAACTTCGTCCCTGAAGTTCAACCCGTACTCAAAAACAAAACCTACTAACTCAAATATGACACAACAACGCAACTAAAACTCAAACAAAACTCCCGATCACAACTCAAACCGACTCAAAACGACTACTAACTGTGTAAAGACTAACATAAAATCACACCAAAACCTTATGCGATCATCTCCTATCATATTTTATAGTCTCTCGACACTAACTCCATACACTTCCAAATACCATACACAAACGCCGCTAGCTTCGTCTTACTAACATTTTATCCCTTAGAAAATCCAATATGAAGACACTCACAAACATCAAACAGAATGTTACATTCTACCACCCTTAAAAAGAACTTCATCCTCGAAGTTTACATACACTCATAAACATCATCATCCAACTTTCAACACTATCGAACTCATAAACATCATCATCCAACTGTCAATACTATCGAAGTATTCTCCCATTCCTAAACATCGCACTACTACAAGCATGACCATGACCTTAATAATATCCACCACAACACAAATCCATCCTTTATTCTACACCAAGGCTCAAACTTCCAATTATAACGCAACATGTACAACTATCAAGCTCTCTTTATCGCATCCTACTCCTCTTAAGATAAGTGTTACGTTCTCGTAACCCTATAATACTAAATCATTTGCTATACTTCCCAAAATCCTCATCGCCACCACATGTCAACGATAACCGACTATAACCTCAACACCTACAACCATTCCTATATCCAGGTCTCTCTTCCTATAACAGTCCTCATTCCTCAATTCATTCTGCACTCGATCTAACCTATACCATAAAATCCTCAGCAAAATCACCACACCAACTCTTCAACATTACCGCAAAATGACATACTCCTCTATACATGCGCTATCTCCATAATCATAATTCACGATCCACAATTGTTACACACACTCTCACTAGGTCCTCAAGCTCTTCTTTTTATTACTACTACTCATCCACAACTTAACATGATACTAATTTCCAACACCCTATACTCACTGTCCCAATAAAAGATTATGAACCACCTGCAGCTTCCAGATCATTACAACACATGTTCCACAAATCACTTGCCATTACTATGTCAACCAATGCCTCCTCTGAAAGAAGATCACAAGTACTCCAATAACCTCTTGCAACTATGTCCCATCAATAGGATATCACTCTACCATGACAACAATGGAAGCATACACAACTCTCTTCCATATCAGACTCTACCCTCACTCCCAAGCTGAAACTGGTAAGAAACATCAATAAACAAAACAACCGTCTATCTATCCAAACCGAAACTCGCAGGAAACAGCAGTAAACAAAGCAACAATCTATGTATAACTGGTATGTACTTTCGAAAACCCGTATAGTAATCATCCCGCCTACTCCACCACAATCGATGATGGCATCGCAACACCGCCACCAACAGCCGCACCGCAGCGCGAAAATACCCGTATCACAACACGAAGTACCGTGCCCAGATCACCACCCGAGGCATAACAGCCACATCGATAGTCATCGCAACTTACACAATCCTATAAACACTAACTCAGTATAACTTCTCGGACAAGAAAACTTACTCAAAACCGCTTTACTAGATCACAACGCAACATATTACATGGAATAAACTGATAAAAACCTCATGAATATCATCCCACTACCATTTCACGGAACAAACATATATCATGAATACACATACAAGTATAACTAGCCAAGCTAGATCACCCAAACTATCACTTTTGAATACCATTCCATTAGGTTACCGTACCCAACATATATTACAGAACATTCAGATAACAACTTTATAACTATCACACTATACCACTTCTCGTGAGGTCAGAACCTCACACAAACATTTATACACATCATAGACCCGTAATCACACCAACTAGTCAATCCTGATCACGTAAGTTACCACTTCATAAAGGTTATCTCTCGTCCGAGCTTAAACTCGCATGCCCTTCATAACACATTCTCCCATTCGCGTAACCACCACCTCCTGACAAATGTAACTGTTCCGGGTGTAATTCCAGAGCCGTTATTTGTTACCACCCGTGCTTGTAGAATGACGTCCTTAGTTGAATCATCCTCTCGGTCTCCTGAAACAATGAACAAACTGAGGGCTCGGCTTTGGACCGAGCGAACTCACTCCGACGCTCAAGTCAGTAAACTTAAAGAGATAAGTTGTTGTTACTTGGCGAAGTATATTTTGTAGAGAGATAAGGAAGATATTACCAGATAAATAGTGATTCTTAGGTTAAATTGTGGATCCCCTCCTCAATGAGAGTTGAGGAGTATTTATAGACTTTCACCTTTTGTCACGTAGTGGCCAAGTGGCCAAGTGGCTAGCAGGTGGAAAGACTGATCTACCCTCGGCCGAGGGACCCATGGCAGGCCGGCGGGCCCCGTTGACTCGCCGCCGAGGGGTCTTGGATATGAGTTCGCGGATGTGTGCCCCGGCTGGCAACTAGCCAGCCGGGACCCTAGAGACAGGCCGGCAGGCTGCGTCGGTTAGGCTGTCTAAGTCGTTGACTTGCTTGTGGATATCTTTGACCTTGCTCAATATGTTGACTTGGTCAGCGGGTGCAGAATATGCCCCATCAATTTGCCCCCAGCGTAGTCTATGCCGTGGTATGGGCTCCGATGTGTGTTGAGCGTATATTCTGCGCAAGACCTCCTTTTTCTGCCCCGGCTTCTTCTACCTCGGCTTGGTTCTGCTTAGGCCGTACCATATCCCCCCTCCACATGGATGTGTAAAGGGCATCCGATGTGGAAAAGAAAGTGACGCTGGCCGAGACCGGGGTTGAGAGTGCTTAGGTTGTTTTTGATTGCCCCGTACGTGCTACCTAGCTTGGTTGATCATGTGGCCGGCGGAGAACAGATACTTTAGGAATTTGTTGAGGAAGATGAATAGGCAGAGAGATATGAAGGGGCGTATTGAAGACGCTTGGTCACTGTTGCATTGATTGACGTTCAACTGTTGCAACGATTGACATTTCGTGGTTGCATGTCTGACACGTGTCTGTTCGCTGATTGGCTGACGTTTCATGGGCTGTGCCCTGATTGGTCCTTCTTCATGGGCTTTCCCCTATAAATAGGGCAGTTAGTCCCTGAAATTGGCCACCAATTTCATTTTCTCTAAAATTTTCTTCTCTCTAAACTTTCAAGGGCTTCTTTCTCTTCTAATCTTCAGAGTCGTACGTTCGGCTAGTGCTTTTCTTCAAGGTAAACAAACACATTTTTCTCAATCTCTTATTTTGTTAAGTAATTGTTGCTACCATGTCTTCTGCTGATGCCGGACCTAGTAACCGTGCGCCGGCGGATCCCCCGTCGCGTCTTGATGAGGAGGAGATACTAGACGCCGTCCCGATAAGGTCTGGGGGCCCTAGGTCTCGTTTTCCCGAAGTCGATCCAAAAGCTTTGGAGGATTGGGATGATGATGATGATGTTGATGATGACGGTGATGATGACGGTGATGATGCTGAAAGGGCTCATCCTAATGAGGGGAGGCTGTACGTCATGGATCACGGCGAGGCCTGCATGACTGGTCTTGATCATGCCTGGACCAATAAATTCGCCAGCTGTTCCGGTGGAACTCTTTTCGAGGGTCATTTCTCCTTCGGTGAGGGGTACAAAATTGTTATCCCTGAGGAAGGTCAGGCGGTCTGCTGCCCTCCCCGGGTCATATCGGCGTATATATCAGGCACCTGGAGTATGGGCTCCGGTTTCCTTTGAATGAATACGTCACGGCCATCATCAAAGCTATGAACGTCGCTGTGGCTCAACTGCATCCGTTGGCCATTAGGACGATAGTTGGCTTCGTGTGGCTCTGCCTCTTTAAGGGGGAGGTCCCTACAGTTAACTTATTCCGTCGGCTTCATCATCTTCGGCCATCGACCCCCGGTAAAGTGGGGTGGTATAGCGTGCAGATGGAGCCGGGCTACATCTCCGTTGATAAGCTTTCTTCCTGCAAGGACTGGAAGGGGCGGTGGGTGTATGTCGAAGTGCCGGATGACTATCCGCTGCCCCGGTCCTTCCAGCACCAAGTTAATTTGCGGTGCGAGAGCGAGGCAGAGCGTGACAAATGGGTAACCCGGAGTAAGCTTAAGATGGACGCTTCGAAGGTCTATCTTAATGCCGATGAGAAGCGGGCGATGCAGCTGTTTGATGCTGAGAAGGGATGGGTGCCCCCGACTCAGATTATTCTTCAGGATGAGCTGCTTTGCCGCGTCGGCCTCATACCGGCCCTCAACCAGGGTGAGTAGGGTCGGTGTGAGGCCCATTTTTGCCTGTTATGCTCCTGTTTTTAGAGCTTTGTTTTACTTCTTTCATGTAACTCTTGTCTGGTTTCTTGCAGACCGGTTTGGCCAGGATCTGTCTGAGAGGACCTTGAAGAGGTTAGGGCTTGATAAGGACGGGGAGGTCGTTCAGCGGCATCCTCAGGCTGACGCGCGTGATCGTAGACTGGCTCCCAACGAACTCATGGACAAGCAGCTGAAGGCACTGGATCCGGCGGTGGCTCAAGCACGGGTTCTCGGAGGCGTGCCGAAGAGAAACCAAAGACAGCGTCCAGGTCGGCGACGGCGTCAATCCCAACTCCCTCTTCAACCCCAACGGTTCAGAAGGAGCATGTGGAGGTCGTCGATATTACCGTGGAGGTGGTGACTGTTGCGAAGGGCCCTCCTCCTCCAAAGAAGAGAAAGGAACCACTGCCGGCTTCTACCGTTGCCGGGGGAAAGAATGATCCACCCGGTCCTTTATCTAAGAAGGTCCAGACTGGTACGGACCTAACCTGTGGTTCAGACTTAGCTGGTTCATTATGCATTCCCGATGACAGACTCTCTGATGTGTCAATGAATGTTGACATGGATGCGCTGTGTGAATTTTTTGTAGATCCGCCGTCGGCAGCCGCCGTTCTCACTGATCGGCAATTAGAGAAGCAGCCTGAGAAGGCGGGTGATAGAAATGTCACCGTTGACTCCTTACTCCAGAAGGTTTCCCCCGCCGAGCTTGTGGCAGAGGGTACGAGAATATACAAGAGGCTGGCGAAGTGGACTCAACTAGCCGGCTCCCACATTATGGAGCAAGAAAAGGTCATGGCCCAAGCTGGGCCGTTGATCGAACGGCTTAAGCTTGATCTTTCCGCTGCAAAGGGGGAAGCCGGGAAGGCTAAGCTTGACCTCCTTGCTGCACGAAAGCGTGTGGAGGAAGCTGAGAAGTAGCTATTGGCCGAGAGGGCCAAAGTTGAGGCTGCTGATGCCACCACTGCCAAGTTGCTGGAGGAGCGGGACAGGTATAAGGGTGGTTACGACACCGTTGTTGCCAAGAGGGAAGAATGGAAGGATCTGTATTTGTCTCAGTCGGAGGCACATAGGGACACAAGGGTATCCTTGACCAAAGGGAGAAAGATATTGAGATGCTTCAAACTGAGATCATTCCTAAAATGTGCGCCCAATTCCGGGATCAGGCCGAGGAAGCGACCAGAGAGGCAATCAAGAAGCTCATTCCTGAAGGCTCCTTCCCGTGGCAAGAATTTGAGCAGCTTCTGGATGAGATGGCCGATGCTGCGGAAAAAGTGGCCGCGGAGAAGGCGGAGGCGACGAAGGCGGCTCAGATAGCTGAGGCCAAGGCGGCCTACGATGCAAAGGTAAAGGAGGCCAAAGAGGAGGCTGAGAGGCTAAAGGCACGTGAAAATGACGAGCTTTCCTCTGGGCCGACCACCGAAGATGATGCTTTCTTTGATGGAGGGCAACAAGCATAGGGAGACGGGCGGTCGTCACCGGACTCACCCGGTATCTCGGATAGCTTTAGCTGTTCGGGGGCCAACTATTGAGCCTTTCCTCCCTGCCATCTTTTGGCGCTTCAAATGTCATGTCTGTAACCTTTTGCTTTTCTCTTCCTTGTTTTTGTAAAACTTTGGTAGGTTGCGTTTTGGCTCATCCCTATGGGGACGGCCGTCGTCTGTATTCTTCTCATTTGTAGCCTGTTCTCATTTTTAATAAGAGTTTGCTCATTTTGCCTCTGGCTTGGCCGAGGTCTTCTCTTGTCTTCTTGCGTTATTAATTGAGCGTTTTTTTTCATTTTTACCTTCGGCTTGGCCGAGGCAGCTAGAATGCGCATCTCAACTGCGTTTTACGTCTTTTTCTTGAACATGTTAGCATGTTGGTCGCTTCCTCTTTCACTCTCGGTCTAGTCGAGGCGTCGTAATTGCGCTTCCCAACCGCCGTTGTGAACATGTTGGCGTATCGACCGTTGTGTCCTCTGCCAGGCCTTCGGTTGGCCGAGGCGACTAGAGGTTACGGCGCGACAGCGTATGTTAGCGTTTCGACCGTTGTGTCCCCTGCCAGGCCTTCGGTGGGCCGAGGCGACTAGGGGTTACGGCGCGATAGCGTCTGTTAGCGTATCGACCGCTGTGTCCCCTGCCAGGCCTTTGGTGGGCCGAGGCGACTAGGGGTTACGGCGCGATAGCGTCTGTTAGCGTATCGACCGTTGTGTCCCCTGCCAGGCCTTCGGTGGGCCGAGGCGACTAGGGGTTACGGCGCGATAGCGTCTGTTAGCGTATCGACCGTTGTGTCCCCTGCCAGGCCTTCGGTGGGCCGAGGCGACTAGGGGTTACGGCGCGACAGCGTTCGTATCTGGCAACTGCGTTGGTAGTGACTGCCGTGGCGTCTACTTCTTGGTAGTGACTATGGGGGGGAAAATGAACACTTTGATGGAAAACTTGGACGATTCTTCATTAGACATAAACATGCGTCGGGGTGCCCACAGTTGTCTTAGGCACCTCCGCCGCTATACAAAGTATTTCCTGAGGTTGTCAGTGTTCCAATGGCTCATCAAAGGCACACCCTCCATGTCTGTCAGCCGGTATGTACCCGGCCTCATTTCTTCAACGACTTTGTAGGGACCTTCCCAGTTAGCCGTCAGTTTACCATGAATGTTCTTTTTGTTGGTGGCGGCTGACTTTCTTAGGACTAGATCTCCTACTTTTAGGTCCCTTTTGTGGACTCTTCGGTTGTATGCTCTTCTCATTCGGTTTTGGTATACTGCCAAGTTGAGGCGTCTTTGTATCTCGGCTTTCCTCGACCAGGTCTAGGGAGGCTCTTAGACCTTCCTCATTTTCAACCGGGTTAAAGGTGGCCGTTCAATGTCGGCACCGTTGCCTCAATCGCGGGGATCGCTTCGGATCCGTAGACTAAGTGGAATGGACTGTACCCCGTTGCTTCTTTCTCCGTGGTCCGGAGGGACCACAAGACGCCGGGTAGTTCATCGGCCCATCTTCCCTTTAGGTCTTCAACTCTTCTTCAAACCGTGAGGATTGTTTTATTGGTCGCTTTGCCTCCTTTGTCCGTTGCTCTGTGGGTGGCAGACGGAGGAGTATGCAAATTCGATGCCAAGTTCTTCTAACCAGTTCATTATTGTGTCACTCCAAAACTCTCGGCCGTGGTCAAATACCATGACTTGGGGTAACCCAAAACGAGTTATGACATTTTCCCAGATTACCTTTCTTACGGCCGCCGCGGTCTTGGCGCAGTACCGCTACGCTTTAACCCATTTGGTGAAGTAGTCAACGGCGACGATCAAGTACTTTCTTCCTCCGGAAGCCGTTGGAAATGGCCCTAGTAGATCCATCCCCCACCATGCAAAAGGAAGGGGATTAAGTACCGCCGCAGTCTCGGGAAGGTGCATGTATCACCGGAGCATGCATTTGACAGTTGTTGCACTTCTTGGTTTTGGCTCTGGAATCTTCAAGCATGGTGGGCCCGAAGTAGCCGGCTCGGAGAGCTTTGTGGGCTAGTGTTCTTGCCCCGTGTGATGGCCACGATGCCTTCGTGAAATTCTCGTCAATTAGCTCGCGTCGGCCGGGCCGACATATTTCAAGAGTGGCCTTATCACGGACCTCCTGTATAATTCTCCTTCAAACACCAAGTACCTTGCTGCGATCCTCTTTATCTTCTCGTGAGAGACTGCGGTCCTCCCACTGTTCATCAGTTTGTACTTCATTATCGGAGTCATCCACGTCGTCTCGGCCTCTATGTCGCCCACCATGCCGACGGTCTCGGTAATGCTTTTGGCATTCCCGATGTCCACCAAAGACGGTTCGACCGACATTCTTGATGGTTGAACTGGCAAGCTTTGAGAGAGCGTCGGCTCGGTTGTTCTCGACACTGGAATGCATTGTATCTGAAAAGATTTCAATTTTGAAGTGTCAGCTTTTACCCTTTCCGGGTATCTTACCATCCCGTCGTCTCGAGTCTCGTACTCTTCTCGATTTGATTAGCCACTAAAAGTGAATCTCTTTAAAATGATGTGCTCTCTGCCCGGCGGCCCTAGCTAGCTCGACTCCGGTTATCACCGCCTCGTATTCAGATTCGTTGTTTGAGGCCGAGAAGGTAAATTTCAAGGCGTACTCAAACTGGTCCCCGTTTGGGCTGATGATAAGTATGCCGGCTCCTGAGCTGTTTGTCGTGGAGGACCCGTCGGTGTATACTTCCCATACTCCGGGGTTTTGCTCTTCTTGGTATGTGCACTCGGCCAGGAAATCTGCAAGTGCCTGCCCCTTTATTGAGGGCCTCGGCTTGTATTGAATGCCGAAGCCGGATAGCTCTACTGCCCATTTGATGAGCCTGCCGGATTGCTCAAACTTTTCCAATGCTTTCTCCAATGGCTGGTCGGTTAAGACCGTCACGGGATGTGCGTCGAAGTAGGGTTTCAGTTTTCTTGCGGCGATGACGACAGCAAAGGCTGCTTTTTCAATCAGCGGGTAATTTCTCTCGGCGGGCAACAACGTATGGCTGACAAAGTAGATTGGGTGCTGCTGCTTGTCCTCTTCTCTGACGATCACGGCACTGACCGTGGCCGAGGTAACTGCTATGTACAGATATAGCGTCTCCCCGGATCGGCCGGCGGGACGGGGTTGGGAGAGTCTGAAGATGAGCTTTCAGTTGCTTGAAAGCTGTGCTCTGCTCCTCCCCCCAGCTGAAGTCTTTATTCCCCTTCAACACCTTGAAGAATGGGGTGCTCTTGTCGGCTGACCGAGAGATGAAACGGGCTAGAGCCGCCATCCTCCCGGTCAGCATCATAACCTCTTTTCGATTCCTCGGCTCCGGCAGGTCTAGGATTGCTTGGACTTTGTCTGGATTGGCATCAATTCCCCCCGGCGCCGACAAGTATGCCGAGGAACTTACCTGCCCCTGACACCGGTTGCATTTCATTGGGTTGAGCTTCATCTTGTATTTCCTTAGTGAACAAAATGTCTCGTGTAAATCGGCTAAGTGCTCGCTGTCAGACTTGCTTTTTACAATAGCATCGTCGACGTAAGCCTCAATGTTTCGCCCTTTTTTTTTATTTTGGAACACTTTGTCCACCAGCCTTGTGTAAGTTGCGCCGGCGTTCTTCAAACCAAACGGCATCATTTTATACATGTATGTGCCGTTAGCGGTGATGAATGCGCATTTAGGCATGTCTTCCTCGGCCATGAATACCTGATGAAACCCTGAGAAGGCGTCCAGCAGGCTCAGCATAGTGTAGCCTGCCGTCGCGTCGATTAAACTATCTATTCGAGGCAAGGGATAGAAATCTTTGGGGCATGCTTTATTAAGATTGGTAAAATCTACACACATCCTCCACGCCCCCGACGACTTCCTCACCATTACAACATTAGCTAACCACTCAGGATAAGTACAAGGCATGATAAAGCCCGCCGCCAGTAATTTATATACCTCGACTTTGATGGCCTCATCCTTCTCGGCTGAGGAGTTCCTCATCCTTTGCTTGACAGGGCGAGCGGTAGGGAGTACATTCAGCTTGTGAACAATTACCTCCCGGCTCACGCCTGGCATCTCGGCCGCTGAGTAGGCGAAGACGTCTTTGTTCTTCCTCAGCAGGTCTAGGAGAGCGGCCCTGAATTTTGGCTCCAGGTTGACACCGATAGTCACGGTGCGCCCTGGGTCAATTTCCACCTCTTCAGTCTCGGCTCCCTCGACCATGCCGACAGTTGAATCCATGAGGTCGCCCTCCTGTTGTAAGGATGGGCTCTTCCCCTTCTCTGACTTCTTTGCCACTTTGAGGGATTGCATGTTGCATCCTCTGGCAGATATCTGGACGTTGACCACCTCGTCCTTTTCGTCCTTGGAGACGAGCTTATGCGCTTCCCCCCGGTCCGAGACATACATCAGTGTCAGGGCCCGGATGGACATTACTGCATCGGCCTCGCTCAGAGTGACTCGGCCTATGAGAACGTTGTAGGCGGACGAGCCGTCAATGACCACGAACTCAGCTAGGACATTCTTAGCCGCATTCCCCTCGCCGAACATCACTGGCAGTCTGATTGACCCCAGGGGTACCAGGCCGGCCCCGGAAAAGCTGTACAGTGGATTGGTGCAGGGGCTCAAGTCCTCGACTTTCAGACCGAGGTTGAGAAAGCACTCCCTGAACATGATGTTCGTGTAGGCGCCTGTGTCAATCAGGCACCTCTTGACCAGTTGGTTGGATATGTCCAAGTGGACTACAAGTGGGTCGCTGTGAGGGGCGATGACTCCCTCGTAGTCCTTCTTTCCAATAGTCATGTCGGGGATGTTGGAAGCGGGGATCGCTGTTTTGGGCACAAAGTTGATGGCCTGATACAGCTCGTTCAGGTGCCGTTTGTGCCCATGAGCGGACCCACCGTACTCGTTGCCCCCGATGACAACATGGATTACTCCTATCCGTTCAAAGACGGATTTCTTATTCGAGCCGCCGCATCGCCTTTTGGCCTTTGGCGACATATTTGCCGAGGCTCCCCTTCCGGATCGCTCTCTTCGATGGCATTCTTCGATGCCGACAGTTGTCGATTAAGTGGCGGTGGCCATGGTACTCACAATCGCTCGTGTCACCGTCACTCCTCGGCCGGGAGGCCTTTCCCACTTCGACCCTCGTTCTTGCTCGGGCGAAGACCTCGGCGCGGACACGACCCGGAGGGTGTGATCTTTGTACCGCTTCGGTAGTACGTTTCCGAACTCCCCGGCGCCCACCGAGTTCGTTTCTGGCGGACTGTCGATCCGTGACCTATTACCGTCACGGCGTCTTTCATCCGGGTTGTCCTCCCGGCGGCTCTTATTCTCTGAGTGCCCGGCCTCGCTGGGGCCTACCCAGGTTTTGTGGTAGTACTCCACCTTAATGGCTTGATCGGCCATCTTCCTGGCGGAGTCTAGGTTCAGGCCGCCGCACTTGATGAGCTCATTTTTTAAGTCTCCTCTCGGAGACCTTTCATCGCTGCGAAGGCCGCCGGTTCGGCTTGTTCACTCACGAATCTGCTGAACCTTGGCGTCGAACCTCTTCACATAACTTCGAAGAGACTCGCCTCCCTCCTGCCTGATAGTCAGGAGGTCCAATGTCTCGACGGCCCTCCTCTTGTTGCAAGAATATTGAGCTAAAAATATGTCCCTTAGGTTGGCGTAACAGTATACCGACCCATCGGGTAGCCCCTTGTACCAACTTTGTGCCATCCCATACAGTGTCGTTGGGAAGACTCGGCACCAGACCTCATCGGGTTGCTCCCATACCGACATGTAGGACTCGAAAGCCTCGGCGTGGTCGGTTGGGTCGCCTTCTCCATTGTATGCTATGGGTGGCAACTTCAGCTTAGTCGGCACCGGAGTCTCTAGGACGTAGGCGCTGAGGGGCTGTCTGACCACGTGTCGAACGACACGCGGCGATCGGCTCCTCGCATCCCTGGTCCGGCTCCTCTCCCCGTGGCGGGAAGGGCTTCTTCTCCGACTCTGGTGAGTCAGACTTCTTCTCCGACTCTGGTGAGTTGGACTTCTTCTCCGACTCTGGTGAGTCGGGCTTCTTTCACTTCTCTGGGGCAGGCCTCGTCGGTGCTGCGGCGACACCGTCCTCCCGCGAGTGCGGGAAGGACTCAGGCCTACTACTAGCACTCTGGGCTCCCCCGGCGTCTTGACAGGGCCAACTTCTTCCAGTGCTCCGTTCAAGTTTTTCGGAGTCACATTTTGGGCCCTGGTCTTATGGACGGGTTCCGCCGCTCTTGTCGGTGTGACAGTGTGAGCCGGCGTACTACCAATTAGGTCCAGGAGTAGCTTCAGTTTTGCTGCATCAACCACATGTCCCATGATGGTGACCTGGTCGTGACGGCGGCGCGCATCTCGGTATTATTGGCATCCCGTACTCCGGTTGAATTACCGGCCGGTGGAGGGTCACAAACCTCAACTCCGTGGACGGTATCATCTTGGTAGAATTCGGTTTCGTCAGTCACGAATACCTCTTGTTGTTTTGACATCCTCTTAGCTTTTCGGGTGGGTTTTTTTGTTTTGTGTTTTTTTTTGTTTGGGAATGAATGTGACTAGCTTCTAGTGTCTTTCCCCACAGACGGCGCCAATTGTTCCGGGTGTAATTCCAGAGCCGTTATTTGTTAACACCCGTGCTTGTAGAATGACGTCCTTAGTTGAATCCTCCTCTCGGTCTCCTGAAACAATGAACAAACTGAGGGCTCGGCTTTGGATCGAGCGAACTCACTTCGACGCTCAAGTCAGTAAACTTAAAGAGATAAGTTGTTGTTACTTGGCGAAGTATATTTTGTAGAGAGATAAGGAAGATATTACCAGATGAATAGTGATTCTTAGGTTAAATTGTGGATCCCCTCCTCAATGAGAGTTGAGGAGTATTTATAGACTTTCACCTTTTGTCACGTAGTGGCCAAGTGGCCAAGTGGCTAGCAGGTGGAAAGACTGATCTACCCTCGGCCGAGGGACCCATGGCAGGCCGGCGGGCCCCGTTGACTCGCCGCCGAGGGGTCTTGGATATGAGTTCGCGGATGTGTGCCCCGGCTGGCAACTAGCCAGCCGGGACCATAGAGACAGGCCGACAGGCTGCGTCGGTTAGGCTGTCTAAGTCGTTGACTTGCTTGTGGATATCTTTGACCTTGCTCAATATGTTGACTTGGTCAGCGGGTGCAGAATATGCCCCATCAGTAACCATACCATTAATAACCAAGTAGTAGCAACCGCCTCCTATAGACACATCGTATACTGCCTTACGACCATAAATATCAATCCAATTTCTACAAACTCAACCTCTTTAGAATGACTATCTTTCCTATTTATCATCACCCTTAACCCCTAGTGACAACACCTCAACACTACCACTGTTCGTATATCAAACCTCTTACACTCATCTCTAAATATCACGGTTTGTTTCCCATCTTCGGTTAACATCCCAAATAACGAACATCAAATCCATCTACAAAATTCACCTGAACATTCATTCCAATTCTATCCGTAATTGTATCGTCACCTAACTCCCCACCAAAATCTCATATCGTGTCAATACTTTACCAACTTTTACTTCTCTTAATTCCTCGAAACTCATGGCTAAGATGTTGTCCCGAAACTCCTATATAACCATTAACTCACACCCTCTCATGATGATATCGTACATCTCCATGATTCCTTATTTTCATGCTCCTTAACTCCGGTCAACGTTATCTTAGTTTACTCCCCCTCATTCTTTTCCTTTTACACGAGACAAAAACAATTAACAATTCAAATTCTTATTTCTTCTACCTAACTCTTTAGTGCTCCGGTTACCTTCTCATTGCTCCAAAACTCAAATCCCATAATTTCATATCAGTAATATCTCACTCTTTCTTACCGTGGATCTTCTCTCATCATGCTATCACTCACACTTGTCACCAATCCGTCCACACAAGCAAAGCTTACTCTCCAATTTTTTTTAGAAACAAAAACTCATTTCATACCACCTCTTAATAAACCAAATTCCAAAAAATCACTCACTATCTACAAATCCACGTCGTGACATGTCTCCATCTAAGTTCACTATATACCACTCTTCTCCATCCCTCTACAACGACCTTTCATTACATATATTCTTAGCCAACACAATCCTAACCATCTCCCTCCATAATTTCTTACACATCGCAAGTTGCTACAATTCACATCCTTCCTTTCCATTTTTTCATTCTCACGTTCCTTAGACTTACATCATCCCTTGCCCATATTCACTTAGCTTTACATTACTCAAACTCGCAATTATATCACTCACCACATCTCACAAAACATGTTTCTTGCCTCGATAAACTCATCAATCTTCCCTTTCCTTTACCACTATCCCTCACAACCACATATAACTCATGTCCTCCCCACCAAACTCATGCCTACCATAAGGTGCTACTCTTACATGATAAGATTGGGTAACTTACGCATCAAGACCAACACATATGTAAAACAATGCATAAAGAAGCAAAAGAACACCTATGAATTAAACATAATATGCGATGAAGTCAAAAGATAAGTATATGACCCAAAACAGGGGCACTAGATCGAGTGCAGCGTACTCGATCAAGTAGGTGAAGGTCAGAAGCATGTATAAGAAATTACCAGGGCTACTCGATCGAGTAAGGGGTACTCGATCGAGTAACAAGAGATGCACTCGATCGAGTAAGGGCCACTCGATCGAGTACCTTCCGCACTTCTCAGCACTGTCCAATTTTCGTAAAACGGCCATATCTCACTCGTTTCTTGGTCATCTTGGGCGTGTGACCTATCGTTAGAATCGTAAAAGAACAAGCTATCGCCTCCAATTGGAATCACATCAAAATCATATATACATCTCAAGTTATAACAGTTTAAAGACAACCTCTCTATAATCAGACAACACGACTACTAGATTCTTTCTTCCAAACAACTTAAACCACAACAAGGTAGACAAAAACAACTCAATACTCATAAAACCAGTATTCCTAATCACATGTTACTATCTTCAAAAGCCAAGCAACAACATCCATCATGCACATATATTTTTTAACTTGTCAATCATATATTACCCACATATTTTTATTCTATAACTTTACGTAAAACAATAACATAATATACGACATAAAATCCCCTATTCACATGTTACTAACATAGTAAAAGTAGAAAATTCACTTCCATCACATAAACATGTTCTCCACATGAATTCCATATTCTCATGCAATTCCGTACTTCATCTTTTCAAACCAATTCATAGATCATATTCATACATGTATCCATACAATTTTATTCATCCAATCATATGCATATAAACAATAGTAACTAGTCGCGATCCCAACCACAATTCATGTTATCATAAACAATTACCTTCATCTTTTCCACCACACCTCCATCCAACCACATAACACTCATCCATCCAACATATTCATACAATACATCATTCAATATGTATGAAATAGAACATTAATAAGCACATAGCGATCCCATGACACCCCATAGTGACCGGTTTAAAGTTGTAGGGCGAGTTCGCGACTTTAAGATGTCTCCCAAGTCTTTGCATTAGCTCCTAAAAAATCCAACCCGGGTTTATTTTAAGTTGACTCTCTATATTCCTTGGGCTCATTAGTTACAGGTTCTAAAATCGTCGCTCTGATACCACTTTGTAACACCCCCCATATACCAAGTGCCTTACCAGGACCACCTAATGCATAAGAATGCTACCATCTCGGTTACCCGAGACAATGTATATCAAATAGACCATAAAATAACGTACTTTAATAGATAAGTTTAAGTGATTACATAACAAAACCAACTGTAAAGTAAAGTACAACCGTTTTAAAACCAAACTACAACTAAAGTAACAAAAGTATTATGACAACACGGCGGAAGAGTACTATCAGCTCGTGGCAACTCCATCCCCAGCTAATCTCGCGCGCATTCATAGTATACCTGCTAGACAACTACTCACCACCCCCGAATGGATTACCACAGTTTTTAAAATATTTAAACGGGGTCAGTTACTGATTACACAAAACACAATATATAAGATACAACACACACATTACCCAAACTCCGTCACAACTCCACATACCTGACTACACACTAAAGTGTGTAGCCCTGCCAGAATACCCATCGCAATAGATATTTTTCGCCGCCGGTGGGGGACTGCAGCCGTTCTCACCGAAGCCCCGCTCATCTCATCCGAGCGATAACCCATGTTCTTTAATGTGCACATCCCCTTTTGTGGCGGGTTTCACAGAGGGCGAATCAAGGGCCTGAAGCCACTCCCGCAAGTGACTCTACTCAGCCGAGGGTGCACCTCGCGAACCACAGACAATTATATAATCAATTATGCCACAACAAATCCAACACAAAACCAACATGTTATAGATCAACAATAAACACAATCACCACCAGCAAATATGTAACCAATAACCGAGTAGGAAAACCCTACCTGGAAAACAATCACCAAGATCGTATCAATAGCGAATCAGCAAAGTTCCTCTACGAAATCACCTCCTATCAAATACACAATCATAGAATCACCATCTAATAAACAGAATACTCCCAAAACCCCCAATTTACCTAATTAGAATTTTAACCAAAATCAATGAAACAACATAAAAACTATACTAGGATCTTACCCACAAAACGACGGTCTCAACGACGGTCTCAACGACGTAAAGAACACAACGATCCAACGAATCTAGCCCTTAGGATTTGATAGCAATGAGAGAGAGAAGTAACGTAACTTTGTTTAATCTTTGTGAAGTTTAGAAAAGTGTAAAAATGAAAAGAAACTGACGGATTAAGTTTATATATCTTTCTCACATTGCTATCAAAACCCGTCAAAAACAACCCGTAAAACCAACTTACTCGATTGAGTAAGCCACTTATTCTATCGAGTGCCCCCTACTCGATCGAGTAACCCACTTAGTCGATCGAGTACCCATCAGCAGAACATTGTCTCGTAAACCAAACATACTTACTCGACAAAGTAAGCCCCACTCGATAGAGTACTCAAAGACATAGAAAACCGTAGTATTACACATGTTACCAACACAAGAAAAGTCGTGAGGACCTTTATATGTGATAATGGTAACAACTTTAGAATGTAACTCTTTTTGTGTCTCCCTTAACCGTCAATTGCATGGTTTAGATGATCACCCACATTTAAAATATATAGTGTAAGGCTTGGATTCTACAACTTGGATAAGCTAGGCGAGGGAGGATAAGGAAACAAAAAAAAAGTCAAGCTTCATTATCGACGGCGAGGGCGGTGACCGAAGGTGGTGGTGTTGGTCGGAGGTGGCCGAAGGCGGTAGTGGTGGTGAGAGGAGAGTTAATTAGGGTAAAATTTAAATCAATTTGGGGATAGATCTGAAATGAGGAAGCAGCGTTGGTGAAGGTAATAAGACTATGTGACGGACTGTCCGTCACTACTCCGTCGCAAAATTGGTTTATGTGACGGAAACTCCGTCACAATCCCGTGTTTCTCTATTAAGATTATGTGACGGAGAAGCCGTCACACATATTCTTTTCTGTAACGGACTTTCCGTCACAAAAGCCTTGTTTGTGACGGAAAATCCGTCACATAGCATTGGCGCCCTTGGCTTTGTTTGACACGCCTTTATTATGTGACTGTTTGTGACGGATAACCCGTCACAAATGCATTCTCGTCACAAATCCGTCACAAATCGGAAAAATGTGACGGATTTTTTTTCCGTCACTGGATGTCCGTCCCTAATCCTTATTAACCTTGTAGTGGATATGTTTTAAACACTATATAATGTCTCCTCATCTACCACTGAAGCTTTGGTTGCAAACATTTGTTCAACTACAAACTCTTTCCCTTTTTCATATTCACCATATTCTCCCAAGTTTTCCAACTATTCAATTTCCCCTCATGTAATGGATCAAGCATATTAAACTCAATAATGGGCGCACTAGTAAAAACAATATCATGATCACCGGCCATCTTCTTCATTCACCATCAAATTCTCATCAAGTGTGGCCAAATCCTTATCAATCTCATCACCTTCTAAGTTATCATCAAATTCCCCCTCAGTTACATCATTAGTTTAAAGAGATACAAATTGATCAACATCGTCTAGCCTAATAGGAATACTTGGCGTAGGATTCACAATTTGGCTAGTAGAAACTTCAACAAATATGTTCATCGATAGAACATCTGAATGGCGAACACTTACCCATAATGCTTTAAAGGCTCCCTCATTATTAAGGGGTACAAATTTGAAACACTCGGAACTTGGAAATTTCATTTTCACTCTCAACTGAATACTCAAACTTTGAATGTCAATACCTTTATATATCTCTTCAGCTAATTCCAAATAATTCATCTTTGTACTAGCTAAAATGAAATTTTGATTCCCTCCTCTTTAAGAAACACATCCATTTTGCTCCAACACTTCTCCATCCCAATAACACATAAGACGATAATTACAAATTTGCATTCTATACAATAACAACCTATAAACTAATTACAACCTAATTTAACTCAAAACACACAATTTAGCAGCTATTGAAACAAAATTACTAATTTAGGTTCTAAAATTTGGGGCGTTTTATAAAAGTGCATAAATCAACATATTAAACCTAAATCTAAGTACAAAATCAACATAATTAAATTCAATGAAGATAAATAAGCAAAATCTAAGTACATAATATGTCACTAAACAAATAAAAGGAAATTGGATTACCTTACTAATCAAGTATATAAGTAGTAAATGATGACTAGAATACACCGGAGACACGCCGGAGATGAGAGGTCGAGGAGATTATGGGATATTGGGTGGCTTAGATGAGTGAAGGGTGAGGTGAGATTAGTTAAGACTAAGAGTGAGGTGAAATGAGTGGGTTCGTTATAATGAGAGGCAAAGAAAGCCGGGGTTTGTTTTACGAAAAAAAATTACACTACATTAACACGCCACTAGCACTGGCCGTTTCATTTATTAGACACACCACTGTAAATGACGTGTTTGGTTTTATCAGGAATGATATAAGTCTACCCTTGTAGTAAAGGCAAACAAGCCACTAACCATGGCATGTTTATTCAGTGCTTCAGGATAAAATAACTGGAGCCTTCGTGGACATCGTTTTGATAAATAGTTTCAAAATCAAACCAAAACGATAAATATTTTATTTTTGAGCGCTACTTTGAAAAATAACTCTAGTAACTATCTGTTTTTCCTTTTTTTTTTCTCAATGCCTTGTTAAGGTGTTATTGTGTACAAGAATGCACTCCGATCCGGACCAGAACGAAACTGATTTGGGCCGGAACCGGAATGATAAAAAGTGACGGATTGGAGACCGGATTCAAAAATTCTGATTCGGAACCGGACTACAAAATTCCGGTCCAAGACTGGACGGATTGGACCGGAATTTTCCCCTAGTCGCCTTAGTCACCTTCTTACAATAACTTTATAAAGTACATTATTAATATTAGGATATTATTTAAGCCTTATAATGACAAAGTAAGCATATTTAAGCACCAGTAACAAAAAAAAATTAAATAAACTAGTATATGAAAAAAATCGTTAATTCCGATCTTTGTGGTCTATGGTCCGGACCAGAATGGACCTGAAACCGAAATATTAAAAAAAACATGGACCGAAGAGCGGACCTAAATTTTTAATTCCAGTTCCGGTCCGGTTCGAACCGGAGTATGCACACCCCCAATTGTGTATTGTTGGGCTTAGAATTACCAACATAATGACATTTTTTCCCGTGCCTGTCATGAAATAATGTTAAGGACTTCAATTATTTTTGACAAGAAACCATCTCAAAGAAAAGCTTAAACTGATGATTAGGATCCTAAGATCGATTTTATAGTCATACACACCCTCTTAGGTAAGTCAATTTTTGTAGATCATATTTTAAGTCAATTTTTGTAGATCATGTTTTGTTTTGGGACTCTACTCTCTGTAGGTCTCGGGTTTGTAACCCTTTTTCTAATCAAAAAAAAGTTTGAAGCTATAAAAAAATTGTTATTGTTTAAAAGCCTAGAAGCCTCTTAGGTTTTATAAATCCGCTTCTGTATTTCTTAGCCCTTGTATTTTTGTACTCATGATTTGGCATCCCTTTTCCGTGTGTTACATCTAAAATTGGTTTCATTTTTGATGATGATTTTCCAGTGTGACTCATGTTCAAGTTGTTGGGCTGCCGCTAACCCCAATTTTTAAAATTTATCCTCTTAAACCACCTGGAACATTTTTGCTAATGTTCAACCTGGAAGCTGATATCTCGGACCCGTCTAGCATTCAACCGTGTCCTTATGAAATGGCCTCGGAGATGAACGAGAACCATGACATAGGTTGGGATCTTAATAAGCCGCCGTATGGGTTTGATGGTTTGGATCTTAATATGCGGTGTGATGAGTGTCATGGTTTAGATTTGGATCTTAATATGCCGCGTGAGTGTCATGGTTTGGATCTAAATATGCCGTATGAGTTTCATGGTTTGGATCTTAATATGCCATATGCGACTGATCATGGGGTTGAAGTTTATGATCCCGAAGATGAGCATAACGCTTATGATGAAGACATGAACGATGATTTTGCTGCCTAGTTTGTATGCATATTTCAATCTTCATGTTGTAGTACTTTGGCAACATCATATTAATTGTCTCCTAAACGCTTATTGACGATGACAAACATTGAGATACCATTGGATTCTAGGTTCAAATTTCCTTTTCCGTTTATTGCACAACTTTATAACTTACTCAACCCCAAAATTATCACGCGAACGATAACGTCTAATCTAAACGTACTTGTGATACCTTTTACACTTGAAAGAATAGACCTTCTTTAACTCCTCAAGAGATTATGAGGTTAAGTTGTTTCCCATCGGCAAATTAAGAAACTTGTGATATGTTTATGTTGTAACGGAGGCGTCCCGTTACCAAATAGTTAGTTGATTAGGGCGATAAGAACAAAATAATAGCGAATGTAAATAAAGTGACACACAGATATACGTGGTTTACCAAGAAAATAACCCACGTCCACCTCCGAAGGAGAGCAAATTTACTATTGTGGAGATAATAGTACAAAAGTAGACCCCAGATACACGCGCGCTCAATATGAGCCAAAAGTATACCCTATTCTACCAACAAAATAGTAATCTCAAAGGAACAAAAGAGACTACCCCAAACGAGATGAAGGACAAACGATCTTGAGGTCAGTAAGATCCAAACAGACTCCTTCGATCTCCAAATTCAGACGAACGCCAATCTACTTGAGCCCGGAACAAACTGAAGCTTCATCTCCGGAGGTAACCTTACAAATCGACTCTCATAAGATCGTGCTCACAAATACTATCTCCACCTCCTTAATTAACCTAGACTAATATTAGACTCTTTATATATATTTATTCCACCCTAAATAAAAGATCTAGTCTAATTAGGAAACAAAGATAATTAGGAAATTAATTAATTAATTTCCTTAAACCAAATTAACAAAACTCACGTATGAAACTAGCACGAAAGACCAAACCTAAGGAAACTCCAAGTGGGTCCCACACCCATTAAAATTTCCAAGAACACAAAGCTAAGTCATGTAAGCCTTAGACGTTGACGATTTTCCTATACAATGTCAATTACGTGAAATACTTATTGGCTTTTGCTGTTTCTTTTTCTTGCCTTAATTTATTCCGTCTTTGATACAAATTCAAGGCACTAAATTCCTAACAGTTTATAAGAGATTCTATCTAACCCTCACATGGTAACAAAACTTCGCGTTTTTGGGCTTAAGTAAGGAAAAAAGGGCTAAAGATGAACATATCATCTTCAAGTGGAGTGTTACGACAGTGATGGGTCGGATCATTATATTCTCATTATTCATCTTCAAATGTCGAAAACAAAAATCATTAAGAACCAATTTTAACAGAACGGAAAGAGAGATGCAATCTGTCACCAAACATGATGCCTCGTGGAGTTTTTGGAGTAAACCTTTGTATGCCTAGTTTTTACGAATTAGCATGGAAAGGCTATTTTTTTTTTTTTACAAATGAAAATGTTAAAAAGTTCTTACAAATTGAGGGTTCGTTTATTTAGATTATGCTACAACTTTCAAGTTTAAAAACTTATCTCTCTAAAACAAAAAATCTCCCTCCTCTCTCTAAACAAAAAAGAAAACCCTAAATCACCTCTTCTGCTTCCGCCGCCTCTCCTCACCACCCACCTTCTCCCCCTACCCATCGCCGGAGATGGGGTCTTTCCTTCACCCATCTCCGGTGATTAAACACCTCTCCTCGTTATTGCGATCCCCGGTGGCCTGATTCGCTCATCCCTTTGTTACAACATCCACAACGATTGGTGGAAACCCGAGTTTCAAGGCGTTTCTCGGGTTATCTCTGCGGGCTGTCGGGCTGATCAGTTGTTGTCGCTGCTTCCTTGGGGTTCCTGCCCTTCTGACTCCTTGTCCTGTCACCGGTTACCTTGCATGCAACCAGGGTTGATCCCCCCATTTCCCCCACCCCTGGTTTGTCTTTTGTTTCCGGCTGTGAATCAGAATCTTATTGTTTTATCGAGTTCGACTTCCGGTGTTTCTCGTTGTGCCCTTGTTCTGGGTTGATCGGTCGTTTTTTTTTTCTGTCGGTAGGTCTGACGTCTTTGGTCCGGTCTGTTTTGTGACAGTTGTGTGTTGGCTGTTTCGTTTTGTGTTTGTGGGTCGGCTTGGACCGTGTGGTGATCCCCCCATTTCCCCCACCTTTCGGTCATTTTTCCTTGTTTTGTTAGTCTATGAGCATAGCTCATTGGGTCTGTTTGGTACCGAAAGGTGATCCCCCCATTTCCCCCACCTTATCGGTCCCTTTTTCTCTTGTGTGTATTTTATGTCGTTAAAGGTTGGTTTTTGCATGTGAGGCGGTAGTCCTGGGAGGAGTCGTTTGGTGAAATAGGTGTTCTTCTTTGGTTTCGTGGTGCTTGCTGATCTGTCGCTGCTTTCCGCGGTTGTGTTTGTTGGGTCCTTTGGAGTGAGGTTCTGTGTGATGGGGTCCTTATATTTCTGGTTGAGGGGTGTTGGGTAGGGTGGTTTTTGGATCTTCGATGGTGGTGTTTGTCGGGGTCAGAGGTGGTGGTCTTCTCATCTTTTAAATGGTGTTTCCTTTAATTTTCATGTCTTGTTTTTTTCTCCTAATAACCTCCTCCTATAGGAGCCTTGGTCGTCTCTTTAGTGGTAAGTCAAGTCCCTTTTACAGTGTTGGTGGTGAAGTGCTTCTGTCTCTGGGGGCTCGTGTTTCACATTGCATGTTGGATTTCTCGGTCCGTCTGTCCTACGTTCAATGGATGCGATCTCTAAGGTGTAGAAGATTTTTCTCCGTCGAGGGCGGACATCGTCTTGCCTCTCATCTTTTCTTTCTACGTTCTTTTCGCAAGAGCGTAAGTACACCTAGTTATTGTCAATTCGGCGTATGTATGTATCGACGGTATTTGGAGGTCTTCTGTGTTAATGATGATGATGATACCGGCGTTCGTGACCAAGATGTCGTCTCTTGCCATTCTACCATCGTTTATCTTTCTTATCTTACTATTGCATCTTTTCTTTTATATAAATGTTATGTATTCTCGATGTATGGCTTTGTAGTGCTAGATTTAGTTGTTAAGTGTCTGGTGCTACCTAGTCGAGTAGCTTACTCTGTATTGTTTAAAATAATGTAAGTTATTCAACCTTCCGTCAAAAAAAAAAAAAAAGTTTGTTTTGATTATGAGCCATCTTACAAAGAAAAGGAAAATACAATAAGACAAACTATTACCAATTCGGCTACAACTACTTCCAGACTGAAGCAAAGTGTAAAGGTTCTCTGGACGGTCTTCAATTAAAGCTCAATTAAAGCTGACAAAAACTGACCTGACCCGAAGAATCAGATCCAACCCGTCCAAAACCTGACCCAATACAACCTGAAAATTGGGTGAACCAAAATTGAACCGACCCGACCTGATAACTGATAAATTTACCATCTAAAACTAAATACATAAGATAAAATATATGCTAATAACTTGACCCGAAACTGACCCGCTAATGACCCGACCCGACCTGCCACCCGTTAATGACCCGACCCGAAGATAAACCGAATCGGCCCAAATCCGTCACTGACCCGAACCCGATATAACCCGACCTGTTTTGACCCAGCTCGTAACCAACCCGAGTGACCCGATTGCCACCTCTATCTTCAATGAATTAGCCACGAACCACTCACCCTCAGATGAGGCACAAAACTACTATCCCTGAAAAGTAGACGTGACAAAATCAACTCGACCCAAAAAGATTGATCTGAGACCCGAAATCGCCCTGAACTGACGCAACTGAATGACACCCGAAGCTCGAATTGACCTGGCTCGAAAATGACCCGAGCTTTCATAGGCCCGTAACAGACCCGACCCGAAATGACTCAATCTGAAACCAACCACCCGAAAATGACCCGACAAAACATAACTTTAGGCTCCGTTTGTAAAGACATTTCAGGTACCTGTTTTGACTAAAGTAGCTTTTTTGAGAAAAATTTCAGGTAGCTTATTTTTCTGGAAGTATTTGGCCAAATAAGCTACATGAAATGAAATGCTACATAGGCTCCGTTTGGTAAAACTAGCTGAAAAGCTACCTGAAACCCGAAAAGGTAGCTGAAACCTGAAACGGTAACTGAAAAGGTAGCTGAAAATTATGACCTGAAAAAGTACCTGATTTTTATTAAAACTGTTTGGAAGACTAGCTGAAAAGGTAGCTGATATTTGGTCAAATGACGTAAAAGGACATGGCTTTTTATTGTTATCATTTATGTTTTTATTATTATTATTATTGTGTTATTGTCGTTGGCATTGTTAATAATTAGAAGAAAATGCAATTTTTTTCACTATAATTGCACAAGTCTTCAACATGTTTCAAAATGACGGAAACAATAATTAAAGTATCACGATAACGTAAAAAAAAAAATACTCCCTCCTATTCTCCATTTTGTTCCCCTTTCATAAGGGCACAAGATTTAAGGAGCTTAATAAACAACTAATAAAGGAGTAAGGTGGGGTTTGTGAATTGGAGAGAGGAATGAATAAATATGAGTTAAATATGATAAAGCAAAGTACTAATTGTTCCCTCCAAAAAGTTAACCACATTTTTTGATAGCATTAAGTGTTTGATTAAACTGTCGAAATTAGGAAAGGTAATTATCTTACAAAATCAGAATTTCTCACCCAAATTAGATAATTATACAAACCAAGGTTGTTTAACAACCATTACATATGGAGACATACCTCCATTTACCAATAATTAACTGGGTAATAAATAAAATTACATAAGATTAGTGTTTTCTTAAGTAAATACATATACTTAGGCTATATTAAACCAAAACAAAATGGCCGATAAATCTGGATTAGAGGACTTCAGATTTGATGATGGATACTCCTTTCTTTTCAGCCAATTTGGTTGTCTTTGAACCAAAACCAAAATGTCAAAATCAGCTATCCTTCAAAGCAAGTAGTCTCAATTGAAAAATTGGCACCAAATTTCAAAAAAGGAGCCAAATTTTCTCAAACATTTCATTTTTGCGCCCAAATTACTAAAACAATGTGCAAAGTTCATTAATCCTATAAATAGAAAGCTCCACATGATTCTGACTCATTTATTTGCATACATCCAAAGAACAAATTCATTACCAACTCAGAAACAAAAAAAAACAGAATCAATAAATGAAGACAAAAAATTTGGATAACTTAGAAAGAACAAGAATCACAACTTTTTCTGGAAAAAAGTTGATGGAAAACCAAAGCACGGCTCATTGCGAGGTGGCGGCACAGTTTGGGGTTTGTAGAAAGACAATAACAAACATCCGGAAAGTAGCAAAGAAAAAGATGCAAGTGGGCAAGGTATCAATGTCAACAAAGCAAGCTTAAAGGCAGGAGAATGCCTCATAGACTAACCTTTGACACTACTCAGCTAGAGAAATTGGAGATGGCCAAGAGAACCACTCAGCATGAAGTAAGTGAAGGTTTGGGTGTTAGTCAATCAACAGTTAACAGATGGGTTTCAGCAAAGCTCATTGACTCACATACAAATGCAATCAAGCCACAACTTACAGATAAGAACAAACTTGATAGGTTAATTTATTGTCTTTCACAACTTCAATATGATAAACATACCAAACAATTTGTTTTCAAAGATCAGAGTAATTTAGTTCATATAGATGAAAAATGGGATTTTATAACAAAACCTAGTCAAAGGTTTTATGTTGGTAAAAAAGAAAGAAGACCTCATAGATCTTGTCAATCAAAAAGATTCATAAGTAAGGTTATGTTTATGTGTGTTGTATAAAGACCAAAATATGGTCCAAACAAAGAAGTACTTTGTGATGGGAAACTTGGTATATGGCCATTTGTAATGGATGTACCAGCTAAAAGGAATTCAAATAATAGTGTGGCTGGCACATTAGAAACCAGGTGTATAGAATCTATCACTAAGAAAGTAACCAAAGATATGCTGATTAACAAAGTGCTACCTACTATCAAAGCAAAATGGCCTGCTAATTATAGTGAAAATATCCTCATACAGCAGGATAATGCAAGACCTCATATAACAAATAGGGATGAAGATTTTAGAAAGGTTGCTTCAGCAGATGGGTGGAATATAAAGTTTACTCATCAACCACCAAATTCCCCTGATTTAAATGTACTTGATTTGGGTTTTTTTAGAGCAATTCAGTCTCTACAGCAAAAAAAGAAGTCAAATGTTTTAGATGAACTAGTTCACAATACCATGAAGGCATTTGAAGAGTTAGATGTGGTGAAGCTTAACTATGTTTTTATCACATTGCAGACATGCATGTTAGAAATTATGCCACTTAAAGGTGGCATTGATTATCCTATACCTCATATGCACAAAACTAAACTAGCAGCACAAGGTTTACTACCTGAATATTTAACTGCTCAGACTGAATTGGTTAACCAGTGCATAAGATATGTACAAAATGTTGGTCATGGAAGCTCTATTAGTGATTTAGTGGATTCAATTACTAGTACAGGTGAAACTTCAGGTGTACAGGCAAATCAGAATGAAGAAGAAGCGATCGCTCCCAAAGTAATCCCCAACAGGTGAAACTCGTATCTGTTGGTAACATTACTTTGAAAGCTTTACTCATCCTAATGCGAGTCAAAATGAAGAAGGCGGACAAGAGTTATACATTGACATGTGTGCGATTGATTCAGAAAGAGCAAACTGGTTGTAGTAATGCCCCAATAGGTGGAAATGTACCTGTTGGTAACATTACTCAACAATTTGCTCCTCTTAATACAGTTACAAATGAAGATGGCAGACCAGAGTTGTACACTAACATATGTGCAGGTTATTCAAACCAGTAATAGAAGAAGTGTGAAGCAAGTTTTTGAGTACAACAGTCAAAGTTGAAGCAAGCAGAAATCAGACAGATTAGAATCAGGTAAGGTTTTGCAGAAAACAGAGGCATGCAGTATGATACGTGCATTTTATATAGTCTTTTTAGCCTATTTTATGCACGTATTTCTATGTTATTATCGTTGTTTATTGCTACGAAATGCCCCGAATATGCTACTTTGGTTTGTTCTGTCTTATTTGCAGGAATGAACCAGAAAGTAATGAAATCAAGCCTTTTACCGTCCGTTTAGCATGCATTTGAAGGAAGAGTGAATTTGGAGCAAGAATGTAGCTATTTTGGGATGCGCAAAGAAGAAAGATAGCTAGGCGAGCAAGGGAAGAACTTCAAATTGCTAGTGCCTACTTTGGAGAGCCATATCTCTAGTTCTACAACTGATATTCAGGTGATTCCAATTGGAGATGAAATTTTGTCCTCTTAGCTTTCCAACGCCACCGGAATCGCCCTGTTTGACCAAGTAACGAAGAAATGGCAGCCGTTTGAAGTTCAGTGCGCAAAGCAGGAAAAGTACTCGATCGAGTAGATAAATCACTCGATCGAGTACTAGCTACAGCGAGAAGGTTATTGTCGAGTATGATTAGATTTATTCTTATGTTTATCTTATATCTAGTTAATAATAATACTACTTAGTATAAATAAGATAGTTTTAGACCTAATAGAGATATCATTCATTCCATGGACTTGGGGGAGGCAGAGGAACACGTTACTACTCTCCCTCTTCTCCTCTCTTATTTTTAACATACACTGTTTACTTTGCTCTTTTTCTTTCTTCCGGATCTATTTGAGTAATTAATTCTTTCCCTTTCTTTTCCTCTTTAATTTATGCTTATGATTATTGTTCTCCCTTTATTTCTTGTTTTCCCTTTAATTATGTCTAGCTAAATCCCGTAGTGTGTTAGGATTAGGGAAGCCGTGGTAGCAATGTTTTAATTGACTTTCTCTGATTAGCCTTGCGATAGGAATTGTATTAGGCAATTTAATTGTTATCCGGTCGAATGAATGCATGCAGGAGACCATAAATCTAGTTAACCCCGACCTGGATCGAAAGATTAGAAGGGAAGACTTGCTTAATTACAATAGGGTATTGCAGTGAGGGCGAAAGTTAAGCTGTTTACGCTCTAGGGCGGTTTAAGGACCGAAAGGTGACGACCATAGCTCTTCTTATCAATAGTCTAATCACTTTAGTATTACCGATAGTATAGCTGCCACGGTAGACCGACTCCTAGCATATTTCCTTCCCTCTATTGTTAATTTCTTCTATTTTTATCTCTCTTTCCTTAGTCTCTTTAGTTCAGTTGAAATAATCAAAACCCCTTGAAAAATTCATAGACGAGATAAGACACTTAGAACTCCCTACCTTCCTGCGGATCGACCCTTACTACCGCTTGCTAGTTGTAGTTTGGAATTTATAAATATTATTTTTGGTACTCACTTGACAATATCAAATTTTGGCGCCGTTCTTGGGAGGCAGCGTAGTTTTATTTGTTTTTATTTAGTTTATTTCTTGTCTCAAGGAGCTTCGGTTCCTTGAGACCGTTATTATGTCTTTCGTTCTTCTCTTTCCGCAGGAAGAGAACGAAATTTTTGGTACTTATTTAGCCAGGTTTTTGGAGTGGCTCGAGCCCCAGACGAGATGCATTTTCCGAACTCCAATTGTCTTTGGACTATCTTCCGGGGTATGAATGACCCTACGCGAGCATACCTAGAATCTATTGGTAAGTGGGATTTCGATGGAATCCCCGTAAATGAGGTATTAGAATTCTTTAATTGGTTTGCTGCTGAATCTCTTAAACCCAACTTTTCTCTTCATGTTGACTCAAATGAGGGGGTGGGTGAGACCTTAGAAACCAATCTAGGAAATGCTGACGGAGACATAGAGGAGACCATTAGCGTGGTTGACAATCCTTTTTATGAGGATAGTCTAGAACCCCTTTATGATTCTTGTAATGTTAGTGAGGACGATTTGGAGGCTCTCTTTGAGAACCTCCATCTTGACGAGTCTAGCGATGAGGAGAGTGACAGTCTAGAGGCTAAATGGGATACTTATGATGATATCGATGATGAGCCCATTTTAGGAGACCCCATTGACCCATTTGACTTTACCGCCCCATGCATTTGGGACGATTATCCACCTTCTCCCTTAGTTGACCAGACTCCTCCACCTCACGCTCATACCCGTCCCGAGCATCTTAATTCTACTCGCGTTATTTTTGAGTTAATTGCTCTGAGCTCTCTAATTTTCCACCGCGGATAATTTGAGCTTTTATATCCCGCCCTTAGCCGGAGGGCGAATTACTTTGTGAATGATTTTAGGAGCTATCATAGGAAATTTGTTAGGCTTAAATGTTATTATATTTCAATTTCCTATGATATTACTATATTATGGTGCTACTTACGGTTTTGTGTAGCACATGCGCGTAAGTTTGACAAGTTCTTTGCGAGCTTTGAGTTTTGCTTTGATTGGGTTCAATTGGAGTAGTTGGCTGAAAAAAAGAGGTCGAGCCGGGACCATGCGAAACTAGCGCTACCCGGGAGGCAACCCGGAGATTTATTTTTAGTTGTTTTTCAAACATTGCATTTTATTTCAGTTGTGTGTAATAATTGGTCTTCGTACCATAGACTATATCAGTATGCTTGCTTTGTTAGTTTTGCGGGCTGTTTTTGTTGCGTCTTTTGCAGGAATATACTAAGGATCACTCGATCGAGTACTTTTTGTACTCGATCGAGAGCTTTTCCTGCTGATTTTACTCGATCGAGTGAAATTTCTACTCGATCGAGTACCTGCAAAAAAAAAAAAAAAAAAAAAAAAAAAAAAAAAAATTTTTTTTTTTTACTCGATCGACCACTATTCCACTCGATCGACCACTATTCCTCTCGATCGAGCTGTTTGGACGCCCATTGCTTGGATTAGCTTCTTGTGACGATGTTTCCGGGCCTTTAGCAACCTCCCATTTCATGGTCGGTTTGGGGAGGTCCCTTATTTCGCGTATCCTGTGAGTTTTCCGTATTTACTCTCTTTCTCCTTCAGTTTGCATTTCCTTTCCATGTTTTGGTACAATGGGGGCATTGTACAGTTTGGTTTGGGGAGGTTATGCATCCATATCTGTGTCTGCATATTGTCTTTATTGCATTTCTGTTGTCACGTTTAATTTCCGTTTGCATTGTTGTTTATTCTTATTAAAATTCAAAAATTCCCTAAAAATTAAAAAATTCAAAAAATTCAAAAAATATTCACGTTTATTTTTGCATATAGGTTGCGTCGGAACGGTAAATTTCCGTGATGAAATTGCACTATAACTTGTCTTTTTGCTTGAGCCTTGCACTTTCATTGATAGTTATTAGCTTTGTCATACGCATAATCTACGAGTTTCTGTTCAAATATAGTATTTGTTTAGACTTGACTGATAAATTGGCAAACTACTTAATAAATTCGAGTTTTTTAGAGCCCATAACTGGTGACATTCATGACCAGTTCATTAGGAATTGAGAGTAGTACTCCTTGCATAGCATGTTCGTCTCTTTTGCACTTTTATGACATTCAATTTCTTGTCAAATGCACATATTCGGGTTTGTGGTTGGTGTCACATGCAGGGAGGTGTTTGAAATTTCCCTTTCCTTATATTTTTCAGCCATTTAGCTCCACATTAGCCAAAACTTGCCTTTTTGACCCATTAGCTACATTCCAAATTAAGTCTGCCTAGTCAAGCTAGTTTAGTATGTTCTTTTGTGGTATGATTTTCCGTCTGCAGTTGGCCCATGTGTATTTTGTTTGGAGTTGGTGGAGAATAAAGGAAGGGAGTATGAAAAAAAAAAGTATTGAAAAAGAAAAAAATAAAGAGAAGAAAACGTGAAAGTGAAAAAAAAAAAAGAAAAACCAAGGGCTGGAAACGTGATACAGGATGAAAGAAAGGAAGAAATGAAAAGAATTGAAAAAAAAAGGGATGAGAAAGACGTGAATAAAGAAAAAAAAAAAAAAAAAAAAGGAAAAAAAATCAAATATCACGTTCACGGGAAAGAAACCGAGGAGGCAAAGTTTGGAAATTTTTTGAGGTGGTTTGATTTTTGAGTCCGTCTGTGCCTATTTCTATCTTGTGACGGTCTCACTCCTCCGTTTTATTCATATTTTTTGAGGAGATAGTGTTTTTGGATAGTGAGTTTTGTGCCAAAGAAGGGCACTTGTGTTTATTTCTTAGTCAGTTGAGATTCGGACGGTCTTATATGGTCCTGTTTAGGAACTAGCTTGACGCTTTTACCTCCACATTACCATAACTTGTTTTGCCTTTTCTCACCTGAACCTCACTATTCCCATATTATTTGTAAGCCCTCGGTTGTGACGGACATTATTGGTTGGAGTGTGTGCATTAGTACTTGAATTGTCTTTCATTTTTGTTGCATGCATGCTATGTAGGTCGCGATTAGGTGAGTGGACTCCCTTTCTTCTCTCTTTTACATATAAACATTCACCCTTTGCTTCATGAGAGAAGAGTGACCACGAGAGAGTCCGATTTTGTTGGTCTTGCAAGGTCGATAGGTTGGCTATATTTACGAACGACTTATAATTCGTTTGCGTACTGACTGCTTAGCTTAAACTGTTAATCTTTGTTGCATTAAATTGGTTCAAGTAGACAAGTTAAGCTAGCTCTGAGTTATTTTTCCGTTCCATTAGCATATAGTTTTGAGTTTACTCGAGGGCGAGTAAAGGTTTGGTTTGGGGAGATTTGATACGTGCATTTTATATAGTCTTTTTAGCCTATTTTATGCACGTATTTCTATGTTATTATCGTTGTTTATTGCTACGAAATGCCCCGAATATGCTACTTTGGTTTGTTCTGTCTTATTTGCAGGAATGAACCAGAAAGTAATGAAATCAAGCCTTTTACCGTCCGTTTAGCATGCATTTGAAGGAAGAGTGAATTTGGAGCAAGAATGTAGCTATTTTGGGATGCGCAAAGAAGAAAGATAGCTAGGCGAGCAAGGGAAGAACTTCAAATTGCTAGTGCCTACTTTGGAGAGCCATATCTCTAGTTCTACAACTGATATTCAGGTGATTCCAATTGGATATGAAAGTTTGTCCTCTTAGCTTTCCAACGCCACCGGAATCGCCCTGTTTGACCAAGTAACGAAGAAATGGCAGCCGTTTGAAGTTCAGTGCGCAAAGTAGGAAAAGTACTCGATCGAGTAGATAAATCACTCGATCGAGTACTAGCTACAGCGAGAAGGTTATTGTCGAGTATGATTAGATTTATTCTTATGTTTATCTTATATCTAGTTAATAATAATACTACTTAGTATAAATAAGATAGTTTTAGACCTAATAGAGATATCATTCATTCCATGGACTTGGGGGAGGCAGAGGAACACGTTACTACTCTCCCTCTTCTCCTCTCTTATTTTTAACATACACTTGTTACTTTGCTCTTTGTTCTTTCTTCCGGATCTATTTGAGTAATTAATTCTTTCCCTTTCTTTTCCTCTTTAATTTATGCTTATGATTATTGTTCTCCCTTTATTTCTTGTTTTCCCTTTAATTATGTCTAGCTAAATCCCGTAGTGTGTTAGGATTAGGGAAGCCGTGGTAGCAATGTTTTAATTGACTTTCTCTGATTAGCCTTGCGATAGGAATTGTATTAGGCAATTTAATTGTTATCCGGTCGAATGAATGCATGCAGGAGACCATAAATCTAGTTAACCCCGACCTGGATCGAAAGATTAGAAGGGAAGACTTGCTTAATTACAATAGGGTATTGCGGTGAGGGCGAAAGTTAAGTCATTTTTACGCTCTAGGGCGGTTTAAGGACCGAAAGGTGACGACCATAGCTCTTCTTATCAATAGTCTAATCACTTTAGTATTACCGATAGTATAGCTGCCACGGTAGACCGACTCCTAGCATATTTCCTTCCCTCTATTGTTAATTTCTTCTATTTTTATCTCTCTTTCCTTAGTCTCTTTAGTTCAGTTGAAATAATCAAAACCCCCCAGAAAATTCATAGACTGAGATAAGACACTTAGAACTCCCTACCTCCCTGTGGATCGACCCTTACTACCGCTTGCTAGTTGTAGTTTGGAATTTATAAATATTATTTTTGGTACTCACTTCGACAGGTATCACAGTAAATATAAGATGAAGCAGATCAGAATCAGACAACTTTTTGCAGCAAACAAAGGCATGCAGTAAATATAAGATGAAGCGGTCGAATCGGACAACTTTGCGTGACAAACAAAGGCATGCGGTAAATATAAGATGAAGCGGTCGAATCAGACAACATTTTGGATGCAACAATGCAAGATGAAGTAACCAGTAATCAAACAGACCCAAATCAGACAATTTTTTCGTCCTAAAATAGAACTTTGCACATGTTTATTTAGTTTATTGGGTACATTTGTTTGAATGAAATGTTAAAGGTAAGACTGTTGTTATCGTAAGACTACTGTTATCAACATTTGGAATGGTAAAATAACAAAACCAGAATACATAACCATTGCATAGCCTCGTCACATTCTGTGGTGGCGTAATGCACTGATTATGTATTCTTAGACTGAGTAATGCTCTCATAAATATCATTGAGCACTAACTTAGATAAAAGGAGTATATTTAATCCATATTTTTTTTTATCATCATTAGTCATTTTCAAATCCCAACTTATAAGAAAAACAAAAAAAAATTGAGAATAAGAGATAGAATTAGACCTTCCAGCAGGCTAATACTGTGATTCAGGGACAAAAGTATCCATATCCCCATAGCTATCAAGAACAACATCACAAGAATCAGGTATGGCCTGACTGTAACCAGCAAAATCATAAGAATCATCCAACTCATCCGCAATAACATCATGTCCCTTCATCCCCTCACCATCTTCAAGATCAAAGGCGAACTGAGGCATAATTTTTGAAAGCTGCATCATAACACAACGACGATACTCTGGGCTTTCACGCCGCTCCTTCATCTTCTTCATCCTGCGCTCAACATCAATCCTAATAATTTCCGCCATCTCTTCCCGAGCTTTCTCAAATTCATCTTTCCCAGATTCAATCACAGAATCAAAACAATCCTCATCATCCCTAACATAATCATCACAAATGTTGAACAAACAAGGACCGTCTTCATGATCGGAGTTAAGATAACTCAGATCTGAAGAAAAATTAAAAAAAAAATTCAAATTTATGGCGATTGAAGAACAAATCCATCGACATGATGAAAGATTTAGGGAAAAGAGAGAGGTAAATATGAGATCATTCATGAGGAGGTTGAATAGAAGTGAAGGAGACGACTGATGGTGAGAGGAGATGAGAGGAATGAAGAGAGAGAGTGAGGGTGTGATAACAATGGCGGAAGAGAGAGGTTGAGATTTAGGGTTTTCTGATTAGAAGCCCTAAATATGGCGGGAGGGATTAGGGTTAGTGGGTAATTGGGCTGGGTTAGTTAGTTGATTAGGATTAGTGTTAATGGGTTGGGCTAATTGGGGTGGGTTAGTGTTTGGGTTAGTACAAATTTGGGTGGCATAAAATGTAAATACAAAAAAGAAACAAGGATAGAATGGTAAATGTATAGGTAAAAAACTTACCAAAATAGGAAAGGGGAAGAAAACCTGAATAATCCGTTTTAGGAAATAGGGAACAAAATGGAGAATAGGAGGGAGTATCAAACAGTATATCAAAAAAATGTATTTTATGTATACGAAGTAAGTTTTCTATTAAACCATACATAAAAATAGTTAATTAAATTGCACCCTAAATTAAAGTATTGATATTATCACGGACGCTTTTCATTTCCGTAAAAACTACTTAATTGGGTTTATTTGAGATCATAATATAAAAAATAATAATATTGGAGTAATATATAAAAAGTTGAAGGGTAAAAAAGGTAAGCAAAATACAATCAGGTATTCATTTCAGGTACCTTTTTTTGCTATAAAATGCTACTTGCCAAACGCGTTCAAGAAAATAAGCTACCTGAAATTTTTGTGAAAAAAGCTACTTCGATGAAAAAAGGTACCTGAAAAGCGCTACCAAACAGAGCATATGGTTCTGTTATGCTCTGTTTGGTAGCGCATTTCACATTTCACATTTCAGGTACCTGATTCTTGGTAATATTACTTTTTTACCCTTTCAATTTATAATATATTAAATAATTATTATATCCTTTTACGTCATTTTACCAAAATAAGTTATCTTTTCAGTTAGTTTGCCAAACGATTTTTTGTATAATCAGTCACCTTATCAGCTCCTAATTTTCAGTTACCTTTTCAGGTTTCAGGTAGCTTTTCAGTTTCGAGGTACCTTTTCATGTTTCATCTACCTTTTCAGGTCGTTTTGCCAAACAGAGCCTTAATAACTTTAATTGACCCCAAAACAATTGAAATTCATTTTTTTTCTCTTAATCATTGACCCGATAATGACCCAACCCGAAATAACTTAAGTCGCTTGACCCGAATCAGACCCGACCAACAAACCCGAAATAGATCCATACCACGAAATGACCCACCACGACCCGAACTAACCCGAAAATTTGAAAAACACGAAATAAACCGATTCGAAATGACTTAATTCGAACTTGACCTGTTTGCCGATCTACTCAAAAGTTGATCCAAGGATTTAATATTTTAATGTCACATTATTGTCACCACAGTGACACAGAACAAGCACGAGTAATCTAGATCAATTGTTTTTACTCTTTTGCATTATATCCAAAGAATCTCATTTCGAAATTTTCTTTGCTCATCTCATTAATTCTAGTAAGATCCTTGACACTTGGCGTTATTTTAAATTGGAGAAATTACCAGATTAAGAACGATCGGATTTCATAATTGGATTTTTCTAAAATATGGCATTGAAATCTGAAAATTTGATTTATTATTTCAATTTTCCATAATAGTTATTGTTAAACTTTTCTTTTAAGAACTATTAACATGTACCCTGAGAACACATTTTAGAAAACCGTTCATAATTTTAATTGCTTTTACACTAGTGGAATATACAAGTCACGATTAGAATTATGGCATGACTGCATGAATGTAAATGGCTGCTAACTCACATTATAGAAAACACAAAAGCCATCTCCCTTTATTGCTTTAAGATTCTTCAAACACAAGAGTTGCCTCATCACATGATCTTCGACTCAATATAAAAAGGCCAATCAAGTACTCATGAGGTAACACAAGTTTCCCGTTGGTATCTCTCGACGAATATATTTATCTTAAAATTAAAATGAATTAAATATATATTGAAAATATTACGTTATATTGTAATATACTGTAATTGGAATAATATTAATATTATAAAGTAGATTATGCTACTATCATTAGAAGATACGATTATTATCTTCATATCTTTGGTCTAGTATAAAGGATATCATTGTAACACGAATGAATATCAATAATACGACAATTACCCTTATGCAATTCTCCCCTCTCGATTTCTAATAAAATATCACAATTTTTTTGTCCCAGGGTATTACAATGTTGTCTCATCTATCTTATTTGACCTATTTACAAATATGACCGTGTTAAACGAAAATTTACACAATTTTTTGTTTCGGTTTGAATAAATACGTCCTACCGATAATTTTTGGAAGTTTTTTTTTAGGGTTAAAAATTGGTGATATGATCTCCTTTAATTTGTATTTTTAGTTTCAGGAGTTAGAATTCAAATCCGTACTCACTTATATAAAAGATGAGAGTTAAGTCGAATTTTGGTCCAATGAAACGTTATGGTCTATGGACATGATTTACGCACGACATAGAAAAGTGTTGTGTAATCTGCAACGAAATTGCTGACATGTTTGTGTTAATCGTTGTAATAATGTGCGAGCTACATCAGAAATTCAGAATAACGAAGATGGACCAATTAGTGGCTAGATTACCTTAAGGCTTAAACTAATCAACAATTATGTGTTTTGATAGGAGAAGTTGTCACTACCAAACACGCTAAGCCACCCATAATGAGATAATTAGTCACATATCACTAATGTAACTAATAATTGTATATTTTTGACCCTGCTAAATGATGTCATTCGGCTCAATGAATTTGTTAATTAGCTAAATTGGTAGGTTACTAAAATGAAAATTTAGACAAATACTATATTCTTTAGCAGTCTTAATTTTTGATAAAGTGAGAGAGTTGTAATAGGTTTGTACAAATCGGTATAAGAAAATATCAGATTTCAATACTATCAATACTATATATTAATTCCAGAAACCAAGGGACTTCAATGTAATTAAAGAAAGTTATACAAATTAATTATACTATATAGTTTTTAATCACTAGCACCGTGTGATGGACCCGATTAAAGGATCTCAATGCAAATATTATATATTTTGGGTTAAAATTAAATTATATAAAAGCTTGATAATTTTCCTAAACATTTGTAAGAGACTAAAACATGGTCAATTTCCTTAAAACAAAATAATTAATTAACATGGTCAATTTCCTTAAAACAAAATAATTAATTAAGATGGTCAATTTCCTTAAAATAAAATAATTAATTAAAATGGTCACTTTCCTTAAAATAAAATAATTAATTAGTATAAACATGCACACGTATGGTATTAATTATTATCATCATAAAATTATATATTAAATTTAAAATCTATGCAATTTTATTAAACTTTATAGTTTATTAGATGTATAGAGATGTTAATTATTTAACATACAAAAATATAATATAAATAGGTTATAAATAATTCAAGTTAGATTCCATAATATATAATATTGCATAATTCTTTCGATTTGATTTAATGCATATATGTAATATATTTATATAAATATATAATCCTCTTAAAATTGCATGCCTAAGTAGTATACGTAATTTCGTCAATAAAAAAAGAATTGTAGTAACATTGGATATAGTTATATGATAATAATCACTCATTTGAATAGTAAAGGTAACAATATTATCAGCGATATTAGTGAAAGTGGTAGAAACAACAACGGGAGTAGTGAAATAATCAATATTAATGCGGCAATAGTGAAAGTAACAATAATTACGGCGGGAGTAGTGAAATTATCAATATTAATGCGGCATTAGTGACAGTAACAATAATTACGGCGGGAGTAGTGAAAGTAACAATGATTACGGGCAAGTAGTGAAATGTTAATAATATTGTTTCATTAATAAAAGTAAAATATCAATAGCGGGAGTAGTGAATTTGCCTCAAAATTTATTTTATCGTAACTTTAGGATATGTCATAGAAAAATAGATTAATGATAAATTTATGGGTTATGCAACTTTAAGTAATTTTATTTAATGAAAAAAAAAATTAATGGTAAGTAGAGGTAGCCCGGGCGAAGCCGGGCACCAATACTAGTATATATTAAATCTAGAACTCAAGGGACTTCAATGTAATTAAAGAAAGTTATACAAATTAATTATATTATATAGTTTTAAATCATTAGCACCGTGTGATGGCCCGATTAAGGGATCTAAATGCAAATATTATATAGTTTGGGTTAAAATTAAATTATATAGTAGCTTGGTAATTTTCCTAAACATTTGTAGGTGACTAAAACATGGTCAATTTCCATAAAATAAAAAAATTAATTAAGATGGTCAGTTTCCTTAAAATCAATACATATATATAAAATAGGAACTTTTCGAGCGATATTAGAGAGTCCAACATATTAGAGAGTCCAACTTTTTAGAAATACTAACAATAGTAGATTTCGAAACAAATTTACTAAAATTATCCTATAAAACTATCCAAATATAGGTAGATCAAATATATTTTAGTAAAATTATCCTAATATAAGTAGATTACAAATATCAAATAGATAACAGACAATTATAATAGGCCAAGTTATCATTTTTAATTAAGCATAAACTTTTCGAGCATATTAGAGAGTCCAACTTTTTTAGAAATCCTAACAAGAGTATATTTCGAAACAAATTTACTAAAATTATCCTAATAAAAGTAGATTTCTTAATATTCAAAACAAGATTTAATAAAATTTTAGCGATATTAGAGAGTCCAACTTTTATTTAAAACAAAATTTAATAAAATTATCCTAATATAAGTAGATCAAATATATTTTAGTAAAATTATCCTAATATAACTAGGTTACAATTATCAAACAGATAACAGAGAATTATAATAGGCCAAGTTATCATTTTTATTTTTCTCACACTTATGGTCTCATACATTTGTAGTTTGTATTCCCGCATCAAAATTCAAGAAGCTGATGGATAAATAATGAATTTATTTGATTAAAGTGTTATGGTAAGATGATGTAGTTCGTAGTTACACGAAGTATACACTACGATTACTTCATCAAAATATAATCACAAAATAATTATTGGAGTGTGTATATAAATCATACATGCCTCGATACACATGCATTCAAGTGATCAATACATATAAAATAATTCACCGATCTATATATGTTACTCCCTCCCTCCTGGTCAATAGTTTACAATTACTTTATACATGATTATTAAGGTAATGAGAGAGGAATGGGTTTATAATTATTAAAAAAACAAAAGAAACTCGAAATGAGAAGGAAATAAAATGGTCCTCACCCACATGAGTTTGTTTATTTACTAGAAAAGAAAAGTGTCAACTATTTGACTGATTCACCTTAAATAGGAAAGTGTAAACTATTTTTTCATTAATTTATACTATATAAGAATGTGTAGACCATTAGATCGTAGAGGAACAAAACTGAAAATAACCGAAGTAAAATTTGGTGGTTTGAACAACTTAAAGCTTGCAGCAACTCATAGTATTATTCGTATATGATCAACTGATGATCAATTGTAATCTAACCATTACATAATATTGATTTCTTCTTAGATTCATTTTGCAAGGATAAAATTATACTTAATGCACAATTCTTCTGAACTTAAACACGGAGAACAAAAAAATTAATTACAATAATGCAGAAAATCAAAACTTTTTTTAACCATTTAGAGTTTGAGTGTTGGACTCATGGAAATTTGGAAAGATTAAAAGAATAATAGTAGGTGGTACTCTAAATACACAATGTAACTAATTATATTAATAACATACAAAGTACTTATCATATACTATATCTCAGATTTCATTAGTCATAGTAAAATTGAAAAGTTAACTGAAACCTAAAAAGAATAGCTTAAAAGGTAACTGAAAAGTAGGAGTTGATAAGTTATCTGATTAAATAAAAAGTGTTTGGAAAACTAAACAAAAGGTAGTTATTGTTTAGTAAAATGACATAAAAAGACTTAGTAAGTACTCCATATTTAATATTTTAAATTGAAGGATTAAAAATAAGAAACAAGTAACTTATTACTCATAAGCTACTCTTATTTTGGTAAATAATTTATCTACCAAATACTTATAAGAAATTAAGATGAGTGAAATTTTGGTCAAATAAGCTTAAGCTTATTTCTTAGAAACAGAGCTTAAATATGAGATTTTTCATAATCTCCCGACCTTATTCATGTCAAATTAATTTCTTATTTATGTCCGCCCATATTTACTTGCTTTTGAGCCTATTGTTAGGAGTTGATCTCAAGGTCATTTTAATTTTATAAACTTGATTGATAGAATAAATAACTATTGGTTCAGAATAAATATTAGCAATTAGACATTATAACACAAATTACAAATATACTCTATAATAATCACGAGGAACAAAATAATAAGCAATTGGTTCAAAATAAATAAACGTTAGCTTTTTACACGAGAATAAAAATTGTTAGCTCTACAATAAGACGAAGCAAATTTGATAAAAAGGGAAAATCTATCGCAAGTGTCCAATTATGTCGCATTTGTCTTGGATGCAGCGAATATAAATAAAGTTTTAGGCTCAAAATGAATTTTAAATGATGAAAACCATGAGTGTTAGACATGGGTAAAAATATTATGAGAATTATTTGAGAAAGTTATAGAATAAACGAGTAAAGATCTCCACAAGTTGAGTCGGTTATAGTTTGGAAACTTTTTACCCGCGACAGGAATTATGACAACTAGGGAGCATGTAACTTTGGAGCTTGTGTCCTCCACAAATTAGTGTGATAACATTTGTAAATCTCTTACAGGTTCACAAGGGTATACTTCGTATATTTAATCAGTTGATTAACGTTTACCTAATAACGGTTGGCTTGCTAGAAAGTTTGACGCTATTATCATACAGATGACGGTGATCAACTGGTCCCTAAAGGTCACACATATAGGATGTGTTTGAGAAATGTGGTTATAGAAATATAATCATATTGATGCCCAAAATGACTAAAAAGTTAGTCAATGTGTTGATGAGATAATTATTTAATGAAAATTAAATAATATTAGTTGAAACGAATTAACTGTCAATTCGTAAATCTATACAATATAGTTAAAAGCCTACTTAAAGCATTTAATTTAATCCACGTGTAATTTTTCTATTGGTTAATAATAATACAATTATATTAATTACTTCATTATCTAACTAAAAGTAAGTAATTATCTAACTAAAAGTAATCTCTAAATACCATGTGTTACATGCTTATAAAATACAAACAAAATAAAAAATATTAGTGGCAAACACAAAAAATAAATTAATACAAACTCTTTATTTTCTTCTCATAAATTTGGTATTAGTCTACCTATTCATTTAACTTTTTTTTTTCTTTTATTTAATTGATGGTCTTTTGGTTTTTCCTCACAATTATTATACTTTGTCTTTATTTCATCAAAAAAATTTATCTCCCCCTTAGTTCACACAACATTCTTCTTCTCTCAAATAAATTATTGAAATTAATTAGAAAATTAATTACAAAAATTTCCTTATATAAATATTACAATAATCGTATTTTTCATTTTTATCCAAAAAATTGGTAGGTAACGTATGCATATATAACCAATTGAATTATTTAACTTTTTTTTTTATTATTATGTTTTGAATTAATTAATAGTTAGAATCTAATTTAATTATTATTTTTTTGTTTGTATTAAAATTGCAGAAGGATGACATACTCACATATCAAAAACATTGCATGAAATTTGGAAATAATGGTTATGAAACTTCTTTGCAATTATCTTTTGACTTGAATATATTTTTCATTTTCAATGAGTTTTCCTTTTCTTATTATTATTATGATGTATGTGCAATATCAAATTGTAGTATGAATCTCTAATTATTGGTGACATGTTACATTATATATTCCAATCCTTGGGATATTAATTGACAAATTTTGTAAATTGTACTAAATTATCTTATACCCTTTCGTGCACTTTATTAGTTTCCCGTGTACTCTTCAACTTGTATTTTGTCAATCAGGTTATAAATCAAATATCTTAGTCGACAAACAGATTATAAATCAAATGTCTTAACGGAAGTGTTGAAGTTATATGATCAAAGGATATAAATCGAATCTTTTAATGCGGATCAAGGTAAATATTTTGCATGGTTTTTAATTGAAATCCGATGATCATTCTCCAGTCCATTGTTCCATTTTGAATGCTTTCAAACTTTTAAATCGTTTTTTTGTTTTCCATCAAATATTTTCTTCTAGCACTCTCAATATTTCTTCGAGAAATGTTTACTTTTTTTGTTTTCTCATAATCAATTGTTACGAATATTTTTTAATTATCACCCCATTTCTCTTTTTTTTTTGTCCATTTTTATATTATCACCCTTTTTCTTTAATTTCTACTTTGGGACGTACTTTTTACCAAATGTTTCTTATAACGTTTTTTAAAAATTACAAAATAATGTCATCGTTTAAGGGTAAAATTCTCACATTACTCCACCAATTGCAAACTTTTTCCTTTTATTTTCAATTGCTTTTTATCTTTTCTTAATATTAATTATTTCACATGTAACATTTCGTGTTTGTTATGTTAAATACTGTGTCAAAAGCGTGTGTTAACCGTGTTAGAATGGCATGACGTCGTACGATATGCAATACCCTTATAAGGTTTGGGTACGGGAGCGAACTTCGGGACGAAGTTCATTTTAAGGGGGGAAGACTGTAATACCCCGTATTTTATATAATTAATTAAACGGATATTATTATATATTATTTATTATTATACATTTTATATTACTAATTATGTCGGGTTAATTGTCAGTCGAGAATTATGTTAAGTTATCGAGCTAAGTTAATTAAGACGGGTTTAAAAGGAATTCGAAATGTGAGCCAACCCATTTACCCTCGACCCATTTGAGTTGGCCCAATAGCATGTTCAGCCCAATTAACCCTAAACCCTAAACCTAATTAACCTAAACACTACCCAAATCCCTCCCTCAACCCGCCTCCCTCACGCCTCCCTCTTTCATCAGCTTCCACATCAACTTTCACGCATAGAGAGAGAAAGAGAGAGTGAGCCTGGGTGTTGAAGGCGCAGCAGGGAAGGGGTAGGGGCTATTGTCGACGACTGTGGGTGGCCGTGGTGGCTGTTGTGGCGGCGGAAAGGTAAGTACTCAACCCATTTCCTCTGTTTTAGTATTGATGTCGGGTTTTGGTTGATTGTTTGGTGTCTTATATTGGCGTCTATGGTAGTTGTTGACAGGGTATAAGGGTAGTGTGGTGAGAGACGAGTGACGTGGTGGTTGTTGGGGGTGGTTATGGGTGGTGGTAGTGGTTGTGAAAGGCGGCTTTGACGGGGGGTAGCAACGAGTTTATGTATGCAGTTTCAGGCGAGTTTAGGTGGTTAGGATTGGGGTGGCGCCACCGTGGACTCGGGGGAGGTCGAAACGGCGACGCCACTGTGTCTGGGTGCGGGGCTTGACGACGAGCAGAATGGTGGTGGTAGGATAGGGTGTCGTTGATAGCAGTGGTGGCGATGGGGTTGAAAAAGAGGGTTGTTGGTGGCGGCAACCTCTGCTAGGGTGGTGTTGGCAGCCCTGGTTCGACTCGCCGGCGGCAGTCGACCAGGCTGGTGCCGGTGGTTGGTGGTGGGGTCGTGTTGGGGAACGTGTCTGGTGGTTGACACGGCCTCGTGGTGGCGCGTGGTGGCGGGTGAGCGCGTGGGAAGGGGTAGTGTTGATAACGGGCTGTTTTGATTTCGAAACGGGTTTTTGTCATTGTTTAATCATTAGAATTTGTTAAGTTATCGCATGCTTAATTAATTAATCTAATTCCGAGTTATTAATTAATTAGAGACGGGTTTGAGTCGGGATGTTTGAGTTGTTTAAAGTTTGATTCGGGTATTTCTTAACCGTATAATTCGTTTAATCTTTTATTTATCATATTAGTTATTTAATTTAATCCCCGAATCGTTTAAATAATTAGAGATGGATTTTGAGTCGGGACTGGTTAAAGTGGAAAGTTACTATATCGGGAAAGTTTCTATTTTGGGAGATTGCTATATTTAGTAGTTAGTAATTATAAATATTATAATTGTTTTAGGTGACGGATTCGTGAAGGATCGATAATCAGATTTGTTGCTTTATTTTCTGGACTGCTTGAACTACTTAATTGGAATTGCTGGCACCTTGAGGTAGGGAAATACACTTGACCTCTTATCGTTGTTGTTGAATTGTGTTGACTTGATTCGTGGATTGTTGATTTACGTTATGATTCATATACGAGAAGGTGATTGACTGAATTGATCGTGTTGAGTATGTTATCACAACATTCGGTAGCTGGCATGATTTCATTCATTAATATACATATTACGTTGCGTTATTACTGTTGAGCATTTCATATGCATTGGAGTTGGAGGATGGTGTAGGAGTGACGATGTTGAGATACGATGTGAGTTGTGATAAGGCCCAGGGCGGGTTCTGCAGACTTGCCCTGGTGTCCTCAACAAGCGAGTGGCGGATCGGCTACGGTCGATATATATAGTCTACCGGGGATCGGTATGGCTGGGTTGTCCGGGGTATGAGATATGAGATATGAGTTGAGATGGAGATGGAGGTGACGGAGGAGCATGCATATCATATTTTATTGTTGCATTGTTTTCCCTACTCAGCTTCGCGGCTGACCCTGTGTATTCGTGTACGCCCGTGATGATCCAATTATTGGGAGCAGATTGACGGTATTTCGAGACTGATGGGAGCTGGCCGGAAGAGAAAGCTTGGATGACTGACTTAGTGCCTAGCCCACCTTAGTCTTATTAGGAGTTTTATCAGACTTATCTTTTGGTCATATTTTTGGAAGCTTTGTTTTAATTCCAGTTGTAATCTCACTATAAACATTTTAATAAAGTACTGTGTTTCTTTCCTTTGTTATCTACTGCCTCGGGTTTCCGAGATGGTAACACCGTCATTTATCTAAGGAGTCCTAGTTCAGGCCCTTAAATAAATGGGGGTGTTACAAAGTGGTACCAGAGCGAACGATCCTCAGGCCTAATCCAATGAGCCCAATGAACATAGGATGTGTCTAAATAAAATGAACCCCGGGATAGAACTGTTAGGAGCACACTAAGGTAAGGTATGAGTTAGGGGCCCCCTCACACCGAACCAGCGGCCCTCTCAGTTTGACCCGGAAACCCTGAGTGTATATGAGAGAAAGGGTAGCAAAAGTTGCTTGAGGTTGAGCATGAAATTCCTATATCGTTGCCTAAGTGTTAACTGATTGATACATTGATTATTGCATAAAGGAGTTGATGTATACCTTGAGACCCATATATTCTAACCATTCTGCAGGACAACGCTACGGTAAGTATTTTGTATGAATGATGACGTGATCATATAATGTTGTGGAAATGAGAAATAAAATTTCGAGTTCAGGTTAATAATCAATGAAGTGTTGTGGTAGTCGTGAGCATGAAAATAATTGCGAGTCGATGATAGTTACCTAGGTGGATGTTGAATGATGTGCTGATAGTACTATTATGTCTAGTAATATGCGGTTATGTGATCCCAAAGCCATGCTAGTATAGTCTTGTGACAGTAATTAGAAACACTTTTGAATTGCATGTTTATAGTCATAGCAATCGTGATTTAGATGTACGGAGTAGATCGAGATGCGAAGGGATTCTACGGGATAGATGTTTACGAAAGTACAGTGTGAGATTTAAGTTAGGATGGGTTAGTATCGATAATATGATTGTAAGAGTTTGGAACATAGAAAATGAACGACTTAGTGCTGAAACTTGTTTTGTTTGATTGTACTCTTTAATTGACCTTACTGCCATTTCTTTTCTGTTTATTGCCTATGGATGAAAATTTCATGGGAGATAGCCCCATGAGTTAGTGTTCATTTGGCGTTGGTTTCATGCTTATAGGATATACGGATTAGGAGTAATAAATATTTTAGTGGGCTGTGGTCAGGAAGTTTCTGTGGAGTGATGTTTGACCAACGATTTTGTAAAAATCCTCATTTAAATTGTATTAATCATTTTCGCATAATTGCAACTCCATCAATCATAAAATTCGCATATGTTTTCAAATTGATAAGCCACGAAAATTCTTGATGTCTCTATATTAAACGGTAGGTTTTGCAAACTGACCCAAGTTTTGGACCAATTGCTGTCACATGTTTGTTTGGACCAACTGAGTTGTAAAATTCGTTAAGAATGAAATTTTCGTGCTTTAGACCTAATTCTTTTTCCCCTATGTTTTTAACTCTCCGTGTTTTATAAAAATAATATGAATCAAGTTTTAATCGAACTGTTATTTATTCGTGATCTTTGAAAGTTACAACGTGAAACATGACTTGTAAAATGTGTGTTCTAGGTTGAGTTTCATACAGTTATTTGATTAATTCATGAGCCTTAGTAATGTGAATTTATAATGCTTTATATGACGATAGTAGCACGCATGTTCAGTAGTTATGTATCTTAACAAGTGATAAAATTAAAACTTAGTTGATAACATTGTTGGCATGATAGCGTGAGTAAAATTGGATAGCTTAAATTGATTCTTAATCAAGGGTGAAATATTTTATACGAGTCCAGTTGTTGCATATTTTATGCATGTTTGGCATGTTGTAATATCTCTAGTATGTTCATCATATTTGCATAGTGGTCGGATATATATAAATATAAAACTATATTGTCATATCTTAGTAAAAATTGATGGTATTAAAAGTAATTTGATTGTTCTAATATACTCGCATAAAAAAAAATTATAATAATTATGTTTAAAAGTTTACACATGGATGGTAGTAATGATTGTGTCTAAATGTTAACACATGTAGGATGCATCTGAGTTCTAATGTCTTTCATATGAGTTGTGTGCCATAGTTATATTTATTACCTTCATCGCATTAAATTATTTCAGTTGGACCTAAAACTATAACCTGATAATAAACAATGTTGTTATTCCTTATTGAATATGTTCGTTATTATATTGTCATAAAATGCTAAAGTGATTCTTGCAATTGTATGGGTGTGATATAAAGGAAACTGTTTGATATAACATAACAATTGGCATATCTATATTCTCGAGTCGTTACTATCAATTATATTATAATAAAAATTGTCATGATAACTATGTTGGCAATTATAATGGGATAACTCTTTTGATGATTCACATGATATGCATTGGTTTAAATGATAGTCATTATAGTTACATTTAATTGAGCCTACGAGTTGCCTAATTATTCAATCATGCAAATCAGAGAAGTTGTTCAAGTTGCTAATCTTTTATCATAGCTAGTGTTCTACAAAGTATATGATGGCAAATGTATATGTTTAAACTATTTATACAATATCTCTTGTTTTCTTTGAGAATGAATTATACTAAGTTGCTGGACACAATTGAATGATATGGTTGCTAAAATGTGAAACATAGGTGTGATATGGAAGTAATGTTGTCGTTGTCATAGATCATATGTAGTTACTTTTATTGGGAAACATGTTTTCAGAATTGATATCGTGCAAACAATTTTTATAATTTACAATATGAATTATGGGTATGTTGTTGATTGCTTAAATTTATCGACCTAATTCGTGACCTAAACCAGTGAGTGAGTAAATGGTTGTATGGACATGTGAATAAGATCCTGTGATTGTGATAGATAGTAGTGGTAGATCTATTTCTGTGATATGTTTACAAATGTGAGAAGTTCTTAAATTATTTTGTTGATTTTGCTCTCGCTCGTTCATAGTCTATAATTGATCATCAAATTTGTTTAGTTGTGAAACCGTGTAAACCTTGGTTCCTTTCTTGTTGTTCTTTTAGTTTGATGTTGTGTTTTTAAGTTAAGCATGAGCTAGTAATAAATGCTACTTGTGGACAATCAGTTAATTCCTTAATAAAACCTCGTTTCGACCTTAATGTTGATGCGCAATCTCTTATCATGTATTCTTTCCTGTCACATGTGATTGATAATGATTTTGTTGCATAGGTATATGAAAATTGAAAAGAGGTTACGAGGACGTAACCATGTTTCTAGTCGGGTAGGATTGTAAAATCTTAATGTTTATATTGCACTTGTTTGTAGATGGTAGTTTTGATCAAGTAGATGTTTCGTTGTGGGGTATCTCTGCAAATGAGTTCTATATGTTTTGTTCCTACTACATTAGTTGGTTGATGTGTAAAAGGAGAGTGTAGTTAAACTATTGATATTGAGATTGAGATTGGCCACTAGTATTGAGTTGTGAGGCCTTTGTGCCGAGTTACGTTTACGGTCCAGTGCGATCATGGTTATTGAGTTACTTGAGTTCGAGACCGGAATTTAAATGGAAGATGACGGTGTTCTCAGATGAATAGTTAAGTGGTTATACATTTGCGTTCTCAGGTAGTTATTAGTCATAGTCATTGGGTTAAATAATGATTTGTTAAACTTCGGACGAAGTTTATTTTTAGGAGGGCAGAATGTAACATTTCGTGTTTGTTATGTTAAATACTGTGTCAAAAGCGTGTGTTAACCGTGTTAGAATGGCATGACGTCGTACGATATGCAATACCCTTATAAGGTTTGGGTACGGGAGCGAACTTCGGGACGAAGTTCATTTTAAGGGGGGAAGACTGTAATACCCCGTATTTTATATAATTAATTAAACGGATATTATTATATATTATTTATTATTATACATTTTATATTACTAATTATGTCGGGTTAATTGTCAGTCGAGAATTATGTTAAGTTATCGAGCTAAGTTAATTAAGACGGGTTTAAAGGAATTCGAAATGTGAGCCAACCCATTTACCCTCGACCCATTTGAGTTGGCCCAATAGCATGTTCAGCCCAATTAACCCTAAACCCTAAACCTAATTAACCTAAACACTACCCAAATCCCTCCCTCAACCCGCCTCCCTCACGCCTCCCTCCTTCATCAGCTTCCACATCAACTTTCACGCATAGAGAGAGAGAGAGAGAGTGAGCCTGGGTGTTGACGGCGCAACAGGGAAGGGGTAGGGGCTATTGTCGACGACTGTGGGTGGCCGTGGTGGCTGTTGTGGCGGCGGAAAGGTAAGTACTCAACCCATTTCCTCTGTTTTAGTATTGATGTCGGGTTTTGGTTGATTGTTTCGTGTCTTATATTGGCGTCTATGGTAGTTGTTGACAGGGTATAAGGGTAGTGTGGTGAGAGACGAGTGACGTGGTGGTTGTTGGGGTGGTTATGGGTGGTGGTAGTGGTTGCAAAAGGCGGCTTTGACGGGGGGGTAGCAACGAGTTTATGTATGCAGTTTTAGGCGAGTTTAGGTGGTTAGGATTGGGGTGGCGCCACCGTGGACTCGGGGGAGGTCGAAACGGCGGCGCCACTGTGTCTGGGTGCGGGGCTTGACGACGAGCAGAATGGTGGTGGTAGGATAGGGTGTCGTTGATAGCAGTGGTGGCGATGGGGTTGAAAAAGGGGGCTGTTGGTGGCGGTAACCTCTGCTAGGGTGGTGTTGGCAGCCCTGGTTCGACTCGCCGGCGGCAGTCGACCAGGCTGGTGCCGGTGGTTGGTGGTGGGGTCGTGTTGGGGAACGTGTCTGGTGGTTGACACGGCCTCGTGGTGGCGCGTGGTGGCGGGTGAGCGCGTGGGAAGGGGTAGTGTTGATAACGGGCTGTTTTGATTTCGAAACGGGTTTTTGTCATTGTTTAATCATTAGAATTCGTTAAGTTATCGCATGCTTAATTAATTAATCTAATTCCGAGTTATTAATTAATTAGAGACGGGTTTGAGTCGGGATGTTTGAGTTGTTTAAAGTTTGATTCGGGTATTTATTAACCGTATAATTTGTTTAATCTTTTATTTATCATATTAGTTATTTAATTTAATCCCCGAGTCGTTTAAATAATTAGAGATGGATTTTGAGTCGGGACTGGTTAAAGTGGAAAGTTACTATATCGGGAAAGTTTCTATTTTGGGAGATTGCTATATTTAGTAGTTAGTAATTATAAATATTATAATTGTTTTAGGTGACAGATTCGTGAAGGATCGATAATCAGATTTGTTGCTTTATTTTATGGACTGCTTGAACTACTTAATTGGAATTACTGGCACCTTGAGGTAGGGAAATACACTTGACCTCTTATCGTTGTTGTTGAATTGTGTTGACTTGATTCGTGGATTGTTGATTTACGTTATGATTCATATACGGGAAGGTGATTGACTGAATTGATCGTGTTGAGTATGTTATCACAACATTCGGTAGCTGGCATGATTTCATTCATTAATATACATATTATGTTGCGTTATTACTGTTGAGCATTTCATATGCATTGGAGTTGGAGGATGGTGTAGGAGTGACGATGTTGAGATACGATGTGAGTTGTGATAAGGCCCAGGCGGGTTCTGCAGGACTTGCCCTGGTGTCCTCAGTGCGAGTGGCGGATCGGCTACGGTCGATATATATAGTCTACCGGGGATCGGTATGGCTGGGTTGTCCGGGGTATGAGATATGAGATATGAGTTGAGATGGAGATGGAGGTGACGGAGGAGCATGCATATCATATTTTATTGTTGCATTGTTTTCCCTACTCAAACTTCGCGGTGACCACCCGTGTATTCGTGTACGCTGTGATGATCCAATTATTGGGAGCAGATTGACGGTATTTCAGAGACTGATGGGAGCTGGCCGGGAAGAGAGAGCTTGGATGACTGACTTAGTGCCTAGCCCACCTTAGTCTTATTAGGAGTTTTATCAGACTTATCTTTTGGTCATATTTTTGGAAGCTTTGTTTTAATTCCAGTTGTAATCTCACTATAAACATTTTAATAAAGTACTGTGTTTCTTTCCTTTGTTATCTACTGCCTCGGGTTTCCGAGATGGTAACACCGTCATTTATCTGAGGAGTCCTAGTTCAGGTCCTTAAATAAATGGGGGTGTTACAGCACACAAGCAAATGAGGTGATAATTAAAAAAAATGGAAGAAGTATAATAATACAAATTGTGTATCCTTATTTATTTGAAATTCATTGGGATAGGCGTTAAAGCTCCTCGCATAAAAGTTCACCAACAACAAAAGATATAGAGATGACTCTAATTGACAAGAGATATAGAAATGAAACTAGAATGATGTCCAATGTTTAACAAATACATTTTCTCGTGTATCCTCTCAAAAATTGCTCACATAAAATTTATTTTTAAAATTATTGAATGCGTATTTAGCCTAAAATTTTATTTGTATAAGTCACATGTCATCAACTCCTTGCTAATAGTTTAAGTATATCATTTAGGTCTTTCGTTATACAAAAATCATTTCAATAATATTTTTCCCAATACGTTGAAAATCAATTGAATTTACAAGGACGATGTTGCAAGACCGACGAATCGACAAGAATTGTAAATGTATTATTTGTTAAAAGTTTAACAAACTCCATTGCATTTAAGAAAATAAACTTGTAATTTTTGCCTAATTAGTAAGATAAACATAATTTGTATTTTAACATAGCGCTTTTTGCGCATTATTCATATTGTCTCTAATTGACTAAAGGTAATATGTAAAATTCAGTTATAAAATATCATTACCATCCATTCATTTATATATTTTACATATTTACTTTATTTTACATTTCTTTTTTCATTAGAATACGTTAGGTAATAAGGAATCGAATTAGATGTACAAGTGTCCAACATTTTGTTTCTTTTTCAGATAAAAATAGGACCAAGGTTTTTCGAACGCACCAAAACAACACTAAAAACAATATATCAAGTACTAGAATACCAAAAGCCGTCAATGTTGAGTGAACTGAATAACCACCGTGACAAAGCCAAGCGCCCTCGAAATCCAGAGACAGTCTAAACACCGTAAAAAAAAAAGCAGGGAACAAAAACAGAAAGGGGACCGACAATAATTAACACAACAAAACAACAATCAGTAAAAGGACAAAGACAATGAGGATCGTAGCAAAATAAGAGTAGTTTGCAAAGTTAATATTCCACTGTTTGAATGCAATTTTACGTTTTCCTATAAATTGTGTTGACTTTGCTTATAGGCTTTGAGAATAAGTTATTTAAAGTGCTTTGATGAAATACAATACAATACAATTTCCCATTTAATTTATATGCAATACCAGTCTTCGAAATCAGATAATGGGCATTCGTATGTTCTTTAAAATGAGGGATTCATGGGTTTTGGTGCTATAATATATCTTACTCTCATGAACTGTGACAGGACCCTCTTTATTTTCTTGGTTAGGTATCCTAACAACTATCTCCAAGATAATAAGTAAGAAGACAAACAAGCCGAATAACGCATTCATGAACGATAGCGCAAAAACAAAAGAATAAAAACAATCAAACCCGTGATTCTCACGGGTCACAAAACTAGTTAAATATAATAAGTTATATTTAATTAAATATATGTAATGTTAGTTTGGACAAATTAATCAACATAATTAATGAATTGTGTCATGTATGTTTAATTTATTTTTAGTTGATTCTTTTAATTTTGTTGAATGAATCGAATGAATGAATTTTATTTACGTATTTTTGTTTTTTTGCAATCGGTTGTAATTTGTAATACTTAGTGTGACCTTAGTCAAATTATGCTTTCGTAATGAAGGAAACATGATTTCTTATGTAATTATGAGATCTCGAATCTCCTTTATTTTAGTTTTGGGTTTTTGAAATTAGAATGTAATTAATAGGTCAATTATGTAATTTTATTTATTGTAATTTCAAAGAAGACTAAAGATGAAGATTCAAGCTCACTCCCGCTACATGGATCAAGATGGAACATCAAGACAAGCTTCTCGGGTCCAAGGATGGATTCCAAACTTGTATTTATTGTTCATTTTGATAGGATAGGCCACACTAGGACTTTTACTGTTTTTTTTTTACGTTTTTCATTATTATTGCGTTTCATTCACATGTTATTAATTGCATCATTTTCCGCCTAAAACCAAACCACCTACTACTAAAATACATGAAAATTGACTCATATAGGTTGTATGTTAGTTTTCATGGACATGCAGATGTCACAGACTTTAAGCCATCACTTTAGTTTAGTCATTCTCGCATGCTAGATTATAGTTCACTTAAAATGAATTTAAATAAAGCTGATGGGATCTTCCTCTAAAACGGAAATTGAGATTAGTCTTTATAAGGGCAAACATCTATGAATTCCTTCTTCGTCGGTAGGCTTAATATGACCCCTTCTACGTTGGGTAAGTAGTTGTGTTGACTTAGTTTACCTCAACATCATAGTCCGAAGAGTTTCTCGTGATTATGATGGACTAAAGATAGTATTTACAGAAATTTATCGACCAAGAATTCTAACGGTAGAATTAGCTAAAAGGTTAGCTTATCAATTTACAGAGAATTGAGTCTTAGGGTCATTTATATAATTCTTGAGGGAGGTCAATTGTATAAATGTTTTGAGTCTTCGCGTTATGACATTAGTTCATTAGACTTAAAATAAAAACGATGCACATGCTTATTATTTTATTCTTCTTTCGCAGTGTAGAACACGTTTATTATCAATAATACTGTTACAACAAATGGCTGGAAATAACGCAATCCCAATGCCTAGTGTCACACTAGATCGTTCGTCCTGGCTAAAAATGTTTATGGACCAAATGAATCAGTCCACTCGACTGAAGAATGATGGGTCCAATTTTGCGGACTGGGAGGCGGCACTACGGAATGCTCCATCTTTGGTGACGGTAAGCTCGGTATTTAATCGAGCCAATACCGGTCAACCCAGGCCCAAATGCAGGAGTCAACGAGTCACTCGCTTATAGTGATTTCGTTATGGAAGCGGGTGCGATAAAGAACGTACTCATCTTTGCAATGGAAACCAATTTGCAGAGACGCTTCATTGCCCAAGGTGCAAACAAGATTTTTACCACGCTCACTAACGAGTTCTCAAAGGCACCGAGAATCGTTACCTATGAGCATACCTGTCGCTTTTTTGATGCGAAACTCCAGAAGGGCCAACCAGTTAGCCCACACATTCTTCACATGATTGAGAATGTCGAGAAGCTGGAGTCACTGAATTGTAAAATCAGTGAGAGCATTGGCATTGACCGAATGCTTCATTCTCTTCACGATGGTTTTGCCCTTTTTAGGGCGAACTACTATATGAATGACTTGAAAAAGAGTCCTCATGAGCTACACTTCCTTCTCGTACAGACCGAGAAGGATATGAAATTGAGTGGGAGTGTGAAGCAGGATGTTCTCACGATTTACAAAGGTAAAGTTAAAGGCAAGGCTCATGATGACCTAGCTGTAGGTAAGCCAAAGTTTAAGAAGCCAGGAAACGGTAAGAGTGCGCCTGGTGAGACTAGTAGCTCACAGGGCAAGACAAAGAGCAAGGGCGGTGACATAGAGTGCCACCATTGTCACAAGACTGGACATTGGAGGAGGAACTGTCCCGTCTACCGTGAGGACATCAAGGCAGGCCGCGTCGTTCCTGTTGGTATGTCATCTTATATTCATATGATTGAGATTAACCATGCAAGTTTGAACTTGGGTACTAGATACTTGGTTGTGGTTCTCATCTGTGTAATCATTTGCAGGGCCTAAATAACATCATACCTCTCGAAAAAGGTGATGTGGACTGCGAGTCGGGAATGGAGCACGAGTTGTCACCTCGAAGGGAACATATGTAATCCAACTCCCTAGTGGTTTTGAGTTATCTTTAAATAACTGTTACTATGTACCCAGTTTATCTAAGAATATTATTTCTGTTTTCGTACTTGCTAAAGACGGTTTTACATTTTCAATAAAAGATAATAGTTGTATTTTCTCTTTTAATGAAATGATTTATGGCAAAGCAGTTTCCATGAATGGAATTTACATCTTAGATCAAACCACGGAAGTATTACACATGAATAATAAGAAATTAAAGGTTGGTGACAAAGATCAAACCTATCTATGGCATTGTCGAATGGGACACATAAATGAGAAACGCGTAAAGAAACTCGTCGATAATGGGACTATTCCCGCATTCGGATTTTCTACATATGGCACGTGTGAATCATGTCTCATTGGCAAGATGACTTGAATTTCCTTCAAAGGTGTTGGAATGCGCGCTAGTGACCTATTAGGATGTACTCATACATACGGACGTATGTGGACCTATGTCAATTACCGCTAGAGATGGCTATAGATATTTTATCACTTTCACAGACGATTTGAGTAGATACGGATATGTCTACTTAATGAAGCATAAAAGTGAGTACTTTGAGAAATTCAAGGAATACCAGAATAGGGTACATAACCAACTGGGTAGAAAGATTAAAGCACTTCGTTCAGATCGGGGTGGCGAATATCTTTCAAATGAGTTTGATCAACACCTGAAAGACTGTGGAATCGTTTTGCAGTTAACTCCACCTGGAACACCTCAATTAAATGGTGTGTCCGAACGGAGAAATCGAACCTTACTTGATATGGTTCGATCCATGATGAGTCACACGGTAGTGCCTGATTCATTATGGGGTTTTGCTCTTTTGTCAGCTGCTCTTATACTTAACCGAAGTCCATCTAAAGCTGTCGACAAGACTCCATATGAAATGTGGAAGAGAACGGTACCTAACTTGTCCTTTATTCGGGTTTGGGGCTGCGAGGCTTATGTCAAGTGGAGACACGAGGATAAGCTCGGCCCGCGATCGGTCAAGACATACTTTATAGGTTACCCAAAAGGAACATTTGGTCATTACTTCTACTCGCCTACCGAACATCGAGTTTTTGTTGCGGCTAGTGCGACGTTCTTAGAGAAAGAATTTCTCGAGAATAAGTCGAGTAATAGAACCTTCGAGCTGTCGGAGATTCCAGAACCAACAACCGAGGAACAGATGGAGGAAGTTGTACCTCCAACTGATGATACGGTTAATATTCCTGAGGAACCTAGGAGGTCGGGTAGAGACTCTCATCCTCCGGACAGATACATTGGTATGGTCGAGGAGAATGACGTTTTACTTCTAGAAAGTAATGAACCCGCAACCTATAAAGGTGTTATGGCCAGTTCCGACTCAAAGCTATGACTTGAAGCCATGCAATCCGAGATGGACTCCATGTATGAGAATAACGTATGGGATCTAGTTGATTTACCTAATAAGGTAAAACCTCTACAAAGGCAAAATGGCTTTACAAAATAAAGCGTTAAGAGACGCGCAACCAGATATCTATAAGGCACGACTTGTGGCAAAAGGTTTCACTCAAGTGCAAGGATTGCATTATGATGAGATTTTTGGACCTGTAGTCATGCTACGTTCCATTCGGATAATCTTAGCGATTACCGCATTTCATGATTATGAGATTTGGCAAATGGATGTGAAAACCGCCTTCTTAAACGATTATTTGGAGGAAGAGTTGTACATGGTGCAACCCGAAGGTTTCATAGATCCTAAACATCCTAAGAAAGTATGCAAGCTTAAGCGTTCCATTTATGGACTTAAGCAAGCTTCTCGGAGTTGGAATCATCGTTTCGACCAAGTGATAAAGGAGTATAGTTTCACTCGATCGGTCGAGGAACCATGCTTATATATCAAGTCGAGTGGGAGCAAGATTGTATTCTTGATATTGTATGTCGATGACATACTCTTGATTGGGAATGACATTCCTCTCCTATCTTCGGTTAAAGAATGGTTGAAGAACCATTTCCGTTAAAGATCCGGGTGAGGCACAACGCATTTTGGGAATCCGTATCTACGAGAGATAGATCACGATGGACGTTATCACTTAGTCAGGAGTCTTATTTGGATAAGGTTCTTGAGAGGTTCAGCATTACCAACTCCAAGAAGGGGAGCCTTCCCATGACGACGGGATGCGATTGAGCAAGTCTCGATCACCCACGACGCTGAAGGGATTGAGCGCATGAGTCGTGTTCCTTATGCATCCGCAATAGGATCAATCATGTATGCCATGATATGCACACGTCCAGACGTGGCATATGCATTGAGTATGACGAGTCGGTACCAAAAGACTCCAGGTGAAACACACTGGATAGCAGTCAAAAATATCCTCAAGTACCTACGGAGGACTAAGGATTGGGTATTGACTTATGGAGGCGATACTAAGCTATGCGCAACCCGGTTCTGCATGCTAGCTTCCAAACGGATCGAGATGATTCAAAATCTCAGTCCGGGTTCGTCTTCACTCTTAATGGTGCTTTGCGGTCACCGGAAGAGTTCCAAATAGAGTGTTGTAGCAGATTCTACTACTGAATCCGAGTACTATGCCGCCGGAGGCGTGAAGGAAGCGATATGGATGCGTCAATTCTTACAAGGGCTTTCGGTAGTTCCTAGTTCGAATGACTCGATCACCATCTATTGTGACAATAGAGGTGCCATCTTCCAGGCTAAGGAGCCAAAGTCTAGCAACAAATCTAGACATGTACTTCGGAAGGCTCACCTGATCCGTGATTACGTGGAGCAAGAAGAGATAGTGATTGACAAGATTGCGACGGATGATAACATCGCGGATCCTCTCACCAAACCGTTGAATTATGATAAGCATGTAGGGCATGTTAATTCCATGAGAATTAAACATGTTCCTGAGTTGTAGTACTTGATTATGGATTTGATACATTATCTTTTTCATATACTATTTATAACTTCATCGTTTTATATATATAATATTTTGTTTTTCATGTGGATTGTACTGACAACATTGAACGCCACAAAATGAACTGAATTACATTATATTTGTTTTGGTCCGTAATCGCCAATGTGAGCTGATAACTCCGGCTATTATATTGTGCAGTCGATTGATGGTGGGTTCAACGAGCCATAAGTTAAACGGTTGACTAATCGATCACAGATACGAGATTATGACGATACCTCGTAGGACAACTTTTTGTGACAACATAATGGAGTCCTAAATGTTTAAAAACATTCGGTGCCATGTCGTGGATAGGACATCCATTGTGTTCCTAGAGTCGATTCTTTTGACTATCGACTGTTTCTTGAGATTAAGGCAGTTTTTGGGTGACTTTGGTTTCTTTCTCACGGTCTGCCGTAACTGGAGGCTAAGTAGATTTTTTCTGGGTCATTTCATACTGTGCTTACATCTGCAGGATTCGAGTTGAGGAAAATATCCAACCCTTATCAGAATATCAGGTATAGTTATTTCTCAGGGCCACTCGAGGAGTTATAACCGAAATGCATGGCCATGCTCGAATGTTGATTCGTTTATCGGTTAAGTTACTCTCTAGTCGGGAAACCACTCTTGATATTGATCGCTTGTAAAATACGACCTTTGTGAATTCGGATTTGCAAATTGTTTTACATTGAGTGGGAGAAATTTTAGGATATGAGAATCGGTTATCGCACATACACTTGTGAGGACAAGTGGGAGTTTGTTGGAGCCTATGTCCTCCACAAATTAGTGTGATAACATTTGTAAATCTCTTACAGGTTCACAAGGGTATACTTCGTATATTTAATCAGTTGATTAACGTTTACCTAATAACGGTTGGCTTGCTAGAAAGTTTGACGTTATTATCATACGATGGCGGTGATCAACAACTGGTCCCTAAAGGTCACACCTATAGGATGTGTTTGAGAAATGTGGTTATAGAAATATAATCATATTGATGCCCAAAATGACTAAAAAGTTAGTCAATGTGTTGATGAGATAATTATTTAATGAAAATTAAATAATATTAGTTGAGACGAATTAACTGTCAATTCGTAAATTAAATATAATAAGTTATATTTAATTAAATATATGTAATGTTAGTTTGGACGAATTAATATGTTAATTCGTAATTAAATATAATCAGTTATATTTAATATCAATAAGATGAATGTGTCATAGTGGTAATAGTGAGGGTACACATACAAAGAGGTCATGGGTTCAATCCTCACCAGATGACAATTCAACACATATTATATATTTTTGGAAAGACCAAAAATAAGGAGAATTTTACTCCTTATTTCGGTCAGCTTGGCCGAAAATTAGGAGAGATTTATCTTTCCTAATTGACTCCAAGTTTCGGTCTGTATAAAAAGAAAGGGAGAGAATTATTTCTACCCTAATGCTTTTTCTTGACCTTGCCTCCTCTCTCTCATCACAAGAACACAAAAACAACTAAATTTTACAGAAAATTTTAGATCGATTCTAGCATAATGAAAGGGCATATCTCATATCGTCTTAGGTGCAACTAATAGGTGAATATCAATTTTGATATTGTTCTTAGGCCATATTTGCTAGGACCGAAGGTTAATTCTGAATCTCTATACTTTGTTTATGTATTTTGTTTATGACCTTTAATCATCATTGTTAAATCGTTATAATCCTTCTAAATTAAGGGAAGTATACAGTTTATTTCCCACACTTTTTACATGAGAATAAAAATTGTTAGCTCTACAATAAGACGAAGCAAATTTGATAAAAAGGGAAAATCTATCGCAAGTGTCCAATTATGTCGCATTTGTCTTGGATGCAACGAATATAAATAAAGTTTTAGGCTCAAAATGAATTTTAAATGATGAAAACCATGAGTGTTAGACATGGGTAAAAATATTATGAGAATTATTTGAGAAAGTTATAGAATAAACGAGTAAAGATCTCCACAAGTTGAGTCGGTTATAGTTTGGAAACTTTTTACCCGCGACAGGAATTATGACAACTAGGGAGCATGTAATTTTAGTTTTCGTTATGCAAGACTCGGCATAATACTTTAGTAGGGTTAGACTTAAGGAGCGAAATTCATTATCTTTTAGGAATTTCTCACACTAAATGTACTTTCATCCTCTTCTCAATTATCTTTTGTATTGCTTTTACACAGTTGTCAATGCGGTAGTTTGATCATGATTTTCGACATTTTAATGGCCAAAATTATAAAAGTTTTCCCCCTTAAGAAGAAGGGTGGAAGATGTTTGAGGGGAGTATACATAATACATTTTTAAATATAACTCATAATGGTAAGCTCTATCACAGTACCAAGTGTGGCATGTCAGTTATGTTGTTGAGGAACATTAACTCTGTAAGAACATTAACTCCGTAAGAGGACTATGCCAGTTATGCCAGACCATGGTAACGTACACCGTTTTCAGGAATAACCTAAAATACTAATTAGGTAACCCAACGATTTTGTTGACGCCATAAACTATTAAACGATGTTGTCAAATATGATACTACTAGGTGCCCCTTGCATTTTATGTAATAGAATTACATATATTTTTGACTGATTATTATTTAGACTACTAATTATATTAGAATTTAGTTTGGATTGATTTTTCGAGCAGTTTATAAGGATCAAATACTCTTAGTTATATGTAGATAGTCAAGGTAGCATTATATTGTTAGAGATCTAGCATTTTCTCCGAATACACTAAATTTATATAATTATGACACCTGTTGTTTTACGTAACATCATTAAGTATTGCGTAGTAGTAGTTGGTGAAAATAATTTGCAAAACTCATAAAGCCATGTCTTCGTTATTAAGGGTTCATTATGGTGTGCCGCAGCATGTGTTATAGACATAGTGTTTTGTATTTAACTAAAACCGGATGTGTCTGTGACAATGAAAAAGTTAAATGCGTACTATAAGTATATCTTGATGTTATACCTCGGATGGACAAAACTTTGCTACTAAAAGTACTAATAATTTATCAGTGATTAACTAGATAACTACGTACCCCAATTACAATTTTTTTTTTCATTAATGATTCAACATTGTTGGTTTTTTTTTTTTTTATCAAACTTAAGAGTATATTTTTACAGATAATTCTAATGGGAGCCCCGTGCATCGCACGGGCTTTCCAACTAGTAAAATAGTTAATTAAGATGGTCAATTTTAAGGAGACTAAAAGAAAGAAGATGTTTGATAATTTTCCTAAATATTTATAGAAGACTAGAAGATGGTCAATTTCCTTAAAATAAAATAATTAATTACTATAAACATGCACACTTATAGTATTAATTATTATCATCATAAAATTATATATTAAATTTAAAATCTATGCAATTTTAAAATTTATAATTTGTTAGATTAGATTTATAGAGATGTAAATTATTTAACATACAAAAATATAATATAAGTATATTATAATAATTCAAGTTAGATTCCATAATATATAATATTGCATAATTTTTTCGATTTGATTTAATATAATCCTCTTAAAATTATATGCCTAAGTAGTAAAAGTAATTTCGTCAGTAAAGAACAGAATTGTAGTAACATTGGTGTAACACCCCCATTTACTCAGGAGCCTTTAGCTAGACATTCCCAAGTAAATAGAACTGTTACCATCTCGGTTTCCCGAGTTAGTGAATAATAAAGTCAAACTCACCAAAGTACTTTAAATTAAAACTTTAACGATTACATGTTTATTACAAATTAATCGACTAAAACCTAATATAAATTAATTACAACTCGCAGCGGAAATAAATAAAGTGATAAAACATTCTATGTGGTCTAGACTTCTAGGTAGGTTGTCCAAGTCCTTACGCATTCTCATAAGCTCCCAAGTCAGCTAATCTTTAGTACCTGTCAAATCTGCTCCCCATAAAATGGTTCACCGCAGGTGTTCATGAATACACAGTCAATCGCGAGGTTGAGTAGGAATAAATACTAACAACAAAAACATACGATAAATAATCCAATTTCCTTTTTCATTGCACAACCCCCTGACAACGTGCTCCTTTCTTTTATTTACTCGTTACACTAATCATCCCGCCAATCCCTAGCCAGGGCAGCCTCAACCCGAAGATGAGTAAACACACACTACATTACCATCTGCCTCAACATATAATTGAGTAATATCCACCAGATGGCATGCAGACCAATCTGGGGCCTGCCTCGAGTAAACACGATAAATATCGTCTGCCAGAATAAATCTGTTCAACCACTCCACATTACTATAAGTACGATTCCCTCATACTATCTTTACTAATTTATTATTGGCATAACTTTATTATTATTATTATTAATATAACTATTATTACCTTTATATACTATTATTTCCATATTATATTATTATTAATTCCCGATACAAATCCCGATCACACTCACATTAAATTAATAAGATTCGGTCCAATTAACAATGGCACCCGACACGACTTTCAATTATTAGCTAAGTCCAATTCCCGACTTGAATTATTAATTTATTATTTAATTATCGTCTTACTTGTAATTATTATTGGAAATGCCTTTACTTAATTATTTAAATTACATAAATTATTCTCATAAATTATTATCAAAATAACGGGGTATTACAGTCTTCCCCCCTTAAAATGAACTTCGTCCCGAAGTTCGCCCACAACTTCTACCAAAACACTTTTAAACATTCTCATAACTACTATCATTCAACACAATTATCCATTTACGATTATCAACCACACCAATCATCATATCACAAGGTATACAGTTAATAACTCAAAATATTTGTAGTATTACATTCCATCCCCCTAAAAATAAACTTCGTCCTCGAAGTTCGAGATAACAAACAATAGGAACAACCAAATCATTATCGTAATGCCATAAAACATAAAGCACACATTGTAATATAAAACAACTTTCATTTCCAACACTAATTAATGGTTAAATGAATACAAAATCTTTGATTTATTTCTAAATAGCAAAACCAACCATATACGATATTCGAACTAATTTTCATTTATACTTCAACTTATTACTTCAGCTATCGACGATTACATTGCCAGACTAAATAATAATCCATAACAAAATACGCATAATTGTTTAGTTTAACCTTTTCTTCATAATGATATCTAACTTAGACATAGATACATTTAATGTGAACATATATATAGGCTTAGGGAAACACATTCCGCATATCACTAGACATTGTAATCTACTTCACACAATTCACTATATTAAAATATCAAGAAACAAAAACTTTCATTTGTTCAAGACTAAGGAAAACATGTTATAACTAAAAATCATAAATAATTAACAGCATAATAAATTCTTGAAAACTTGTACTTTTTTTTTTTAGAAAATAAAGAGAGTTACTAAATCATGAGCGAAAAAATCAAGTCAAAAACTTATAAGGTCAATTTATAATGCATTTTACAAATTGTTTGGTCGAAACAGAAATTTTACAGCAACTTGTCAGAATATTAGGTCAACTTGTAAAAATCACTATTAATTGTCAAATATTTACCTTGCAACGTGGCTTATCAATTTAGAAACATATACGAATCTTTTAAACAATGTAGTTGGAATTATACTAAATAGACAGGTAGTTTTTATGTTGCATATTTTACAAAAATATGGCGCAAAAACATCACTGTATAGGAATATTTTGACCACTGTCCACTAAAATATTTATTTCTCCTAAACCGTATGTTATTTGAACACGAAACCAGTGACATATGAAAGTTAACTCATAAGTCTATCACACATAAAAATCTCGTATGAATTTTAACCAGGCAGTAAATGACAGCTAAAACAATCAAGGGTAAAATTTCGAGAAGTCAACCAAAATCACATTCTTCACAATTTCACACAATTCCATTAACACTTCAAAAATTAATCATACCCACACCTCCCACATACATGCCAACGTACTTCCCCATATCAACATGCTCATAACAATACGTAAAAGAAATCATATCACATCCCTTCAATGTAAAGACAAAGTTACGTCCCCGTAACCGCAATCGCAAATAAAGACAACATGCAAGCAAGGCAACAAAACTTCCAAGGCAAAGTAAGCAATATTCCTTTTAAATTACCTCACACTCTAAAATATCCTCTCAAGGTTCCCAGTTCAAAACTGAGAGGGTCATGGTACGAATTAAGGGCGCCTTCTTAACCGCACTAAGAGGGGCACCTAACAGTTTCTACCCGGGGCTCATCTTATTTAGACACATCCTAAGTTCATTATTATTCATTGGTTAGGCCTGAGGATCGTTTTGCTCTGATACCACTTTGTAACACCCCCATTTACTCAGGAACCTTTAGCTAGACATTCCCAAGTAAATAAAACTGTTACCATCTCGGTTTCCCGAGGTAGTGAATAACAAAGTCCAACTCAACAAAGTACTTTAAATTAAAACTTTAACGATTACATGTTAATTACAAATTAATCGACTAAAACCTAAAATAAATTAATTACAACTCGCTGCGGAAATAAATAAAGTGATAAAACATTCTATGTGGTCTAGACTTCTAGGTAGGTTGTCCAAGTCCTCACGCATTCTCATAAGCTCCAAAGTCAGCCAATCTTTAGTACCTGTCAAATCTGCTCCCTATAAAACGGTTCACCGTAGGTGTTCACGAATACACAGTCAACCGCGAGGTTGATTAGGAATAAATACTAACAACAAAAACATACGATAAATCATCCAATTTCCTTTTTTCATTGCACAACCCCTGACAACGTGCTCCTTTCTTTTACTTACTCGTTACACTAATCATCACGCCAATCCCTGGCCAGGGCAGCCTCAACCCGAAGGTGAGTAAACACACACTACATTACCATAAGGTAATGTCTGCCTCAACATATAGTTGAATAATATCCACCAGATGGCCTGCAGACCAATCTGGGGCTTGCCTCGAGTAAACACGATAAATATCATCTGCCAGAATAAATCTGTTCAACCACTCCACATTACTATAAGTAGGATTCCCTCATAATATCTTTACTAATTTATTATTGGCATAACTTTATTATTATTACTATTATTATTATTATTATTAATATAACTATTATTACCTTTATATATTATTATTTCCATATTATATTATTATTAATTCCCGATACAAATCCCGATCACACTCACATTAAATTAATAAGATTCGGTCCAATTAACAATGGCACCCGACCCCGCTTTTAATTATTAGCTAAGCCCAATTCCCGACTTGAATTATTAATTTATTAATTAATTATCGTCTTACTTGTAATTATTATTGGAAATGCCTTTACTTAATTATTTAAATTATATAAATTATTATCAAAATAACGGGGTATTACAGTCTTCCCCCTTAAAATGAACTTCGTCCCGAAGTTCGCCCACAACTTCTACCAAAACACTTATAAACATTCTCATAACTACTATCATTCAACACAATTATCCATTTACGATTATCAACCACATCAATCCTATCACAAGGTATACAGTTAATAACTCAAAATATTTGTAGTATTACATTCCTTCCCCCTAAAAATAAACTTCGTCCTCGAAGTTCGATATAACAAACAATAGGAACAACCAAATCATTATCGTAATGCTATAAAACATAAAGCACACATTGTAATATAAAACAACTTTCATTTCCAACACTAATTAATGGTTAAATGAATACAAAATCTTTGATTTACTTCTAAATAGCAAAACCAACCATATACGATATTCGAACTAATTTTCATTTATACTTCAACTTATTACTTCAGCTATCGACGATTACATTGCCAGACTAAATAATAATCCATAACAAAATACGCATAATTGTTTAGTTTAACCTTTTCTTCATAATGATATCTAACTTAGACATGGATACATTTAATGTGAACATATATATAGGCTTAGGGAAACACATTCCGCATATCACTAGACATTGTAATCTACTTCACACAATTCACTATATTAAAATATCAAGAAACAAAAACTTTCATTTGTTCAAGACTAAGGAAAACATGTTATAACTAAAAATCATAAATAATTAACAGCATAATTAATTCTTGAAAACTTATACTTTTTTTTTTAGAAAATAAAGAGAGTTACTAAATCATGAGCGAAAAACTCAAGTCAAAAACTCATAAGGTCAATTTATAATGCATTTTACAAAATGTTTGGTCGAAACAGAAATTTTACAAAAACTTGTCCGAAACTTAGGTCAACTTGTAAAAATCATTATTAATTGTCAAACATTTACCTTGCAACGTGGCTTATCAATTTAGAAACATATACGAATCTTTTAAACAATGTAGTTGGAATTACACTAACTCGACATGTTGTTTTTATGTGGCATATTATACAAAAATATGGCGCAAAAACATCACTGTACAGGAATATTTTGACCATTGTCCACTAAAATATTTATTTCTCCTAAACCGTATGTTATTTGAACACGAAACCAGTGACATATGAAAGTTAACTCACAAGTCTATCACGCATAAAAATCTCGTATGAATTTTAACCAGGCAGTAAATGACAGCTAAAACAATCAAGGGTAAAATTTCGAGAAGTCAACCAAAATCACATTCTTCACAATTTCACACAATTCCTTTAACACTTCAAAAATTAATCATACCCACACCTCCCACATACATGCCAACGTATTTCCCCATATCAACATGCTCATAACAATACATAAAAGAAATCATATCACATCCCTTCAATGTAAAGACAAAGTTACGTCCCCGTAACCGCAATCGCAAATAAAGACAACATGCAAGCAAGGTAACAAAACTTCCAAGGCAAAGTAAGCAATATTCCTTTTAAATTACCTCACACTCTAAAATATCCTCTCAAGGTTCCCGGTTCAAAACTGAGAGGGTCATGGTACGAATTAAGGGCGCCTTCTTAACCGCACTAAGAGGGGCACCTAACAGTTTATACCCGGGGTTCATTTTATTTAGACACATCCTAAGTTCATTATTATTCATTGGTTAGGCCTGAGGATCGTTTTGCTCTGATACCACTTTGTAACACCCCCATTTACTCAGGAGCCTTTAGCTAGACATTCCCAAGTAAATAGAACTGTTACCATCTCGGTTTCCCGAGGTAGTGAATAACAAAGTCCAACTCAACAAAGTACTTTAAATTAAAACTTTCACGATTACATGTTTATTACAAATTAATCGACTAAAACCTAATATAAATTAATTACAACTCGCTGCGGAAAAAATAAAGTGAAAACATTCTATGTGGTCTAGACTTCTAGGTAGGTTGTCCAAGTCCTCACGCATTCTCATAAGCTCCAAGTCAGCAAATCTTTAGTACCTGTCAAATCTGGTCCCCATAAAACGGTTCACCGTAGGTGTTCACGAATACACAGTCAACCGCGAGGTTGAGTAGGAATAAATACTAACAACAAAAACATACGATAAATAATCCAATTTCCTTTTTCATTGCACAACCCCTGACAACGTGCTCCTTTCTTTTACTTACTCGTTACACTAATCATCACGCCAATCCCTGGCCGGGGCAGCCTCAACCCGAAGGTGAGTAAACACACACTACATTACCATAAGGTAATGTCTGCCTCAACATATAGTTGACTAATATCCACCAGATGGCCTGCAGTCCAATCTGGGGCCCGTCTCGAGTAAACACGATAAATATCGTCTGCCATAATAAATCTGTTCAACTACTTCACATTACTATAAGTAGGATTCCCTCATACTATCTTTACTAATTTATTATTGGCATAACTTTATTATTATTATTATTATTATTAATATAACTATTATTACCTTTATATATTATTATTTCCATATTATATTATTATTAATTCCCGATACAAATCCCGATCACACTCACATTAAATTAATAAGATTCGGTCCAATTAACAATGGCACCCGACCCGGCTTTCAATTATTAGCTAAGCCCAATTCCCGACTTGAATTATTAATTTATTAATTAATTATCGTCTTACTTGTAATTATTATTGGAAATGCCTTTACTTAATTATTTAAATTATATAAATTATTCTCATAAATTATTATCAAAATAACGGGGTATTATAGTCTTCCCCCCTTAAAATGAACTTCGTTCCGAAGTTCGCCCACAACTTCTACCAAAACACTTATAAACATTATCATAACTACTATCATTCAACACAATTATCCATTTACGATTATCAACCACGTCAATCCTATCACAAGGTATACAGTTAATAACTCAAAATATTTGTAGTATTACAATTGGATATAGTTATATGATAGTAATGACTCATTTGAATAGTAAAAGTAACAATATTATCAGTGAGATTAGTGAAAGTGGTAGAAACAACAACGGGATTAGTGAAATAATCAATATTAATGCGACAATAGTGAAAATAACAATAATTACAGCGGGAGTAGTGAAATCATCAATATTAATGCGGCAGCAGTGACAGTAATAATATTTATGGCGTGAGTAGTGAAAGTAACAATGATTACGGGCAAGTAGTGAAATGTTATTATTATTGTTTCATTAATAAGAGTAAAATATTAATAACAAGGGTAGTGAATTTGTCTCAAAATTTCGTAATTTTAGGATATGTCATAGAAAAATATATTAATGATAAATTTATGGTTATGCAACTTTAAGTAATTTTGTTTAATGAAAAAAAGAATTTAATGGTAACTAGAGGTAGCTCGGGCGAAGCCGGGCACCAATACTAGTTATATAAATGTTTAAACAAGCTAACCTCAAATATTTTGGTATTGAGTCTCGGATATTATTGTTGTTTATGGCTACTAGTTGATACTTGCTCCGATGAAGTAGTGAGAATGAGCAAGTTAGCAAAGGTAAAGCGGTAACTTAAAAGTATGTATATGGCCATAACTAATTATCTTTTAATATAATTACCATGTGTGAGGGAGACGATTAAAAATTAAGATTAAGGTTGGACTTTTCGGAGTCCATTTTTGAAATAATGGTCAAAAATAAAATATTTGTCGTTTTGGGTCGGTTTTGAAAATATTTGTCAAAATGGTGTCCACGTAGGCTCGGGATTTCTAGACCTGAAACACGCCACTACTAATGGCGTGTTTTGTGAAGGAAACACGCCATTAGCAGTGGCGTGTCTTTACAACAATTTTTTCCTCAACTGAACTTAAAAAAAAAAAAAAAATTACATAAGACACGCCATAGGGGGTGGCGTGTTTCTCCTCCGAAACCCGCCATTCCCAATGGCGTGTTTGTTTTAGTCCATTTTTTAATGAAGTTTCTTTCCCTACTCATTATAAACACTCCATTGGTAGTGGCGTGTTTTAGGTCCAGAAATCCCAAGCCTACGTGGACACCATTTTGACAAATATTTTCAAAACCGACCCAAAATGACAAATATTTTATTTTTGACCATTATTTTAAAAATGGATTCGACTTTTCGCAACTTAGATGTATCAATATTGCACTTTCCTTAGTCACAAATACTCTTATTTGTGATTTGTGATTTATGATTCAGCATAAGGATTCTATTAGTGTAGCGGTAAATATAGGCCTTTTAATTGTTAGTATACTAGTTTGGATGCCCGTGCGTTGCAACGGGGTAATTAACTTAGTTAAAAAAAATTGGTTATAAGGTCAAAGATGTTAGATTGATATCTAAGTTCCAAGGATGCCTCATATTTATAATCATAAGACCACTACATCTTATGTTAATCTTTCGATGTGAGACAATTCTATTATTTTTATATAATCCTACATTATTTTTCAATGTGGGACATATAACATACCACGAAGTACACAATTTTATATATGTACAAATTATATGAAATCTATACGCTAATGATATCATTTTTACCACGAATCAAATTATGTTATTTTCATAATTTTCTTAATGATATTTTTTTGCCAAATGAAATATAAAATTTTTTATATAAAAATTAGAAACATCATTTGAATATAATATAGGAAATAAATTTTATAATAATTAAAAGATTCTCCACTTTATTTTTTACATCAAAAAATATTATTTATAATACTTTCCTAAATTAATTTTTAAGATCACCCCACCTTATGTGAATTTTCTAATGTGGGACAATTCAACTATTTATATGTAGTATATTTACTACACCTACATTATTTTTCAATGTGAGACAAATAACACACGAAAAAGTACACCATCTTTTTTGCACCTATTTCGATATCCAATCCGATTTAATAATGAGAAAATATTATACTATCTATTTATATTTGTACGTTTTTACCATTTTTGTCATAATTATAATATGTACAAATAATATGATTTAAATTACATTTTTTTTCCTAACACGACTTTTAAGATCTAATTGAGGGACAATAGAATGTATAAACAAATGCAAAATATTTAGTTTTTCTGGTGCGATTTTGATTAATGGTTAAAAATTATGATGTATTTTAGTTACTCAAATGTAATGAGGCATAATAATTACCTATATTTGAAAGTTAAAAAGATTTAATTCTACTATTTATCAAAGTAAAAAAGCTCATTATTGATTTGTTTGTGGATTCAAGATCTTTTTATGCAACACTTGATTGTATTATAATTCATAAATTTTCTATTTTAGTGCAGAGATTATCATTATATGACACAAACAAATTTATGTATATTTAACACCCATTTTATTTTTTAATTATGACTTTTTCTTAAATAAAGTTATTATACTATCGATTGTCTTAAAATAAACATTATAATATCACTAATATAGTAATATATAATCGCTTTTATAAATATCTACGTGATTAATATTTGTATGGTATTGTTGTAACTAAGGTTTGCCGTTAATACAAACTCTTATAATAACTCTCTAAGATAATTTTTAAGCGATTCAAAAGATTTTGGGTTGATACCCCTAAGTCATGACTCATATTTATAATTATGTGATACCTCACCTCATGATAATCTTCTAATGTGGGACAATTCAACTATTTATATGTAGTATATTTACCACACCTACATTATTTTTCAATGTGAGGCAAACAATATACTTAGAAATACACCATCTTTTTCACACCTAATTCGACATCTAACCCAGTTTAATAATAATAATAATAATAATAATAATAATAATAATAATAATAATAATAATAATAATAATAATAATAATAATAATAATAATAATAATAATAATAATAATAATAATAATAATAATAATAATAATAATAATAATAATAATAATAATAATAATAATAATAATAATAATAATAATAATAATAATAATAATAATAATAATAATAATAATAATAATAATAATAATAATAATAATAAGCAAATACTATAGGAGTACTATTTATTAATATTCGTATAATACATTTTTTTAACTTCTTATCGTAATTAAAATATGTGCAAATAATATGATACTATATTCTAATGCTAGCATTTATTTACCACGAATCTAATTATATAATTTTTCAAAAAAAAAAAATTATGTTACTTTGTTGCTAATGAGATGTATAAGTTTTTATATAAAAATTATAAACATTACTTGGACATATAAAAAATATATATATCATATCGTGGAGTTAATGATATAAACTCTTAAGAGTTCTCCAAGACAATGTTTAAGAGACTCAGAAGGTTTTGGGTTGGTATTTAGGTTCTAAGGATAACTTCTATTTATAATCATATGATCATCCACCTTATGCTAAACTTTCGATGTGGAACAATTCTGTTATTTATACGTAATATATTCACCACACCAACATATTTTTCAATGTGGGACAAATAACATACTTAGAAATACACCATCTTTTTCGTACATAATTCGACATCCAACTCAGGTTAATAATAATGAGCAAATACTATACTCCCTCGATTCAAGACCAAATACAACATTCCTTTTTTTACACTATTCATGAACGAATAGAATCTTTACGATTCCTTGCAATATGTAAGACAAAATATGGTCATGTGGGATCTTATTTGATTCACCTATAAAGTACAATGAGAATATCAAATTTTAAATTTTTTATAATGTAAACTTAAAAGATATTTACGTTGTAATTTGTGTCTTAGCAAGTGTGTAAATGAAAATGTTGTATTTGGTCTTGAATGGAGGGAGTACTATTTATTAATATTCGCACGTTTTTTTTTTTTTATAATATTTTTTTGGCAAATGAGATGTATAAGTTTTTATATGAAGATTATAAACATCACTTGAATATAATACATAATATAGAAAAAATATGTATATATCATACTGTGAAGATAATGATATAAACTCTTAAGAGCTCTCCAAAATAATACTTAAGAGACTCAAAAGGTTTTTGGTTGGTATATAGGTTCCAATGATGACTTCTATTTATAATCATAGGATCACACACCTTATGTTAATCTTTCGATTTGGGACAATTATATAATTTATACGTATTATAATCACCACACTAACATTGTTTTTCAATGTGGGACATATAACATATTAAAAGAAGTATACCATCTTTAATACTCATATGCGCAAATCATACGAAATCTATACTCTAATGAAAGCATTTTTTGCCACGAATCTAATTATATTATTTTCATAATTTTTATAACGACATTTTTTTGCCAGATGAAATGTCAAAGTTTTTATATAAAAATTAGAAACTTCTCATGAATATAAAATAGAAAATATAGATATTATAATAATTAAAAGATTCTCCACTTTATTTTTTATGTGGAAAATATTATTTATGAAACTTTCCTAAATTAATTTTTGATGATGTGGACGCTCTAGAATCGCTCGAAAAAACTCTCTTTTATGTATACTAGTATGGGTGCCCGGCTTCGCCCGGGCTACCTGTATTTAGCATTAAAATATATTTTCAATTAACTAAAACTATTTTAAAGTTGAATAACTCTTAAATATCATTATTATATTTTTCTATGGTACGAATTATATCTTAAAATTACAGTAAAATAAATTATGAGACAAATTCACTACTCCCGCTATTAATATTTTACTTAAATCGATTGCTTAGCTAATTTTTCATATATACTTCCTTTTGTTCTTAGAATTGTTACTTTTATTACATTCGTTATTATTACTTTTACTTTCATTACCCCCGCCGTAATTATTGTTACCTAATTATTGTTACTTTCACTACTTGTACATTATTATTGATAATTTCACTACTCCCGTTGTTACTTCTGTTATTTTCACTACTCTCGTTTGCTGCTAATATTATTACTTTAACTATTCAAATGAGTGATTACTATCATATTACTATATCCAATGTTACTACGATTCTTTTCACTACTAACAGAATTACTTTTACTCTTTAAGTATGCAATGAGTGATTACTATATCCAATTAAGGTTACTTTTATTACTCTCACTACTCGAAATAAATATATTACATATATGTATTAAATATATTACATATATGCAATAATTTCACTACTCCCGTTGTTACTTCTGTTATTTTCACTACTCCCGTTTGCTGCTAATATTATTACTTTAACTATTCAAATGAGTGATTACTATCATATTACTATATCCAATGTTACTACGATTCTTTTCACTACTAACAGAATTACTTTTACTCTTTAAGTATCCAATGAGTGATTACTATATCCAATTAAGGTTACTTTTATTACTCTCACTACTCGAAATAAATATATTACATATATGTATTAAATATATTACATATATGCATTAAATTAATTAAGTCGAAATAATTATGGAATATTATATTTTTTTGGAAATATAGCTTTATTTATTTACTTTTTAATAGTTTTCAAAATATAATATACTTATATTATATTTGTTTATGTTAAAGTAATTAACATCCTTATACTAATTAATACAATAAATGAGGCATATTTATTTTAAGGAAAATTACCATATTCCGTGTTCTCTAAATTTATAATTCAACCAAAACTATATAATATTTACATTGAAGTCCTTTGTTCAGGTCCATCGCACAGTGCTATTGATTAAAACTATATAGTATAATTAAATTGTATAAATTTATTTAATTACATTGAAGTCCCTTGGTTTCTGAAATTAATATATAGTATTGATATATAGATTAGTTATAGACTTTAGATTTATATCTCGCGAATTTTTATAGAAAATAACTAATATTAAAATTAATCAAAAGAATTGAATAATTCCATGAATTGTGTTTTTTATGAAAATATTTTAACTACATCAAATTTTTTAAAAAAAAAACTTTTTTTTTCACGAAGTTAATAATAGGAGATACAATATTTATGTATAGATTATTTAAATGAAAAATTAGTTTAATAAATGAAAATCTAATTTGTTTCCATATATAAGTTTGAGCACTTTGGAGAGAAAACTTTAGAGAATTTGTATGTATTCTCTTAGTATATAGGATGATTTATACTTTTAAAATTTGCACCTTATTAATATTTATCAGTTCACTCCATTGTATTTTGATATGAAACGAAAAAATTTGAAATGGAAAACTTGTCAATCATTCCCTGCCCCACCAAAAACTTCTTTTTCTTTCCATTTTTCTCCAACCAACTAGAAAGTACCACCTAGGAGGTCATCAATTGGGTCAATAAGGTGAAGAAGAGGTCACCAATTGACCTCTTTGGCAAAGAGGTCATGCTAATTTGATCCTTAACTAGTGATTAAAGTGATCAAATAAAATCATGACTTAGCAATTGACCTTACTTGAGGATAGTCTTAGAATAGATCCACTCCCATCTTCTATGCCACCAAAATCAAATGACAGTTTTAATCGTTTGGATACTCAAAAAAAAATTCATTAAACAATAAAATAACTAAATTATAGTGTACTAAAATTACGAGTAAATGTATAATTATTAGAAAGAGTCATAAAAGTTTTTAACAGTATGGTAAATCAGTTTTTCCCTAACTTTTATTATTTATTTACTGTTTAGATTCCGATCAGACGCACCACAAATTTCATATATTATCCGTCAGATTCTACTTTTTCATTTCACTTTGTTTTTTACACACTTAAGAAAAAAAATGACACATGTGATCCACTCATTGGATAATTTTCTTTGAAAGTGGGTCAAAACTCACCCAAAGTCTTATGTTGAGTCTTAGATTTTCAAGACTCAACTTAAAACTTTCTTTTTTGAAACTTTGGTAGATTTTTGGTAGTCTTGAGTGAGTCTTGTGTCAAGACTACCAATAATCTTACCCTTAATATTGAGTTGCTCGCAAGCTTTATGAGCCGAGCTCGACCTTGTTCGACTTAAAGATCCACAGTGAGCTTTAACCAAGCTGAATTGCTCGCAAATTGTCTCGCTTCATTATCACCTTCACCCACCATACATACCTTACTCCTTGAAATATTAAAATATCACCAATTCTCATTGAAGATGGACACTTTTCGTCACAAGCTAAAGACGGGTTAAATGTCGTCATTTTAACGGTAAAATGTGACCATTTTAACGACAAATTATTATAGCTTAAGAAATTGTTCTGGTAACTTTTTAATTAAAATGGTTACATTTTCGTCTTAAATGGGTTACATTTTACCCCGTCTTCAGTTTGTGGCGAAATATACCCGTCACAACTCACAAGCAAGACGCTTTGTTAAAATATACTCCATATACATAGAAATTTACCAAGTGAATTTTGTATGGGTACTTTATACACTATTTTCCTTATTTAAATAGGGGAACTTGCACATTAATAATTCATTGACCCTATGTCAAACTCTAGCTTGAGTGCATCCCAAGGGATTAGGATTCCAAATGTGTAGTTCCATTTTCTTTCAAATTTAAATCCTTCTATTTTTGGGCAGTACATTGTTCTAATCTTCTCTAAATTAGTGGAGATTTATCTTAAATTTGATAAATCCAAGGTCATATTATTAATATTTTTTGTTTGTTTGTTGAAGTTGTTGGGAAATTGTTATGCTAGTTTACAAGCAAAACAAAATATGCATGTGATTATGAAAATATGCACCAATAATAGTTAAGAAGAAACAAAATATGAAAAATAATTCAGATTTGTGAGTGATCTTGATTTTTGTATTTTTGGGTTTTACACAGAGATTCTAGCAAATGATATAAGAGATTAACTGGAATACAACAATGATTGGAAATGTAAATTTGGTTACAACAATCATAGGTTTTGGGATGAGTTCCACTTTCATACTGTTTGTATGTACAAGGCTTATCTGTGGGAGAACCAGGGTGGCAGATCCAAGGAGGACTACTTTTGACCCGGAACCCGAAATCGACATTGAGCAGGTATATTCTCTACTCTCTTTATCACAATGCATATGATTTTGATGTTTCATTTTGCATCATCTAGTGATTTAAGGGTCTGTGGGTAAATAAATATTGAATGTTTCGAGTTGAGAGCTTAAACTGGAATCTGAAAAACTCGTGCTTTCTTACTGTAAGATCGTCTTTTCGACAATTCATCAACACAACTGTTTTGGAATTTGGATGTTTTACTGTGTGGTATAGATTCTGGATTTAGCATTAGTTACTGTATTTCTGTGACAGTAAATCTCTATTTTATCATCTGTCAGTGTCAGACTATCTTTTCTAATCATTGATTGAATCATGATAAATTTATCTGTTCTGGTAAAAAGGTGAAACCTTTTCTTGACTTATTTTTTACTGTTGCAATATTGCAATATTACTAAGATGATAAAATTGATAATGCTGTTCATTGGCTTTTACTTTTACTGATAGCCAGGACACAGGACTGATGCTCTTGAACCAATCGTGGTTGCTGCGATTCCCACAATGAAATTTCACCGAGATGCTTTTGGTTCAGACGATGATGCGCAGTGAGTAACCTTTTACTGTAACATTGAAATTTGCATCATCCAACTGAAACTCGCAAAATGAGGAATTCAGACATATATTAGTAAGCATTTTAAAAGGAAGATGGGAATTTCATTTTCTAAATTTAATCTCTGTGTATTAAGAGTGTAATGATGTTGTTCTATGGAAGCTAATCGGTAGTAATCAATAATAATACCGCTCATGTCACAATCAGGTGTTCAATTTGCTTAGGAGATTACGAAGAAAAAGAAATACTAAGACTGATGCCGAAATGTGGTCACAGTTTTCACCTATCCTGCATTGATCTGTGGCTAATGAAGCAATCTACCTGTCCAGTTTGCCGTCTATCGGTACATGAATCTCTCGACCTAAACCACACCAGGTCGGTCTCAATAAGTGATCCGCTTTCTAACATTCCTCATGCTCATATTCCTACGACACATTCAACAGGAAATCGAAATGCAGGTAACCAACCCGATGACCACTCAACATCCCAGAACCCAGGTTTCAGCTGACAAATGTAAAGGTGAATCTTTAAGAGGTTGCAATTTATAGTGAAATTGATTTTGCACATTTACTGGATGTAAACTATTCATGCTGACTGGTTGGGTTGGCTCCGTTGGTCTTAAAAAGGAAGTAATCTTTAAGCCATTTCTTATTCAAATCTTGGATCAATTGGTCACAGTATATGATTTGCAGTCTATCATATATACAAAGGTACACTATGAACGAAACCAAGGTAGCAGCTGCGATACTTGATTAAACAAAAGAGTGGAATTTAATTATAGAATGCAAGATAAGAAAAAACTCGTAAAGCAAATACAAAAAATGTACAAAAATGTTAAATAAAATCCGTTACACAAAGACATCCTCCAAAATCTAAGGAACAATCTCAACCAAACATGGTACTATTAGCAAAAAAAATTAGCATAACTATTCCAGCAATCCGTGGAAGGAGTTGCGTATGATTGTAGAATAATCAAATAATCGGTTTGGGTAGAATAAGTATTGTTCCCAGTTCATGTTGCTAAACTCCCATCAATATAGACAACATTTTATTATGATTATAGTCATTATATATAACCCAAACTCGCGTAACCAAGCTTTATGCATATTAGACGAGAAAAAATAAAATAAAAAGAAGCAGTAGCATTTCTAATTTAACATTGATTTCTAATAAAAAGTAGCAGTAGCATTACCATTTCTAATAAAAAATAACAATAGCAGCTCCCATTTGCCAGCCTAGGATACTAAACACGAGGCTGTTGAAAGTGAATGCATAACTAAGCTTAGAACAGTAAATTGGATCCAATAACCTTTCTAGAGAAGATTAAGTGCTCTCTGGCTGATCAGCGTTCACTTTATATTTGCACGTACGACTTTTGTGTCTTCGTTCCTTGCACATGGAACACAATTGTTTTCCGCTCTTTGAAATTCTGTAAGTGTATGTTTTTCTCTTGCCTTCCCCTTATAATCTTTTCCTTTTATTCGGAGCTCTCCCATACTTCACCCTAGGATCACTTGGTAAAATTGAACTCCCATCAACTTTCTTCCACATACTTTGACCATTCAGTGGCTCTAATGAGAATGCATATGACATCTCATAAGCTTCCTTACTATACCAAAATGTCACATAATTTTCTGGATTTTCATTCATGGCGCATATATATTGCTGTTATTGCATGTTCGCAGGGTATCCCATTTACATCCCAATATCGACATGTGCACTTACATTCATCCAACCTGACGGCAAAGGTGAGTGTACTATTATGAACATGTTGTACTTCATACACATTTTGATTCGCCTCTATAGCTTTCCAGTTCCTTGTAGCTTGCATGTGATCTTTTATTGTTGCTTGAATTCTAGGCGTAACAATGCCGCTACATTTAGCAGCTTGCACTTTCTTCTCGAGCATCCTACTCATAACCTTTCGTCTTATTTCTTCCAACATTGTGAGTATAGGATTCTCTCTTGCTTCAAGAATCCATGAGTTAAAGGTTTCTGCCATATTATTGCAAGTAACACTGGTACATGTCCACCTTTTGTAAAAACACCTGCAAAACTTTTTCACATCTCTTGAGCACATTTAAAGATGAGCCTTTGGGCTTCGTTGTTGTAACTCATTCATTGCATCAGCAAAGTCTTCATTTGTATATGCTTTCACCGCTCTCCAAAATAATTTGTGTAAATGGGCACCTTTAACAACTTTAATCCAATTAGTAAAGATATGTCTTGCACATAGCCTATGCTCAGCATCAGGTAGCAAGTCGGCTATTGTAGGTACCAAACCCTGTTTTTATTTGTGTAAAAAAAGGTATTAGTAATAAAGTTTATGCGTCAAAAGCACATAAAATAAAAATAGATTCGATAGAGAAATGAAAGCATCTTATTCGTGTATTCGTGTACGTTTTGTTGATCAGATAACAAGGTCCATTTCTCTCCAGTTTTCATGTCTAGATCATTTATGAGATGTTTGAGAAACCAAGACCAACTCTCTTTAGATTCTGACTTTACTACAGCCCACGCCACTGGAAACATTTGATTGTTGGCATCCCTACCCGTGGCACAAAGTAATTCACCTTTACAATAACCTTTAATAAATGCACCATCTAAACCAAGTACTCTTCTACACCCTTTCAAGAATCCTCTCCTAATAGCAAGAAAACTCACATAAAACATATGAAATTGGGGAATTGATCTTGATACATGAGGCTTCACAGCTAAAAAAACACTAGTCCCCTTGTCTGACCTTGTTAATTCATGCATATAGTCTTTGAGTGATTCATATTGTCGTTCCACTATCTTTGCACATGCGAATAACGCATTTCTTTTTGCACTAGAAGCTTGTCACCTACTGATGTTTACACCATATGTCTCTTCTACATCCTTTGTGAAAAATTTTAGTTTCCATGTAGGATGTTTAAGAAGTTTCTCTTGGTACTCTTCCGCATAAAAATTAGTGCTCGCCCTTCTATTTATTTTGGTTGGTGCACAAGTATGGACATCTTTAAAAAATCGTACCTGAAAGCATCCAAATTCTTTTGTATACCTAGCACTTAGCTTCCATTTGCATCTCGGATACTTTGTACACTTCACCAACAATCTCTTTGGTTCATTATGACAATAATTCCATGTTGTTTGTGTTTGACAACTATAATATATTAGAGCCTTTGTCAGCACCTCAACTTTGTCAAAAAGTTGTCCTAATTCAATTTGGACTGAACCAAAAGGCGTGTCACGATCGTACATATGCCATTCATGTTTCTCAAGATTTTCAAGATTTTCATCGTCGTCACTTGGGCTAAGAGGGCCTTCGTCATCAGTATCTCTCTCACATAGGTTTTCTTCTTGGTTAAGTTGTTCATAATCATTTTCATCAACACCCCAATAGTCATCTTTCGACCCTTTAACCTTCTGATTTTCCATTTCTTCCACTTTCCTTTTCATAATTTCATTCTTTCCCGAAGTATTTCTCTTGGAAATCCAAAAATGTTTCTTTACCTGTGCATCAATAAATTCATCGTCTGTGTTGTCAGCTTCTACGTCATCAATAACCTCCTCAGGCTCACTCCAGCATGTTTCCTCAACTTCATCGTCTGAATCTTCTTTGTCATTTTCAATAATCTCTCTTTCGGTTACATGTACTTGCCGCATGGAATTTTTCTTCAAAATAGTCGTGCCTTCAGAAGGTAAATCGGCACTCGTGCGTGTTTCTTGCGGATTCCCTTCATCAAAGTAGATCTCAATGGTCCCAAGTGTAACTCCTTCTGTCTGCAGTTTCTCTAAAGTTTCTTTATCGCATAATATTTCACTCCTGCTCCTTTAATGCGAAAAAAGCATGCGGGTGACCATACAACTCTCTAGCCATATTTCTTACTTTTTCTAAAGTTAACTCACATATATCAAAGCTACACTCGGCACATAATCCATCCACATAGTCTACTTCTTCATCTGTTGGCAATAATTTACCTCAATAATAATACGTACAAGTAACAATATTTGGGGGTAATACACCTGAAAACAAAAATAAAATATAAACTAATTAAGGCCTTGCACGAAATTACGAAGGAATTCATCTAGTAAATCAAATAGGTCAGTATCACTATTTTCTTATTAACTCGTATTTATATAATTATCATGCACAAACCTAATATTAATTAACTCCATGCTTAATAATTGGTGCCATTATCGAATTATCTAATCTCCCTTGTTTTGTATTTAACAGGTTTTTAAACCTAATTATATACAAAAAGTGAACTATATCTGCAGTAGATTCAAAGAAATTAAAGATGGAGAAGGTTGATGGTTTACCTTCAAGAGAGCGTATAGAAGAATGTTGAGACGGAGTGCGTACAGACATGATAGCTATACAGGCAAGAAATGGAGTTTCACAAAGAGACGAAAATTAGGGTAGATGAAAGAGAGAACTGAAAATAATTCTTATTTTTGTATAGCAATAATATACGTATATATTGTACTCCCTCCTATTCCAGATAACCGTCTCATTGTGAATATGACACAACAATTAAGAAAGTGAGTTTAGACCACACAAAACGGACAATGAGACAGTTATGTGAATAGACGGAAATGGAATTGAATTTGGACTACACAACACTTACCAAAAATGAACAATGGGACATTATTGTTAATAGACAGAAATGGACAATGGGACGGTTGTCTGGAATAGGAGGGAGTGTCATTTATACTTGCTCTTATCCATGAAACATATATAATTTGATGAGAAATTGAAAAATCCGGCGAGATTTTGACCGGAAAAATAGAAGGGGCTTGATGTCACTCTATGGTAAAGTTAAGGGGCTTGTTTACTCCAAAGCAGAGTTAAGGGGGTTAACCGTTAATCTCACATTATAGCAAACTTAAGGGGGTCATTTACCACTTCCCCGCTTTACAAAGGGTAGATTGGGTTTACCAATCAAGTCAAATTTTGACATTCTAGTTCAACTATTACATTAGTCCATGGGTATATAGATAAGGTTTATTTCACCTCGTCAAATGAAACTAAATTGATCGGAGTAATTTATTATCAAATCATAATAAATCAAGTCTATAAAGTAACTTCTCTTAAATACTTTCAGCAACCTAATCGTATACAATTTAGTTTCATTGTTTTTTTTTTTTTTTGGTTCATAAGAGGGCTAAGCCCGACAACTAAGGAATGAAACGGGGTGTAGTAACACCCAAAAGATCTTTACGAAGAATCGTCCGAAGAGCTTCCGGTGGGGCTTCGAGGTGCTTGATAGTAGTAGATGATTGTACCCCTTTATTAGCTAGCCAATTGCTGGCCTTGTTTGCTTCTCGAAATACGTGACGAATGTGTACTGTCCAACTAGGTTCTCAAATAAGCTCTTTGCATCGGATGACCAAATGCCGAAGACTATTACTAGCCAATTTATCCTCCAAAACCAGGCTAATGCATGGCTCATTAGTCATTATCCATATGGACAAGGAGTTTCTTAATCTGTAGGACCCTTGCTCTTTCAAGACCGGCAACCAAGGCAAGCATCTCCCTTCTCATAGATGTACATATACCACCTGAAAACAAGTAAGCTGAAATAAAATTGTCGGTATCATTCCGAAAAATAACTCCACATCCTGCATGGCCCGGATTCCCCTTTGACGCACCGTCGGCATTGAGAAGACACCAACCATAATGGGGAGGATACCAACGAATAAACACCTCTTTACGAATGGAACCGGGAGAAGGAATGAATAACGAGAATTTATCGAACACTGACTTTGAAGTATTAAATTGTTGATGAAGAAACTCGATGGGATACGTGGGATTTTCATGAGCTCTATCAAACGCGACATTGTTTCTCCACCGCCATATCCACCAACATGTAGTTTCATTGTAAACAGGGTATATTCATCTAAAGATGTAGGCGAGTCAAAGATGTCACCACTTTCATAATAAGACAACCTCCACCATCCACTTGTTGTTTTTCTGTTTTTTTTTTTTTTTCGTATTATGAAAGTGGTGACATATTTATCCCGACCCGACAACCAAATTGACAAATTGGTAAAAAAAAAGTAAAGGTTAGTGGACAAATTGGTGACAAAAGTCTTTTTGGACAAATTGGTAAAAAAATGGAGGATTGGACAAATACACAAAAAAAAGAATTGTAATCCAATTAATTAGCACAAATTATCATTTAAGACGGGTATGTCCTTATTAAGTTTAATACGGGTCAAATAGTCCGAAAAAAACAAAAGCAAAATGCATGAGAAAAACAAAATAAATTTGTCTTATATGCACACGTGAGATATACTTGACTCGTTTTAATCTTAAGACGGATATAGTTGTTCATGGGTTCGGGCCGAGTCGGTTATGGTCGAGTCAATTTCGGACTTGTTGGTTTAGGATCGGGTTATTTCGGTTCAGGTCAGTTTTGGGCCAACTATTATCAAGTTATTCATGGATAATAACCCGTTTGACTCGACTCGGTGTGAAAATGACCCAAATTTTCTTGACACGTAAATGACCCGACCCAAAATGACTCGATCTAAGATCACCCAACCCAAAAAATAAGCCGACAAAATCTAACTTTAATTTCACCAAAAAAAACTTGAAATGGCAATTTTATCTTAATCAATTACCCGAAAATGGGCCGAACAATATATCACACATACCCGAAACCAAAAATGACTCGACCCGAATTAACCCGAAAAAAATGCGAAACCAAACTAACTTGACATGCGACCCGTTTGCCCAGATGTACCGAATAAACCCAACCCGAACTCGACCTGGCATCTGAACTCAAGCCCCGAAACCCGAATTAACCCAACCCACCGCAACCCGATCCGAATATTTATTGTTGCAAACCAGTTGGCCGAGAGGACCTCAACTCGAGATAACCCGACCGATCCGAAACTCGTAAACTCGAAAGTGACTCGATCCGAACCCTTAAAAACGGGTCGAGTATATCTTATTGCATTTTTCTCATGCATTTTGTTTTTGTTTTATTTCGATTATTTGACCTGTATTAAACTTAATACGGATATACCCGCCTTAAACGATCATTTGTGCTAATTATTTTGATAATTATTTCTTTTTTGGTGTATTTGTCCATCCCTCCAATTTTTTTACCAATTTGTCCGAAATAAAACTTTTTTTTTTACCAAATTATCTATTACCTATTACTTTTTTTACCATTTTGTCAATTTGGCCACGACCCAACTCCACTTGGTCCATCTCAAACATTTATATCACTTGATAGCTATTAATAAGTACTTTAATAACAACACACCCGTAACCAAATGTGTTTGGTGTGGTGGTTGCTCACCTCATCCCTTAACCATGAGGTCAGGGGTTCGATCCCTGCCAATGGGAATGAAGCAAGCTCTTTGGCCAGCCGTTTACCTCTTCGTGAGAGCACGCGCGGCGAGGGGATTATACACTGTTGTCGACGGTGGACACTCCGGTTTAGACCAAAAAAAAATAACAACACACCCGTAATGATGTTAGATATTGAGTATGCACGAATAGGAATTGACAATAAAATTGCACCGAATCGACTCTGATTTCCTAATAGAATAATTCGACCCTTATTAGTGCGTGGGTGAAATCGAATTTCCTATTGAGATAAGACGGTGCCCTCTGATTTTTGGCACAAAATCAGAGACGTAATATAGAAAATATTTGTGTAGAATGTTATACGTTCTTTTGATGCAGTTGAAGATTTTTATTTTCTGTAAATTTTTCTTCTCATCCTTTATCTATTTATATCAATACTATATATTAAATCCAGAAACCAACGGACTTCAATGTAATTAAAGAAAGTTATACAAATTAATTATACTATATAGTTTTAAATCACTAGCACCGTGTGATAGACCCGATTAAGGGATCTCAATGCAAATATTATATAGTCTGGGTTAAAATTAAATTATATAGAAGTTTGGTAATTTTCCTAAACATTTATAAGAGACTAAAACATGGTCAATTTCCTAAGATGATCAATTTTCTTAAAATAAAATATTTAATTAAGATGGTCAATTTCAAGGAGCCTAAAAGAAAAAAGATGCTTGGTAATTTTCCTAAATATTTATAGAAGACTAAAAGATGATAATTTTTTTAATAATTAATTAGTATAAATATGCACACTTATGGTATTAATTATTATCATCATAAAATTATGTGTTAAATTTAAAATCTATGCAATTTTATTAAACTTTATAGTTTATTAGATGTATAGAAATATTAATTATTTAACATACAAAAATATAATATAAATAAGTAGGTTATAAATAATCAAGTTAGATTCCATAATATAAGCTGGTTCGTTATTAGAAGGTATGGTTCTTAGGTTGAATTTAATTGGGATTATTGATAGGATGGAGTGATTATTGTAGACCACCAATAGGATGGATTATTGTTATGAAATAATCCTATATAATATTGCATAATTCTTTCGATTTGATTTAATGCATATATGTAATATATTTATATAAATATATAATCCTTTTAAAATTGCATGCCTAAGTAGTAAAAGTAATTTTGTCAGTAAAGAAAAGAATTGCAGTAACATTGGATATAGTTATATGATAGTAATCACTCATTTAAATAGTAAAAGTAACAATATTATCAGCGAGATTAGTGAAAGTGGTAGAAACAACAACGGGAGTAGTGAGATAATCAATATTAATGCGGCAATAGTGGAAGTAACAATAATTACGGCGGGAGTAGTGAAATTATCAATATTAATGCGGCAGTAGTGACAGTAACAATAATTACGTCGGGAGTAGTGAAAGCAACAATGATTATGGGCAAGTAGTGAAATGTTATTACTATTATTTCATTAATAAGAGTAAAATATTAATAGCGGGAGTAGTGAATTTGTCTTAAAATTTATTTCATCGTAATTTTAGGATATGTCATAGAAAAATATATTAATGATAAATTTATGGGTTATGCAACTTTAAGTAATTTTATTTAATGAAAAAAAAATTAATGATAAGTAGAGGTAGCCCGGACGAAGCCGGGCACCAATACTAGTGCTATATATTAATTCCAGAAACCAAGGGACTTCAATGTAATTAAAGAAAGTTATACAAATTAATTATACTATATAGTTTTAAATCACTAGCACCGTGTGATGGACCTGATTAAAGGATCTCAATGCAAATATTATATAGTTTGGGTTAAAATTAAATTAGATAGAAGCTTGGTAATTTTCCTAAACATTTGTAAAAGACTAAAACATGGTCAATTTCCTTAAAATAAAATAATTAATTAAAATGGTCAATTTCCTTAAAATAAAATAATTAATTAAGATGGTCAATTTTAAGGAAACTAAAAGAAAGAAGATGTTTGGTAATTTTCCTAAATATTTATAGAAGACTAGAAGATGGTCAATTTCCTTAAAATAAAATAATTAATTAGTATAAACATGCACGCTTATGGTATTAATTATTATTATCATAAAATTATATATTAAAATTAAAATCTATGCAATTTTATTAAACTTTATAGTTTATTAGATGCATAGAGATGTTAATTATTTAACATACAAAAATATAATATAAGTAGGTTATAAATAATTCAAGTTAGATTCCATAATATATAATATTGTATAATTCTTTCGATTTGATTTAACGCATATATGTAATATATTTATATAAATATATAATCCTCCTAAAACTGCATGTCTAAGTAGTAAAAGTAATTTCGCCAGTAAAGAAAAGAATTGTAGTAATATTGGATATAGTTATATGATAGTAATCATTCATTTGAATAGTAAAAGTAACCATATTATGGAAGATTAGTGAAAGTGATAAAAACAGCGGGAGTAGTGAAATAATCAATATTAATACGACAATAGTGAAAGTACAATAGTTACGGCGGGAGTAGTGAAATTATCAATATTAATGTGGCAGTAGTGACAGTAATAATAATTACGGCGGGAGTAGTGAAAGTAACAATGATTACGGGAAAGTAGTGAAATGTTATTACTATTGTTTCATTAATAAGAGTAAAATATTAATAGCGGGAGTAGTGAATTTGTCTCAAAATTTATTTCATCGTAATTTTAGGGTATGTTATTAAAAAATATATTATTGATAAATTTATGGGTTATACAGCTTTAAGTAATTTTATTTAATTGAAAAAAAATTAATGATAAGTAGAGGTAGCCCGAGCGAAGCCGGGCACCAATACTAGTAGAAAGGATTTGGGAAACAGGGAAACAAAAGGATTTTTATTTTCTATGTATTTCTGAAGGGTTGCAACTCTTCAGAAATTCAGATGCAATTGATTAAAGTACGCGAAATTTAATAAATGGCCCCCGTCATAGTTATTTCAACGAAAACTATTCCGCAATCCCGTAAATAAATATATAAGCGTACACTCGGTACTTAATTACGCCAAATAAACCGGTAATCAATACTATATATTAAATCCAGAAACCAATGAACTTCAATGTAATTAAAGAAAGTTATACAAATTAATTATACTATATAGTTTTAAATCACTAGCACTGTGTGATGGACCCGATTAAGGGATCTCAATGCAAATATTATATAGTTTGGGTTAAAATTAAATTATATAGAAGCTTGATAATTTTCCTAAACATTTGTAAGAGAATAAAACATGGTTAATTTCCTTAAAATAAAATAATTAATTAAGATTGTAAATTTCCTTAAAATAAAATAATTAATTAATTAAGATGGTCAACTTCAAGGAGACTAAAAGAGAGAAGATGTTTGGTAATTTTCCTAAATATTTATAAAAGACTAGAAGATGGTCAATTTCCTTAAAATAAAATAATTAATTAGTATAAACATGCACACCTATGGTATTAATTATTATCATCATAAAATTATATATTAAATTTAAAATATATGCGATTTTATTAAATTTTATAGTTTATTAGATGTATAGATATGTTAATTATTTAACATACAAAAATATAATATAAGTAGGTTATAAATAATTCAAGTTAGAATCCATAATATATTATATTGCATAATTCTTTCGATTTGATTTAATGCATATATGTAATATATTTATATAAATATATAATCCTCTTAAAATTGCATGACTAAGTAGTAAAAGTAATTTCGTCGGTAAAGAAAAGAATTGTAGTAACATTGGATATAGTTATATGATAGTAATAACTCATTTTAATAGTAAAAGTAACAATATTATCAGCGAGATTAGTGAAAGTGGTAGAAACAACAACGGAAGTAGTGAAATAATCAATATTAATGCGGCAATAATGAAAGTAACAATAATTACGGCGGGAGTAGTGAAATTATCAATATTAATGCGGCAGTAGTGACAATAACAATAATTACGGCGAGAATAGTGAAAGTAACAATGATTACGGACAAGTAGTGAAATCTTATTACTTTTGTTTCATTAATAAGAGTAAAATATAAATAGCGGGAGTAGTGAATTTGTCTCAAAATTTATTTTATCGTAATTTTAGGATATATCATAGAAAAATATATTAATGATAAATTTATGGGTTATGCAACTTTAAGTAATTTGATTTAATGAAAAAAAAATTAATGATAAGTAGAGGTAGCCCGGACGAAGCCGGGCACCAATACTAGTTACTCTTAAATCACCAACAAATGATAATCCTACCAAATCCAACCCGGATAATTGCAGCCCCAAACTGACAAGAACCCGAATTGATCCCCAACCCATATATACCCCATCCAATATTTTAACTAATTATAGCAGTTTATTAAAATCAAATGGGGATATATATGGCGCCGGCGGGATATACAACGGTCATCTCCAACCTGGCAACCTTAAGAAAAAACGCGCTTGAAATTCAAATTAGTTTCCAAAATTGTTGTAAATGTCCGTTAATTTCATCAAATAATTTCTACCCATCAATCAATCTTCTTCATATAATTACCACAATTTCATATACTAAGTTCAACTAATTTACAGTACCACTTCCGTCAACTTGAATTCATAAAAAAATTCTTAAAACATGAAGACAACTACTTGTGATCAGCTGCAACAGAAGAGAACCAGTAAAGGAAAGCAGAAGATCCCGATAACCCGTATCGTCGATAAGAATTCACGCCAAGTTACCTTCTCTAAGCGTCGAAATGGGTTATTCGGTAAGTGTTCACAGCTCTGTTCTCAGTTTCCCAACACTCACTTTGCCGCCATTACTTTTTCTGTCGGTGGGAAACCCTTTTCCGTCGGGTACCCTTCTGTTGATACTGTCGTTAATTGTTTCGTCGACGATACTCGAAAAGATGGTAACTTTCAGAAAGTTGTTGGTGATGGTAATAATAATTGGTGGGAAACCCCCATTCATGATATGGAGTTGGAAGATCTGGAGAAATTTAAGGAGGCTCTTGAAGGGCTAAAGACGCAGGTTGCTTCGAGGGCCAATGAAATCAGTCGTTTTAATGAACCTGAAAGCGTTCATATTGGTACCCAAATCTCTAATTGTTGTGAACAATCAACTGAAATCTTCAATCAGGAAATTTTTGATTTCCCACCTAGCCCTAAGTTGTCTGATTACTGTCAAGAAATATCAGAAAGTTCCGATGTTGGGGCGATTGATGCTGATTTTGGCACCCTGTTTGATGTAATTAAGAGTGTTGATTTTGGATGCAACAATGCTATTGCCAGCCCTGTATTCTCTGATAACTGTCCTGAATTATTGGAAAATATCGACTTTGAGGCGGTTGATGCAAGCCACGGTGCCCAACTGTTTGATTTCTTTTCTGAAATTGAAAGTGAAATTGAAAGTATTGATTTTGGATTCAATGCTCAAACTCTTGCCCCTCAATTCTCTCATAATTCTCAACAAAGAAGGCAAAGTTTCGATCTCACTCAAGTACTAAAGAATATTGACGTCGAATGCCAATGATGCAAATTGAAGTTTAATTAGGTAGGTCTTAGTTAGGATTATTATTGATGATTAGGTATGCCCTAATTTAGAATCTGTCAGTTAAGACAGTTGTTATTATTAATGATTCAAGATTTGATTAGATTTGTTCATTTCTGATTGTAGTATAACATTGAACTGAATTTGTTGATGTGTTTGTAAAATTCTTATATGCAATAAAACATGATTTTTTCGATTACTTGATCTTTTAACTTGCCTTTCTGTTTGACTGCCCTTACTATACGCTTTTCTTTAGCTGTGTATGTTGTTGGGTTTGTGCACCTCATGGCTTTCTTTACCATCCAAAAACATCCTCCATAGGAAAAATGGGTATCTTTCACAGAAGACACACCGAAGTTCAATAGCAAACAAACCTGTTCCGATGTATTTGCTAATCAAATGTCTACTGTCTGACATGCATAACATAAGTTTATACCAACATATGCTTTTTTCTGCACATGCAATTCCATAGGAAACTGATAATCTATAAATTATAAATATGATGTCAAGGCGGATTTCAGGACAACACTACTTTCCGATTGATGCTTAGAATCATATTGTTGTTTAGACATAAGACTTGCCTAATATACCGAGGTGTCGATAGGAGCTTTTGAACATTGTTTTTTCGCTAAGCAGAAACTTGAAAAGCTACAAACCATATGATTGATGGTGGATTATACCAAGGCAATTCTCCTTTGACATGCAGATAATGCGCGTGGATTCTTGCTGTCACGCCAAAGGAGAATTGCCCTGGAATTCACTACTTCAGGTCGTTATTACTCGATGTACTCTCATATAAGTAGAGAATTTTTTCAGTTTGGATACTTCCAGGATAACAGATTCCATGATGAGGCAGTGGAAACACATAGCCATCTATTCTTCACCTGTACTTTTAACAGCATTCTGATCAGTCTCATTGAAAAATGGCGTGGATATCAGGCTCCTGTTCAGAATGTCCGGAACAGGCGAACAGCCATGAAGAGGAAGATGAATGCTACTACGTACGTTACCATGTGTGGAAACAAAGAAATAATGCTAGCAAATGTGAAGCGAGTCAAGAATACACAGCCATATGCGTCCTGATCCTGAATATAATTAATAAGCCTACCAACATAACTATCCTGTCAAGCACCAGACGGTCGTCACAGCCCAAAAGGATCATGCTACTCATCACTGGTATTTCAATAAGTTTGCCGAGGATTTGTCTAAGCATAGGAAAACCGTTATTCCCTCTCTACTGAGTAGGAGTACTCAGCTACTTCCTTTATTTATTTTGTTTCCATACATGTATTATTGCAGGCTATTATATAAACATAGGCATACTATGAATGAAACCAAGGTAGCAACTGCGATCCTTGATAAAAAAAAAGTGCAATTTAATTACATAATGCAAGACAAAAGAAATACAATTTAGTTCCAGAACAATCTCAACTAAAGATGATACTATTAGCAAAAAAAATTTAACTATTCCAGCAATCCGTGGAAGGAGTTGCGCAGCAGCCACTGAGCCATATACCGGTAAGCTCGTTGCGTCATATGGATACCATCCCAGCTAACTCGTCGGTGAGGGTCCGAGCAAACATGAGTTCCTTCACTTCCACACATATTTCTCAGATTAAAATTATAGACGTTAACATTAGATCCACAACACGCGGTTTGACGTCTGGCTAAGTCAAAACCAAAGTGACCAGCATTTTCGAGAAGCCAACTCAATGCCGAGTAGTAGTCACCATAAACGATACGCACATCAGGGTGTTGTTCTCGAAGAGCCTTGATAGCATGTTGTAGTTGATCGTTTTGAAACCTGGCAAAGGAGTTCAAGTCTTTGAGGCAGTGCATCCTGTCATATTTAGTAACATCTGCGGTTTGGAAGGTTGCTAAATAAACTGGTAAACAACCAATTGGGAAATTTCCGGGGATAAAAATCCGCTTTGCACCAAGATTGATGAGTTCTGTAGCAGCATCTGTGATGGCGGAGACCACCCTTGGGACCATTGGGTAGACATCAGACATTGGTTTGTTTTGGAGTAAGGCATGGTTGAAGTCATTGCCACCTGTCTCGATTAATATAAGCGAGTTACTGATCCTTTCTCGGCATTCAGGTAGATTCAAGCAGGTATCACGAAGATGGGACCTAAACCAGGCCAGCTGTACAGACAGGGAACTTTTGGTGCCGGGGGATTGAACACCCATGGTTAGAAGGGTTTGTTGGTGTATGGGGGAGTATAAGAAGTAGAGTGGAGATTAGTTGTTTGTTAGTTGATTAGTTGAAGGTTGATTTGTTGGAGTTTAGTTTAAAGGAATTAGTTTGTGTATTGATTTGTTGTGAATTTGTTGGGATACACTTGGTTCACTTGGGTTCATTGAAATGGGAGGGGAGGTCCTCTATTTATAGATCTCCTCATCCTTCTCATACATCCTGAGAACACTCTAGAATAGGACATTCTAGAGTGGGCTAGACACGGAACTCTCTAGAGTTCCCTCTCTAGAGTTCCTTACCACTTATACACATGTCTAGAAGGTTCTAGGTTGTTCTACATAAACCTAGAACATACATGACTCTTCTAGATCCTTCTAAACTCTTCTAGACTCTTCTAGTTGATTCTAGATTATTCTAGCACATTCCGGATAAGTCTAGAACTTTCCGGAAACGTCTAGAATACACTAAAAGTCTCATACTTCAACACTCCTCCTTGAGACTTTTGGTGTAACACTTAGCTTGAACATTCCTCTTCTTTTTCTTTTTTCTTTTGTATCGCCAAACTCGGAGGTTGCTCAATGTACGTCTCCCCCTCGAGCTGGTAGCATGACAAACAACTGAAGCAAATGTATCTTCGTAGTGAATTCCATCTTGTTGGGAATATCCTTTGCCGATCATTCTTGCTTTGTGCTTGTTGATAGAGTCATTAGAATTCAACTTAGTTTTATAAACCCATTTTACACCAATTACCTTTCGATCTCTTGGCTTGTCAACCAACTCCTCTATCATATTTATCTCCTTCTCCATAGGTTCTTGCCACTCCTTCTGTTTGGAAGCCTCATCAAAGTCTCTTGGCTCCTCAGAAGTGAAGTAGCATCTTTTGCACTCTTCTGTATCTTGAATGGAGAGACATTCTACATAAATTTCAGAGAGATTTCTCTTACCTTGTGCTCCTTTAACATTCTCCACATTGTCATTCGGGGATGGAAAATGTGCTTTAGGAGTTGATGGAGGAATAGGAGAATCATTGTTGTTGGTTGTGTCAGCATTACCTTGTGGATGATCAGGGAGTAAGGTCACATTTGTTTCTACCTTCTTTTCCTCCCATGTCACATTTGTTTCTACCTTCTTTTCCTCCCAATGCCTGGCTGCTTCATGGGAAGATGTATCTTCGAAAGAAGATTCTTGAGTCTTGAACTTCTTATCATGGGCGTGTAAAGATTCAATTAGCTCTGTCACGGTGAGCTTCGATAGATCCCTTGATTCTTTAATAATAGTGACAATCATGTCGAATTTTTTTGTCAAAGTTGTGAGAATTTTCTGCACAATCCTCATTTCAGCGACTTCTTCACCGTATATTTTCATTTGGTTAATTGTCTCCATTACTCTCCAAGTGTAGGTTGTTATGTCTTCATTCTCCCCCATTTTCAAATTTTCGAAATGTTTTCTTAAGGCATTAAGACGTAATGCCCTTATCCTTTCATCACCATAGAATTCTTTTTGGAGTAAATCCCATGCTTCTTTTGCGGTAGAAGCCCACATTATTTTTGGAAAAATGATCTCCGAAACGGTATCAAAGATGAAACACAGGGCTTTGGCGTCATTTATTTCATCCTCTTTTATTTTCTTTAAGGTGGCTTCGGTGGTTGGAACACCTTCTTGTTGTTTTTGGGGACCATTTTCCACTATCTCCCATAGTGCATTTGCTCTTAAGAAGAGCTTCATTTTAATGCACCAATGGTCATAATTTTCTCCTCTAAATAAATCTAGAAAATCTAGAGGAGCGGGTAATAGAGTGTTTGATGCGGAAGCCATAGTTTTATTTTGTTGCCCTAAGATCTTTAGAGCTCTTGATACCACTTGTTGGTGTATGGGGGAGTATAAGAAGTAGAGTGGAGATTAGTTGTTTGTTAGTTGATTAGTTGAAGGTTGATTTGTTGGAGTTTAGTTTAAAGGAATTAGTTTGTGTATTGATTTGTTGTGAATTTGTTGGGATACACTTGGTTCACTTGGGTTCATTGAAATGGGAGGGGAGGTCCTCTATTTATAGATCTCCTCATCCTTCTCATACATCCTGAGAACACTCTAGAATAGGACATTCTAGAGTGGCCTAGACACGGAACTCTCTAGAGTTCCCTCTCTAGAGTTCCTTACCACTTATACACATGTCTAGAAGGTTCTAGGTTGTTCTACATAAACCTAGAACATACATGACTCTTCTAGATCCTTCTAAACTCTTCTAGACTCTTCTAGTTGATTCTAGATTATTCTAGCACATTCCGGATAAGTCTAGAACTTTCCGGAAACGTCTAGAATACACTAAAAGTCTCATACTTCAACAGGGTTTGAGCGTCTAAAGCTGTGGACCCTGCGACAGCAAAGTTGGCACCATGGCTAAAATTGCCGCCTCTGGCAAGGTAAGGTGTTAGGAGAGGCATGTTAAAGGAGAGGGCAAAGTCGTCAACCATGAGGAGGCCATCTGAGCAACGGCACATGGGACGCCGAATGGACTCCCCATAAGGGTACACAGGCACAGCGCCCCCACGAATGGGGTTCTCGATCACGAGGTTGCCGGTGTCACTAATGGAATCCCCAAACCGATACATGTACTTAAAAGGTGGATTTTCTTGGGGCCGAGTGAGCTATACGAGGTAGAGAAAGACATAAGAGGAACAGGGAAAGAAACAAGAAACCGGACTTCATCATTGCAAGTTATTATCGAGAAGATTTTCTGATGGGAAGAGATTATGATTAGTAGCAATGGCAAGTTATATTATTGAGAAGATTTTCTGATGGGAAGATTATGAATAATAGCAATGGCTTCAACGTCTATTTATACTGAAGGGGTTTGCATGCTAATTAATTCTATTATGACTCTCGGATTAGGAGTTGAACGTATTACTTAACCTACAAGTACTACTAAATCATAATCCTAGTCGAGATAGGAAGATTGTGAATAATAGCAATGGTTTCAGCGTCTATTTATACAGAAGGGAATTGCATATTAATTTGTGTTAGTTCTAATATGACTTGGAAATTGGAATAAGAGTTGAAATAAGAAAGAGCGTATTACTTAACCAACAAGTACCAAATCTTAATCCGACTTGGGATAGGTTTCTGCCGAAAATTTTAGTGTAAGACTGTCTTAGGGTAAGATTGAGGTCATATTGGTCTGAAACGGACACAAGTGCCTGGCTAACTCCAACCGTGTTTAAGTTTTTTGGTATTACTACGGTTCTACGAACTAATAATTTCACAAGAAGGCAATTAGCCAAGACATCATCAACAAGATGACTGTTACATTAGATGCACCATCCTAGGCTGTCAAATTTATTATGAATACGCATACGCCACATCCGATATGTAATACACACTTATTCAGCGTCTCTATATGGACTCAGCGTCTCTGTACTAATGAAAAGGACTGTTGCAAAATTGCAATATTACTAGAATTTTGAGATATCCGATTCTGCCCGATCCAAACGGTATTAGTTCAAAATCTCTTCCTTTCATATCAACTTCACTTTCTAGAAATCTTTCAGGCGAAAACAACAAAGCATTCGGCCACACATTCGAATCACGGCCAATTGACCATATATTCACCCATATTTGGGCATTCTTAGGCACAATATAGCCACATAGTTCGACATCCTTATCGGCTTTATGAGGTATTAAGAATGGACCTGGTGGGTGTAGCCTCATTGTTTCTTTTACCACTGCTTGAATATATGGTAATTTTGAGATATCCGATTCTTGAATTGGTCCGTTATTTTTGCCGACTACTTGGTCTAGTTCATTTTGAGCTTTCGCCAATTTTCCTGGGTTACGTAATAGTTCAGTCATCGCCCATTCTAATGCATTTGAGGTTGTATCTGTTCCGGCTACGAAGATATCCTGACACACATGACACACCAGAGCACATAAATCACAATTTATAGAGTAAGGCAGTTTTATAATGTGAAACGGGGTCTATTTCCACAAGAAAATTATTTATTTAATTACTAATAAATGAGATGTCGTTTTATATAACGGAACCGTCTCACAGTATAAGATCGTCCCACGCAATAACTACTCTTAGTCAACATATATAGGCATATGAATGACCGAATTTGTCACTTATTCCAGTACTGCCCAAGAACCCGATTAAATATTGGCGGTAACATATAAGCCGACTACTTTAAACGACAACCTAAAATTTAATGGTGTCTGAATAACACAGGTTCTCAATAGACAATATTCGTTTTTGTCATTTCATATTAATCAAAGTTTTTAAACTCAACGAAAATTTTCAAACAAATTGGAAACATAATACTCCCTCCGTCCCGATCAATACTTTACAATTGTTTTATAGGATTATAATTTATAAGGTAAGGAGAGCGGAATGAACTTACCATTAACAAATGTTTGACATCATCAAGGCTCAACTCGTTATCATTGACAGGCTGAAGAAGACTATCTAGCACATCATTTTGTGCACCATCACTCTTATCTTTCACCCTTTGATCAATGATCTTCTCAAATATCCCAAGCATCATTTCGAAATGACCCCTGGTTTTTTTCCTTATCCCTTGTAAATCCAAGTGCCGAAGTACCGGGAAAAAATCCGATACATTTGGCACTGCAATTTCTTCCATTATATGACAAACAAGATCCTTAAACTCCTGTGAATATAAAGAGTCATGGCTAGCCAAATCCATAGAGAATAACGTGTTGGACAACAAATTTAAGGAGGTCGTAAACCCGGCCTTGCCTATATCAACAGGCAACCCTTTTTCACAACACACTCGCCCATGTTCAACCAAATCATTAACCTTTTTTTGCCGTATACCTTGACTGGCATCAAGTCGTTGGTTAGTGAATAATTGGACCATGACGATCTTCCTAAGGTTTCGCCATTTAGGACCCACAGGGAGCCAAACCATGGAAAGTTTATCATGGTTTGTTTCCCTTGAAGCATCCGGAAACATTCTACTAGACAAGGCTAAGTCGTGTTTAAGGAACATTTCTTTGGCTACTTCCGAGGATGATATGACTATGGTAGTCACGGTTCCTAACTTGAGAGACATTATAGGGCCGTACTTATTCACAAGTTTGGCGACGGAGCGATGAGGCTTGTCGCCGAGCATGTGAATATTACCTATTATAGGCCATGGTTTTGGTCCTGGAGGAAGTTTTGTTTTGCCGAGTTTTAATTTGAGTAAGAGAGTAGCTAATAAGATTACAATTAGAGAAAGAGTTATGGTGTAATAATAATCCATTATTAATGTAAGATTATTAGTTCGTCGAAGATCACAATGTTGACCCAATATATATATATAGGTGAATGAAACCACCTATGTTATTACAATTACTTTATTATAAGGATAAAATAAAATAGGGGTAAACTATTGAATAAAATGGAGGGAGTATATAATATTGATGTAACGCGTGGACAGTCTGGCCGGAGAGGATATGTTGCTGATCACGCACGATGATATCTATGCATGCCATTAAAGTTACAATTAGAAAAATACATATTTTAACGTTTCAACCACATGTTAGAACACTCCAAAATTGACTACAATAACATATTATTACATGTACATAGACCAGTAAAAGAGAGAGAGAGACTATTTATGAGTATATTGTAATCAAGCGACAAGTGAACAATAAGTTACATTATAGATACTCGTATTTGACTATTTGTCGATATTAAAATTTACAAGACTTTTGAGAAACACAATTAGTAGACTATACGTCTAGTTGTATAGATTTCGAGCTTTATAATAAAGGATTTGAGCTTATATGTACATTTTACGAACTTTATCGGAAAGAATATGAGCGGCTTTATAAAAATATTAAACTCAAAATACTATAATGAAACTCAAAAATAATACGTATAAGCTCAATTATATTTTAATTTTGACACCTAACAAATTAAAATGTAACTCAAAAACTTTAAAAGCTCCAAAAGATTGCATATAAGCTCAATAGGATTTGTATTGGATGTACCATGCTTATATATATATCTGGATGGATAGTCTTATTTGTGCGACAATTCGATAAACACTCGATGACGATAGGACAATATGTAATATCAAATCAACACTGTTAATTATTGGGATTCGTTTTACCATGTACAATGGGGGAATTGTTTGACGGATTTTAGTTAATTGATTTAGTGAAATTTAATCAATTTAATTAGTTTGTTTAAAAAATGAATTTATTTGTTTTTGATAACTAGCTTTTATGACAAATTGATTTTAAAAAATAAATGAATTCATTTTATTATTTTTAGAATTCATTTTTTTTTATTTAATTTGAAATTAAGTCATTTGTTAACATTTTATTAAAATTAAAAACATGATCTTTTTTTAAGGAAATGATTAATTCATTAATAAATAGTCATCCGACATTTACATGTGACAAATTTGAATGGATACAACTCAACTAGAACCAAATAAAATAAAATCTTGTTCAAAGAAAGATCTGTAAACTTGAATTGCTCCAAAGCACGTTCTCTATCATATCGCTACAAACAGCTTTTCACAAGAGGATCATAGGATCTTGAGCCTTGACGAGAGACAATTTCATCTGACCAAATTGAGTGCAACCAACAAATTGACAACATATGTAATACCATATAACGATTTATTACGAAACTGATCTTCCACATCTTTACCATATGAGGAACGAATAAAGCGCTCTTATCTATATTTCCAATAGAACTAAAACCTAGAAAAAGAAGATCTGGAAAAACTCCGAAAATAGAGACAGACAAACGGATCTCACCAAAAGGGAGACTTTTATTGATTAATTCGTAAAGTTTCATACTAAAAATTGATAAATAAAGCTTTTTGGTGGGCTTACCATCGATCAATAGTCGATGGAAGCCCTAAATTTGATTGATGAAGGCTAGGGTTTTTTTTTAGAGAGAAGAGGGTTTTTTTAGAGAGAGACTTCTTAATATTGTATATGTAACATTACCTTTTAAAATAGTTTCTAAAACGTTATTTTCTTAATTTATTAAGTGTGGTCGATTTGAAAAAATCGACTTTCAAAGTTTTAGATTGTTTTATAAGACGTCCCTGTTCTTTTGGACTTAATTTCAGTTCAGTTCAGTTCAGTTCAGCTCTATTAAGTTCAGTTCAGTTCAGCTCCATTCAGTTCAGTTCAGTTCAGTTCAGTTCAGTTCAGTTCAGATCAACATTAATATTATTATTCTTATTTTATATTCTTATTGTTATCATTATTATATTAATTTATTTACTATTGTTATTATTATATTATAATTTATTTTTAATATTTATTATATTACTATTTATATTTATTATATTTATGTATTATTATATTATTATGATTAATGGCAATATTAGGGTATTAATATTTATTATTATTAATATTATTATTATTATGTTGTTATATTATATTTATTATTTTATTAATATATTCATTTTTATTAATATTATTAATAACATATTTATTATTATTATATTACATCTATTATTATTATTATTTATATTAATTATTATTATTTATAATATTTATATTATACTTATCATATTTGTTTTCTAGTTATTATTATTAATATATTATAATATTATTAATAATATTGTTTATATTAATAATATATTATTATTATATTTATTATTATATTACTATTTTATTTTTTATATTACTTATTAGATTATTATTATATTGATATTGATATTTTATTATTAATAATAATAATGAATAATATGATTATAACATTTATTATTATTATTATTATTATTATCTTTTTATTTTTATTTCAGTTCAGTTCAGTTCAGTTCAGTTCAGCTCTATTAAGTTCAGTTAAGTTCAGTTCAGCTCCATTAAGTTAAGTTAAGTTCAGTTCAGACAATTTCAGTCCAAAAGAACAGGGCCGTAAGATTTAATTTGAACTTTAAAACTCAATTTTTGCAACCGTCTTATATAGGATTTGCGAGCTTGTTTTCTACTCGATTTGGGCTTGGTTTTCGACGTGACTTCGACCCATCTTCTACTCCTCAAAGTCACATGTTCGATCCCCCATACAAGCACCCATTCACCCCCTTTTCGTAGCCAAAACCTGCGTACCAACCAGCCTCCTTCACAACCCGCTGCCCCTGTTTCAACACTGGAATCGAACACCAAAACAGCCCTGTATTTGACTCCAACTCAACCCAATGTCCTCACCAAACCTAGCCAATATCCATAACCTTAACCACACCCATGAATCCATGTCCCAAACCGACCAAAAACCCATACCCGACACCCTGTTTCGCGCGCTGAAAACAGAGCACCAACCCGTACCAAAATTACTTCCAAGCCCGTGTTATCTTGACCCAAGTTGCCATTAACTTATCGTCGTCTTACCTATATAAGCACCAACCCGTACCAAAATATGCATGAAATAGGTGTGGGAAAAAAAGGGAGACTGATGAGAAGATTAGTAGTTCTATCTCACCAGATGTGGAGAAAGAGTAGCTGTTATTGCAGGTAACGAGCGTTGAGGAAGGAGGGTTCAGGTTTTCTGAGTTCTACATCCTCGATTTTCGGACCGGTCAAGTGTCAGATTGCCCTTTTCTTTTATTTGCCAATTATGGCTCTAGGTTCAGTCATCTACATTTTTGGCAGTCCGAAATTGGATATGATCCGATGCAACGTTAAACCACCCGATTCTATAACTAACCACGAAAAGGGCCTCTATCACAAGAAGGGAATGTCTTTTCGAGACTTGAGTGGAAGTGATTGTGAAGGGTGTCCCTTATGTGAGCAAAGATCTCAGCATTATACATTCTGTCGTTGCGTTTGCTGGTAACTTATATCTCTTTCATAGCACTCACTACCACCAAGTCTAAGTCTGCAAAGTTTTTGATCACATCTCTAAGTGGGAGAAATTGCTTCCACCACCTCAGGTACGGTTTTTCGGCCGACCATGAGAATAACCGGATCCTGGTAAGATTCCTTAGCATCAAATCCGTGTTTGCCTACTACCCGTCCGACAAGCGTTGGGAACTTGTTCTTGATTCTTCCCCATATTGGTCACGCCGCATCATCTTTGGCACACGACCACCACTCAACATCCCAGAATCCAGGTTTCAGTTGATAACAGCCGAACATAAGAGGTTGCTATTTATGCTGAAATTGATTTTGCATAGTAACTGAGATGTAAGCCATATATACTGAATCGGGTGGGTTGGCTCGGTTAAGGAAGTGAATTAATCTTTAAGTGATTTCTTATTAAAATCTTTAGGATCAATTGGTCGGATATAATACTTTCGGTATGTATGTGATTTGCAAACTATCATATATACAGAGGTATTCTATGAACGAAACCAAGGTAGCAGCTGCGATTCTTGATAAAAAAAAGAGTGCAATTCAATTATACAATGCAAGATAAAAGAAACCCATAAAGCAAATACAAAAAATATTTTAAAAAATCCGTTACACAGACATTCTCCAAAATCTAAGGAACAAACTATTCCAGCAATCCGTGGAAGGAGTTCCGCAGTAGCCACTGAGCCATATACCGGTAAGCCCGTTGCGTCATATGGATGCCATCCCAACTAACACGTCGGTGAGGGTCCGAGCAAACACGAGTTCCTACACTCCCACACATGTTTCTCAGATTAAAATTATAGACGTTAACATTAGATCCACAACACGCGGTTTGACGTCGGGCTAAGTCAAAACCAAAGTGACCAGCATTCTCGAGAAGCCAACTCAATGCCGAGTAGTAGTCACCATAAACGATACTCACACCGGGGTGTTGTTCTCGAAGAGCCCTGATAGCATGTTGTAGTTGATCGTTTTGGAACCTGGCAAAGGAGTTCAAGTCTTTGAGGCAGTGCATCCTGTCATATTTAGTAACATCTGCGGTTTGGAAGGTGGCTAAATAAACTGGTAAACAACCAATGGGGAAATTTCCGGGGATAAAAATCCGCTTTGCACCGAGATTGATCAGTTCTCTAGCAGCATCTGTGATGGCGGAGACCACCCTTGGGACCATAGGGTAGACATCAGACATTGGTTTGTTTTGGAGTAAGGCATGGTTGAAGTCATTGCCACCGGTCTCGATTAATATAAGCGAGTTACTGATCCTTTCTCGGCATTCAGGCTAAATTCAAGCAGGTATCACGAAGATGGGACCTAAACCAGCCGAGCTGTACAGACAGGGAACTTTTGGTGCCGGGCGATTGAACACCCATGGTTAGAAGGGTTTGAGCGTCTAAAGCTGTGGACCCCGCGACAGCAAAGTTGGCGCCATGGCTAAAATTCCCGCGTCTGGCAAGGTAAGGGGTTAGGAGAGGCATGTTAAAGGAGAGGGCAAAGTCGTCAACCATGAGGAGGCCATCTGAGCAACGGCCTGTAGGACGCCGAATGGACTCCCCGTAAGGGTACCTGGCACAGACTCCCCCACGAATGGGGTTCTCGATCACAAGGTTGCCGGTGTCACTAATGGAATCCCCGAACTGATACATGTACTTAAAAGGCGGATTTTCTTGGGGAGCTGAGTGAGCTATACGAGGTAGAGAAAGACATAAGAGGAACAGGGAAAGAAACAAGAAACCGGACTTCATCATTGCAAGTTAAGATTGAGAAGATTTTCTGATGGGAAGAGATTATGATTAGTAGCAATGGCAAGTTATATTATTGAGAAGATTTTCTGATGGGAAGATTATGGAATAATAGCAATGGCTTCAATGTCTATTTATACTGAAGGGGTTTGCGTGCTAATTAATTCTATTATGACTCGGATTAGGAGTTGAACTAGGGAACAACGTATTACTTAACCTACAAGAACTACTAAATCTTAATCCTAGTCGGGATAGGTTTCTGTCGAAAATTTTAGTGCTAGACAGTTTTAGGGTAACTATCCCCCGTTACATAATGCAACGGCTGCCTAATTATTATGGATATGCCACATCCGAAATATGCACTATACGACTCTTCGTTTTATTGACTTAAAGTACGCTCAAACAAGAGCTAAAATAGAAGAGATAATAAAGTTAACCTAAAGAGAGAAATAGAGCGGGTTTGTGCATAAATACTCTCACACAGTATCGGAGTTTCCATTCTTAGTAATGCTTAAATGGTATTGCCGAACCCACCATGTGCCATGGCCCTCTCCAACACCCCCTTCCTCAATCCTCCTCCCAAGTCCATCATAAATTCATAATACAAAATTTGCAAAATCAAGACACGCTAGCAGGGGAAGAGGTTAAAAAAGTGGTGGCCAACGTGTTTCTAATTGGAGTACTGCTAACCGGAGTATCCAACAAGGTGCTTGGTGGAAGAGGGAACTGGTGAAGTTGGTAAGATAGGTTGTCTCGGTGAAGCGATGGGGATGATACCGTGTTCATTTTTCTTTCCCCGTTATTCTTGCCTTCTATGTTCTATGGATATACAAAATGTGTCTTTCATATAAAAAACAAAGATCAAGATCATTTATTACAAGAAATTAGTTACATACGGAGTAAATTTGTAGAATTATACAGAATTTACAACTAACCTGGATGGCTAAACCTTTAGTACACGTATGTAGTCTTCTATTATAGACATGGCAGAAGACCGATAGCCAGAGCCGAAAAGGTTATAGTGATTCAGGTAGTGGTACAGTAAATAAAGATCTCTTCTTTTCTCAAAACCTGGTTGTTTAGGCATCACCTGAGTTGCCGAAAAAATAGGTTACAAGTTTGAACAACAGCAAAAGCAGAGACGCCAAGGATACATAAAGAGCATTTTGTGATTTGATGTAGACTCGGCTAAAAGTGTCTCATATTGATGTGTGCCAAAGTGTCGAGATTTTGTAAGAAAATTAGTTTATGTTTTCGGCCTAAAATTTGAGCGCCATGTCATGAAGGAGTGTCTTCTTGATGTGCGGCACGCAACCAAGATGAAGTAACATAGGTTTGGACTTTGGAGAATTAGAGTGAACATAGTCATACAAACGGCAAACATGACTCTGAAAGACTCGTAACTTTATCAACCAGAATTTTTTATAGTTAAAATTACGTCCAAACTCAAGCTCTTGCTATAATCAATTGACTATTACGTTGATTCGTTGAAGGATGAAGGGGAGAATTTATATGGAGTACCTCAAAATAGGAATTGTAAAATGAAGGTCCAAAACCAGCACACCACGACATTCCGAATTCTGCTTCATTGTGTCCATCTGCAGGACGAAAATATTCAATAGTTAGTGCCTTAAAAATCAACTATCATTGATGTCATATAATACCTCGAATAAAAAGGATATGTGGAAACAAACTGAACTTACAATAGCATGCTGGATCAAGAATAACAGGCTCCCCATTCTTATCATAGGTTATATTTCCGCTCCATAAGTCTCCATGTAGCAAACACGGCTCTATCACAACATCCTCAAATAGTGGTGTCAAGTTCTTTGCGAGCCTTTGTCCTGTCAAAATTTATGCATCAACGCCAATCCTTTGCATAAGAAGCGTAGCTAAAAAGTGTGGGAAAATGATCACCTTTTTCATAAATAGATGAATCCCCATATCGATCTCGTGCCAATTTAAGTTGATAACCCAGCCTGTGCTCAGCGTAAAACGAAATCCAATCTGAGGTCCATGTATTGATCTGTGGAGTACTGTCGAACAATTGTAGCAGAGGGTAACATCAGTTAGAGACAAGATGTAGACATTCAATTATGATTACATTCCATTAACGACACCACTCCTGAGACCAAATCACCTCAGGAAAGCGTACGTAATCAATATCACACATCTCAGAAGCTTTCAAGTTAGCAATTAATCAGCTTTGTCATTTGTTAATTTTAAGTCCAGCAAAAGTTAGATGGACGAACTCAAATCTAAACCTATTGGCACAAACTGGTTACTACTTTATGTCTTTACATGCGATGAAACTCCATTATTGTGATTTTAGGAAAAATCCACCGTAGGTCCAACTTTTGATTCACTCGTGGGATTTGGGCGGATATATTGTAGGCCCCAAAAACAATGGGATAGCTCAAAAGAATATACCTTCCTATTGTATTTTCCACATTAAAACCAAAGCCTTTGTCAGATTTTCCAGCTTTATGCATTTCAGCCAGCTTCCTCCCTAAAGCAGACTAAGAATAAATGAACTATTCAGGACGAATACACCACATTACGTCAAGTTTTTTTCCTGAACTGAGCTCCGGCAAAGCCTGCCTCACCTGACCACTTTTAGATGACCCAAATTCTACAAACTCCATTATGATGTAAGAGCCACCTCGGGGAAGAGATCCGACCTGCAATCCTTAGAGCAAACACAATCAAGGATTAAGCTACTTCATAAGTATTGGCTGTGTACTTAGTATTGCCTAAATACCCGAATACCTTGTATGGCCTTGGGACTCGAATCGTATTGGTTTCATACATAAGTTGTAATCCTAGAGCCTCTGCTTCAAACATCCCTGGACCAACGCTCCTGTTCCAATGTGGAGCAAGAACATAAGCTCACAACCCACAAAATCTGACAACTTTACATTAAGCCCACAAAACCCGACATTAGCAACCAATCTAACATTCTTTGTCAACTCGCAGCACAAACAGCCACGCCTTTGGCTTTACTATGAAATGGGAAGCGGGTTAACTAACTACTATGAAGCACGATAACAGATGATTTAACGCGCCTCCTTAAAATCAAACGGTAGAACCATTATGCATTTTGCCCAACTTTCATGCTTAAAAATTTTTGGAAAAAAAACAACTACTTTTGGCATCCAATGTTTTAAATCCAAACCCAGAAACAACATTTTTCTGGGACCGTCACTTGCTCAAGTACCTGTTAGTTTTAACAAAGAAAGGACCAGCATCAGTATCATAACGAGTGGCGAGATTAATGCAACCACCACCAACAGGACTTGTTCTAGAAATCTGAGTTGCTTTTCCTTGTGTTAGAATCCATTCAAGAACTGGGTCTTCACTCATTGCCACAACTGCCCAACAACCCAATACAAATAATACCCTTTGTTAAAATCCAATTACTAACCTAATTTCAAATGGAAAATTGGAATCCATAACCTAAATTCAGCAAACAATCAACACTTTACATTCATAATTAAACAAACAGGCATCTTATTAACCATAAATCATCATCGGAGAGTTAGCAATATGTTAATTATTAAGATAAACAAATGGCATATTAGTGGCAGAACAATGAAAAATAGAAACTTGAGTTAAATGTTTTGAATAATTTTCTTTCGGTTTACCCTATTGCATTACTATAAATCATAGTTCCGCCACTGTCACTGGCGAAAAATTGACAAATAAATGAACAAGAATAAGTAAAAAGGAGAGTTTGAAGAAAACATACTATTAAATGAGGTGGGTTTAGTAAAGAAGAGACGAGAAGCAGAAGAAGGGGTGAAAGTAGGACGGCATTTACATGAAGAAAGTGAAACAATGGTGAATGGAGGAGACAATGCCACCATTTTTATTCCCTCTTCCAAGTTCTACCCAACCATCCACACTTCACTTTTCCCTGTGATGATATTGGCACACTTGGATCACCTCTTTAATCTCCACACACTATTATTTGTTAGTCGCCGTTTTATACAATCGTGAAAAATGAAGGATCATTATCAAAAAATTTGATCCATCGTAACGGGACATATTTTACTTAGTACACAGTTTATAGTTTTATACTCTTTTTTTGATAAAATGTTTACATATGTAGATACTCCCTCCATTCAACTCTACAAGGTCATTATCTCTTTTGCACACTATTCACAAGTGGACATTCAATTTTAATTTTCTCTCGATACATAAGTGAAAATATATTCGTGTGAGATCTTATTTGATTCGTATTTAAGAACACATTAAAAATATCTAATTTTTATAATTTTTGCAAATACGTAACTAAAGATATTTGTCGAGTAAAAGCCGCGTTGGCAAACGTGATAAAGCATAATGGCCTTGTGGAGTTGAATGGAGGGAGTATGTTTTATATATATAAAGATCAAGTTACAATTAGAAAAAAAATTATTTTTAATCTTCTATAATATATAAAAGCCAAGTTATTTAGAGGATTGTAAATTTGTGATTGGCTGATAGAAATTAAGGAAAAAATTAGGTATCCCCCTCACTTAAATTATGGTTTAAGCCATTAATATGAGTAGTTTCTACATTAATTTTTACAAATACATTGATTAAACTTTAATTTCTACAAATCAAATTGATGCTTATTTCATCCTAATTGTACATTTCTCTCGATATCTTTGTATTTTCATTTCCGTTTATAAAAGTTTAACAACTTAATATATCTCAAATTTTATAATTATGTGCAATTTTAATTTTCAATATTTAAACATTTCGTCAAGTTATTAATTACATCTAATCCCGTGCAATTTCGCACGGGTATAAAACTAGTATTATTAAAAGTTAAAGTATAGAGTAAAACATGCCCAAAATAGAAACGTAAATTATTGACTGAAACACAAAAAAAAAAAAAAAAAAAAAAATTAATAATTAACTGAGACAAAGATAACTTGAGCGTTTCACAATAAACCAACGTGAACGTGATAACATAAAACGGTCTCACAAGAAACTTACCCGGCGGCTAGACTATTAGTCCAATGTTCAGTCTAGCCATTTGACTTAACCCAATCCTACTTTCTCACCTCAACAGAAACGATGGTGTCACTACTACCATCCTTCCCGCCAAATCAAATACCGTTATCTTCAACCTCAAAACTTGAACATAAACCTTCAATTTCACCAAAATTAACCAAATTCCCAAATCAAAGAAAACCCTTATTTATACTATGCTCTGTTAACTCAGATGATTACCACTCCACCCTCAAAGCTCTCAATTCCAAAAACCGATTTCCCAGAAAATCTCTTGGCCAGGTATAAATTGTTCTTTCTACCCTTTTTTATTGTGAAATTTGTGCTATTGGGTATCAACTTGTTTTCAAAATGGTGCTGATTTTGAAGTCTTGTTCATTGAGGCATTTCGTCGAACATTTGATGGGTATTGTGTGTTTTGTGTTGTTGTTTGTAGCATTATATGTTGAATTCTGCGATTAATGAGGAGCTTGTTGCGGTTGCGAATGTGAAAGATGGGGATTTTGTGCTTGAGATTGGTCCTGGTACTGGGTCCTTGACAAATGTTCTCATTGATGCTGGTGCAACTGTCCTGGCTATAGAAAAGGTTCAATCTTCTTTTAAAAAAATTTTTTTTGAGTAAATACTTGGTAGGTTATGATTAAGCATTGTTAATAGTTCATCATTATGCTTAGCATCATTATGCGTTGATTTATGTTGAAATTTTAACGATATAATTCGCTTCGCTTAGGAATTTAGGATGATGTAAAGATTAGTTATCAAGCATTGTTAATAGTTCATTTGTAAGTATTGCTTTGTTTCTATGAATTTTTTATGCCTAGCTTTTTTGTTGTGGAATTTGATTCAGGATCAGTACATGGCTACCCTTGTCAATGAACGATTTGCTGCAACAAATCGCCTGACGGTAAATCATAGTTGTATGAGATTTCATGTGTTTGTACAATTGTACGTATCACCACTCCCAGGTGTTTACATGAATATCTACGAATGCGGTAGATTTGACTATTGTAGCTTTTGCATAACTTGGTTTTGCATTTTATGGTTGATACAGGTCATACAAGAGGACTTTACCAAATGTCATATTCGGTCCCATATGCTGTCTTTGTTGGAAAGTAAAAATTTGACAGTTGCAGAGACGAGGCATGCAAAAGTAAGCTCTCTATTGAACCTCAGATGATCTTGTTTTCCTGAATTCGTGTGTCCGTTTTGATGACTGTGTAAGCATGAAAACCTTCTATATAAAAGTTGCAGATTTAAGAAGTTTTTTTTATACCAAAATTGTACAAAATGCACAGAATAATTTGTTTAGAAGTGTCGTGACTCTATGTTCTTCCATATGGATCCTCCCCTTGGTGCAGGTGGCGTCTTCCTTTGTAGACAGTGTTCACACTGTTATGTTTAGTGTTGTGAAATAGGAGTGTCTTCTTTCATTGGTTAGTTATAATTGCTTCGTAGTCGTCAAATTGTGACGCTGGACAAGGCTTCTTACTCCTTAAACGCAGTTCCCTACTAAGGTTTCTTCTTCCAGGTAGTGGCGAATATTCCTTTCAACATTAGCAAAGATGTGGTGAAGCAACTTCTTCCTATGGGCGACATATTTTCCGAAGTAGTGCTTTTACTTCAGGTATGGTGTTCCTTTTCTCTTCCTTCTGTTCACTTAGGTTGTACTGCTCAATGAACCAAGTGCCAGAGTGGTCTTTCCATTTGCGTCCTTCAAGTAGCTAAGTCCTATGACCCTTTAGTATAGGTGTGTATGCTTATACCTGTCATACTTACTGAAAAAATACGAATGGTCATTTATTAATTTTAGATTAGTGAGGATTTCTGACTTTAGTGAGTTAGATTTCCACTTCAGTGTCCTTGTGAGATCTCTAGTTCAAAATCTTTGTTTTCACCTTTTTTTTTCGTTTGCTTTTTTTTTGTTTTTTTTTGGTTCTATCTTTTTATGCTTTATTTATCCTAAAAGCCACTTGTGGCTAATTCATTGTCTATACATTGATATATTGATCAATTGCAACTTTGGTTTTCTCTTGTCCTTTCAGGATGAGGCGGCCCTGCGATTGGTTGAATCGTCTACACGGTCGTCCGAGTACAGACCTATAAGTGTATTTGTAAAATTCTATTCAGGTAAATAAGTTAAATCTTCATCTGAATGATTATCTGCCTATAATATAGAACCTGACAGATGAATTGGGTTTAATTCTGTGTAAAATCAACAAAGGAGGTGCTTCCACCATTTAAAACTCAGTCTTTATGAAATATACATTTCAATTTGGGTTGGTTTTTATTTTGAAAATGCGCAAAGCGCGCCGAGGCGCTGACGTGCAAAGCGCAAAGCGAAGGCGCGTGCCTTATGGAAGCGAGGCGCCCTATGTTTTATAGCTAATTTCTATTTTCCAAATAAAATTTTAGGCAATAATACCCTTTTTAGGAGTTTTCAAGTTGGCTAACATGTCAAGAAGTAAAGGCTGGGAATAACGGGGAAAAGAAATGGTGCGTACTAGTTAGGCTTGTTAGGTGAGCCTTGTCTAAAAGGAGCTCCTAAGATGCACCGAGGCGTCTTGGCAAGTGTCTTATCCAGGGCATGCTTTTTTAAACTAGGCACGCTTTTTTAAACTAAGGGTTGGTCATGCATGAAAATAAGGCAATAAGCCGTAAAATCTTATTGCTGTGTACAAGGTCCCATGAGGAGCATAGTGCCGGATTGCCATCCAATATATTTTACTTTCATAATTTCACATTACAGATCCAGAATACAACTTCAAAGTTCCACGCACGAATTTTTTCCCTCAACCCAATGTAAGTAATTATTTTTCCTTCACTTAGATGGCTGCCTTATTGCAGAGATATTTCTACTACTACGTCTCAAGGAGGAGGGTGCACGTCTTCCAGTGATTTTTCATTCATTTAAGTGTTTTAAAACTGCAATTAATGCATCCAGATGACCCTGTTCAAATGAATAACTAGCGACTGTTCTTTTTGAGAAACTGTGCTTACTTTCTTTGGCGTTATGTGGAGTTTGTCATCTCTCTGTGCAGAAAAAAGCCTGACTTGATATAAGAGTATTTCCCTCGTCCACACTGAAATTATGATTGTTTTGCAGGTTGATGGTGCCGTTGTTACCTTTAAATTGAAGCAACCTTCCAACTATCCCCCTGTTTCATCATCCAAAAGTTTCTTTGCACTGGTTATCCCTCTTTTTCCTCGCACCTTACACTGTATTAGTATTAAACTTGAATTTTGTTAAACATTCTTTCCAATCACTTTAATCTGTGCAGTATATTATGAGTCAACTGGAAACAGTTGGTGTTTTTTAACACTGGGGTAAGGTTGCATATATTTGGACACTCTTAGTCTCTTATATTGCCAAGGCAGGAAATGTTCGTGGCTGTATGCATCCATATCACAAGTTCTCCTCATCGTGTTCTCAGTCTAATGTAGTTGTTGTTGGTATGCCAAAGGTTAATTCGGCATTCAACGGAAAGCGCAAAATGTTGAGGAATACACTTCAACATATTTGTACATCATCAGAAATCGAAGAGGCATTAACAGCTGTCGGTCTTCCAGCCACAGTAAGTAGCAAAACACGAGAACTTACCCGACTCTCTTTCCTCCCTACTGATATACTCGTAACTCATTTTCTCTCTTTTACCATGTTTGATCAGGCAAGGCCCGAGGAATTAACACTGGACGATTTTGTAAAACTACATAACTCCGTTGTAGATGGCTGACACTTCTTGGCGTTATATCGCTCACTTATGGCTCCATATACAACCAGAATCAGATAGTCTGGTGGTTTACGTAAGCTATAGCAGCAGGATTACAATATGGGAGTGCAAACCTTGTGTTGCTCAGTGGCTGTATTATGTTGATGTATATCAGATTCAGATGTATTTATGCTGCGTATAATCTCCCGGTGATTTTTGAAACTAGGCCTTCATTCCTCTCTTTGATCAGTTGAAGATTCTTTCAAGTCGGAGAATGATTATTACCTATCATCCATGTTTTGACCAAGCCTCCGACCACAAGCCTGATCCTCCTCACTTTAGAAGTCGATCGACCTCACAAATTTGAAGTCGATACCTAGAAAGCATACCGGTAGAAGCAAACCCGGTACTCCAGTTTTTACTGCCGTTTTTAAATCTAAATAATCATTCAAGTAAAAACACATCATAGAAAAGCCATAGCCACATAAACTTAACACAAACAACATATAGCAGTAATTAAACTTAGTTCAACAATCTTAAACAGAAATACAAAATTTGCCAAAAGTAAAGCTCAAGGTCGTCAATGATTAAGAAGCTCGGTGATAGCATTAAGCACAGTTTGAGGATCGAGTACACCTAGGAAACTGGGGCCCTGCTCCCCGTTACCTCCCATACGCTGTGGTAATGGTACCATGAACCCCCTTGGCTGTGCATATGTAGCATTCAGATGAGCATATATAAATCTCTCAAGTTCATTTGCCAGGGCAATCGGCACTGACATTTGCACAACTGTCGGTCCTTGGAAAACAGTTGTTGATGCCAGTGGTGGTAGTGAATCACTCGAACGAGTTCCATACTGAACCGCCCATCTAGATAGGGATCCCCTGACGATGTTCTTCAGTTGCTCCCTACTGTAGGGATTCTGCATAAACGTTGTTAAAGCTGATTCTCTTTCTGCTCTATGTATGGTTTCATGATTGTTGTTGGGTGCCTGGCCATTATTGCCGTTGGGTGCCTGGACATAATTATTGTTGGGTGCCTGGCCATAATTGCCGTTGGGTGCTTGTACATAATTGCCATAAGTGCCGTTGGATGCCTGTAGATAATTGCCATTGGGTGCCTGGACATAATTGCCGTTAGGTGTCTGGACATAATTGCCGTTGGGTGCCTGGCCATAATTGTTGTTGGCTGCCTGTACATAATTGCCATAATTGCCGTTGGATGCCTGTACATAATTGCCATTGGGTGCCTGGCCATGATTGTTGTTGGGTGCCTGGACATAGTTGCCGTTGGGTGCCTGGCCATAATTGCCGTTGGGTGCCTGTACATAATAGCCATAATTGCCGTTGTGTGGCTGTACATAATTGACGTTGGGTGCCTGGCCCATATGATGGGCCATTATAAAATTCGGGTTTGGAGGAATAGCAGATGTTGCAAAAGGATGAACCATTCGGGTCTGCAGTTGATGCTGTGTGCTGAAGTACATCTGAATTCGCTGCAATATTTAAAAAATAATGTCAATTTATGGTATTCCTGTACCATCTGAGAAAAGTTCAGCTTTTTCCACAGAATTTTAGAAGTAACAAACCTGCAAACTATTCGCTGTAGCGACACCAGGGACGTTAATATACTGAGCTACCGCTGAAGGAGAGGCATCTAAATCAAGAGAGCATGGTAAGACAACAATGTAAGTGAAAACAAATACTTGCGTTTAATAGATAGTGAGGGTTGCATGAGACGCGCTCACATGTGAGACCAACCCAAATACTTGCGTTTTCCTTGTTTAGTTATATGATTAATGGGTTAGTCTCGCATGTAACACGTCAAAGTTTTTGTGCTTACTGGGAACTCCCGAATGCTGAGCAATATTTAAAAATCCACGACGTAGATCCTGTGTCCAATTGGATGCTGAGGTCTGTCCCACAGACCAGCAATGACCTCTCTGCATATCGTCGATCTTCCTTTTTCCATTCCTTTGGGACCCATTACTGCTCTCGAAAATTGTTGGATTATTATTCGGAATTACAGGAGGAAGTTGACGGGATCCTATTAGGGGCTGGCGAGATTCAAGCAGGACCTCCCTTTGTTTGACAATAGGGAATTGCCACATCTGCTCTATGTCATTATCACACAATGGCTTCAGTAGAAACATCAATGCTCCAATTGACAGACCGTGCATGACGAGATGCTCGTTAAAAGCATCTGACATCACTGCATAGAGTAAAAAAAGGTATCAGTTCAAAATATATTGACAACAGGAGAGAATGGGACTTGGGAAACATAATCAAAAGAGAGATTGTACTTACTTACGACTGGCAACCTCGTTTCTGTTTCGACTTTCATCAGAAACTCGAGACTGGACATATCTGGCAAATTTAGGTCTGCCACCACCAAGGAGATACCATGCTGTTTCTGCAGTAGAATTTGCAGTGCAAATTCTCCGGTTGAAGCAGTCACAACTAAGGATGCAACGCGAAAAATAGTTAGGAGGACGCGATCATATTTAGGCAATACAGGAAAGAAATTATACTCTAGTTTGCAGAAATCCAAGGTTTAGCAAATGGAATGACACATCAATGAATCAATGGTGTTCTTCTTTTAGTGAAAAATAATGGGAAGATTATCTGACTAGCAAGCTACTAGCAGCCATACTGCAGTACAAAAGATAACAAACTGGCACATCAGATATGTCAGTGTTTTTTTGTTTGAGATGGCTTAGTTACTAATAAGTAGACCTAGCAAACGAGACGGGTTTGGTTCAGGTGTGGGTGATACGGGTCAGAAGTCGAGTCAGAGTACGGGTCAATTTCGTTTTTAAGTTACACAACCATTTTTAAATCATATTTGTGTTTGATGATAACCATATTAATTGGCATTGCTTAGATAACCTATTTTTAGAGCTCTTAAAATTTGACCCAACACGAAAAGAATCCCAAAATTTGGTGAATTGAAAATGAACCGAGGTTATACTGAGTGATAACAATAGCGGTCTTATTTTTTCAAAGCTGAATTCGACTTTAAATGATCCGTGACTCAATATTGACTCAACACAATGGATAATCCCGATAACTAATTAACTAGATAATGGTGCAAATAGGACCAAATTTACATTTATCTTAATGCTTTTCCCATAAAACTAAAATTGATACACTTATACATTGTTTTAATATGAAATAACCCAAAACTTGACCCGATACTAACCCGACACGACTTGTCATCCAATGATGATTGACTTGATGATGGCCGGAATGAACTAGAGTTGGCATTTCGGGCCAAGGCCCGATGGATGACACGAGTCTGGGGAACAATGCGGGCCGACCAGGGTCCGGCACGACAGGTTAGGTGACAGGCCAAGACAAATGGGAGGGGATAAATGGATAATCCAATTTTCAATCCAATTCCCCTTCTCTCTAACTACTTCCATATTTCTCCACTCCTCTCCATCTCCCTTCATCATCCAGTTAATAAATCATCTTCTCCCTTAAATTATTATAATTAATTGACTATGCGGAGCAAATTATATGACGTAACTCGTGAGCATCATCTTGAACGGATTTTTTTATCCAAAATTTCAAATGCATGAAAAAAAGTTGAAACTCGTATTCTTTTTACATTATCCCGTATTCTTATGTGCTCGTATTTTAAAGCTCATAATCCTTTTAAGCTCGTATTCTTTTTACATTTGTTCGTATTTTTATCTTATTAGCTCGTATTCTTATGTGCTCGTATTTTTAAGTTCGAGATCCTTTTAAGCTCGTATTCTTTTTACATTAACTCGTATTCTTATCTTAATAGCTCGTATTCTTATGTGCTCGTATTTTTAAGTTCGTGATACTCGTATGCTTTTTACAATAACTCGTATTCTTATCTTAGTAGCTATATTCTTATGTGCTCGTATTTTTTTGCTTGTATTCTTTAATAATAGCTCGTTTGATTGGTGTAGAAATTTACCTCAAAGTATTGTTAGATGCATTTTTCCTTCTTGATAATGATGTAAATTGCTTCTCGTTCACCGAAATATTGTTAGATGCGTTTTGCGGTTTTGCCCCCTTGATGATGATGTCAATTGCTTCCCGTTTACCATTTTAGAATCAAAATTAGGAAGAAGGGAGGTTTGTCAACTGTCGTTTAAGAGTAATTTAGAGAAGGGAAAGAGGAGGGTTTGTCGACTGAAGAGTAAGAATTAGGGGAAAAGGAGATGGGTAGATTTTTTTTATTGAGATGTAGATGGTTTGATATACAATATATGGACCTGTTGTATAATGCTACTACTATACAATAGGGTCTAAGATCCTATTTGTGATATAAATTAATAAAGTTGAAATTAGTAATTTTAATGTGTTATTAGTTAAAAATAAAAATTGGGGTTAGATTTCACTTTTTGTGAAAGTTAAGGGCTTGATTGCTAAAGTTGAAACTTAAGGGGCATAATTTTACCATTGAACAAAGTTAAGAAGGTAAATTGTCACTTTGGCGTTTTACAGATTATTTTATTATTAAATAAATTATGATTTATATGTTAAATAAAATAAACTTTTTAATCATATTTATGATTTAAAATACTAGAAGTATATTCCCTTCCGTTTTTTTTATATGAACAAATTTGTTTTTTCGAGGTGAACATTCGATTTTAATTTTTACAAAAATATATAATCCGAAAAATTGTAAAACTTATACAGCTAGATTATTCACAAAATGAAATTTCATATGAGGTGAGTACAGTTAAATAATATTTACACAAAATTTTTGAGAGATATTGTACTGAGAAGCGAGTGTCTTAAAAAATGAAGACATATATAAAATACAGAGATCATATTTTCTAATAACTATTTCACATTAAATATTTTTATATTAATAATTTTTATTTCTTCTAAAATTTCAGACACTTACTCCACATTGAATCATTATTTTTCGTGTTATTTGTTTAAAATTCACTTACAATAAACTTATTTTCAGGCTTAATTGATCGAATCGGGTTTCGATCCTAAATTAACAGGTCACTTTAAGTTATGTTTCACCGATTAGGCAGTGAAGTCTCATGTATGACCATATATTAGAGTATCCGACACAAACTTTTGAAAACTTGGCGATAGAGAAACGCGTTCAAATGAGTGTCTGACCATTTTGTAGACACATATACGAAACATCTCATAAGTTCTAAACAGAAGATAAAAAAATATTTATCCCAGCCTATTTTTTATTAGAATTTTTTATTTTGCCTTTTCAATTGTAAATCTATTTTCTTTGTTATTATAGAAAACATCATTCCTAGATTTAAAAACGATACCATTGAAACTAATTAAATGCCAATTTTTGAAAATATTACTAGGCCTTGTGGGTAATTGTTAGTATATCAATTTTCTTTTATCCATTTCACACCTTCCTCTTATTTGACACCATTGAAACTAATTCAAGTGACATTAGCGAAGAGTTGTTGTCGTGTCTGAAATTGGACGCTTGTGAGGATAAAATGAATTTTTTTATGGAAAAAGGGTAGTGACTAACATAAAGTGAAAGCTAGACTTCCTATAAGAAAATTAACAACATTTGGACAATGATTGTTAAGGTATAATTTGTCCTTATTTTTCTTTATGAACCACAATCCCAAATCCCAATGCGAGTTGCAGTCTACATAAGTTAGGTAGTTAAAAGGTACCATGAAAAAAGGAATGACACAACAGGTGTAAGGAAATATTCACACATACATAAATAACTAATTAAGTACAAACCTTCATATTTGGCCTTGAGTAAATTTGCCACCCTTCCTGCAAGGTCAGAATCAACTACTAAGATGCAAACATTTTGTGTAGACACCATATCCATGATGCAAAGTTGTATAAAGGAGGGGGGAGGGAAACTAAAAAAGCAGAAATGAAGTAAATAGGGAGAACATAAGGTTTGGATATTTATATGGAAAAACAATACTTATGAATGACTTTTATATTGACCAAGGTATAAGAATTCGAACTTATATTTATTTTTTCTGAACTAATTTAAAGTTCATGTTTTTAATGTGTAAATGGATGAGTTTAATACTTTATAATAAAGCTCATATTATTTAACCAACTCGAATACTTTATTACAAAGCTCAGATTCTACACCGTACAACTGGTTGTATAATCCATGAATTGAGCAAAATTGGAAGAGTTTCTATTTGATAATCTGAAGTGATTCGGTAAGAGATTATTATTGATTAATTCAATGCCATCTCAAGAAAGAAGTAATTATTATTTGTCGAAATCTGCCGCATACGCCAAAATATTATCTGCCAGGGAAATCGACCTAAAAACAAATTAATACCAACTTCATCCCATTTATATTGTCGCCATTTGAGTTTATTGGTAAAAAAAAATGTCAATTTTCCCGATATACAACAATAGCCATAAACCAAGTGGTGTTAGTCCAGTGGTAGCTGGGTTAAACCTTGAAGCTTGCAGAAATGCAGGAGTTGAGAGGTCCCAGGTTCGACTACCAGCTGGGGCGATGATCACTTGGCCACTGCAGCCCCCGAAGGGGGTGGCTTACATGGTCCATGTGGTGGTGCGGGAATGCATGGGTCCGGGGGGGACTCAACCCCCTCGTCATCAAAAAAAAAAAAAAAAAAAAAACAATAGCCATAGCCTTTCAAATATGGTGTTTTGAAAATAATTATTTAGATAAATCAAACGTGACAAGCTCACATTGCACGTGTATCGTCACATAAGGTCACAAAGTTTGTATCGGTAACCTCCATAATTTTTTTTTTTGGTACATAAAAGTTTAGGTCAAAGGGTAGGTCTGACCTAGTTCAAGGTCAGGCAGACCATCGACCTCTTTAAGGGCTTACAATGGTATTTACATATTGTTTACCAACAGTTAGAGTGGCTATATTTTAACACAATGAGAATCAAACCCCTGAACGCAAAATCAGAAGTTGGACTCTTTACCATTGGGTCAACCGTTGTTGGTTTTGGTAACCTCCATAATGAAATAGAGATAATATCAATGACTCCTCTGGACTAAAAAAAGTAAGAAAACTCATGAAATTTGCAAATAAGGTAGAAAATCATAGGAGCGGAGCGTTACTCCACGTAAGCGACTATGTTTTGAAAATTGACATCTTGCGTTACATGCGATGAGTGGATTGATAGAACATGAGAAACATGATATTCCATATTAAATATGGGAGACTTGAACTGTCAAAAGATGACCCGACCCGAAAAACCGACTGAAACCCGCCGAAAATAACTCGATTTTTTCAACCCGAAACCGAAGATTATGCGTCCCGATAATAACGCGTATTTAGGGTCGAGACCCGCTAAACCGTGACCTGACCAGGAAATATTTAAATTTACTAAAATTATGTATTTAAAGCAAATAAAACTAATATAAAATGATGAAAATAATTTAAAACTTTAAAATTGTGGAGTAAAATATGTTTAAGTTTATTTTAAAGCATAGTTTTATTACATGATTAATTACTCAAATGATTACCATATAAATATAGTCACCGCTTGTCATGTACGTGTAACAATTGATCGATCCAATATTTTGTATACGTGGTGATATTATATATATTAATAAAAAAAATGCTTACTCTTACTAATATCACAGTATTAAACAAGATGATTATATGTTTTATAATAAAATTAAAGACAATATACATTTGCCAAAAGGAGTTAATTGGACCCGTTTCTGACTCGAACTGGACTCGAAAGTCGTATTTTTAAACCCTAAACTTACCCGACTCGTATTTTACCTGAATTCGAAATAACCAAATCCGTAACTCGTCCGTTCGACCCGTTTGACAGGTCTAGTTAAGACACTATATCCCGACTAATTCACGAAGCAGTGTCGCTAGCATTTTCGAGGTAACGACATAGATTAGTTCACGATGACCAAATTGACTAATAAATCTATACACACATACAAAAGAATTAAGAATAAATTGGTTCGTTTAGATCGGATTAACCTTAGTTTTATTTTAAGTTCGATTTTGCCACTTTAATCAATTTGTGTTATTTCGAGTCGGGTACGGTTTAGATCGGATAGATGTTAGATCAATTGAGTTTCGAGTCATAATTTTCTTGAGTTGTCGGTAGAAAAATTAGCTTAAATGTATTTTATAACTTTTTTAGTTGGATGTAATACTGATAATATCATTAATAAACAAAGAATGAATGAAAAAACAACTAAATACGAGTCCATTTATGAGAAAATAAATATTTTTAATTCGGGTCAATCGGTTCAGTTATTATTGGTTCAGATATATTCAGGTTCGGGTATCATTCGGTTATTATTGAATTTGGTTCAGTTTCAGTTCGATTCGGATTGAGTCGGTTTTCGTGTACCATTCATTATAGTCATATTAGGTGTTCGATCGATTATCAATACAGGGAACACTCAGTTTTTCGGGTTCAGGTTTACTTTGCCACGTCTAGTTTAAAAGAGAAACAAAAAAATGTAAAATGACAAATAAAATAAACATTTTTTTTCTTTTAAAATGATGATTTATAAAATGAAATGAGGAGAGTATGTAATACCATGATAACTAAATAAGAACTCTAAACGACAAGCAACAATATAAAAACTATAGCATATTTCGAATCATTTTACATTATTCCATCAAAATCAAAAGTCATACTCAATATCTAGCTCTAGGAAAAATTCTCTCTCTAAAAAAACTCTCTCTAAAAAACCCTAGCCTCCATCAAATTAGATAGGGGGCTTCCACCGATTATCAATCGATCGATGGTAAGCCCCAAAATTGTTTCAAATTTTAATCAATAGTATGCATATCTATCTTCTATTCAATAAAATTCTCCCTTTTGGTAAGAATCGTTTTTCCGTCCCTTATTTCGGGAGTTTTTCATTTATTCGTGGGTTTAGTTTCATCAGTAATATAGTCAAGAGTAGTTCGTTGGTGGTTTGCAGTGTGTTCTTTTAAAGGGTAAAAGTGATTTATCAACGATCTTTGGAACCAGTCGGAGGTAAATTTTATCTCATAAATCAAGCGAAGGATCCCCTCAAAAGCTACATGAAGATAGCGATAATATGACGAGCCGAATTGTCAGAATTAGCCTCCCTTAGCGTGACGATTCTCTTATTCAGACAAGATGGCTTGTAATGACCGAATCCATGGCACTTAAAGCAACGCACTTTGGATAAATTTTGCTCCTGGGACACGGCAGCCTGTTTGTCTTTCAGCGAAGGATTTGGATTAATTGAAGATTTCGACTTCGTACTGCTGGAACCAGTTGCAATTTCGTGTGCTTCGAGTCTGTTCCACGAAAGAAGTTGTGGAGTGTTGCTGGACTGGTTACTGCATATGCTGGTCTTTGATTGGGCTTCAACTCTCAAACTTAAATTACAAAGCATATCAAAGGATGAGTAATTCTGCAAATGGACAACATTAGCAATAGAACGGTTTAAACCTCGACAGAATCGCGCCATCTTCTATTCTTCTATTTCATCAACTTCACACAACATAGCAAGCTTTTCGAATTCTGTAATATACTCCGCAATATTTATACTCCCTTGCATTAATTCTGCGGATTTGCGGAATAAATCAATCCTATAATTGCTTGGGACATACCTCTTGCGTAGTTTGCGCTTGAGTGACTCCCAAGAATTCATCTTTTCTTTGCCTCCCGGAGCACGATCCACCTTCATATTCTCATACCATAAGGATGCATTTCTACTGAGTTTTAGAATTGCATATTTGCACCTTTTTTTGTCATCTATCTCTTTAAATTCGAACATCTGTTCGATTTTTCTTTCCCAGTCATGATAGTCCTCCAGATCTGTGCTTCCTCTGAATTCGGGCAATTCGGTGATCTTGAATTCATCTTGGTGCAACACACGGCGGGGTTGCATTTGACCAGCACCCTCGGGCAAAGTTCGCAACCATTCTCGAATTCTAGTGACTAGATTATCCTCGTCGTAACCGTCCATAGCGACAGAGGATTCACAACCTTGCTCTAATACCACTAATGAACTGAGGATGGAAGAGATTGTAAACAACAAACGTTGTTGGGAGTGAGAGTCGAACTCGTACCTTGATTCACGAAGGGACAAAGTTGTATCTCGGGGGATATTTAACTAAAATCCACCTAGATTCGAGTTAATGGGTGTTTGGAATAAAGACGCCGATCTTTATTCAAAACGAGATTTGAAAATTAGTCGTTCAAACCTGAAAATTGGTGATCAATCTTGATCGATTTTCTAAATTTTATTCTAAACTTCAAAGAATTAATTCCTAATACAACGTAAGCTATTTATACTAATAATAATGAATAATTCTAATGGAAATAATACTCCTACTGTCCTACGCTTAAGGCAATTCTACTGACGATAGAAATCGTCATTATTTTAATCAAGTACACCTACGGATGATAGAAATCATCTTTATTTTAATTAACTAACTACCAACTAGCTTGCATCCTAGTCGAACCTGACTACTCGACTCATTTATCTAGTATGATTAGGACTCCTATGCTGTAATTTGCTTGTCTATTGAGGAGACCAGATTTCGACTCTCCTTCTTGCTATTACCAACCATAATTGTATCAAAAATCGTCTTAAACTTGTCTCGCAAGGTTGTCTCACAATCTCTCTTTATCTCTCTAAATATTTTGTGTTATGTAATTGTGAGCAATAGAATATAATGTGATATGTGAAGGGAGTATATATAGGGATTATGAAGCTTCTAGACAATTGCTAGGAATAGGATATACTATTATAATATTAGGAATATTCTAGGAAAGTTCGGAATTAGGAAATAATATTAGCGCGTGGGCAACTCAGCGAGTTCAGCTTTGCGCACTGAATTTCAAACAGTTGTCATATCTTCGTTACTTATTAGAATTAAGTTTGTGACCATGGGTTGGAAGGTTAAGACAATGAACTTTCACCTCCAATTTGAATGACCCTCATAGGAGCTCTACAACTCTAGATATGACAGTTTGAAAATACCCCTAAAACAAATGATCACATTTCCAACTTATGACACATTTGTTCAAGTTCCTTATTATTCTTTCATAGTCTTTACCGTACTTTGACATACACAAAGAGTCTTATAACCTTAGAATATGAAAGGTATTACAAGAATTACCTACCATGGTAATCACTACAATAAAAAACTATTCGGGCGACTACAAATGGCGACAGCAAACGGTCGCCAAAGACAAGTTGGCGACTGATATTAGTCGCTTAAAACCAGTCGCGAGCATTAGTCGCCTAATAGAATTCGGGAGACTGTTGTCAGTCGCCAAATTTGGCGACTGAAGACGTAGTCGCCAAAAACACAATATGGCGACTGAAGGCCGTCGCCAAATTGGCGACTGAGGAGGGAAGTAGTCGCCAAATTGGCGACTGACATCTGTCTCTAATTACTTTTGTCAGTCGCCAATTTGGCGACTACTTCCCTCCTCAGTCGCCAATTTGGCGACGGCTTTCAGTCGCCATCTGTCGCCAATACACCCGAGTGGATCAGAAGCACTCTGTTTTTGGACTCTGTTTTGGTGACTGATATCCGTCGCCATAAATACATTTCAGTCGCCAAAACAGTTGGGCATATGTAAATGAAATCGTATTTTGTACCCTACCAAATCATCATCAAACCTGCATACAGAGGCTAAACCAACAAGTTCGACAACATACACCACATGAACAACACGAACATCTCATATATTGAAAATGAGAATGTATTCAAGTTTACATAACTACCGATATAAAATCCGAGGTTCATTAACCTAATCAAACCAAGTTTTTAGCATTTGGGGAAGGGATAGCTAAATCAACTACATTGAAAGCCCATACCGGCTCCACTACCGCCCCCTCTCCCAAACGGATCATTAGGGTCGAAAGGGGGATGAGGACCGGGGTTGCAAGTGGAGAAAAAGGCTTTCATGGCACCAAATTTTTCCTTCATTAACCGCATTTTCTCATCTCTTGTGGTATTTGCTCTTCTTTCTTCTTCTAGTTGAGCTTGTAATTAACTTATAATTCCCGGCTCATATGTATTCTTCGGCATTGAAAGGGTCCTTCTACTTGTTTCTTTGTAGAACACCCCTTTGGCGGCTCCGGTTCCGTACACCATACCTTTCTTGAAGCCTTTATCCAAGTCAAACCATATCTCATTATCCGGATTTTGGGAGTTGGCCTCTTTCTCACGCAAATATGCATCCTATCAATACAAAAGCTATTATTAGAATATTCTAAAAAATTATTATACAAAATAAATGAAACAAAAATATTGTCTAAGTTAATAATAATAAACGTTTGAAACTTACATATAATTCCTTGTCTTTCGGCTTAACCCAAACCCTTGTACCATGGTCGGTGAGTTTGGAATGCGTGTCTCGAAAGAGTTCCGGTGCCGTGACCATCTTATCCTTCTTCTTCTTTTCCTTCTAAAAAATCAAAACATGCATATAAGAAACTTTGAATAAATATTCTTAAGTTAGTAAGCATAAAAGAAGGTTTTAATTAAAAAATATAAGCATAAATATTAATATGTAAACTTACACCCAAAACACGATCCAAGAACGATCTTGATCCCCCGTAATGAGTAGGCTCGACCACTCCTTCTTTCTTTCCTCCCCTTTTGTTGATTGATGCTTTGGATTGACTTAGCCTTGAACCCGGGTAATTCACGTTGCTTCATGAGATCCTCATATGCTCCACCTACAATTTAAAATCGTGTTATTAGAAAATATAAAGTCGTATTAAATTATATAAAAAATTAAATACAAGTAACAAAACAAATTAAATACCTTTCATATGATCCAACTCTTTCTTTCTCTTGGCAACATTATAGATGTTGTCCCGATATCGTTTGGTACCGATATCGTTGTACCTTTGACGGACAACATACTCTAATCCATCCGGCCAAGCAAAATATTTCTACAAAAAAATAAAGTATCAAGTATTAGTAAAAAAAAACCGTCATGACTTACAAAATTAAAGTATGAAGTATTAGTTAAAAAAGTAGTAAATATTAGAATTAAATCAATTAAATTAATAAAAGAAAACATATCCGAAAGATATTGAACCATTGCTCTTTTTGTTCATCAGTAGCCTCGGTCCAACAAGTAGGAACTTTATCCGTCATCTTCTGCTTTGTACTAGCAGTAACTCCTCGTACAACTGTTTGATCCTTAAACCTGAAATACAATTTATTAGAAAGTAGAAATATGCATTTATTATTTAAAAAATGAATAATTATAAAATAACAAAGAATAAAACTTACCATAATCCCGCCGGATCAAGTATCATCCTCCTGTCGTCGGTTTAATGGATCTCGTATCCCGGGTCTGACTCCTCATCCTCAGGCTCAGCCTCCGTCGTCTACTCAACCTCCGTCGTCTCCTCCTCCTCACGCTCAGATGTCGACATACTAAGGCGTCTACTATTACCGCCTCACAGCCTACCTCGACCTCCCGCCATCTACAATCACACAAATAAAATTATTATAAAGTATTAAAAACATAAAAAATATTAATAACATAAAAGTAACATGTACAAAACTATAACATATTATAGACCTATACCAAATTAATCATCATCCTCATAGTCTTCTTCACCATCCCCATCGTCATTATCATCGTTATTATCATCATCATCATCATCATCATCATCATCATCATCATCATCATCATCATCATCACTATCACCATCATCATCTTCTACATCCGCATTCTGCCCCCCCTCCTCCTCCCCCTCCCATCCCTCTTCCAACTCAATATTAACCTTATAATCTTCCCCCTCCTCCAACTCTTCACCCTCTTCATTATCATTCTCGTAAATGATTTCATCAGTTGGAGACAAAATTGTTCCATTTGATACTATTTCTTCTTGAAAAAAAGTTGTATCAATTTGTGATCGTGCCTTTGTCCTAAAGATTGCACACCATGCCTTTTGATTTCTATCATTTCTCGTGCTTGGATAAGATGCGAAATACACTTGGTGAGCCTGATGTGCTAATATAAATAGATCATACTTCGAGTATGTTCGAGTATAATTCACTTCTACAAGTTTATAACGTACATGTACTCTCATTCCAGCCACAAAATTATCTTTCCAGTCACACTTGAATAAGACAGTTTTATAAGCACGGTCACGGCCATTATAACATATCTCAAAGATATCCTCTATTGTACCATAATACTCATTATCATCAAGAGAAGAAATAGTAACCCAATAATTGCATCTAGCCTTACCTTTACCGTGGTTGAATGTTTGAAAATTAAATCCATTAATTGAATATTGGTTCCACGTTCTAACCATTCGCGAAAGATCAAAGGCCAAACTTCTTATCAAATCATCTTGGATATTCAACTCAATAACATGGTTCTGAAACCATGTTGGAAATTTCTCTTCATGTTTATCCCAAACTTCATCCTTGCTCACATTAGGATGTTCCTTGATGAAATCGTTCACAAACTCCGTTTCATATGACTCCAACATCTCACAATTAGATAGAACGTAAAGGTGGGAACGATGATACTCCTTGTCATCCAAATATCGTGATTCCCCATTTGATGAACAACTTTCACGATCATGAGTTTGAAAAAAATCAGGTAAACTTATGTCATTTTCATCCGCTATATCAATATTCAAGTTTCTTGCTTTGGTTTCTATATGTTTTTCAAAGTAAAGAGAACAAAAATTTGCAATCTCTTCCGTTAAATAGGCATTGCATATAGAACCTTCCACCCTAGCTTTGTTACCAACTTTTTTCTTCACATGATTAAGAAACCTATACAAGATGCATTGATCGATGAGGTATGGTTAATAGAGTTAATATTAAATTAGTTAATTATATAGAATAAATGTCGTAAAAAGCATAAAAAATGGAGATTTTAGAGAGAGGTTTCTCTGACTTCTCTCTAGGATTCTAGGGTTTCCATTGCAATATGGCAAGGAAATCTGTATCCAAAAAATCTCGTAATAATAATAAAAAAAAACTAAAACCTAAATCAAAAGCACGAATTAGACTCTCCTTTACTCAAATTCCTGAACATCATCTGGATAATTCTATAATGGATCAAGAAAGTTCGTCTTCTGTTGTTCTAAACTCTGCGGATGTTAAAGGTACAAAATCAGTCAATGAAATTGTTGGGATTCCAGAAATTGATCTTGGATCTATTGTTGAACCGAATGAAGAAGTTATTGTTGAAGATGCGAGTGAATTAAGTAGTGAGGAAGATGAGGAAGTTTCTGAGGAAGGATGAACTACTGTTGGTAAGAAATATCCTTCTGTCCCTTCTTCTTCGTCTATTCTTCAGTTTACTGTTGAGGATGTTAAACCTGAAATCGAGTACTGGAACACCGCTGTTATATGTTATGTATTAGGGAGCAATCCTCCTTGGCAAACTCATTTCTGGTCATGTGAAACGTATTTGGGGAAAGTACAAGTATGACAAAATCTCGTTTCTTCCTAACGGTGTCTTCCTAGTGAGATTCCCCACGATGGAATGTAAAGAACTGGTTTTACAGCAAGGATTCCCAATGTTTGATAATAAGCCTATTATTGTCAAGCCTTGGACTGAGTCTGCCACTCTTCATAAATCTCCTGTGCAACATGTGCCTATATGGATACGATTATGTGGCTTAGGTCTTAAATTTTGGGGTGAAAAGTGTCTGTCTAAATTAGCTTCTCTTTTGGGCAAATATATTAAGGCAGATACTGCTACTCTCGACAAAACTAGGCTGGGTTATGCTAGGCTGCTGGTTGAGGTTAAAGTGGGACAAGATTTCCCGGATAAGATTGTATTCAATGATGAGCATGGTCAGCAGCAAAGTGTCTTGGTAGAGTATGAATGGAAGCCTTTGATATGTTCTCTCTGTAAGGGTATTGGTCATCATCAGAGTGTGTGTAGGAAGAAAACTGTTATGCCAAAGCAGGTTCAGGTTTGGAGGCCGGTGGTTAAGCCTGCTCCTCCTCCTCCTAAGTCTCCTACTAAGGTTGCAGTTCCTGTGAGTCAAGTGGTGCAGTCAGGTGGGAGAGTAGTTACAGCAGATACCACTTATGCTTCTGTAGTTACTTCTCCTCCAGCCTCTCCTACTAAACCACCAGATTCACTTGTTTCTACTCCACCATCTCCTATCAAGCAGCCACACACTATTGATCCTGCCCCTGTTGGGGTTCAAAAGGAAGGGGGAACTGTCTTTAATCAGATCAATATTGAACATGGATAATCTGGGATGTTGGAATGTTCGTGGCATTAATAATATAAATAAGCAAAGTGATATTAAATGGTTTTTGCATCAAACTAAAATTGGCCTCTATGGATTAGTAGAAACTAAGGTCAAAAGTCATAATTTCAATTCTGTGCTGAATAATATTGGTAATAGGTGGTATGGTATTAATAATAATATAAATCATCCTGGGGGGAGAATCTGGATCATATGGCTTCCTCAGGTTTTTAATGTTCAAATGGTGAGAGCATCTGACTAACAAATTACTGTAGCAGTGGAGGATCTTAATGCTGGTGAGAAATTCTGGTTCACAGTAGTTTATGGTTCTAATTCTGATAGTGATAGAATACAACTTTGGCATGACCCGACTTCTATTAAGGATTCCTACTCTGGTCCTTGGTGTGTGAGTGGGGATTTCAACAATGTATTGTATTTTAATGAGAGATTGGGCAGCACTATTATGTGGGGTGAACTTGAGGAATTCAGACAGTGTGTCCAGTACTGTGAATTAGTGGATATTCAAGCTCAGGGCCTCCTTTTATACATGGAATAACAAGCAGGACTCTAACACTAGGGTGTACTCCAGAATTGACAGGTTTCTTATCAATCATGAGTGGCTGACTCTTTATCCTAATTCATATGCTTACTTTTTGAATGAAGGACTATTTGACCACAACCCTTGTATATGCTATAGAAGACTGGATAGATCTCTCAGGAAAACTCATTTTAGGTACTTTAATATGCGGGGACAAGCATCTGATTTCCTTGAAATAGTTAGAAGTGAATGGGAGAAAACTATTATGGGTTGTAAAATATATCAAGTGATATTTAAGCTTAAATGTCTCAAGAAGCCTTTGAAGCTGCTTAATAGGGCTAAGTTTTCTGATATTGAAAAAGCTGCTGATCTGGCCAGGCTCTTATTGGATAATATCCAGACCAAGTTGCATCACAAACCTTTGGATCAGGATCTGTTAGATGTTGAGAAAGCTGTTGCACAAAAGTATACTACTCTACACAAAGCTAGAATGAGCTTCCTAAGACAAAAAGCTAAGGTTGAGTGGCTTAAAGAAGGGGATGAGAACACTTTCTTCTTTCATAGGCATATTAAAGCCCGTCATATGCATAACAAAGTGCTTAGCATAACTGATATTCATGGTATCAATCATACTGATCCTGTTCACATTGAGAGCTCCTTTTTGGAATTTTATCAGGAGCTCTTGGGTAGTAGTAAGGTTACTTCTCCTGTCCACATACCTACTGTCAGGAAAGGTAGCTTGGTGAATGATGATCATGTACACATTTTAATGAAACCAGTTACTGACACTGAAATCAAGAATTGTTTTTTCTCTATTCCTTCCAACAAAGCACCTGGTCCTGATGGCTTTTCAAGTCAATTTTTTAAAGATGCATGGCCTTTAATTGGAGCTGATATATGTGCTGCTATCCAGGATTTCTTCTTAACTGGTAAGCTTTTGAAGCAACTGAATGCTACTATTATCTCTCTCATTCCCAAATGTGAGCACCCTTCAACTGTCCTTGAGTTCGACCCATAGCCTGCTGTAATACCCTGTATAAGTGCATCTCTAAGCTTCTGTGTAACAGATTGAGTGAGGTACTACCTGATATTGTGAGCCCCAATCAGGGTGGATTTGTTAAAGGAAGACAAATTGTGGAAAATGTTCTTATTTGTCAAGATTTGGTAAGGCTCTACAACAGGAAGTCTGCATCCCCTAGATGTCTTCTTAAAATTGATCTTAGGAAGGCTTATGATACTGTTGAGTGGTCTTTCCTTCTGAGTATGCTTCAAGCTTTAAATTTTCCTCAGGGCTTTATTGATAAGATCATGATCTGTGTCACCACACCAGCTTATTCTCTTTCCCTCAATGGTAACTCTTTTGGATTTTTTCATGGTAAACGTGGCCTTAGACAAGGAGACCCATTATCTCCTCTTCTTTTTACACTTTGCATGGAATATCTTTCAAGAATTTTAAATGTGGTGAGTGAGTAGGAAGACTTTAAGTTTCATCCTCTGTGTGGGCCTGTTAGGTTAAATCATCTTCTTTTTGTTGATGATTTACTTTTATTCTCTAAGGGTAATTCTAGCTCTATCATGTGGCTTCTTAGGGAATTTTCTACTTTCTCTAAGGCAAGTGCTTTATGCCTCAACAAAGATAAGTCTGACATTTATTTCAACGGTGTTTCTCCTGATGTTATGAATGATATTCTTCAAGTCTCTAGGTTTAGGAAGGGGTCCCTCCCTTTTAAGTATTTGGGAGTTCCCATTTCTTCCAAGAACTTGTCTAAGAATGATGGAATGCAGCTCACTGACAGAATTTGTGCAAGAATTAGATCATGGGGCACTAGACATCTCTCCTATGCTGGAAGATTGGCTCTTGCATTGTTAACTCTGTTCTTACGAGTCTCCACTCATATTGGTCTAGCATGTTTCTCATACCTAATGGGATAATGAATAAAATAGACTCAATATGTAGGAATTATCTATGGGGTGGCAAGGATGCTTATCAGAGAGCTACTAATGTTAGTTGGCAAAGTTGTTGTACTCCCAAAGCTGAAGGTGGACTTGGTATCAAAAATTCAAAACTTTGGAACAAGGCTCTTATTGGAAAGTATATTTGGTGGTTGGCTAGTAAAAAGGACCATTTATGGGTCAAGTGGATAAATCATATTTATATGAAAGGCATACATTGGTCCAACTATATTCCTCCTGATGATTGTAGTTGGACATGGAAGAAAATTGCTCACACTATGGTTCCCGTTAAACTAGCCTAGTCTACTGATCGTTGGTTAGATTCTAATCAGTCTTACTCTGTTGCTGAAGGATATCAGTGGCTTAGATAGCCTCAAGCTCCTGTTTCTTGGCGTTATACCTGTTGGAATCCCCTTAATGTACCTAAGTGTTCATTCATATACTGGGCAATTCAGCTGCAAAGGCTCCTTACTCAGGATAGAATCATGAATATGGGTTTTGGGCAGAATAATATTTGCTACTTATGTGCTGCTTCTGTGGAGAATAATGCTCACTTGTTTTATCAGTGTGATTTCAGTCAGAAATGTGTGACTATCCTACAGAAAATGCTTGGTGTTAGCTTTGTCCCTGAAGGTTTGAGTCATTGGTTTTCTGTGGGTGGAGGAAGAAGTAAATTGCAAAGAAGTATAGTCAGTGCTTGTCATGTTAGCCTTGCATATCATATTTGGAAAGTTAGAAATAAGGCTCGGTTGGATCAGTATGTTGCTTGGCCGTGAAAAATTTGTCAGCAGATACTCAAGGATATTCTTTCTCGTTTCTGGGCTCGCAATCAATCTACTGTAGCTGCTAGGGATCGTAATTGGCTGTTGCAGTTAGCTCATCCTTAGTGTTGGATAATTTTGACACTTCTGTTATCAATTACTTATAGTTGTATTTAAAACTCTCATATACGGGATGCTGTATCTCTTTTGTTGATATCAATATATACTTACCTTTTACCAAAAAAAAAATATATAGAATAATAATAATCAATATAATTTCAAATAAAGTTACAATAGCTAGAACTCTTACCTTTCAAATGGATACATCCATCTATATTGGACAGGTCCTCCAACTTTGGCTTCATATGGTAAATGGACCGGTAGATGCTCCATGGACTTAAAAAATGTTGGAGGAAGGAACATTTCAAGCTTACACAATATTTGTGGTATTTGCTCTTCGAGGCGAATCATGGCATCAACACATATTGAGGAGGAACATAAATCTCAGAAAAATTGACTAATCTCAACAATTGGATTCAACACGGTAGTCGGGAGGAGGTGTTTCAAAGCAACGGGTAATAATCGTTCCATGAAGACATGACAATCATGACTTTTCAAGCCATACAACTTGAGCTTCTTAAGATCAACACATCGACTAAAATTTGATGCATATCCTTCAGGAAACTTCAACTTTTGTAACCACTCACACAATACCTTCCTTTGAGCTTTGTCAAGAGTAAAAATGGATTTTGGCTTAGACCCGTCTTTGCGAATGTTCAATTTGGGACGATCACAAAACTTCTTTATATCTTTTCTTGCACCAATAGAATCAGAAGTCTTTCCTTCTACAACCATAATCGTGTGAATCAGTAGCTCAAAGAAGTTCTTTTCTATGTGCATTACATCCAAATTGTGCCTAATTAACATTGTTTTCCAATACGAAAGGTTCAAAAAAATACTTCTTTTAAACCAACCGTTCTTTTTCTTTTTCAACTCTTTAAATTCTGCTTCGGTACCATCAATAGTAGATGACAAATCACATATCATCTCCCATATCTCATCACCCGGTAGTCGATCTGGAGCATCATCAAGCAACTCTTTACCTTTTTTGAAAGCTTTCTTGTTCCTCCTAAGTAGATTTCTCTCTGATAAGAAGCATCTATGACAATCAACCCAACTCATTTTCTTGGAATTCGGAAGCCAAAATGCTTTGCTCTCGCCCATGCATATAGGACATGTTTTTTGTCCCGCGGTAGACCATCAAGATAACATACCATAGGCGGGAAAATCATTTATTGTCCATAAAAGTAAGTTTTAAGTTGGAAATTTTGCTTTTTGGACACATCATATGTTTCCACCCCAACTTCACACAAATGTTTCAACTCTTCCACCAACGGTTGTAAATAAACATCCAATTTACTTTTTCGGGATAAATTGATCAAATCGTTTCCATTCTTCTCCATCACTTGGATGACACATCTTTCCCGGAGTATGTGGATTTTGTTTGTGCCATCTCATTAGTTCGGCAATGTTTTTCGTTGCATACATTCTTTGAAGTCTTGGAGCGAGAGGAAGGTAAATTAATGGGTTCAGTGGTATTGGTTTCTTACTTTTTCGACCCCTCTTATTACCCTTCTTGCCTTTTTTTCCTTTCAAAATAATATCTCCCTCACTTGTCTCATATCTATCCCTTTGACATTTTTTGCACTTTTCAAGCAAAGCATCCTCTTTCCAAAAAAGCATACATCTTTCGGGACATACATCAATCTTTTGATGCGGTAGCTGGAGACCTTTAACTACTTTTTTGGTATTGTAGAAACTTCGGGTCATGACGTTGTTATCGGGGATAACATCCTCAACCAAAGAAGCAATACCATCAACGACATTAAATGACATATTAAACTCACATTTCAAGGTTACTATCCCAGAAACGGCTTGTAACAATGTCAATTTGCTCCCTTCATATAACGGTTTTTTTTGAAGCATTTAACATGTCAAAAAAGGTTTTTGCTTGTGGGTGTGGCGGTTCTTCTTCACTTATTGGTACATGGTCATCATTATTGAAAATAGTAGACCCCAATGCATCAACTACCATATCTCTATATGGGTTCTCATCAATTTGTTCGATGTGAGGTTGTTCGTGAATTGGAAAATATGATTCTCCATGAGAAATCCAATTGTAATAATTTGGACAAAACCCATTTGTATAGAGATGTTCTTGTACCTCAATGTCATATAGGTATCTCATATTTTTGCATTTAGTACAAGGACACCTAAGTTTATTTTATACCAAGTCATATTCATCTTGTTGTTTAGCAAATTCAATAAACTCGGTAACACCCTTTATCAATCTAGCGGTAGGACGTCTTTTCTTATTGCCTAACCTTCCTTCATACATCCATGAAAGTTCCAATCTTTTCATTTTAATCTAAATAATAAACCAAAAACCAATTTTTAACAATAATATTATTACATACAATCAAATTATCACATTATACTCCACATTATACTAACTTTACCAATAACCCATACTTCACATTATACTAACTATACAAATTTTTTTTACACAATACTAATACATACTATAGACACCTCGTTTCTGCACCTCCCGCCAAACACCCAGTGATGATTGGGCCGCATGTTTGGTACGCGGAATTATTTGTGACAGTTCGTAAGTTTATCGTCAAGTGATTGCTCAAACATTAATGTCTACCTCTTGGTTGTCATCTATGTGCCGATACGGTCGTTTTGACAGCAATTAGAGTACATTTGGAGTCTGGGTCAAAAACCGTCTTCATTTCCTAAAACCGTCAAATCCCGAGTCAAAGCAATGTGCTTGTCTACCTAAGGTTAGGATGTCATAAAATGTTGAGATTATATCTCATTTTGAGTCCCATGTCGCTTCTTTGGGCTAAACTAAAAGTTTACATTACAAAATGTGCTTTTCATTTAGTTAAAATGATAACCTTCCCTTTAGGCCCATTTTACGAGGTGATACCGACTTTTGGGTCAGGCCTATTTCACTGAAAGTTCTAGATCTCTTTCTTATCTTTCCAACGCCACCGAAATCACCTTAATTCGAGTCTTGTAGAGAAAGTTATGCCTAAAATACGACAGGCTGTCAAACGCGTTTTCTACGCGCAGAGGAACCTACCCGGGAAAGGACGCAGCAAGTGTTGCGCCTCTTCCAAGGGACGCAGCACCTGCTGCGCCTTTTCCCAGGGCTTTCTTTTTGTCCAAGTTTCCGCGTTTAACCTAAGTCGGTTATTTCCGGATCTTTCTCTCCTTTCCATATTTCCGTCACGTGATTAGTATAAATAGAGACCTTCGCTCCTCATATTTCTCACGCGAGTGTCCGCCCTTCTCTTCTCCCTTTGCATTCTAGACCTTTGTTCTTACTTTTTGGCATCTACGTGCTTGAACTTTCGACCACGTAAGCTCGGATCCTTCTGAGTACCAGCCTCGTTTGCATGACCGACCAATTTGACCAACTACACAATAATCAACTTAATTAATCTAATCGTTTTCCTCTTACGAAGGCACTTTCTTTACATTCGTGTCGAGCATCACTAATCGATATCTTAGTTAATCTCGTTTCGTCAACATGTGAGTCTGAGGGTGTAAATCTTTCTTTTATCTATTGTTATTTATCTTTTTATAATCACTCATGTAAGGTTTATGTCGAAAATACCTCTTAAAACCGATTTCTAAAACCATGCTTTAAAACCTCTTTTTGCGGATTTCCAGAAGACAAACCGTCGAGAAAGGACGCAGCAACTTCTGCGCCTCTTAGAAGGAGCGCAGTTCCTGCTGCGCCTCTTCGTGAGGCTGCCGCAGTTCCTGCTTCCTTTCTTCTTCCTTCGTCCTCTGTAATTCGTATGTTTTTATTTGTTTTCGTTTGTTTTATTTAATTCTTTGGTATAATATTATAGTAATTTCACATGTATGTTATTTATCATTCATTAACATGTTTTAATTCATCGTTAAATCCGACCAAAATCCCTTATAATCCGATATTTGCGAGTTTTCGTCATTAAATTCAATCCGGGTTGTAGAAATTCAATTTGTTCATATTGAGTTTCTGGAATTCGACCTTTGACATATTTTCATCTGTTTATATTTTCATTCATATTCGTCATTAATTTGTCATCAATTCATCATGTTTAGTTTATTTCATTCACCCATGTCACTAATCAATCATTCATTCATGCAATTAATTCGTAATATTCCGTTTCATCCATGTTTTATTGTTTGATGACCCCTTAATCACATGTAATTAACCTATTAATCACTTTCATCCGAGTAAATAATTTAATCAATCATTAAATTTACTGACGAGTATTAACAACACGCAATTCCGGATTCACAGCCAGAATTAAGGTCAGGAACAGACGCAGCAACTGCTGCGCCCATTCCAAAGGACGCAGTTCTGCTGCGCCTGTTCCGGGTTGAATTCTGCCTCTGAACTCCATTGTTGCCTTGACTTAGTTTAATTAACTTACGTATAATTGACTATTATTCGTATTATCACCTTCTGTCTTGTTCGTTGATTTATTCCTTTATTCGTTTTTCCAAACTATCCGTTTTAAAGGTATTTTCGACATAAATCGCCTATCCCAATGTAATTATTGTAATTTTCATTATTGTAATTTTCTTATTGTATTTATCCTTGTATTTCGTATCATTTGTATGTTTTCACATGTAATTGAGCATTAAATCCTACTTCGACCCAATTGTATGTTAGACTAATTGTCCACCGACTTAGTTAATTCTCACATGCTAGGATTAAAACTTGGATGTTGCATTGCATGCATATAGCCGACGATATATCGAGTATAGATTATGTCCCTAATGATTAGTAGAGGCCGCTATCGAGGCGGGCGGGATTAGGTGTTCGATCAAAAGAGCTTCCTAATACGTACCCTCACCCCTTACTCCAGATATCTGTGAACATCCGTGTTCATTGGCATCCACGAGAGTCATTCTAGACATAGAATGCTAAGGGTAACGATCGCTTAGTGTTCATGTCTTTACTTTGTGTCTAGACATGACACGAGGTATTCGAACGGTTCCAATGTCCCATAAAAATTGGTGGCGACTCCACAAATGCAAACGCTTGTTTCCCAAGCGCCCCCGTGGCCCATTGTCCACAGTTTGGCGACTCCACTGGGATAATACACTTACGTGTAGCCAAGGGTGAAACTTGAACAAGGTTAGGGAATAGTTTGTACAAGACAATTGTCGGTTTTCATAACTCGGTCTTCCTAGACCGTTTTATTCGGCCTTCCTAGGCCCAACCCAACCCATTCGACCAATCGTTCCGTCTAAACGGTCCTAATTCTTATTTGGGCCTAAGGATGGATAGCGATTGACGTCATCCATACCATGATACTTACTCTTGTTTGTATCAAGGGCTTTCACTACTTGAGGAAATGGACTAGGAATCGGCCTTACTCTTGTTTGGTACGAGCCTCTCCACAGACTTCGGGTTTGATTGTTCGGTATGGCAACCCACCCTTTAAACCAAAACCCTTTTAAATGCACTCAGCATCCCGTTATAATGCCTGTATGAATGTTTGTATCATATGTGATCACCATTTTGTAAACAAAACCATTTTGTAAAATAAAATCCTTTTCAAAATGTAAACATTTTCCAAATAGCACAAGATAAGCCGAAACTCTGTCCAAATGTCGAGTCAAACTTCGGGCCTAAAACCCATTTCAAAATCCGTGTAAAACAAAAAACAAAAAAACAAAAAAACAAAAAAAAAAGGTCCGAAAAAAAGAAAAAAAAATCCAAAAAAAAAAACCAGAATATTTTTCAAACCGTGTAAATGTAAATATGTAAATTCAATTGGGCTAAGTTAGAGTCAAAATTCAAACCGACTATGTCCTAGTCGGAATTCTGTCGAGTCATAAACCCGTCTTCCTTTACATTTTGGGTCTTTTCAAATTCGAGTCAAGTCCTAAGGCGTCACGCCGTCATTTTGGACCCCATACCCCAATTCAGTTAGGATCTAAACATTTCCACACCTAGTCTCACACACTCGAGGCTAACACATCGAGTCATTCCAATATCCATTTCTTGAATTCCTCTAGTGACACGTTCGGGAAACACATACCCAAACCTCGAGTCAAGTCTGTCTTAAACAACACAAATTAGAATTAACATGTGTCATCAAAAGTCAATCATATGAAGGTCACTCCGTCAAAGTTAACACTCGAGTCTAAAATTACAGTCAAGCACCGTGAATTCAAACACGAGAAGTCGCTCACGACGTTTCACGAATTCACAAGTCAAGTCTAGATTTGTCATCTTATCCCTTCCTTTGTTGGTTGCCTTAGTATGCGTGATCCCATGTCAAATAGAGTTGTAATGCGTGTCATTTTTGTCGAGTAGGAATCCAGCAAGTTCTGTCAATCAGCAAAGTCACGAAGCAGATCAAGCCACAATCACCGTGTCTCTCCAAGATGTTTATGCCATGGTCCTAGGAGTTCAAGCTACAGTGGAAAATTTGAGCATTCGCGTCCTCACCCTTGAAAATGGAATGGTGGAAAAGAACATGCCAACTAGGGAAACCTCTAGACTAGATCATCCAAAACATACCTCTTGCAATAACCATCGTCCTAGAAAGCCGAAAATAGCTGAAAGGAAACCTGGGAGGCATCAAAGGGTGCTTACCAATTTAGGCATGTCTTATGCCGATGCTTTGAAGAGACTCTCTGCTTAAGGCAAGCTACATCCAATAGGACCGACCCCGGATCCACCTTTAGAGAAACAGGTGAACCTCTGGAAGGGCAACAAATACTGCTTATATCACCAAGGTAGAGGCCATGATATTGAAGAGTGTTTTCTCTTGAAACACACCATCCAAGATATGATCGAAGAGGGCAAGCTTCCTAAACCACCTTCTGTCACGCAATCTAAGAAAATCGACCCTCTTGGGTCTAATATCTTTAAACATGATGAAGAATCATCTCTAGGCTATTCTCATCTCCTCCATCGTCATGATGACAAAGAAATCAATTTCCTTGAAGACGAAGATATCCAAAATGGAATGCTCATGCTTTCCATGGCCTTCGACAACAAATTTTCCAAAATAGAGGGAGCTATTGATAGCCTAAACTCTCGGCTTTCCAACATTGAAAACCAGTTCGCCGAAATGGGTAAGAAGCTTGATACCCAACCTCTCAAGATGAAAAGTGTCCAGACAAACCCTCAGCTTGACAGTCTTAAGGAGAAAGTAACCAGTGAACGATCTATTCCTAACAACCCTCCAAGGTCATTTACAAAGGCTTCCGAAAATAAGGGCACACCTCCAAGGAAATTTACCAACATTGGTATTACATACATCGATGCCCTTCAGAGACTCATGGAGGGACGAATGTTGAAGCCTATAAGACCTACACCCGAACCAGAAAGGAAGTCCAAATTCTGGGATGGGAATTCTTACTGCAAATACCATAGAGGCAAAGGGCACGATACGGAGAAATGTTACAAATTTAAAAACGTCATTCAGGATATGATCGAAGACGGGAAGTTGTCCCTCTCAAAATTTAGCCCACAAGGCAACTTAGGCAATCCTCATGGATATACCACTTATCAAGAAACTTTTCTTGACTATTACCCTTTCAGTGTTCCCAATGACGAAGATGAGGTGCTCAAATGGGTGAATGCTCAAAGTCAGATGTCAAAGCCAGTTGCTGGAAGAGAAAATGTTCAAGCATGGGCCGATGATTACGAGTCTAGATCTGAAATCAAGTCCGAGTCCGAGTCTTAGGCTTTCTATCCCATAATTTGGTCATAGTGTCTTTCTTTGTGTCCATTTCAAGTGACAACCTGGGGGATGTCCCACGAGTCACATGTCTTCTCGAGTCTATGTTAAATACATTTATTACCCATTTCAATAAAAGCACACATTTTAATCCACATATTCTATCATATCTCTTCCTCTCCCCTTTTCCTGTGACAACAAGAATTGATTTGAGACATTTTAAAACGAACAACGCATGACAGTCGATGTGAGTGCACTTAAATGATGTTCCATTCTAAGTTGTAGAGGACCTGAAACTCCGTGTTCTTTTCTTACCTATTCCATGTCTGGCAATAGAAACCACAATATAACCCTAGTTTAGCACGAGCCTATCTCTAGAGAGTCTAGGACGAATCCATACCATCTCCCTTGTTAACAATCCATGACGGAAGGCAAGCCCATTCCCCACAATAAACAACCCGTCTTACTAAAAGACCAACCCGTTTCACACTAAAGGTGCTAGTCTGACCCAAGTCCATCCAAGAAGATACGAGCCATGATCAAAGACAAAAGGCTCAATCTAAAGAAACTTAGGTCAATATCCAAGGCCACAATTATGCCTATAACCCAATACAAAAGAGTCAAAAGAAGAAGGCTCAATCAAGCAAGTAAAGTCAATATCCAAAGACGATGTTATCCTCAAAAAACCCGAATCAAGAATCTGAGCAAAAATCCGAGATATATTCTAGACCAAGAACGAGTATGAAATCAAGTAAGGAATAATGCTGAAGTCTATATAGAATCAAGACATCAATCAAGATGGTCGGCTAGCACCTCACTAAGCCTTTCACACATCACACACCCTAAGTCCTTCTCGAGGCCGTTACTGGGAGATAGTTAGGAATTTTGAGAGTCCTCTCAAGCTTGTCAAGTGTACCCATCCTTTAGGGCCAAGACATGGAAACTTGATCCCACGTCATTTTAACCTGCCTTTATGTGCTCAGGCTACATCAAGCCAAGAGACTCCATTTCCAAGCCACATTACAAGCCATAATCCCATCAAGCCTTAACTCCACAAAATCAAGCTCCAGAGATTTTTTTCATCAAAGCCTCTTATCTCCGAGCTCCACATTCCAAATATCCAATCCAGTTTCACCTTGACCCATACACGGAGTCTTCAAATACTTTGCTACCAGAACGGGACATACCCATCTTCATCCTTAGGGTCCACTAAGTGTGCTCACATGACAAGGAAATTTTTACAAAATTAGTTACGCCTCTTTGGTCTATGATCAAAGGGAGTTATCTCAAATCAGTTCTTCGAATCACCAAAGGAATACACCCTTGTGACCCTGCACTTTAAGGCCCTAACAACATTGTTTAGGCACACACTTGAACTACGAGCATGGTTTTATTTCACCTTTTCAGGTGGATACGTAGGCAGTCCTTTCTTACATAAGAAGGATACAACCACAACACCCAAATAAAAGTAGCCAAACCTCAGAACTACGATCTGGTTTGATTTCACATTTTTAGGTGGATACGTTGGCAGTCCTCAAGGACACAACCATCTCCACTTCTAACTTTCAATCTCAATTATCAACCATCCCAATTTTTAACCTTCCAAACTCAATTAACATCCCTTCCACAACCAACACCTCTATACCGGGGGCTCCTTATTGTCGCCCAGCCTCTTTTTTACCGAAGTCCAGAGTCATCTTCTCATCCTGGAGGCTTCTCTTCCAAGATGCCACCCTTCCTTTATTCCTCTAAGTCTAGCTAGTGCTCGATCCGGGCAATGACAAAGGTCTTGGATCGATTCTCGAAGTTTTCGTGTCTCAAGAGGGCTCTCTTTTACAGCAAGTGGCAGCAAAAGATGTCCAAGTAGACAGATGGTCTATGGCTCATGCCTTGCCTTTATATGCCTTCATCATTCTTGCAATTCTTATACCTTTGGAACTGATACGCGTTGTCACCCACACTTGGCTAGGGGTTGCGCATATTTAAACAAAGTCTGTCAAAGTCATCCCTGTGTCGCGTCAAATCTAAGTTAGTGTCGCGTCAGTCAAACCTAAGTCTACATTTCGCGTCATGTCCATATAAGGTCTGTGTCAGGTCAAGTCCTATGTCTAAAGCCCATTGAATATGCATAACGCATTACAAACGACAAATTTCTTTAAACAAGTTTTAAACGATTTTTTTTAAAAAGAAACGACTTTTGTAAACCTATGTGTTTCCTCATTTGAGGTCCATGTGATAATCGCTTACGTGCATATATTATTTTGCATTCTTGTGTGGCTACTAACCATGCAGGTAAGTATCAGAAGCAGTACTTTATCAAGACCTCGCTTGCCACAACGAGCGAATACTCTTTGACAGGTGTTTCGACACACCTCTATTCTGTTCCCCCAACGAGAGTACACGGACAAACATTCCCTTTCGAAACATGCAGATTCCCTAGAATAATCACCCAACGAGAGTTTGCTTGAGGACAGAAACATGCAGATTCCCCAAAATCATCGTTTTGTTCCCCAGTGAGAGTTTGCTTGAGGATAGAGAGAGGCAGATACCCCCAGGTGATCCTTCATATCTTTAGGTAACCCTTTTCAGGATAAACCCTCATATCTTTAGGTAACCTTTTTTCAGGATAAACCCTCATATATTTCAGGTAACCCTTTTCAGGATAAACCCTCATATCTTTCAGGTAACCCTTTTTTAGGATAAACCCATCAGATCTTTCAGAAACTTACCTTCATATCCTTCAGACAACCCTTTAGATAACCTTTGGGATAAGCCTTCCTTGAGCCTTCCTCCCTTCAGATAATCCTTTATTTCTTCAGACACTTCAGGATAATCCTTTCAGTAACCTTCAAATAACTCCTTTTCAGTTAAGTCCCCTTTCAGTCCTTTAGAGAGAGTTGTCCTTCAGCCTTTCCTTTAGTGAGAGATAGCCTTCAGAGTTAGCCTTCAGAAGTGTTAAGAAGTTTCTTCAGAATCCCTGTGACCCCTAGATTCTTAGATCCCAAAATGGCTTCCCATAGGTTCATAAGCCTTTAAGCTCCCACACCAACATCCTTAGGTTCATAAACCCATAAATCCTTTTGGAGTTCTCATACCTCAGAAAGCTTAAGCGCACGCGTTTAAAACAAGAATTAGTAACCCAGCAGTTCCTAAACTTAACCTTAGGATCCCAATCCTCTTAGGTTCACAAGCCTTTAAGTTCCCATACCAGTCGTCCTTTTAGGTTCATATACCCAGGTTCACACACCTAGCTTCTTTTAAGTTCCCAAACTCTCTAGAGTTCATACACTTCTACCCTTAGGATCATATTCCTTAGGACCACCTTATACCTTTTAGGATCATATTCCTTAGGATCACCTTATACCCTTTAGGATCATGTTCCTTTAGGATCACCTTTTCCCTTTAGAATCACATCCTTTAGGATCACCTTTTCTTAGAGTTCCTACACCCAAACCTTGGTTACCCCTTAAGTTGACCTTATATTTGGCCTCCTTCCCGTCGATGCTTTCCTTTAGGGTCCCACACCCTAGCACAATCCTTATATATCTTTTAGGTCTTAACCTTAGCTCCTACGCATAACCTTAGCTCCTATGCACCTCCGGAAGCATCTCGAGAAAGAAGTCTCAGGTATGGTCTCTTCTTATGGCTGGCGAGCTTCCTTACGTAGTCTAATGGACTTTAAACGACCCTCCCCGGAAGTCGACAGACTCTAAAATGTTCCCGACGACAGGTCCTTGGTTCAGACCCCTTGAACCGCCTCGCGTCGCCATAGTCGTCAGGTTGTACTTCGATTGACCTGATGGCTATACTTTAACTTTCGCCTTGTCCAAGCCTCAGTCAAAGTGGGGGCTCTGTAGACACCTCGTTTCTGCACCTCCCTCCAAACACCCAGTGATGATTGGGCCGCATGTTTGGTACGCGGAATGATTTGTGACAGTTCGTAAGTTTATCGTCAAGTGATTGCTCAAACATTAATGTCTACCTCTTGGTTGTCATCTACATGCCGATACGGTCGTTTTGACAGCAATTAGAGTACATTTGGAGTCTGGGTCAAAAACCGTCTTCATTTCCTAAAACCGTCAAATCCCGAGTCAAAGCAATGTGCTTGTCTACCTAAGGTTAGGATGTCATAAAATGTTGAGATTATATCTCATTTTGAGTCCCATGTCGCTTCTTTGGGCTAAACTAAAAGTTTACATTACAAAATGTGCTTTTCATTTAGTTAAAATGATAACCTGCCCTTTAGGCCCATTTTACGAGGTGATACTGACTTTTGGGTCAGGCCTATTTCACTGAAAGTTCTAGATCTCTTTCTTATCTTTCCAACGCCACCGAAATTACCTTAATCCAAGTCTTGTAGAGAAAGTTATGCCTAAAATACGACAGGCTGTCAAACGCGTTTTCTACGCGGAGAGGAACCTACCCAGGAAAGGACGCAGCAAGTGCTGCGCCTCTTCCAAGGGACGTAGCACCTGCTGCGCCTTTTTCCAGGGCTTTCTTTTTGTCCAAGTTTCCGCGTTTAACCTAAGTCGGTTATTTTCGGATCTTTCTCTCCTTTCCATATTTCCGTCACGTGATTAGTATAAATAGAGACCTTCGCTCCTCATATTTCTCACGCGAGTGTCCGCCCTTCTCTTCTCCCTTTGCATTCTAGACCTTTGTTCTTACTTTTTGGCGTCTACGTGCTTGAACTTTCGACCACGTAAGCTCGGATCCTTCTGAGTACCAGCCTCGTTTGCATGAGCGACCAATTTGACCAACTACACAATAATCAACTTAATTAATCTAATCGTTTTCCTCTTTTGAGGGCACTTTCTTTACATTCGCGTCTAGCATCACTAATCGATATCTTAGTTCATCTCGTTTCGTCAACATGTAAGTCTGAGGGTGTAAATCTTTCTTTTATCTATTGTTATTTATCTTTTTGTAATCACTCATGTAAGGTTTATGTCGAAAATACCTCTTAAAACCGATTTCTAAAACCGTGTTTTAAAACCTCTTTTTGCGGATTTCCAGAAGACAAACCGTCGAGAAAGGACGCAGCAACTGCTGCGCCTCTTCGAAGGAGCGCAGTTCCTGCTGCGCCTCTTCGTGAGGATGCCGCAGTTCCTGCTTCCTTTCTTCTTCCTTCGTCCTCTGTTATTCGTATGTTTTTATTTGTTTTCGTTTGTTTTCTTTAATTCTTTGGTATAATATTATAGTAATTTCACATGTATGTTATTTATCATTCATTAACATGTTTTAATTCATCGTTAAATCCGACTTAAATCCCTTATAATCCGATATTTGCGGGTTTTCGTCATTAAATTCAATCCGGGTTGTAGAAATTCAATTTGTTCATATTGAGTTTCTGGAATTCGACCTTTGACATATTTTCATCTGTTTATATTTTCATCCATATTCGTCATTAATTTGTCATCAATTCATCATGTTTAGTTTATTTCATTCACCCATGTCACTAATCAATCATTCATTCATGCAATTAATTCGTAATATTCCGTTTCATCCATGTTTTATTGTTTTATGACCCCTTAATCACATGTAATTAACCTATTAATCACTTTCATCCGAGTAAATAATTTAATCAATCATTAAATTTACTGACGAGTATTAACAACACGCAATTCCGGCTTCACAGCCAGAATTCAGTCGAAATGACGCAAAGAATCGCTACGCCCATTCCAAAGGACGCAGTTCTGCTGCGCCTGTTCCGGGTTGAATTCTGCCTCTGAACTCCATTGTTGCCTTGACTTAGTTTAATTAGCTTACGTATAATTGACTATTATTCGTATTATCACCTTCTGTCTTGTTCGTTGATTTATTCCTTTATTCGTTTTTCCAAACTATCCGTTTTAAAGGTATTTTCGACATAAATCGCCTATCCCAATGTAATTATTGTAATTTTCATTATTGTAATTTTCTTATTGTATTTATCCTTGTATTTCATATCATTTGTATGTTTTCACATGTAATTGAGCATTAAATCCTACTTCGACTCAATTGTATGTTAAACTAATTGTCCACCGACTTAGTTAATTCTCACATGCTAGGATTAAAACTTGGATGTTGCATTGCATGCATATAGCCGACGATATATCGAGTATAGATTATGTCCCTAATCATTAGTAGAGGCCGCTATCGAGGCGGGCGGGATTAGGTGTTCGATCAAAAGAGCTTCCTAATACGTACCCTCACCCCTTACTCCAGATATCTGTGAACGTCCGTGTTCATTGGCATCCACGAGAGTCATTCTAGACATAGAATGCTAAGGGTAATGATCGCTTAGTGTTCATGTCTTTACTTTGTGTCTAGACATGGCACGAGGTATTCGAACGGTTCCAATTTCCCATAAAAATTGGTGACGACTCCACAAATGCAAACGCTTGTTTCCCAAGCGCCCCCGTGGCCCATTGTCCACACATACTAACTTGAACAATATCAACATTATACTAATTTATCACATTAATTATACTAACATTATGTTAGCTTACTACCTTAAACATTACTAACATCATACTGATACACACTAACTTCAACAAAATCAACATTATACTAACTTTTTACTAATTATGTCAATCAACAACACTAACATTATCAAAATCATCCTTCATTTTACATCATAATCCCACCTCATATAATACTAACACATTTTCAAAAATCCTCAATTTTTATAAACCCTAACCCCAATTTATGCAAATCCTAATTAAGTAACAATTAAAAGAATAACAACAACAATGTTAATCTAATTATAATCACTAAATCTACAAGCAAAAGAAAAATTAAACTAAAAATTGAAATTAGAAACAAGTTAAACAAACCTTGAATAATTAGACTAAAGTGGAGAAGAAGAAGATAAATAAAGGGGCGGCGGATCCGGAGATGGTGGTGGTTGCGGCGGAATTAGGTGATGGTAGTGGTGGTGGTGGTTGTGGCGGAATCCGGTGAAGGGTTGTTTTGAGTTTTTAGATTTTTGGTAAAGTGTATGAATGAGAAAGAGGAACTCGTGTTCTACTCTATTTAAGAAAATGGCGACTGAAATTGGCGACTGAAAGGGGTAGTCGCCAATTTGACGACTGACAGCTGTCGCCCGAGTAAAAAATCAGTCGCCAAATGTAAGCGATGGTGTGATTTTCATAGTCGCCAAATTAGCGACTGAAGTCAGTCGCCCGATTTTTTTTTCAGTCGCTAATTTGGCGACTATTAACAACAATCGCCTATTTGAGTCGCCCGATTGAGGAATTCTTGTAGTGTAATGCTTCCTTAAATCTGAAATTGAGTTACATGTTAGGGAAGCATGATGAAGTGTTGAACAATGCTAGAAATCTAGAATGTGGAGTAAAGAGTTACCCCCTAACAAATGTCATTTATATGAAGACTAAGTTTACTCGGAAAGTGAGAGTAGAAAAAAAAATCGTACTTTTTAATATTTCACTAATAGTTACCCCTTAGACGTGTGTGTGTTTATGATTTCTCTAAAGATTAAGTTTACTTGGAAAGTGAGAAGCGATTGATCAGGTTTTGAGTTTGTTTAAGGTTTAGAGCGGAGAAAACTGACCGCGGATCGACTAAGTTAAAACAAACCCTTTCTGGTTTGGCGCAAACCCCAAAAAAAGTTAAATATTAGGATGTAGAGGTTTCTGGTGCCATGTGGTTGTACCTTCCTTGTATATGGATTAAAGTGTATGGCGGGAATTAGAAGAAAATCATGTGGTTGTATAGTCTACTAATTGAACTAAAACACAACCGCGACTTCTATAACACGACTTCTATTCGACCTGACCTATATAATACTTGGCTTGTATAACTTGACCTGAGAGGTGCACTAGGAGCTGATAACCATGGCCTACACATTTCTGATAACAACCAAAAATAGACCAGCCATGGCCTTCAGATGCCAAGCCACAATCCAAGCCACTGTAGCAAGGGTGAGGCTGCAACAACTCTGAGCCTTGATCCAGGAGACCAAGCCAGCCAACACCAGTCCTACCAGCAGCAACCATCATGGCTAGCTGAAACTCTTTTTAATTAAACCACAAAACAACCCAAGGAGCCAAGACTAATCAGCATTGCATATCACAGAAAAACAAACCGAACCAAGAAGCAACATGTGACTATTCTGCATAAAGTTTATGACTATATTTAGTCAGACATCTTGGAATTGCTTTAACATTGTTTCTACAAATCTAAGATAACACCTTGACGACCAAAAGGAGCCTGAAACAAAGCTGAAGACCTTTCCCAAGCCAGGCCAAAAGAGAAGTCAGAACCCGTCAACATCACAACTGCTCTTTTGTTTTATCAGTCCGTTTGCCTTTACTGCTTTTACATCCATTTGTAATATATTTCTTCTATGTTTGTTTGCTTCCTAAGACATTTCCTGGCCCTTGGTTGAGAGATCTTTAGGGTTATTTGTACGTGAGATGCAAGGAAATGACCTATATAAGGACCACTTCTCCGAATTGTAAGGCAGACTTTTGATTAATGAACAAAAAAAAACCCGAGATTTCTCTCAAGTATTCCAAAATCTTAATTCTTGTCGAGTCCTAGAGTTAAATCAGGCTTAATAACATTTTCTAGTGTTAATTAAGTACATGTGGGTGAGTTTCTTTCAATCCTGTGCTTGTTGTGGGTTGTTTGAACCTCATTGTTGCCTTAAGTTTGATACTTTCTGTGCTTGCTGTGATTGTGTCAAATTTTTGATCTAAATTGTTGAACTAATTTTCTGTGCTTGCTGTGGTCATTAGTTTGATAATTATATCCATTTTATTCCAAAAAATACCAAAAGAAAACAGTCACATTGTTAATCCTGTGAAAGTGTTTGATTCTGTTTATACTAGTCTGTTGTGAGACTTTCCAAAAATATTTAGAGAGCTTGAAAAATCCTGAAATTTAGAAAAGTATTAGTTTACTATCTTAACTACATTGTCACAAAATTTCATGAATTATTAAGCTCATTTACTATTTTTACTCAATTTCTGAAGTTTATTGCATTCTTTGAGGAAGCTTGAGTTCGTGGCTTTGTCAGGATCCATCATTTCTGTCAAAGGTCCATACTTTACACTGCAAGAGGCAACCAGTTTGCCCCTTGCCTTAGCATGGATAGGGGTAGACAAGCAAAACTGCCCCGACCCTAATGACGGGACCGACACCAAACTTGACCAATAACACAAAACTGAACCAATTCACTATGACCCGACCCAAATTTGTATTTTGGCACAACTATTATTATTCATAATTAACTTGATATAGTAATGAGCTCGAAAATAACCTAAACCTAATCCAGTCCTTTATTTTCCAAATTAAAACTCGTCCGTTAAATCATGGTAGAATAAAATATAGAGTAATAGGTAAGATAAGGGACTGATCTTTCAAATTGTACAAGGACTTGAAATGTAACGCCTGTAACTATCAATTTGGATCCTCTCAATTACTTTTATTCCATTTCTTCTTTACTACACTCTTATTTTAATATATTTTCTCTTTTCATTCATTAAAACATTAATTTTATGAAATAATTACAACCACTAGATCGTCTAAAGATTTAATCCGAACGGTTCAAAAATAATGGAGGTTCATTCTTTTCAAGTAATGGAGAAAATCCAGACCGGTTAACTATTATGCGCAAGGGACCCCCACGAATACTGGCATTAACTACGCAAGCATTTGTGAAATATTTAATAAAACTAAAAGAATGAACTTTAATATATTGCTCCCATGATCATCTTCTCCAAAAAGACAAACAAAGAGGGGCATCATCTATATCTAAAATAAAATAAATTGCTGAAAAATTCATCTGGACTCTGTTGATAGAGCAACAACAAGTGATATCTTGGAACGGTCTTTTAATTTTTCAATTCAAATTTTAAAGGAAGTTAGTGAAGTGAAGGCAGATAGAAGGTAGAATTAGGATTCTTCTTAGGATTTGTGACTGGGAGTACAATTTAGGCCTTGCTTGGAATGAGAGTAATAGTTAAGGGAATGATAGAGCTAAAACGAACAAAAAATGGATGGAAGGGATGAGAGTTGGAGATAAAAATTGATAAAAATGGGGAAATATAGTGTAATAGTCCCTCTATTAAGGGAGTAATTGTTACTCCCCTCCCCTCTCAAGTAATGCATTACCTCCATATGGAGGTAATAATTCCTCCCTTACCTCCTCTTTCCATCCTCCACAACCTCTACTAACCACTAATCTCCTCCCATTTCTTCTTATTTTAGCTCTCATTACTCCGTTAATAATTACTCTCATTCCAAGCAAGCCCTTAATGTTGAAGATCTCAAAAAATGGGAGAAAAAAACCCACATAATTCAATAAAGAAACAAGTGATTCCCCAACAACAATGCTGCCTCTCTGATGATTTAATAATTGAAGAAATACTTACAAGATTACCCATGAAATCCGTTCTTTGATTTAAATCGGTTTTCAAACAATGGTATTCTACTCTTTCTTCTTCTGATTTGGCCAAATCCCATCTTACCAAATCCCCCTTGTCTTTCGCACCAAAAAAAAAAAAAAACAAATCCCTCTTGTCTTATGCTTCCGCTCCTGTTAACACCTTGTTTATCAAATGTGGTGAGAATTGTTACATTTTCTCTTATAATGATGATGATCAAATTTCTGGTAATATTCAAGATAATTTGGTTAAGTTAGATGTCGAGTTTGGGGTCGGAAAAGATGATATTCAACTTGTAGGCTACTGCAGTGGGCTGGTTTGTTTAGCCTTATCTTCACGTAAATACTTCATTATATGGAACTCGACTACACGTAAACTGCACAAATATATGTCAGATGGTGGGTATTTAAACCGTATTAGTAATTTGCGTTACTGGTATGATGCTTATGGATTTGGTTATGCATCTTCTATTGACGACTTCAAATAGGTTCGAATTTTAGTAATTTTATTGGGAAATGGCTTCTCTCTCAAGGAAAATAAGTGGAGGCAAATTGATTTTAATCTTGGTGTTATTTATATTCATGGTCATTGAGTTGTGCTTATTAATGAAAAATTGTATTGGGCTGTCTTTAGTGATCGAGATGGTATTATAATTCTTAGTTTTGATTTAGGGGTTAAAAGGTTTGACCTAATGTAACACCCCCATATAACAAGGAGCCTTAACAAGACTTTCCCTAGCATATAAAGGCATTACCATCTCGGTTGTCCGAGGAAAGTAATCATCAAAAGTCGATAAAAGAACATTTATAATTACTTTACAAGTGATTAAACCAAAACTATTGATACAAACGATACAACTCAGCAACACTATGTAAACTACTCCTGTCATGACTCGTGAAGACTCATCCCGCCAAGACTCCGGCTACCATCCAAGACACCACCTGCTAAGACTGACTGCTCACCATAAGGGATCACGGCAGACACAACAGAAACAAACAAGAAACAACCACACAAGGTCAGTAACTGAGGCAAGACACAACATCAAATACCAGCATACTGCAAATACAACCAATGACACACACAAATCACAACCACTTCAGCCAATCACCGTCACCGACTGTCCACTGGACCAGCCCTGCCAGTGGGGGACCGTAGCCGTTCCCACCTAAGCCCCGCTCACCCTACTGAGCGATAACCCTGTTCCATTAATGTGCACATCCCCTCCTATGGCGGGTTCCACGGAGGGCAAAACTAGGGCGTGAAGCCACTCCCTCAAGTGACTCCACTCAGCCGAGGACGCACCTCGAGAACCATAGACAATCACTCACAATCAGCTGCACCACAACAAAAATAAACGAAACTACACAGCACCAACCGATTACCATAATCAATCAATCAGACTGACACTACCATCAACATAACAACCGACAGAAACTGAGTAGGCAAACCTACCTTTAGCAACCGCAGCCATTCCTCGTCCTATCACGCATCACTCAGCAATCAAGCAACACCTATACATACAATACAACCCTCCATCACTACTATTCCAGCCCTAACTGAAAACACAACAACAATGATGATGATGACATACCTACGCATAGCAATCCGACAAAAAGACCGCTACCCGACTCAAGCAATCCACTCCTATGGCACAAGCATGCTTAAAGGCTCCCATAGAAGGATCTATGGTGAAGGGAAGTTGGAGAGACGACATTTAGGTTTAGGGAAAGAGGCGGAAATGATTTGCGATTTCTCAAAACACGATATATAATTCCCCGCTGAAAACCCGCCACTCGATCGAGCAACCAACTTACTCGATCGAGTGAGCCCTACTCGATCGAGCTCCCTAGCTACTCGATCGAGTGACCTCAGCTAGATCGAGTAACAACCAAGGTAAAGGCTATATCGCCACTAAACACCACTCATAAGGTTTCCGAAGGTCCAATAAGGCGTCTAAGGTCAGTCAACGTTGGTTAAAGGGTCCCTAAAAGGACGGGTATTACAGTCTTCCCCCCTTAAAAAGAACTTCGTCCCCGAAGTTCGACTCATCCTCTCCCGAACCACACGACAAAGAACTCGAGGCAACACCACCATTTACCTGACACAGGTCAACAAAAGTGTTTAGAAATATTATCCCACTACGTATGTCTATCAAGCATCATCATCGTCAACCACCTAACACACGTCACGCACTCAAACCTCAACAATTACTAACTTCTATTTGAGCTACTGAACACATATCATACACCAATACAATCAACTCGACTATCACTTATACGACTACATCGAATTACTCAGACATGTACCAACACGATTGAGAGACTATACTTTCATTCAACATCGGCCAATAATTATCAAAACAACCATGCAAAACAACGGTGCAACTATCGATTCACAACAATACATGGTTCATATCACTCTATCACCTCAACAACACAACAACTTACCAAGGAAGGCTCTCCAGTTTCCAATAACATTTTATTCTCAAGCCCATAGCAAATAATTAGCAAATAATTACCGAGAACTGAGCGTACAACATGCTATTTCATTCGACAGTTGCCATAAATCCTTTACTCAGATGAATTACAACCATCATGAAATTACCAAACATACATATGTAACTATAAAACACACGTATGAAATTATTCAAGCAATTGTTCCCATGCTTTAACATACCACAAAATACCGAAGAATTGTTATAATTGCATTTTTTTTGCGACATTACTCTTCCCCTCTAAAAAGGAACTTCGTCCCCGAAGTTCACCATCCGACGACCTCCCTGTCTCTTAATCCGACACCTATCATATCTTATTGACATCACTCATAAACCATTCAACACAACTTTGCTTACCCACACACCACTTCTAACGGACATTATGTTGTTACAACTCATATAAACGTGAACTATAGAAATTACACACTTTCTCTCGGACACATAGACACATATCTCATGTGACAATCCTAGCAACCTTTCCACAACTCGATATGAAACATTACTCTGAAGAAATGGGAATATTATAAACATATTACTCGATTAGTCATGACAGATGGTATGCGCATACGGATTTCAAGGTAGTACGAATACCACTAAAACAGTGTAAATTACTCAAATCCCTATCCATCCATGACATCCGACGCTATATAACCATTACTCATAGGCTATGGGTATATACACATGCAAATATAACTTAAACGACTTCACTTGCATGCCAAATTCCCGTAACAATATGTACCATCGTCCCGTCACACCTATATCTCACAAATGTCACTTATAACTCAAGCACAGGTCAAAACGTGACTAATAACGAGACTAAAACATGTTAAGAACCATCAACAACCATGATTAATATCGAAACATCCAAAAATAAAAGCATTTAAACAATTGGAATATCGAAAAGGGCCTGTAACAGTGACACTCGATCGAGTGGATTAGGCACTCGATCGAGTATCTTAGCTACTCGATTGAGTAGCCCAAGATCAGAATAATCCTTACGTAGACTCACCTGCAGCTACTCGATCGAGTGAGGGGCACTCGGTCGAGTGGCTTCAGGTAAAAAATGCTCTAATTTCAAACGCAAGCTATATAATCGCATAACCACGAGTCGAGACAATATCCCGACCACCAATCCTGTAAAAAAAGTTCAAAATAAGCAAGTACGGCCTTATGGCCACTGATACAACTACGTTCCAAAATAAAGTACCGATCGAAACAACTAATATCCATCAAATTACAAACATAAAAGAAATGAACGGAGTATCACTCCTGCTGCTGCTGCTGCTCGTCCATCACATCCTCATCTCCACCACCACCCGAAGTACCTGCTCCCGACGTACCAATACCCGCATCACCACCGGCTCCAGCACCTGACCTCACGTACCAAGGGGTCAAACCACCGTAAAGGTACGCCTGAGGCTCTCCCCAAGTAGACATGTCCACCCCATAAGAGTGGAAAACCCTGCTGCTGTCCCCGACTCCCCTCCACCAAACCGGATGAGGTCCCGAGGTCCCAATACCCTGAACATACGCCATCGCATTCAGGTTCCGAATAGTCAGGGTAGAAGACACTCTCTTGGCAAGTTAGCTCTCACGCCTCTCCGGGGTGTCAAAAGAAGGGTATCCAGGGAACGGATACTGTGGTGGTACCAGCTGCTGTGGCTGAGTCTCAACCATCCTCTCTCGCACTCAGCGTGGCCCTCTCCCAATCCTAGGTCGATCCTCCTCAGCCCTCATGTTCTCCCCCTTCCTCGGCTCAGGCATGACTCGGAGGATCTCCGGGTCGATGAAGTACGTCTGCCTCGCAGGGCACGCATCCCCCTCCTCCTCCTCGTCAGAATCGGCAGCTATAACTGCCGCAGGTAAAGGCTCTGTCGGTTGGAGGTGTTCAGGAGCTGGTATCTTCATCCAACTCATGCCCACACCCTCCAAGCTAAACTACCATCCTCCAAGGTTCTCAACCATTCCAGGTCGAGGAAATAAGCTCTGTCCATGGTAGGTACCGGGGTGGCTAACGGGGTGTAGGCCGAAGAAGCCTCAAAAGAAGTCAACTTCTCAGCTAGACGTGTGGCAATGGCACCATAACTCAGGATCCTAGTGTCAGACGAGGCCATCAAAGCTAGACTGGCACACACTATGGCGGGAGCACTAAAAGTCACTCTCTCAGTCCGCTCGGGGTTTAGGTATGCCATCAGAAGCATCAACTCATGCGAGTTCAACTTACTCACATCCGATCTCTCGTAGAGGAGGCACGGAGGAAGATTTTCAAAGTGACATGTTGCACATCATTGACCAACATGTTTCTGGCAGTGGGAGCTGATTTCCCGGTGATACAAGGCATAAGACTGCTAACCCCGCACTCAGTCGGTATGTCACGAAGGGCTCCCTTGGCAAGCTTAGCCAAGCCAAGGTGAGAAGCAAACATGTCCATGCTCAAGACAAAGCTGGTATTCATGAGACGGAACTCCACAGTTTGTTCCACCGGCTCGTATTTAAACGAGCTCATGAAATCGAGGGTAAAAAAGGCATACGAATGCTTTCGTAGGCGATAAAGTCCGGTAAACCCCAAGGTCTCAAAAATGTGCCTGACTTCAGTCTCAATACCCAGATCATCCAAGAGGGTCGTGTCAATGCAGTAGGTCGGTCTCATCTTACGAGTCTATAAAGCCACAAACTTCTTTCTCTGTGTGAAATCAACAAGTACCACAGACGGGTATTCGGGCACGACTGGGACTACCGGTCCACTCCCCTCCCCAATTTCGGGCTCAGAAGCCCTACCCCTCTTGCTCTGTCTGGTTCCTATATTCAGTCTCGGCATCTGTTTCAACAAACAATTCAAATATACCACCACATATACACTAAAACATACAAAGCATACACATTTGATTATTTAAGAATCATCTAAGTACACACTATCATCAACAAGTCCAAAATTACAAGTAGAATTCTCACTTCTTAGAAATCAGACGATCTCTACAGCTGTAAAATTTTTAACATATTTAGCATGAATTAACTTAACCACTACTACTTTTTGGACTCAGATCGTCAAAACATATTCATGTACAACCCAAGTTCACAATAACATGAGACGAATTTCAGTTTGGGGCACTTTTAAGACGGAGTTTTAAGACAAATTTTGGGGTGAAAATCACAAAAATTGACTCCATACATGATATATATACAGCATAGATTACCCAATTTTCATCCCTTTTAATACAATAAACAACCAAAAATCAATTTAAATTTTCAAACCCTAGAAAAGTCAAGTCAGTTAAACCTCTAATTTGATTCGATTTATGCATAGCTAACTACAATAATCAACCAAAGAAAACATCTAGATCATATTACAACCATTATAACCAAAATTTGACACTTATAAATCGAATTTTCAGCAAATAACACCACCATACATGCCTTTTTTTTCAATCAAACATAAAAATAGAATGAATATTCATACCTTGATCAATTAATAGGCAAAGGAACGAATTAAGTAGGGAAATAAGCAAGATTCAAGCATAAATTAACAAGAATTAGAGCACTTTGAGAGAGAGTTTTGAGATTAGGGTTGGCGGAAAAGAAGAAATAAAGAAAGGATTTAGGAAAGAAAGGGTTTATTATCCCGTGTTCAGCGGTACTGTAGCAACCTACTCGGTCGAGTAAGTATCGTACTCGATCGAGTGGCCTCCACTCGATCGAGTTGGAGCTACTCGGTAGAGTTTTCGCGATAAATTCCAACTTTCTCGACGTTATAGCTTCCTAACTAGATCGAATGAGGTCTACTCGGTCTAGTAGACACTCATACTCGGTCAAGCAAGGCTAAATACATGGTCGGAAATATAAGATTAATTAAAGTTCCCTGCAAAACAGCAACGCGTGTCGATTCCAAAATAACTTTGGAAACCGTCACAGATTATTATACTCATTCACGTAGTATTACTACCACTCAAGCTCAAAACATATATTCTCGCAACCACACTACTCCACTAAACACCTTCGTTTTTATTTTATGACAACCGTTAACCAATTAAATGTTTAATCTCTTAGTTTTATCACGCACATTTTCACACATGTCCTCTTATTTCTACTCGTGACTATAATAAAGAAATTCCAATCACGTATTAGTATCTTTGGCAATGCAACCACTAATCATATCATTCTAAGCATTCCTTTAATCATTCAATCATTACCTGCCATTCAAGTCTACTAGAAATTTAACCATGCCACAACATATACAAACTAGTTTACTCAACTTAATCATGTCACATGTGGAAGCATTCAACCAATCATCTATCATATTCATTCAATATTATTTTGATAACCATCACCACAAATCCACAACTTATAAATTATTAGAATTACTACACATACAAGGCTCACAAATTCATCATATTGACTACTAGCACCAACTATCCGGAACAAACACTACTATAGAAGTTTCACCGCTTTTACTCTCTTCACACACACTTCCATCCGTGTACAAATTTCACTTTTCTCATTATCATCTCACACGCTAATTTCAACAGAAGCTTTATCACAAACAATTCTAGCATAACCATTACACACATTAGGCACATAACTGCCGACTCAACATCCCCATACCCGGTGACTGGCTGAAGCATAGTGGGGCCATGATTTTGAAATGAGGGCGCCTACTCACCCAAAATATAGCATCAGCTGGGGCTCCCAATATACATACACCAGGTTCATTTTATTAGACTCACTACGTTCATTAGGCTCATTTGTTACAGGTTCCAAAATCGTCGCTCTGATACGACTTTGTAACACCCCCATATACCATGGAGCCTTAACAAGACCTTCCCTAGCATATAAAGGCGTTACCATCTCGGTTGCCCGAGGAAAATAATCATCAAAAGTCGATAAAAGAACATTTCTAATTACTTTACAAGTGATTAAACCAAAACTACTGATACAAACGATACAACTCAGCAACACTATGTAGACTACTCCTGTCAGGACTCGTGAAGACTCATCCCGCCAAGACTCCAGCTACCATCCAAGATATCACCTGCTAAGACTAACTGCTCACTATAAGGGATCACGACAGACACAACAGAAACAAACGAGAAACAACCACACAAGGTCAGTAACTGAGGCAAGACACAACATCAAATACCAGTATACTGCAAATACAACCAAGCACACACACAAGTCACAACCACTTCAGCCAATCACCGGAACCGACTGTCCACTGGACCAGCCCTTCCAGTGGGGGACCGCAACCGTTCGCACCTAAGCCCCGCTCATCCTACTGAGCGATAACCCTGTCCCATTAATGTGCACATCCCCTCCCGTGGCGGGTTCCACGGAGGGCAAAACTAGGTCGTGAAGCCACTCCCTCAAGTGACTCCACTCAGCCGAGGACGCACCTCGAGAACCATAGACAATCACACACAATCAGCTGCACCACAACAACAACAAACGAAACAACACAACACCAATCGATTACCATAATCAATCAATCACACTGACACTACCATCAACATAAGAACCGACAGAAACTGAGTTGGCGAACCTACCTTTAGCAACCGCAGCGATTCCTCATCCTATCACGCATCACTCAGTAATCAAGTAACACCTATACATACAATACAACCCTCCATCACTACTATTCCAGCCCTAACTGAAAACACAACAACAATGATGATGATGATGATGACATACCTACGCATAGCAATCCGACAAAAAGACCGCTACCCGACTCAAGCAATCCACTCCTATGGCACAAGCATCCTTAAAGGCTCCAATGGAACGATCTATGGTGAAGGGAAGGTGAAGAGACGACATTTAGGTTTAGGAAAAGAGACGAAAATGATTTGCGGTTTCTCAAAACACGATATATATTTCCCCGTTGAAAACCCGCCACTCGATCGAGCAACCAACTTACTCGATCGAGTGAGCCCTACTCGATCGAGCTCCCTAGCTACTCGATCGAGTGACTTCAGCTAGATCGAGTAACAACCAAGGTAAAGGCTATATCGCCACTAAACACCACTCATAAGGTTTCCGAAGGTCCAACAAGGCGTCTAAGGTCAGTCAACGTTGGTCAAAGGGTCCCTAAAAGGACGGGTATTACACCTAATTACGGTCGATTTTGTTGGGATGAACGTCTTAGAAGTTATGGGAAGGTGTTTGAGGAATTGCAAGTATGATGTATTTATAGATGACAAGTTATTGTCCATATTGGAACCTCCACCAGTAGTGAAATCTATTAGTCTATTAAAGGGGTTCTGATTAGACTTGGAATTTGAAATGATCGGGTTTACAAAGACTGGAAAGTTTTTTGTGACTGGACCATATCATGAGAAGCAAAGGAATGTGCATTATAGATCGTTGGGGATTATTGACACGCGCATGAAACCTATCCGACACATAGTGGTTGGTTTTGGGGTTTGATGAATCGCTTAAAATTGCTAGATATGTCCTAAGTTTAGTTTCGCCTTTTGTCATTGAGGAGCTTTAGGGGCATAGATAGGATACATTGTTTAAAGTACACTACGCCAAATCGGACCATCAATAAGGAGCATATCACAACAGTTTAATGCATTTAATAACGACACTTAGATTACCGTTTTCAAAATATTGGCGGAAACCTAGATCGCGCTAGTAAGAATAACGGTTTCCGTTGAAAACCGTTCTTATTATAATGTGACAACGGTTGTTTAATAAACCGTTATCAAAAACGTTTAACGGTTTCCATAAACTCGTTATATAATCACCCTTATCAACGGTTGTTAGACAACCGTTACCAGTTTAAGAAAACGGCGTTTCGAAAACCGTTACTAAATTAACACTAGCAACGGTTTTTGGTACCCGTTGTTATGTTATAGCTACGGGTTTCTGGTAACCGTTATCATTTGCTATTATGATATAACGGTTCCTCTGTACCCGTTGTCATTTATCATTTACGAGTGAAAAATAACCGTTATATACTTTTTGGAATGTAAAATATTCAACCGATGCATGTATGATAAATAATGAACCGTTGCATGCATTATTTTGTTTGACCATTATTTACTATCCGTCCATTATTATATCCACACATGCATACATATTTTCCTATAGATATCACTTATAATGTGATCAATTAACCAAATTCACCAATTCAAAGTTCAATTAATCATAGCCTATAATTTAATTAAAAATATTACATTTCGATCACCATGTTGTCGTCGTCTTCTACACCCGCCGAATCACAATCAAATGCGCGCTATGTCCATCCTATTACGTGTATTATACACAACCTTCCAATCAAATATGATGACAATGGTAAGGCTTTTTCGAGAAGTTTTACTTGGATGAGAGATATGCTTCGTCAAGGTGGTTATACGAACGTTAAAAAGGTCCACCCAGCTTGGACTAAAGTTCATGGTTTTCTTGGTTACACAATGATCAAGTTTGAAGGTTTTAGGAAGAAGCTGGAATATTTTCGTCAAGTGAGAAAACTCCAGGCAAGATACGAGGATCATGATGCTGGGAAGAAAAATTATTATACGGATGATGTGTTACAAGTGCAATATTTATGGATTGCAACCGATTGTGACATTAATCTATTAAGAAAATATCGGCACTATATCGACACCGTGCCTCGTTCATGGAAGGCAGAACAAGTGCCTCTTAATAACCCACATATTGAATTCCCAATATTTATCGTAATCGCAGGGGAATTACAAGATGATTATGTTAATTAATTATTATTATTATTATTATTCTAAGTAATGGTTTTAAAACCGCGCGTCTTTTAATTTCTTGTTATGTATGTGTTTTTCTTGAATAATATATGCGTGGTAGTTTATTTTATTTTCAAAATTATTTTTTGCAAGTTACGTAGGTTTAAAATATTTGTTAATAAGTCAACTTTTACATTAAATTAATTACCAACGGTTTTGAAAAAAACTTATAAATGTGACTATAAATGTTAAAGCATCCTTTACTAACATTCATTAATCAAATCACAATATTTCATCCCCATTACACAAATTTGAAACAACATGACAATGAACCCTAATTTTATCAACAACGAAGAATGTCTTATACAAATGATTGAAGATGATGGGAAGGTTCTCGTCGGGCTTCCCGTCGATCAACACCCATTAATCAAAGCATCCCTTGAACATCAACGGAATTATTGGATTAAGAGGCGTGAAGCAGTCCGGCTTGTCAACAAAGCCTCATCATCATCATCATCATCTTCATACCCTCGTCGGCCTGTTACTTGTAACTTGGCTGCAGCCAGAGATATGTTAAGTTGTACTCTTCCAACCTTATCTCCACATGCAAGTCGTGTCCTTGCATATATTCAATCTATTATTGCAAAATATGAATCCAATGACCCGGAAGTTAGCGGTATACCAGAGTGGCGTGATTGGTGGCAGGTTGAGAAGCGCTTTTTACGCTTAACCGGGATTGTTCCGGCTTATTATACATCTTTTGATTTCTGATAAATTCTGTAATGTATTTGGTTTAAAATTAAATGAAATGGTCATTTTGAAAGTGTTGAGTTATGCTTGTTTGATTTGTTTTCATTTTTTGAACTCCATAGATTAGTCAGTAATCAAGATCCAGATTGCTGCTACATAATACTCATTAACAACGGTTCACCTGCAACCGTTGTCAATTGGTTCATCAACAACGGTTCACCTACAACCGTTGTAAATTGGTTCATTAACAACGGTTAACCTACAACTACAACCGTTGTAAATTTGTTCATTAACAATGGTTCACAACCGTTGTCAATCGTGACGTTTTAACTTCAACATGCACTGTTTATTAATTGTTTGACCATACGACTAAATATATTAAAAAATAAATAAATGTAAGATATGATCATACGACTCATTATATTAAAAAATAATTAATTGTTTGACCATACATTATTTTTTAAGCCGTGTGCCATTGGCTAATATTTCTCATTATTCTTGATTTGACCATACATTATTTTTTAAGCCGTGTGCCATTGGCTAATATTTCTCATTATTCTTGATTTGACCAATGCATAGACGGTTCAGTTATTTTTTATTGAATCAACGTTGCATTATTGGTGGGTTTGAATCAACACTGCATTATTGGTGGGTGATTCTATAATTTTAATTTTGTTCCAAAATTATGGTCGTTAACCAAGGTACAAATATTGTGAGTTCATTGGTGCAGAGGGATCGTAAGTTGTCAGAAGAAGCAGAAAATAAAAGATTAAGGAAATTGCGACGTCAACCGAGCTATATTGAAAGCGAGAAGAAAATGGATGCGTTACGAGAAAGGTCAAAGGAACAATGTCCTTTCCATTTCATTAAGTTCACCCATAAACATATAATTCTTGAAGGTACTGATGAGAATTTATCGGTTTTTGAAGTTGGTTCTTCTAAGGATTTGATGGTGGGGGTATATATTACCCAGATGCGATTGGTATGCATCTACCGTGAGTGAAGCAACAAAAGCTTGGCGTCAATAGTGGTTTAGGTCATCGAAAGTGATGTCGGATTTGGAGGAAAAGACCAGAGTTGAAATAGTCTCCTACACCATCATTAATGGGAAGAGATATTATCCATGAAGTAGTATATTTTGGGTCATTTGATTAATGTATGTTTATTAATTGATCATTGGGTTGTATTTAGGAAACTAATTGAGGAAAGAAGTTACATTGGGTTGTGTATAATTTAGTCTTGAATTTCCATTTTCCCCCACTTGCTATCCCAGTTGCCTAATTGAGGAAAGAAGTTTATACTAACTTAATACAGATTACCAAATATGGAAGATGCTTTTTTTTTTTGCGGGAAAAACTTAACACAATGAAAGATAAATGACAACGGTTAGGCACCAACCGATGTAATATAATGAAAACAATTACGGGTTTATAGTCAGTCGTGGTCATATTGCAAAATACAGAATACGGTTTCGCTTAACCCGTGTTTATTAGTTTTAATCAAATATTCAAACAACACACATGCAAACCTTCTCCTCGCTCACTTAAAACCCTCGAACACTGAGTTTCCCTAGAACCACTACTATTCTCCGTCGTCGTCGTCTTTGTATTTGTCGTCGCCGTCGTCGTCGTCGCCGCCGTCGTCGTTGCCATCCTCATTACCTCTGCCGTCCCCTTCGTCATCGCCATACCGGGGCCGGCTTCTCCTCTATAAAGTAATAATAAACCCTACTCCTTCGTCTCATTAACTTAATGTCTTTATTTTCTTAGTTGTGATATTATCCTCTAATTATCTTAGGTTTATTGTGTGTTAAACAACACCTATTATTTTAAGTATATTGTGGGTTAAACAAATCTATATTTTTAGGTATATTGTGTGATCATTTATTTGAGATGGTGCTCATGCTATGTCTATTTAATGCTTAAAGTTAGTAGTTTGTTAATTTCTGGTTTAGATATGGGTGGAAAGCGGAAAAGAAATGATAGGAAAAGGTCAAACGAAGAAGATTCAGGTGATGAGAATAATTTGGAATCGGATAATGGGCGAAGGACCTATAGAGTTTCCCTAAAAGCAATAGATAGAGGGATACCTAATAAACTTGAATGGGATAAATCAACGGGGCTACCTGTAACACCCCCTCATACCAAGGTACCTTACCAGGACTACCCCAGCATAAAAGGTTGTTACCATCTCGGTTGCCCGAGGTTAGTATATATCAAAATCAACAGTCCAAACACATTTATTGATGTACGTAATTATAAAAGTTACATAGTCTCCAAAATCTAACAAACGAATTATCCAAATGGCAACAACTACAATAACAATAACTAAGGCTCATGATGGTGTCATCTAATCCAGCGTGGTGACTCTCCCATGACTGCCCCAAAATCAATAAATGTATCACCTGTCACAATCTGCTCACCATCCCCGAATGGATCACCACAGGTTTTACAAAACAACAACACGGGGTCAGTACTACTCAATCAATATAAGACAACAAATAATACAACCAGCTGATCATCGATCTCACACAGTAACCGACTACACACCGAAGTGTGTAGCCCTGCCAGATTACCCATCGCAATAGGTAATCCTCGCCGCCAGTGGGTGACCGCAACCCATCCCCACCTAGTCCAGCTCATCAACGAGCGACTAACAATCCCTGTCCCTTAATGTGCACATCCCCTCCCGTGACGGGTTCCACGGAGGGCGAACTAGGGTGTGAAACCACTCCCGCAAGTGACTCCACCACAATCACACACACACAAAGATCACAAACTTGTCACAACACCACAACCGTCACAACACAACCACACCAACACGCTCTCACAACACCCATCCTCCGATGATCGAGATAATAACAATTATGAACATATGCAATCTCAATCAATTAACAAAGATCGAGTAGGAGAAACCCTACCTTTTCGCAATCCGCTATGCTGCAATCAATCATACAATATGCATAACAATTACCACATCGTCACCTACAACTATGATAATCAACAATCACATAACGCAAACACTATATGCAAAACTCCATTTCCCCCAAATTCATAATCAAAGACAAACCCTAGAACAATCATCAACAAACATGGGGATAAAGACTTACCGACGGAGGAATAAAGGATCGAATGCGATTGCTACGATTATCCACACACACATAGGAGAGATTCGGAGTGATTAGAGTGTCGTACGATGATTAGGTTTTGTAGATTATGTTTTAGGAAACTGCTTAACGAAATATATATCGTTCTAATTACTTCCGAATCAAACCGCTGGAATATTACTCGCCAGACCGGATACTCGGTCGAGTAAAGTGTATACTCGGCCGAGTATCCTCTACTCGGTCGAGTATTCTTCATACTCGGCCGAGTATTCCTCGGCAGAACCAAAACAGACTACACCATTGACACTACTCGGCCGAGTAGGCTCTACTCGGTCGAGTACTTAGCTTATAAAAATCCGTAGTATTACAATCTTCCCCCCTTAAAAAGAACTTCGTCCCCGAAGTTCAACCCATACATAAAAACGAACATACTAACTCGGTCAAGACACAACAATGCTACTAAGAACTCAAAACAAAACCCCAACCTATAAAACATGAAACCATGAACTCTTAACACCAACTCCACCAACTATTCCTACCTCCACACATTGCTCACGATATCGTGTCAACTACATTATAACTCTCTCGACACTAACTCCATACACTACCAACACCAACGCTGCTAGCTCTACTAACATATCATCCACTAGAAAATCCAATATCAAGATACTCATAACATCAAACGGAATGTTACATTCTACCACCCTTAAGAGGAACTTCGTCCTCGAAGTTTACTCACACTCATAACATCATCATCCAACTGTCAGCACTATAGAACTCATAAACATCATCATCCAACTGTCAACACCATCGAAATATTCTCACACTCCTAAGCTTCACACTACTACAAGCACGGCCATGCCCTTTTAACAAAATCAATCACAACAAAGATCCATCCTTTATGCTACACCAACACTCTACTTCCAAATATACTACGACATGCACAACCCTCAAACGCTCTTTGCCACATTCTACTCCTCTTAAAACATATGTTACGTCCTCGTAACTCACTAATACTAGATCCTCAGCTATATCCTCTCATTATCTTAATCACCACCACATATCAAAGATAACCTCCTATACCCTCACACCTATAACCATTCCTATTCCAAGGCTCTCTTACTTAAACAGTTCTCATACCTCAACTCATTCTGCACTCCATCTAGCCAATACCACAAAATCCTGATCATAACAAACACTCTAACTCTTCCACATTACCGCAGCACGACATACCTCTCTATATAAACTATATAAAACTCTTATCGCCAAAAGCATAACTCACGATCCACACTTGTTACGTACACTCACACTAGATCCTCAAGTTCCTTTCTTTCATTACCGCAAGACTCATACATAACTTAACACGACACTAATTACCCAACACCCTACACTCACTGTCTCAACAAAGGATTATGAACCACCTGCATATATCAGATCATTATCACACATGTTCTACGAATCACTTGCTATTACCATATCTACCAAAGCCTCATCTAGAACAAGATCAAAATTACTGTAACAACCTATCACAACTGTGTCCCATCAACAGAATATCACTATACCATGACAACAACGAAAACATATACAACTCTCTTACACTGGTAAGAAACATCAACAAACAAAACAACAGTCTACATGTCTAACCGAAACTCACAAAAAAAACAACAGCAATACAACAACAATCTGTGCATAACTGGTCTGTACTTTCGAAACTCAAATTGTAACCCCCCGTATACTCCACCACAACCGGTGACGGCATCGCAACACCGCCACTAACAGCCGCACCACAGCGCAAAAATGTCCGCATCACAACACAAAGTACCGTGCCCGGATCACCACCCGAGGCACAACAACCACATCGATAAACATCACACCCACATATAATTCCCACAAACACGGACTCAGTATAACTCTCCGGACAAGAAAACTTACTCAAAACTGCTTTACTTGATCATAACACACCATATTATACGGAATAAACATACAAGAATCTCATGCATATCATCCATACCTTTTCACGGAATGAACATGTATCATCAATATACATACGATTTTAACTATCCATGCCAGATCAATCAAATTATTACCTTTTGAACCTCATTCCATTAGATTGTCGTACCCAACATATATCACAAACATTCATATAACAACTTTATGACTATCCCACCATACCGCTTCTCGTGAGGTCAGAACCTCACACAAACATTTATACACATCATAGACCCATAACCAAATCCAACTAGTCAATCCTGATCACGTAAGTTACCACCTGATAAAAGTTACCTCTCACCCGAGCTTAACTCGCACACCCCTCATAACATATTCTCCCATTCGCATAACCATCACCCCCTGCCAAGTGTAACCATACCATTAATACTCAACTACTAACAACCGCCTCATATAACCACATCTTATACTCTCTCACAACCATACATATCCATCTGGTCTCTACAAAATCAACCTCATTAGAACAACTAGCTTCCCTAAAGTAACATCATCCTCAACCACTAGTGACAATACTATGACACCAACATCCTTCATGTGACTACTCTCTTACTATCACTTCTTAATATCACAATCCGTTTTCTCTCTTTAGTTATCATCCTAAATAACAAACATCCAATCCATCAACACAATTTACCTCAACATTATTCCCAATTCTATCCTTTATCATATCGTTACTTAACTCTCCACCAAAATCTCAGATCGTGCAAACACTCTACAAGCTTCTTATTCCCTTAATATCTCGAAACCTACGGCTAACATGTCGTCCTGCTCTTCTATATAACCATTAACTCACACCCTCTAGTGAGGCTATCGTACATTTCCATAATTTCCTACCTTCATGCTCCTTAACTCCGGTCAACGTTCTCTCAACTTTCATCCATCCATCTTTCCCCCTTTTTACTCAATGATACCATTAATAATTCATCTCCTTTCTCTTTCTACCTAACTTTTTAGTAAACTGTTTATTTTCCCATAGCTCCACAACTCTAATTCCATTAATTCATATCAATATCTTATCATTCTTCTTATCATTTATCCTCTCTCATCTTGTTTCTCACTCGCCCTTGTCACCATCAACTCCACACTCTACAGTTACTATTCAATTAGTCGTATCCCCCTTTCGTATCTCTAGAAAACCAAAAAAATAATCTCATACCGTTAATCGCCCAAAGAATTACACAAAAGGCTCACCTCTTGATATTCCAAATTCCCAAACTTGGTCACTATCTACAAATCCACGTCGCGACATAACTCTATCTAAGTTCACTATATACCCCTCTTCTCCATCCCTCTAAAGCAACCTTTCATTACATATATCCTTAAGCAACACAATGCTAACCGTCTCCCTCTATAAGTCCTTACACATCCCGAAATGTCACTATTCGTATCCCTCATCTCAATCTTTCATTCTCACGTTTCTTTAAACTCACATTACTTTCGCCCATATATACTTACTTTTATATTACTCAACACTCGACTATATCACTCACCATATCTCACAAAACATGCTATTTACCTCGACTAGCTCATCATTCTTCCCTTTCCTTTTTCCACTATTTCTCACAGCCATGTTAACACATGTCTTCCTTATCCAACACTTATCTCTCATAAGCCGGCATTCTCCCTATCATAGCATTTGGTAACTTACGTGTTAGGCCCAGATTTACCTGGCCTGACCTTAACCTGGCCTGACCCTACAAGGCTGATTGAAGGAAACAAAGACCGGACAAGTCTAACTATTATTTAGCTGTTGAAGAATATTATGGCAAGCAGGCTACTAAATCCTGGAAGAGAAGCCTGATGGTCCGTATAGAATAGCTTGGCAGATTATTAAAGCAGGCTGGATTAAGAAGATAAACAAGAAATACAGTTGTATAAGTCAAATAACCGTGTCCTATTCTCAAGGAAGACCAAGACTAATCATGAAACTACATCACCCATGAACTTAGACGTGCAAAAGAGGAAAAGGCTAAGAATCACCAAGAAGAACCAGATCAACCGAATTAATAGGAATGCGCCTATTAACCCTAAGAACAACCCCGACAAAAGAGAAGAACGTTGGGGATCAATGCAACGTTCATAATTATGGCTATAAATATTCTGATTTAGCATTTGTAAAGAGATATACAATTTATCAATAGAAGATTACTTCATTACTTATTATTTTACGATCATCCAATTATCGAACTTGTAGTCAGTTTACTCAAATAGCATAAGCATTATTCTTTTTACATAATTCTTTCTTTGTAATTCATCCATAAATACTCCAAACATATAGAGCTAGATACCCATCTTATTCTTCAAACAAGCCGGATCCATTCAGGGAAAATCCTGCTAAAACAATTGGCGCCCACCGTGGGGCATCTAGTTCTTCAACCAATAAAATTCTTCTTATCATCTTTCATTTAATATTCACACACAAAAATGGTGGAACTCACCGCAGAACAACAATTAGCGGCTGCCTTGGCCAAGATCAAAGAATTGGAAACAATCCAAGAGAGGGCAGCTCAGTCAAGCAAATCAATAGGCTGAAAGAATCTGAATCTAGCCTGAAGATGAAATTGGAAAATCAGGCTTCGGGCTCCAAAACCAGATTCGAACCAGGAACCCCATTCTCATCCATTATCAAAAACATAGACTTCTCCAATTTTGGAACCCCGGAGAAGGATACATCATCCGGTACCCCAACCATTCCCAATGAAGAGACAAACAAAATCAAGCAATAATGATGGCTATGCTTCAGAAATCCAAAACTCCACAACAAAATAGAAAATATACCCGGAGTGCCGGACCACGTGGGTCAAGTAGAAAGTTGATGACTTTGCGATTCACCCTTTGCAGATGAAATTGCAAAGATTGATCTCCCCAAGAAATTTACTGTTCCGTCCATGAGAACTTATGATGGAACCTCTGATTCACAAAATCATGTTGCCATATTGTAGACACCTCGTTTCTGCACCCCTCGCAAACCACCCGGTGATGATTGGGCCGCATGTTTGGTTCGCGGAACGATTTGTGACAGTTCGTAAGATTATCGTCAAGTGATTGCTCAAATATTAATGTCGACCTCTTAGTTGTCATCTACGTCCCGATACGGTCGTTTTGGCAGTAATTAGAGTACATTTGGAGTCCGGGTCAAAAACCGTCTCCATTTTCTGATAACTGTTAAATCCCGAGTCAGAATGTTCGGAATGTTCCCGGATATTTCTATTCCATATTTTATAAATTTTATCTTTTGGCAAATAATATCCCGTAATATTTACATAAGATATTAAAGATAATCGAATTAATTCCGTCCTACCATAACTTAAACACGGAAATCTTTCTTAAACAGGAGGAAACCTCTTGGGAATAGACGCAAGTCGCGCCTCTTCCAAGAGACGCAGATGGGCTAATTGCGCCTCTTCCCAAGCCCTTCTTTGCATGATTTACGTATCTTTTTTATATCTTTCCGAGATTCACTTCCAAAGAGTCTCCGAAACCCTATTCCTTCACGTGATTAGTATAAATAGGAGCCTTCGTTCCTCATATTTCTCACACGAGTGTCCGCCCTTCTCTTCTCCCTTTGCATTCTAGACTTCGTTCTTACTAATTGGCGCCTACGTGCTTGGACTTCCGACCACGTAAGCTCGGATCTTTCCGGGTACCAGCCTCTCCGTTGCATGACCGACCAATTTGACCACTACACTCAATCAATCTAATTAATCAACTTGTTAAATCGTTTTCCTCTTTCGAGGGCACTCTTTCCTTACGTTCGCGTCGAGCATCACTAATCGATCTTCTTAGTTCTTCTCGTTCCGTCAACATGTAAGTCTGAGGGTGTATTAATCTCTCTTTTATTTATTGTATTTTATTGTCGTATCAATTGTAAGGTTTATGTCGAAAGTACCTAATTAAAACCGATTTCTAAAACCGTCTTTAAAAACCTGTTTTTGCGGATTTCCAGTAGACAGACGTCGAGAAAAGACGCAGCAACCGCTGCGCCTCTTCGAAGGAGCGCAGCACCTGCTGCGCCTCTTCGTGAGGGCGCCGCAGCCTCGCTTCTTTTCTTCTTCCTCCGTCCTCTGTAATTCGTATCAAATTTATTTCTTTTGTTTTGTTCGTCTGTTAATTCTTCATCATGATAGTTTAATAATTCATATGTATATTAACCATCATCATTAACATGTTTTAATCGTCATAAATCCGACTCAAATCCCAAATAATCAATATTTGCGGGTTTTCGTCATTAATATTCAATTCGAGTTTTAGAGATTCAATTCGTTCATGTTGAGTTCCTGGGATTCATTGTTGATATATTTTCACCTGTTTAGTCATTAATCCGTCGTCAATTCATCATGTTTAGTTAATAATTCATTTAGTTAGTTAGTTTAATTAATCATTCATTAACATCGACCCTTCACATAAATAATCCGTTTATTTCCGTCTCATCCATGTTTTACTGTTTTATGACCTCCATCATATGTAAATAATACATTAAATAACTTTCATCCGAGTAAATAATTCTAATCAATCCTTAAAATTAACAATTAACATTAACGGTTTTAGCGCTTCACGACCCCAACTCACCCTTGAATGAGACGCAAAGAATCGCGCGCCTCTTCCAAAGGGCGCAGATTACTCTCTTGCTTGTTCCAGGATGAGTTAATCGTCTCCGAACTCCTTTTCTGCCTTGACATAGTTTAATTAGTTTACGTATTAATCAACTAATATTCGTATTATCACCTTCTGATCTGTCGTGTTTTATTCTTTTATTCCTTTTTCTCAAATTATCCGTTTTAAAGGTATTCTCGACATAAATCGCCTATCCAATGTAATCGTTGTAATTTTTATTACTGTAATTTATATTATTGTATTCCATTTATCATTTGTATGTTTTCACATGTAATTGAGCATTAAAATCCAACTTCGACCCAATTGTGTGCTAATTACGTGTCAACCGACTTAGTTAAATTCTCACATGTTAGGATTAATCAATGGATGTTGCATTGCATGCATATAGCCGACAATATATCAAGTGCGAATAACTTCCCTAATCATTAGTAGAGGCCGCTATCGAGGCGGGCGGGATTAGGTGTTCGATCAAAAGAGCTTCCTAATACGTACCCTCACCCCTTACTCCAGATCTCCGTGAGCACCCGTGTTCATTGGCATCCACGAGAGTCATTCTAGGCATAGAATGCTAAGGGTAACGATTGCTTAGTGTTCATGTCACTACTTTGTGTCTTGACATGACACGAGGTATTCGAACGGTTCCAATTTCCCATAAAATTGGTGGCGACTCCATACAAAATGCAAACGCTTGTTTTCGAGCCCCTTCACCAAGCGCCCCCGTGGGCGGCCCGCTGTCCACAGTTTGGCGACTCCGCTGGGGATATACACTTACGTGTAGCTAGGGTGAAACTTGAACAAGGTTAGGGAATAAGTTTGTACAAGACAATTGTCGGTTTTCATAACTCGGTCTTCCTAGACCGTTTAATTCGGCCTTCCTAGGCCCAACCCAACCCATTCGACCAATCGTCCCGTCTAAACGGTCCTAATTCTTATTTGGGCCTAATGATGGATAGCGATTGACGTCATCCATACCATGATGCTTACTCTTGTTTGTATCAAGGGCCTTCACTACTTGAGGAAATGGACTAGGAATCGGCCTTACTCTTGTTTGGCACGAGCCTCTCCACAGACTTCGGGTTTGATGGTTCGGTATGGCAACCCACCCTTTAAACCAAAACCCTTCTAAATGCACTCAGCATCCCGTTATAATGCTTGTGTAAATATGTAAACCTTACGTGATCACCATTTCAAAACAAATCATGACGAATTTTCAAAAATCAAAACCCAATTTCAATCAAGAATTTCGAAATGGGGCCTTTAATTAGCACAAAATCCGGTCAAAACTCTGTCCGTTTGTCGTGTCAAAATTCGGGCCACAAGCCCATTTCAAACCTCACCTCGAGTCCACTCCTACAACTACACTACAGTTGGCTAGGACACACATTTTCAAAGACCTTGTCTTTCTTCAAAACTCACTCAACACAAGTGGCACACATCCACTTCACAAGTCAAACTTTTCCTCTTTTAGCAAGTGTGATAGAATGGTCGATCGTGTTTTGATTCGTCGCCGATCTCTTATCCAGTTTCCAGGATGCCTGGGTCAAGTGATGATACGAACCTCCAGCAAATTCAAGAAAGTAATGATCGAATCCTAGCCGCGATAGCCCAAATGCAAATTACTCAAGAACAAACCTATGACCGCCTTGAGCTTATCGAAGGCCGTATCTTTGATGTAGAGGGGAAGCTACCTCCCCCTAAAGGTGGAGTGCTACAATTTTCCGATGACGAGTCTAAAGATGAGAATCCTGTCCTAGGAACAACTGCAGCTGAGAAAAGACTCCAATACCTAGAGGAGCAATTGATGTACCTTAAGGGGGATGACATTTACAGGGAGAACAATCGTAAGTATGAAGCCGTCAATTCCAAATTGCCCACTAACTTTAGCATGACGGATATCCCTAAGTTTAAAGGACATGAGAACCCTTTGAACCACATCCGCGCCTTCAAGGACTACATGTCTATCAAAGGCATCAAACCCGAGATGTTCTTAAGGATCTTTCCTTCATCTCTTGACACCATCCCAAAGCAATGGTTCTACACTTTAGATCACAAAAAGGTCGCTACTTGGGAGGACGCCGCCATCGAGTTCTCGAAACAATACGCGGATAATGCCGAGATCTAAGTCAACATGCGTACTCTAGAGGTTCTTACCCAAAATGACAAAGAAGGATTCACCGACTTCCTAAGTAGGTGGAGGAAGACTAGTACTCAACTAGTTGAACGCCCGGATGAGGCTACCCTCGTGGAAAAGTTCGTGGATAATCTCAAACCCATATATGCCAACCATTTGAGATATCAAAACATCAAGACCTTCAAGGACTTAACTGTACTAGGAACACGAATCGAAGATGACATCCGTAAAGGGCTCTTGTCCAAAACGGTAGGTCGAGGATATCAAGGGTCCACGAGTCGTTCATACGGCTCTACTAGCAAGACCGACGAAGTTAACCTTCTCGAGCCATCCAAGAAGACTAGCCCACCAAGGAAGTTCACGAACCTTGGGGACACATACTCCAACGCGCTAAAAAGGCTAATGAAGCAAGGTAAACTCCAACCCATTGGACCTACTCCCGAACCCGAAAGAAAGTCCAAGTTCCGGGATGAAAACTCCTACTGTGAATACCATAGGGGCAAAGGGCACGACACAGAAAAATGCTACAAGTTAAAACACGTGCTTCAGGATATGATTGAAGACGGTCGACTCCCAATTCCACCAGGAGGTAAGCCCAACAACACTCAGAATCCTCTTGGAGTTCTGGTGATTACAAGTGACGAATCTACCTTAGATTGCTCACATCTCATTTCTCCCACCGAAAATGAAATTCATGCGATTGAGAAAGAAAGACTCTACTCTACCATCTCCCCTACCATTTCCGACTTCATCGCATGGGCAAGGAGTGTAGATAGACAAGTGTGGGAACTAGAAAACATGGTAACGACCTTACGCGATCCCAAGGCAATGCCTAAAGAACGCGTACCATTGACCTTCTCTCAAAATGCCACTATGCAAGAAGTAGTCGCCGTGGTCGACAAGCTAGTCGATCAAATCATACAACTAGAAAGTGACATCATGAGGATGAAGGAACTAACTGCAGTTAATGGGGTTTGGGCCGATGACGACGAGGACGAGTATCTCATCGAAAACTCCTTAGTCAAAGAGATAGTCCAAAATGGCGAAGACCAAGATGTGGATCACCTAACTCGCTCGGGTCGTCCATACCAAAGCACCACTCAAAACGGTCCAACCAATGTCATCACACCAAATGACAACGAAGACGACCCCACTGATCATTTGCTCAAGCAATTACAGAAAACCAAGGCTGATCTTTCAGTCTGGCAACTAGTGGCAAGCTCATTTCCGCATCGCCAAGCTTTACTGCAAGCTTTGGCCAAACTGAATGTAGCGCATAACTCTACTCCCGAAGATGTAGTCAACTTGGTCTTCCAAGAATCACCGAGGTTAAGTAATCCTATTACTTTCTCAGATGAAGACTTGCCACCTTTTGGCGCTAGTCACAACCTTGCTCTATACATCACTGTCATTTGTTTAAAGAAGAATGTGCCAATGACTTTGGTAGATGATGGCTCCGCGGTCAACGTCATACCCCTCAAAACGGCATACAAACTAGGCATGAAAGAGTCGGATTGGACTCCCACCAATCAAGGTGTACGCGCATATGACGGTACGCGACGAAAAGTGGTTGGACTTGCTAGCCTAACCATAGCCACGGGACCAATCGAGCGAAAAGTCAACTTCCAAATAGTAGACATCGAAGCTTCATTCAACATACTTCTGGGAAGGCCTTGGATTCATGCTTCCAAAGCGGTAACATCCACCCTTCACCAAAAGATCAAGATCCCACTCAATGGCAAAGTTGTGACGATCACTTCGTCACCTATCAAGGCAATAATCGAGAAGCAATCAAACAATCAAGTCCTTGCAGATCCCATATACGAACTTGGGGGCTTCCAAAGTGTAAATGTCATAGAAAGTGAATTGGCACCCTTATACTATAATCCCTACTCTAACTTGGTGGTCAACCACATACTCAAAAATCAGGGATACTTCCCTGGAATGCCTTTAAACCCAATTCGGAAGAACACCTTCGCGCCATACAAGAAAGGCAACTCATCGAGAATACCACTTGGACTAGGGTACAAACCCACAACAGAAGAAGTTCTCGAAATGCTTGCCCAAGTCCAAAATCGCAAGTATGTAGGAGTCCAAATGAGGCCATATCTCCCCACCTTAAATGGATACTTCGTTCAAGAAGGAAGTTCAGAACTCTTTCACGGGTTTCCCGAACCTTGGCATTACCTTGAGAGGAAGTTAGCCGGAATCGAGATCTTTCACGATTGCTACTTCATCCCTCCAGAAACGGTTCCTACCGTCAAAACCCGTCAAGCACCTTGCTTAGACGATCAAGCTGCGAGCCTCCTGTTTGGAGAGGACCGATTTGTTAAAGCCGCGCAGGATGAGATCATTACTACGATACTTCAGGACGATCGCTTCAACCCCACCGCGTTGATCACAGAAATCGACACAAAACAGCAGAAAGGATGGAGAAAATCAATCAAATGGACCAACAATCAAGGAAGACTCTTCAAGCTCACCACTGGAGAAGGAGAGATGTTCAAAGGAGAACCAGAAGACGACGAGTTCGAGTCGGAGTCTGAGTCGGAGTCTAGAGAAGTCATTAGAGAGTCTACTCCTGTTGTCATCCCCACTCCCTTCGTTTCTCCTAGCCTAGAATCGAGTAGTCACAGTAGTTCGAGAAATGCCCCAATTACTGTCCCTTTACCGCCACTGACCATGGATCAGTTGGCTTCTTTGTTTCAACTTTACTCGAATCTTAATATGAATAAATCAGGTTCTGCTTACTCTTTGCGTTATCTTGAGTGCAATTACATTTATGATGATACGAGGATGACCAAGACCCAGACTTGACCGAAATACCTCCCTACGTAGCCAAAGAAATACTACGGGAAGGGGAAGGGGGACCGATGAATGAGGACACCGAACCCATCAATGTAGGAACTGAACTAGAACCCAAAGAACTTAGGATAGGGACTACCTTGAGCTCTACCGAACGGGCCGACCTCATAGACCTCCTAAATGAATTCAAAGACGTCTTCGCTTGGTCCTACAAAGACATGCCAGGGATCAACAGGGATATTGCCGAACATAGAATTCCGATTAAGCCAGGTTTCAAACCTGTGAAACAGAAGCTTCGACGAATGAGAACAGAGTGGGCTCTAAAGATTAAAAAGGAAGTTGATAAGCAATTCAAAGCCGAGTTCATCAAAGTTTCCGAGTATTCTGACTGGGTAGCTAACATAGTACCCGTGCCCAAAAAGGATGGGAGAATCCGAGTTTGTGTTGACTTTAGGGATTTAAACAAAGCGAGTCCAAAAGATGACTTCCCTCTGCCTCACATCGACATATTAGTGGACAATACTGCAGACCACGCATTACTATCCTTCATGGATGGATATGCGGGTTATAACCAAATCAAAATGGCCATGGAAGACATGCATAAGACCGCGTTCGTCACCCAATGGGGAACCTATTGCTATACAGTAATGCCGTTCGGATTGATCAACGCCGGAGCTACATACCAACGCACCGCAACTACACTCTTACATGACATGATGCACAAAGAAGTTAAGGTATATGTAGATGACATGATCGTCAAATCCAAGGAGAGAGAGGGACACATTGCAAACCTTCGCAAGTTCTTCGCAAGGCTACGGAAGTACAACATGAGACTCAATCCTCAGAAATGCACATTTGGGGTAACGTCTGGCAAACTCCTAGGATACGTCGTTAGCCAACGAGGTATAGAAATAGATCCTTCCAAAATCAAAGCTCGATTGAAATGCCACAACCTCAAACAAAAAAGAAGTCGAGGATTCTGGGAAAAGTTCAATACATAAGTCGATTCATATCGAAACTTACGATGATTTGCGAGCCTATCTTCAAGAAACTCAAGAAAACAGACCACACCATGTGGGATGATGATTGTCAAAAGGCGTTCGACCGAATCAAGGAGATATTGGCTAAACCACCGGTGCTCATGCCACCACAACAAGATCAACCTCTTGGTTTGTATCTCACGGTAAATCGAAACCGCCATGGGCGCTATGCTAGCTCAAACTCAGTAGGGAAGTGAAGAAAGAGCTATTTACTATCTAAGTAAGAAGTTCTTGGAATACGAGTGCAAATACTCACAACTCGAAAAGACATGCCTCGCTCTTGTGTGGGCAACAAAGAAGCTACGTCACTACATGCTTAGCTACTCCGTCAAGATATACTCCAAAATGGATCCGATCAAATACCTCTTCGAGAAACCCGTCCTCAACGGACGCCCGGCAAGATGGACCATGATGCTCTCGAATTTGACCTCAAATACGTGCCACCGAAAGTTATAAAAGGTCGCGCCGTCGCCGAATTCTTCGCATAAAATCCCATCAACGACGCACAAACCATAGATACTTGGTCATTTCCCGACGAGGATATACTTCAAACAGATGTAGACTCCTGGGACCTATACTTTGATGGAGCATCAAACCTAAGAGGATTTGGGATAGGAGTGTTGCTCATTTTTCCCGAAGGTGAGCATACACCGATTCTTTGTCAAACTCGACTTCGAGGTGACAAACAACGCCGCAGAGTATGAGGCTTGTCTAATTGGACTACAAGCGGCAGTAAGCTTAGGCATCAAAAACCTCCGAGTGCATGGAGATTCTTCACTAATCATCAACCAAGTTACGGGATCCTGGAAAATCCGAAGTGAAAGCCTCGCACCCTATCTGGCTAGGATAGACCAAGTCGCTCAATTCTTTGATCACGTAACCTACTTACACCTACCTCGAGAAGAAAATCAATTTGCCGACGCTCTTGCGAAACTTGCATCTTTGATAAACATGCCAGATTACATGATGGAAATGCCTTTGTGTATCGAACGACGGTCGGAGCCGGCTTATGTCCATCAAATTACCGATGAAGAAGAAATCGCACAGAACCCCGGTTCCAAGCAATCCTGAACTTCAAGCTTAATGGTACCTATCCACCCGATATGGACAAGAGGGGACAACGAGCTATACGCCTATTGTCTTCACAATACGTTCTCATGCAAGGAGAATTATACAAAAGAACACCTCTTGGTGTAGTCCTACGTTGCCTTGATCATTCACGGGCACGAAAGGTGATGGAAGAAGTCCACGACGGAGAATGCGGTCCTCATATGAGTGGACCTATGATGGCAAAGAAAATCACACGTCTAGGGTACTATTGGACCACAATGGAATCCGATTGCATCAAATATGTGAGACATTGCCACAATTGCCAAATCTTCTGGAATGTACAACATGTCCCTCCTTCGTTGCTCTATACGATGACATCTCCTTGGCCATTCTCCGCATGGGGAATTGACATAATTGGGAAAATAACCCCAGGAACAGAGGTCACTGTTTCATCCTAGTAGCAATTGACTACTTCACCAAGTGGGTAGAAGCGGCTTCCTACACCGCTCTTACGGCCAAAAATGTAGCCAAATTCATACAAAATAACATCATCTGCCGATATGGTTGCCCGCATGAGATCATTAGCGATAATGGGTCCCACTTCCAAGCCGAAACCGAACAATTGCTAGCCAAGTACAAGATCAAGCATCATCACTCATCGCCCTATAGACCACAGACTAACGGCGCGGTAGAAGCGGCTAACAAGAATGTCGTCACAATCCTCAAGAAAATGACCGACAATTATAGAGATTGGCCAAGCAAAATACCCTTCGCTTTGTGGGGGTATCGAACATCCGTCGGGGGCGCCCACTCGGGGCTACTCCTTTCTATTTGACTTACGGCATGGAAGCCGTACAACCAGTCGAGCTAGAAATACCATCCTTGCGCATCCTACTAGAGAGTCAAATCCCGGAGGCCGATTGGAAGAAAGATAGATACGAAGAACTCATCCTCCTGGATGAACGTAGGCTTCGTGCCTTACATAATGTCCAAACATATCAAGCACGTATCAAACGAGCTTTCAACAAAAGGGTTAGGCCAAGAAACATCAAAGAAGGAGATTTAGTTCTCAAATCGGTCAGAGCTCTTTTACCTGTCGACCCAAGGGGAAAATTCAAACCTAACTGGGCCGGACCATATCTAGTCAAATCAATACTCCCAGGGGGTGCGGTTAGAATCACAGACCTAGACGGGAATGAGTTCTCAAACCCCACAAATCTCGACCAACTGAAACGATACTATGCCTAGAATAGAACAAAAACGCGCCTCGCGTAAACCTACGTGTCGCTCTTGTGGCACTAAATAAACGGCCCCTGGCCCATTTGAATGTCACTATGCTCTTGCATCTTGGCAAACTTGTCATCCTCATATCATCAAATAAACTAAATTCGCACCTCCGGAGTAAGCAAAAGCTCATGCTTATTTTCTATGTTCATTACAAGCTCTTGCTTCTAACAATTATTCTTTTACATTTACTCGAACTACGCGCAAGGGTTTGATTTCGCTTTTTTAAGTGAATACGTAGACAATCCTTCACGGGATTCAACCCACCATTATATTTAAAATGTAAATAGAAGGACATTTGCATTGCATTTGAAATTCGACAAGAATAATTAAAGAAAATCACAACGGTTTCATAACCACTTAACCTTTTTATTTCATTCAATTTCTAATAATAATAATACGGCAAATAATAAAAATAGACTAGGCTAGGATTCTAAAAATCCCTCCTTTCTTATTACAACATAATAATAATAATAATCAAATAATAAATAAGACTTGGGCTATTCCTCCATCTTTCCCTTGCCCTTGTCGTTCTTGTCATATTTCTTGTCACGACCTCGAGCCGGGCGCTCTTGCACCACTTCAGACCTAATCACCAACGGTCTTTCTCGAGGCCCGACTCTTCGATTCTTGCCAACCACCATCTCTGCGACAGAGTAGTCTTGATTTCTTCGAAGGATGAATGACTTGGAACCCGGCTTCTTCTTCTCCTTCAGTCAGATGCTTCTCCTTCTCTTTCTCTCCCTCGCGCACCTTGTAGTCAACGGGCTCGCGCTTCCTCACTCTTTCGCGCTCTTCCGAAGTTGCGGCCTTCCTCCACCTCAGATAAGAGTCCGACACCCACAAGGCATTGGAGGAGAAGTTCAAGAACCACATGTTTCTTTGGGCCCACTTCATAGCCCACTCTCTTCGGCTCTCTCGTAGTAAGCGCCATAGCGATCTGAACGTGTCAAGCCTAGGGATCATCTCGCTTCAACCGCCTCATCAATCTCTCGGAAAGATGCATACCATAAACTCCAATCCGAGAATTCGCACGGACCTAGTAGGATCCAAAGAAGACACTCCAGTGACAGACTTGAGGTGCCACCACGAACGACCCACCTGATCAGCGGGCCATCATCATTCTTCAGCTTGTTCTTCCAATAATCGCAGATCCGGGTGAAGTCCACCATGTACAACCGTGTCCTCATCGAAATCATACGGGCATGATAGGAAAGTGCATGAACTGGGGGCTCGAGCAATCGGAGCCGTTCCATAAGCCAAACCTACCAAAAAAACAGGTATTAGACACCCGCAAAAAAAAAAAAAAAAAAAAAAAAAAAAAAAAAAAAAAAAAAAAAAAAAAGAACAAAAAAAAAAAAAAAAAAAAAAAAAGGAAAGAAAGAAGGGTGTCTTTTACCTGTAGGATAACGGGACTCCCCAAAAATGGAAGATCGCGGTTGGATTTCCTATTGTCCAAACCCAAGATAATCTCCCTAAGCATAGACAAGTGGGCTCTGCCTGCGACTCCATTTGCTCAATAAGACCCAATAGACGGGGATCACCTCTCAAATCTTCATCAACATGTCCCTGAAAGACATAAACATGAAGCAAACAGAAGCCAAATGCTCTCCTCCTAGCAACATAAGAGACAGTAGGGTCGGCCCTGTTGATGAATCGGTCTATAAAATCTAGCATCCTCACGCCCTTCTGAGTAACGAGACGATCTACCTCAAGTCTAGTAAGTCCAAGCAAATCTCTAAACTTGCTCTTATACCCTTGAGCAGTAGAAGGGATGGCGAGGTAAATGTTCGGGTCCCACCCGCCAATAGCGAAATTTCCTCCTAAAAGGACAAATATCACCTCCTGGGAACGCAAAAACATGATAATTTGGGTCCCAATAATCAAGGCAAGCATCCAAGAACGGTTTTACAACCTTAATGAGTTTCAAACTCAACAAAGACCCAAGGTTATAAGCACCCATGTCATGTTTCTCAATGTTCGAAAACTCATTAGTCCATTCCTTCAAGCGAATCTCTAAGGTATTCATGATGATAATTTTCTCTTGAAAATTTATTGGGAGTTTTTATGTGTGAATCGACGAAGAAGAGACGGAAGAATTATATGATTTAAAGCTTCGTCGACGCTTCTATTTATACTAATTGCTTTGTTTCAAAAATCCGTCGAACCGACTGCTTGGGAACAGGGCGCGTCACCTGTGCGCCTCTTCAAAGGGACGCGACTCATGCTTCGCGCCTCTTCCCCACCTCACTTCTGTGATTTCCGCGTTTGGATCTTTCCTAATTCTATAAACGAATAAATTCCTATTCCTACGGGATTTTATTTTGGTAAATCCGAGAAATTTACCATGCTTCAGGTTTCCTTAATCCGCAAACGCGCATTTCGAGGCGACATCGACATTTTCCGCCATTTTTCTCACACTTTTATATTTAGTTTTCATTTTAATTCTTTTTTATTTCAACATGTACTTAGTCATTTCATTTTCTTAATTTCTATTTTTTCCATTTTCTAACTTATAGATTTCTCTTTTTCTTTTTTTTTTTCGGGGGTAACCCTCCCTACCGTCCGGTCATTTCCGACAAATTTTTTGCATTTTCACGTCCTTTCGAGTCTCATTTTGCACTAATTAAAGGCCTTATGTGTATATAAAAATGTATGTGTTACGTGATTTTCTATGTAAATTTCGAAAGATGACGGTGTAAACCGTTGTCTACCAAACTGTTCAAAAGCTAACTGCAGTACAAATAACACAACCCAGCAGACAAAAGGCACTCGGCCGTCGTATATACAACAAAAAAAGCAAATATACAAGCAAAGCCGGGGCTTCGCCAAACAAGTCCAAATGTGCAATCGGGGCTTCGCCCAAACAAGTCCAAATGTGCAATCGGGGCTTCGCCCAAACAAGTCAAACGTAAATCGGGGCTTGCGCCCAAACAAATCAAAAATGTTCAAAATCAAGTCTACAAAACCACGCAGACTCTCGGCTGGGCACCCTCCACTCGGCAACCCTCGCCATAAGAGCGGCAATCTCGGCGTCCCGAAACTCGAGCTCCCTCGACAAACGAGCCGTCTCCTCCCGAGATCGGGTCAACTCTCGCTCCACTCACGATCGGCTGTGGACAACAGGAAATTGGCTCATGTCAATCAATTCAAAACTGAAAAACCAAAGATCAAGGAAAAACAAATGAGGTTCATACCTGACGACCTCGACCGCCGACGAGTGCCTCGATGGCCGTAGCTCGTAGCCGGTTGGCCACCCTCCATAGTGCCACAAACCGAGATGGCGCGACCTGCGTTTCAAAAGAATTCTCGATGAACCGAACAAGTTCAATCAAATGTGTTCTTACACGAAAACTATGCAAAATAAGAACTCACCCTCCGAATCAGATGCTGCCAGTCATCTAGGCCAGCATCCGTCACAGCCACGTCAAAGTCACGCAGCTCGGAGATCGTCGTCCTCCCAGTAGCGTCAGTATACTCGAGGGTCTCGGGGTACTCTGGGGGCTCGATGCCCGCCGCCTCAACCTCCTGCAAAGACAAATGGCTCTCGTTAATCGACGATCTTTCGTCGCGATTCTCGAAAATCAAAATCCAACAAGAAACAAAAGACACTCACCACTACCGGCCAATACGCCAACCTCCCGTAAAGGAACGCCGAGTAATCCTCGTCAGGGAGAAGAAGGTCGTCGCCACTAGCACCAGCCAAGTCCGCCTCCCTCTCATCCTCAGAAGGCTCCCTAAACATCGTCCTAGGAGGATCGACGGGAACCGTCAACGCGCCCCGAAAACACTGACGAGCTAACCGCTCGCCCAGATACCACACAGGACCCATCGACGTCCACAACAGCAGCCGACTCGAGCTCCTAGGTCGAAGGACCTCAGCGACAAAAGGAGGCGCTCCAGCGTACTCCGCCCAAGGTCTGGGCACCCACTGCGACAATATAAAGGCAAAGGTCATTCCTATGATCAATTTAAAACAAAGTATGAGAAGAATAAGTGCATACAAATAGGATACTCACGCTGCTCAGCTGAAGAGCGTTCACATCCCGCCGGTAGACATTGTGAGAAGAACGCTTGCTCTTCGTCCGGCACATGACCCAATCCCTCACCACGGGGTAGGCCCTCTCCAGCGGCTCCGTCCTCTTGGGCGCGAGGCCCGGAAAGTAAGAGTACACCCACGCCTGCAAAGCATAATAATCAATGACGATCTGTCGGTCGTCGATAAAGAAAGAAATTGACTCTGGCCTAAAGGAAGGTTCATACCTCCAACAGTAGCCCAGGTCCGACGGCACCAGGAGAAGTCCCCTTCTCCATCAACTCCGGACGAACCATGGCCCTCATAAAGCGGATGAGGACCGCAAAACCAGCAGTGACCCAGTCCCAACGCCCTAGGGAGCTCAGGTCAGAAAGAAAGGGGAGAAGCTTCGTCGACAGCCTCTCACCCTTGTCTCCGAGGTAAATCGAAGACAAGAACCACCAAAGCCACGGGCGTACGGCCCTCTGCTCAGCTGTACAAGGAGGGGGAGCCGTCTCCCTCCCATCGATCACCACCGATGCCGGGGTCTTCCCCGCAAAGTAATCTCGAACGTAGGTACTGGGTACCAAACCCGGCACCGCAACAGCCTTCGGCGACAGGTTCCAGCCGATCAACCTCCTCGCCTCGGCCGAATCCGCCCTCATGCCAGTCTCCGGCCACACCATCTCCTCAGTCCCACACGGCAGACCAGAAATCATGCCGTAGTCCTCCAAGGTGACTCCCACCTCACCAAAAGGCAGGTGAAACGTGGAAGTCGTATCCCAAAATCGATCCAAGAAAGCGCGGACCAGGCTAAGGTTGGCCCGCAACTTCCTCCTCACGATATCCCTCCAGACCTGAACCAGAGGACCGAACGCTCCACGCTCGATCATGGCTCTCTCCTCCGCCGACAGCCGCTCGTAGTGCTCCATCGCCGTCGTGTACCCCGAGAACGACCGGATGTTCCCAGCCTCCTATTATGATTCGAAATAAAGCTATCTTTAGTTTTGAGTAAATTTGAAAGGAAATTTGAACAAAAGTAGAAAGGGGTAGGTAATGAGTTAGGGAATTCCTATTTACCAAGCTCTTCACCGTCCTGTAGGACAAATGACCCTCTGCAGCCCACACAAGGTGCCTACTCTCCCGGTCTCGGCCACGCGGGGAGCTCCTCGGTGACGACCCCCTCGTCCGAGGTGGGCCCGTCTCGGGGCCTCCTCCTCCGCCTCCTCGTGTGCCTCGTCTCCGGTGGCCATCACCGCGTCGGTGGCTTTGCTCCAAAGCCTCCTCAACCGCACTGGCGTCTACCTCCATGGGAGTCCTCCCGGAAGTGGAAGCCCCTTCACCTGCAACATTGAAGTAGATTTAGGCGGCGTCACATGACGACAAGCCTTTGTTAAGGAGTTTTCGAGCCTCCAGAGCCCTGAATATTGCCCTTTCTGGCCATCGTTGGCCATGATCCCGCCAACCCGATCACTCATGTGATAAATTGGGTCAAGTCAAGTCCAAGTCAAAGCCTGGTCCCGGGTTTGAGTCGAAAATTCGGCAGCATTTCGTTATAACAACGATTATGCCCTAGAAAGGTGCCCTGAAAAGTTGTCACAAACCAAAATTTCGAGATGACAGGAAGTTTACCCATCATCCAAGGGTCCCAAATATCAAATTTCATCGCCAATGGGCAATCCTAAGGCTATTTTCGAAGCAATTTACGGTCTAGCTGTGAAACCGTCTCAAAATTCGCTCAAGGGCTCAAAACTCGATGAAAATTCAAAGCAAATACATGGTTATGTTCCTAACATTACCTATTATCCATTCCTAGCATCAATTTGGCAAGACAAATCCATTTGGGGGAAAAGCCCCAAATTTTCGATTAAAAGGGTCGAAAACCCTAATGTTCGCGGCTCAAAATTCGACAAATACGGATGATTAATGCAAGATCAAGACACATACCTCGATTGGTCATATTTAAAGCAAGCTTTTGGATCCAACCTCGACGGAAATGGTGAAGATTTGAGAGAGAAATTGAAGAATTTGTGTTTCGAAAATAATGAAATAAACCTCCTGATTTCGTGTTTTTACGCGGAAATTGCCAAATTGGGGAAAAGACGCAGCAGGCGCTGCGCCTCTTCCTTTTGTTCCCTCCACACGAATTTTCAAAAATTCGTTATGACTTCGTTATTTGTGGGCCCATCTTTGGTGCGCCTCTTCTTCAACGCTATTATATCTTTTTGGTCCGTTTCGACGATTTTCTTTCGTTTCGGCCCGCATTTTATCCAGCGCGACAGTATTTTGCAGTATTGTCCAAACCCGTTTTATCCCGCGCAGCAGTATTTTGCAGTATTGCTCAAATTTATTTTGCCCAGCGCCGTAGTATTTTGCAGTACTGCTCACGCAAGACTTCTCCCGACGATCAAGATGTTCCTAGTCGTCAATATATTCCCCAACAAGAGTTCGTTTGAGACCGACGCAAGCGGATCCCCAGCAGTTTCTACCGACGTCCTGCTGCTTTCAATATCTCTTGTTCCCCGCGAAGTTCGATTAAATCTCAGGTATGATCTCTTCTTGTGGCTGGCGAGCCTCCTTACGTAGTCTAATGGACTTTAAACGACCCTCCCCGATAGTCGACAGACTCTAAAATGTTCCCGACGACGGGTCCTTGGCTCGACCCCTTGAGCGCCTCGCGTCGCCATAGTCGTCAGGTTGTAATCTTCGATTGACCTGATGGCTATACTTTGACTTTCGCCTTGTCCAAGCCTCAGTCAAAGTGGGGGCTCTGTAGACACCTCGTTTCTGCACCCCTCGCAAACCACCCGGTGATGATTGGGCCGCATGTTTGGTTCGCGGAACGATTTGTGACAATTCGTAAGATTATCGTCAAGTGATTGCTCAAATATTAATGTCGACCTCTTAGTTGTCATCTACGTCCCGATACGGTCGTTTTGGCAGTAATTAGAGTACATTTGGAGTCCGGGTCAAAAACCGTCTCCATTTTCTGATAACTGTTAAATCCCGAGTCAGAATGTTCTGGAATGTTCCGGATATTTCTATTCCATATTTTATAAATTTTATCTTTTGGCAAATAATATCCCGTAATATTTACATAAGATATTAAAGATAATCGAATTAATTCCGTCCTACCATAACTTAAACACGGAAATCTTTCTTAAACAGGAGGAAACCTCTTGGGAATAGACGCGGCCAGTCTGCGCCTCTTCCAAGAGACGCAGATGGCTCTGCGCCTCTTCCCAGGCCCTTCTTTGCATGATTTACGTATCTTTTTTATATCTTTCCGAGATTCACTTCCAAAGAGTCTCCGAAACCCTATTCCTTCACGTGATTAGTATAAATAGGAGCCTTCGTTCCTCATATTTCTCACGCGAGTGTCCGCCCTTCTCTTCTCCCTTTGCATTCTAGACTTCGTTCTTACTAATTGGCGCCTACGTGCTTGGACTTCCGACCACGTAAGCTCGGATCTTTCCGGGTACCAGCCTCTCCGTTGCATGACCGACCAATTTGACCACTACACTCAATCAATCTAATTAATCAACTTGTTAAATCGTTTTCCTCTTTCGAGGGCACTCTTTCCTTACGTTCGCGTCGAGCATCACTAATCGATCTTCTTAGTTCTTCTCGTTCCGTCAACATGTAAGTCTGAGGGTGTATTAATCTCTCTTTTATTTATTGTATTTTATTGTCGTATCAATTGTAAGGTTTATGTCGAAAGTACCTAATTAAAACCGATTTCTAAAACCGTCTTTAAAAACTGTTTTTTCACGATTTCCGATGACAGGCGTCGAGAAAAGACGCAGCAACCGCTGCGCCTCTTGAAGGAGCGCGCCACTGCTGCGCCTCTTCGTGAGGCCGCCGCAGCTCTTCTTTTCTTCTTCCTCCGTCCTCTCCGTAATTCGTATCAAATTTATTTCTTTTGTTTTGTTAAATCGTCATTAATTCTTCATCATGATAGTTTAATAATTCATATGTATATTAACCATCATCATTAACATGTTTTAATCGTCATAAATCCGACTCAAATCCCAAATAATCAATATTTGCGGGTTTTCGTCATTAATATTCAATTCGAGTTTTAGAGATTCAATTCGTTCATGTTGAGTTCCTGGGATTCATTGTTGATATATTTTCACCTGTTTAGTCATTAATCCGTCGTCAATTCATCATGTTTAGTTAATAATTCGTTTAGTTAGTTAGTTTAATTAATCATTCATTAACATCGACCCTTCACATAAATAATCCGTTTATTTCCGTCTCATCCATGTTTTACTGTTTTATGACCTCCATCATATGTAAATAATACATTAAATAACTTTCATCCGAGTAAATAATTCTAATCAATCCTTAAAATTAACAATTAACATTAACGGTTTGCAGTTCCGGCTTCACAGCCAGAACTCACCCTTGGGAATGCACGCAAAGAATCGCCGCGCCTCTTCCAAAGGGCGCAGTGCCTTCGCTGCTTTGTTCGAGATGAGTTCTGTCTCAACTCCTTTTCTCGCCTTTGACGTAGTTTAATTAGTTTACGTATTAATCAACTAATATTCGTATTATCACCTTCGATCTCATCGTGTTTTATTCTTTTATTCCTTTTTCTCAAATTATCCGTTTTAAAGGTATTCTCGACATAAATCGCCTATCCAATGTAATCGTTGTAATTTTTATTACTGTAATTTATATTATTGTATTCCATTTATCATTTGTATGTTTTCACATGTAATTGAGCATTAAAATCCAACTTCGACCCAATTGTGTGCTAATTACGTGTCAACCGACTTAGTTAAATTCTCACATGTTAGGATTAATCAATGGATGTTGCATTGCATGCATATAGCCGACGATATATCAAGTACGAATAACTTCCTAATCATTAGTAGAGGCCGCTATCGAGGCGGGCGGGATTAGGTGTTCGATCAAAAGAGCTTCCTAATACGTACCCTCACCCCTTACTCCAGATCTCCGTGAGCACCCGTGTTCATTGGCATCCACGAGAGTCATTCTAGGCATAGAATGCTAAGGGTAACGATTGCTTAGTGTTCATGTCACTACTTTGTGTCTTGACATGACACGAGGTATTCGAACGGTTCCAATTTCCCATAAAATTGGTGGCGACTCCATACAAAATGCAAACGCTTGTTTTCGAGCCCCTTCACCAAGCGCCCCCGTGGGCGGCCCGCTGTCCACACATATTCAAACAAAAAATGTTGGCTGCCTCAATACCCAGTGAACTCAGGCAAGTCTGCATGTGCAAAGGCTTTGGTACAACCCGACCGAGCAAAGATTACAATGGTTCATCAATCTCCCAAATGGAGGTATCAAGAATTTTGCAGACTTGATCAATGCCTTCAATCAACAATTCGCAAGTAGCAGATATGGCCAAGAGACCTAGTAACCTATTCAGATAAAGCAACTTCCCAAGAATCCCTCAAAGAATTCCCGGCCAGATTTGTCAAAGAAAAGGTGGCCATTCCCATGCGATGAAGAAACAATGGTAGAAGCATTCGAGCAAGGAGTCCTGCTGACAGTGACATCTATGCGAGATCGACCAAGAAAGCATGTCCAACCTTTGCCACCGTTCAATCCATCGCCTTAGAGCATGTCAGATTAGAAGAAGACCTCAACTTCAGGACGAACTCATCCGGAGGAAAGCAAGGCTATGGACATACTAACAGGAAAAGCTCCTACCAGAAAGGAGGCAATCCCAGATCGGCACCCTATTCCAGGCCTGAACGATCTGAAGTCAATATGGCACAAGAACATAAAGGTAACCTTTCTAGCCTTCCAACTATTCCTGAATATAACTTCTCTATTAATACTGCAGGATTAATCAAACGCCTGGAAAACCTGGGAGATACAGTCAGATGGCCAAAGAAATCCGACAACCCCAGGAAAGATCCAACAAGATGGTGTGACTTCCATCAGGACATCGGACACACCACAGAAGAATGCATCCAGCTCAGGAAACAGGTGGCATATCTTCTAAAGAAAGGCTACTTGAAAGACATAATCCAGCAGCCAAAGAACAAAGACGAAGGACAAAACAAAAGAGACCCAGGAAACAGCAGAGACCCTCCTCCTCCTCCTCCCATCTATGAAGTCAAATTCATAAATGGAGGATCAGAAATCTGTGGACTGACCAGCTCAGCCGCCAAAAGAATATCCAGGGAGTCCAGACTCCAACCTCCTCCCAGGCCCAAGTCATTGCCTGCTATTACCTTTGATGACTCGGATCTCGCAAGGAATATCGGATCTACACCATGACACCGGTAATCACCATGCAAATCGGCACAAAGAAAGGTGTCAAGAATCCTGATAGACGGAGGAAGCTCAATTAACCTGGTGATGCTTGACGTCCTTAAAGCTATGAAGATAGACGAAGGGAAGATCATCAAGAAATCCAGCGTCCTGGTTGGGTTCAGTGGAGAAACAAAGAACACCTTGGGAGAAATCAGCTTGCCTACCTATGTGGAAGGCGTGGCTTCATATGAGAAATTTGGAGTAATGGATTGCCTATCCTCGTATAATGTAATCCTGGGCAGACCATGGATCCACAATGTCAAAGCAATACCATCAACATACCATCAATGCGTGAAAATTCCAACAGAATGGGGGATAACCACCATCGAGAGAGAACAAAGGACGGCTCGGGAATGTTACACTCAGGCTTTGAAACCCTCAAAGTCTGGTAAGTCCCTTGCATAGCAATTAAAGTCACCTGTCAGGGAAGAATACATAGCACAAACACAAATGGAAACAGGAGAAGTCACATTAGACCCAGAATTCCCTGACAGGAAAGTACTTGTAGGGTCAGATGCACCCGACTCAATCAGACCAAATCTGGTCAGCTTTCTCAAAACTAAAATGTCTTGTTTTGCTTGGTCACATTTTGATATGACTGGTATAGATGCTGATGTTATTACTCATAAGTTGAACATTGACAAATCCTTTAAGCCTATACAGCAAAAGAGAAGAAAATTTGCTGCAGAGAGGCACGAAATCATCAACCAAGAAGTTGACAAGCTACTGGACATGGGAATGATCAGGGAAGTAATGTATCCTGACTGGCTTGCAAACGTGGTAGTCGTCCAAAAGAAAAATGGCAAATGGAGAGTCTGCGTAGATTACACTGACTTAAACAAAGCCTGCCCAAAAGATCCATTTCCCCTACCACACATCAATGCAATTGTAGATGCCACTGCAGGCCACGAAATGTTGACATTCATGGATGCCTCCAGCGGATTCAATCGAGATAAAAATGCACCCAGGACCAGAAAGCACAACTTTCATCACTGAAAGAGGTATATATTGTTATACTGCTATGCCCTTTGGATTAAAAAATGCAGGTGCAACCTACCAAAGGCTAGTCAACATGATGTTCAAAGATCAGATAGGAGACACCATGGAAGTCTACATAGATGACATGGTAGTCAAATCAAAAAGGCGTAAGACCACGTCAAAGACCTGGAAGTAGCCTTTCAAATACTGGAAAAATTCAATATGAAGCTCAACCCACAAAAATGCCACTTCGAGTCTCAAGAGCAAATTCCTGGGCTACATGGTGACAAAAAGAGGAATAGAAGCCAGCCCTGAACAGATCAAAGCTATCCTGGAGCTAGAACCACCAAAGACAGTCAAAGACATACAAAAGCTGACCGGAAGGATAGCGAAACAATGATTCATTTCAAGATCATCAGAAAGATGTAAACCGTTTTATAACCTGCTAAGGAAGAACAAGGACTTCCAATGGACCCCTGATCATCAGGCTGCCTTTGAAGACTTGAAAATATATCTATCCTCTCCCCCCTTGCTGGCAAAACCAGTCAAAGATGAACCCCTGACAGTATATCTGTCAGTCACAGAAACTGCTATCAGTGCAGTCCTGGTCAAAGAAGCAGACGGACAACAACACCCTGTCTATTATGTAAGTAAAAGTCTACTGGATACAGAGATCAGGTATGGCTTACTTGAAAAATATGTTTTAGCTTTAATTATGAGTTGCACAAAATTAAGACCATATTTTGAAAGTCACCCAATAATAGTCAGAACCAATCTTCCTATCAAGTCTGTACTTAGGAAACCAGAATTGTCGAAACGATCGAGTAAATCCATTTTCTTTTATCACTTGGTCGAAACGATGATTCCAACTCTGAGAAGCTTGCTTAAGTCCATAAATGGAACGCTTAAGCTTGCACACTTTCTTAGGATGTTCAGGATCGATGAAACCTTCGGGTTGTACCATGTACAACTCTTCCTCCAAATAACCGTTTAAGAAGGCGGTTTTCACATCCATTTGCCAAATTTCATAGTCATGAAAAGCGGCAATCGCTAAGATAATCCGAATGGAACGCAGCATGACTACGGGTGCAAAAATTTCATCGTAGTGCAAACCTGGCACTTGGGTGAAACCTTTAGCAACTAGTCGTGCTTTATAGATATCTTGTTGACCTTCCACAGAATGCTTTATCTTGTAAAGCCATTTGCATTGAAGGGGACGAACCTTAGCAGGTAAGTCAACAAGATCCCATACATTGTTCTCATACATGGAGTCCATCTCGGATTGCATGGCCTCAAGCCATAGCTTTGAGTCGGAACTAGTCATGGCATCTTTATAGGTTGCGGGTTCACTACTCGTTAAGAGCAGAATGTCATCTATGTCATGTTCCTCGACCATACCAATGTATCTGCCGGAGGAATAGAGACTCTACCCGACCTCTTAGGTTCCTCAGGAATATTCACCGCAGCCGGGATTGAAGGAACTGGTTCCTCCAATGGTTGCTCGGTATTTGGTTCTGGAATCTCCGACAGCTCGAAGGTTCTATTACTCTTCGCGTTCTCGAGAAATTCCTACTCTAAGAATGTCGCACTAGCCGCAACAAATACACGTTATTCGGTTGTCTCCATCCAAGCAAGAGATTTTCAATGATCAACTCAATGAAGTTTGTGGTCTTTGGGACGACGAATTTGAAGGGATCTTTAATCCCTACATTGGGCATGCCATCGATCATGATCAACAACAAGGGCCACGGTCTATTGAGGACCTCTACCACAACAATGAACAAGCTTTTAATTACTTCTTCGAGGTGTTGAGCAACATCAACAACACCTTGAACATGCCCCCTTGACATCTCATCAAGAATGAGAGTTTGGTGGAGTCCTCCCTAAACCACCACTTGTAAATATTTCTAACTCCCTAACTTACACTTTAATTTTTGTATTGCATTTTTTGTCATTTTTGGATTTTATTTACTTTGATCAAAATAATTGTCATGAAAAGAGAGAAGTGAGGGAGGGACTAATGATTTTAATTGATGTGTAGTGCTTTACCTTAGTGTGGGGATAGCAATTGCCTAGGCTATTCATGCCTTAGTAGTGCCCCCGCAATGAAGAACACAAGATTAGAAAGAATGAAAGAAAAGAATGATAAAGGAAATCCGGAGCAAAGGACTAGGATCCGAGCGGATTCCGACAATCCGCCCGTCCGCAGGTGGATCCGAGCGTCCTGCGAGAAGACGCCCGTCTTGGGCTGAGCTGAAAACGCAAATTCTTGTCTGTCGAAGAATCCGAGCGGATTCCTGAAAAGACGCCCGTCTTTCAGAATCCGTCCGTCTCATGGACAATCCGCCCGTCTTGCAGCTGAAGAAAAACAAAGAAAAATCTCTGGACAAGAATCCGTCCGTCCTGACGAGAATCCGTCCGTCTCATGTCAATGAATCCGAGCGGATTCTCCAGAAGCCGCCCGTCTCTAGGCGGGATTTTTGAAAATTTGAAGCTGAAGAATCCGAGCGGATTGCGCCTAATCCGCACGGATTGTCCCTGCAATTCGAAAATGTCGAGTTCTTTAAATACCCACCCCCATCTCCATTCATTCATTCATTCACTCATAAACACTACCCATAACATCAAAACCCTCATCCTCTCCATCTCAAAAACAAAAACCCTCAACAAAACTCACCGAAATCAAATCAAACCATCCTTCAAACAACAAATTAATCACTCCATCTTCATCAAAAACCAAAACCAAACACAAAATCTTCACCTTTGAATTGATTTTTGTTCTCATAAAGGCAAGGCCTTTCACCTTCAAAATCAATTTGGGCATTCTACAAATTGAAGATTTTTGACTCTTTACTTGGTTAGCTCATCAAATGGCAAGAACAAAGGGAGCAACAAAAGCAAAAGCAAAGGCACCAAAGACTACAACTCTCTCTCAAAGGCAAAAAGCTCTACAAATGAAGAAAGCTTTGACAATGGTGGTAGCAACACCAAGCTTGGAAGTGCAACCACCTCAACAAATTTCTATGGAAGCATCACCTTCTACTCCGGTAATTAATCAACTCTTGCATTACCCGGAGGTAACATTCATTTCCGATTCTCATAGAAATACATTTGTCAAGTTTGCCATGAAACAAATTCAATCCACCAAATTCATATGTCAAGATGCTTTAGAGAAGTTGGGTATTCTTGAACAAACAAGAGTCTTTTTCAATGCCATGGGTTTAAAGAAATTGTTTGAAATGAAGGAAGTGACATACCCCTCCCTTGTCTTGGAATTCTTAAGTTCCTTGAAAGTGACAAAAGTTGAGAATAGGGAAAATATTGAGTTTCGTCTAGCTAACACTAGTAGACGCATTACCTTTCCTAATTGGGTAAAATATTGGGTCTTAGTGATGAACATAAATTTTATAAGCAATATGGGAAGTATGATCCCGAGCCTCTTTGGGAGGCAATCTCCGGGAAGAAATTTGAAGATTTTAAAGCTTGTCGTGCTCTTTTGGTCCATCATCCGGGCATAAGAATATGGCACAAAGTTGTAGGAAATACCATAATTGCTAGAAAAGACACCAATCATTTTACGGGACTTGATTTTATCCTCCTTGAATCAACTTTGAATGTTGGAAGGATTCACACCAAGCCTTACAATTCTTTGAGGCTATTGGTTGATAGATGGCTCCATATAGATAGTGGGAAGAAGGGTCAAACCGTAATTGTTAATGGCGGCCTTGTCACGGTCCTAGCCAAGCACTTTGATCCTAATTTCAATAAGGATAGCAAGTACAAGGCTAAGGATGGTGGCCATCTTATTGATATGTCTACCTTGATTAACAAGTTTAAGTGGGTTGCTCACAATCCCCTTGATACCAAGTATGGGTGGCTTACAAGTGAGGCTCGATCATTCACTTTACCCGCAAAGATTTGCCGTCTTAGTGTCCACCGGACCAACTATTTACTTCCCCTATCCAAGGACGCCGAGTACATCATTCAACAACAAAAGGGTGATCATGAAACTCCCTCCTCTTCCATTGTTATACCACCTTACCCCTATGAATATGAAGAGTTCAAACCTCAAGGAATTGAAATTGGAAAAGATTATGTAACTCTCCTAATGCAAGCCATGCACAAGCAAGCTTATGAAGATCGGAAGAATGCTTATTTGGCTCAATATCCTCCCCTCCTACATCTAGCTAGGCAAGGACTCCTTGATCCATCTTGTCCTTTGCCTAGTTGGGCGGATAAAGAAGCCTTATTTCCGGGTGCATCTAGGGACGTGGTGGAAAACAATGAGGTTGTTGGAAATGGTGAAAAATTTGATGATAACATTGAGGAAGAAGCGAGTGGAGATGAAGAAGGAGATGGTGAAGATGATGATGAAGAAAGCAATGAAGAAAGTGCCAAGGAAAGTGGCAATGTGACCACTTCTCATGAGGGAAGTGATGACGATAGTAGCATGATGGAAGACTAGCCTTGGAGACTCCTACTCTCACATGGTTTGTCTATATCTCTTTGTATTTTATTTTCATTTTGATCATTGTTGGTTTAGTCCTAGCAACATCAAAGGACTCACACCTCGGTTCCATTGAGGTGTTCTTTATTGTTCCCATTTTTGAAAATCCAAAATGACAATCTAGTCTCATGCATAGCATAGTGTGTGCATGAACTATACCCGTGCTTTGACATTAGCAATAGTGTCTTATTTGGTTTGGGGAAGTTAATGCATACACAACGGGAGGTAATCTAAATTATCCTCTCCGTCATAACAAAAACCATGCATCATGTAGTATAGCTTAGTGTAGAATTGCATTTAGTATAGAAAATCATGCATCATTTTGCATAATTTCCATCATTTTGGCCATTGAGGACAATGCCCATATTAGTGTGGGGATGGGAATTCTAACACTTAACTTTTATCCAAAAACCATAAAAATTGAAAAACTTCAAAAATCATAAAAATTTGAAAAATTGAAAAACCAAAAACAAGTTCATTTCCTTTGTATATATAGTCTTGTATATATTGTGTTTGTTCATCCTTGTTCACATTGATCGACTACGCCACATCCGAGACATGAGGATATTGAAGACCGCATGGTATGATCTTTCCAATCTCCTTTTTCCTCTTTATATTAATGACTATGTGGCTTTATTTTGATTGATGCGGTATAAACAATGTGAATTTAGGACTTGCATTTAGATTATTTGGCATACTAGTTGGTAGAATCATTTGCATTAGGATGTGTATATGCTAGTTGCATCATGGCATGTAGTTGCATGTTAGAAAAATTTTGCGAAACCGTCTACTTGGGAAGCTTGACAAGTGTATATAGGCCCTAGTAGATGCTTTTTATTCTTAAGACTTTGCTTGTTAGAATGCTTGTAAAACACCCTAGGATGTGTCATGCTAGTATCCTTTGACCCATGGATTAAGGCCTAGTCAAGAGTACCTTGTGGTGTGATAACTCCTTGGCTACCGTTTATTCCAAGGTGACCCTTGAAACCATGCATACTTCTATCATTCATCCATGTTCTACCATACATTTTGTCAACAAAAGGGAATGGGCACAAAAACAAAAAGAAATCAATTTGAGTTCAAATGAAAAGTGAAAGAAAGTTTGCAAAAATGCATCAAATGAAAAGAGGAGCAAAAATAGAACTCCTAAAGCTTCAAATACAAGGCACCCTCGTTACTAATTGGGGTGACTTTGAAAATGTTCAAAAGAAATGCAAAAAGTTGTCAAGTATTGAAATGCCAAAAATCAAAAGAAATGGCAAAGAAAGTGTTCTCAAATGTCAAATGCCAAAGAAATTGGGGGGAAAACAAAAATGAAAGCAAACTCCCAAAATGAAACTCAAATACCATCAATCCCTTTTCCATCTTATCCATTTTTGTGCATGGTAGAGAGGGGACGACCCTTCTTCTTGTCTAGGCAAGAGGGGGAATTCCGCGATCCTCCAGTGTTTCTAATACCATAGGGAGTCTACTCTTGACAAAAGCATTTAACGATTGAGGACAAAGGTACCCTAGCTTGACACCTTTTGGAGGTGATTTATTGGTATCCTTCTAGGCTTAGTAGTTTGAACAAATTGCATCTATGAAGGATTGTGTACCCTTGAATTGCTTCCCTTGTAGATAATTTCCGCCACTTAGATGAGGAAAGTGGCTATTCTTTTGTAGATGCATCCATTATTTGATTTTGTGTGCTTAATGTTTGGATGTGTCGCCATTTTGGCAAGACCCACCTTGCCTTGCAAGAAGGCATCCTACCTCATGGTTGTCTTGTTGTGAGTTGAAGGGGCGGAGTGAGACCCGCTAATTGTCTCATATCGGCTATTATTATTAGGTTAGGTTAGTATTGGTCCTAGTCTTTGTCACCTCTTTACTCGGGGACGAGCAAAGGTTCGGTTTGGGGATATTTGATGTGACCATAATTAGCGCATATTTAGCCCCCGAATTGCCATTGTTTCCATGCTTTTTAGTGCCTATTTGGGTCATTTCTTACCTTTAGTTCTTTGTTTTGCATATTCTTTGAGATTTTGATCCCTTGGTAGGAAAGGAGTAAGAATCTTGCATTTTCATGGCAAAACGAGGCTAAATTGATCGTATTCAATGACCAAGCATCAAGGAGAGACAAGACTAGAAGGCCTTTGTACATAGCATAGTAGAAGAGCATTGTTGAGAAAAGGATCCTTGAGTCCCCAAGGAAATCCCCAAGGAATTCGTGAAGAAAAGGGAAGAAAAAGAAGAAGAAAAGTTGCTGGACTACAATCCGAGCGGATTGTAGACAATCCGTCCGTCCTTCCCAGTCCGAGCGTCCTCGCCAGGAATCCGCTCGGATCCACCATGCCCAGTCCGAGCGTCTTGCTCCTCGATCCGCTCGGATCGTCCACCCCAAATCCGGCCGTCCCGACTTCCAGCCGCACGGATCACAGCACAGCATAGTTTCGTTCTTCAAGCTACGAAATGGAGAAGCCCTTCTCTCGGACAATCCCGGAGGCTCCTTGCTCAACTTAAAAAGTGTAATTACTAGTTTAGCCCTTAGTTAACCCTAATGCATCCTCCCTAATTTTCACTATAAATACCCCATTAGTCTAATTAGAGGAGCATGTTCTTCTTATCAATATTTAGAGTAGTTAGTATCAATCAAATCTCTCTTCAATATTGTAATCAAATATTAATCTAGTTTTAATCCAAGTTTTAGTTCTTGAATCTCTCTCTTGTTCTTCATTTATTTTGGGTAATTAGAAGATTATTGGGTTTATTGGGAGATTGACAACCTTCCATCAATCATCAAGTTCTTCTATTATTCTTTGCATCTTTATTATTGGAATCATTAGTAGGTATAATCTCTTAATCCCTTTTTAATTATTGTTAATTACTTTCATTTATTCATCATGTTTCATTATGTTAGTATGATTGACAACCTTTCTAGCATGATCAACATGATAATGAGTGAGTAGTCTCTTAGCTAGGGTTTAATGGGTGATTAGGGAAACCAACATGGGGAATGATTCATGCTTAAATTAATATGCTTTCATATCTTATTTGCTTGCTTGTTTTGATCTTAATACATGCACATGTTATATTTGATGAAATGCTAAGCCTATGAATCCTTGCATTTACTATCATCTTCTATCCTTTCAACTTGACTTGTAAGACATAACCCAACTCGAGTCTTGTTAGACCATGCATGTGTTGAGTAGGGAAGATTAAGTCGACTTGTAGGTGTTGTACAATCCAAGAGATTCGGCTCCGGGACCCAAACTTTCCTAGGATTGTAAGATATAACCCAACTCGATCCATCACAACAATAATTGCTTGCTTATAGTTTGAGAACATGTTTGTATGATCACATCCCATGATTCCCCTATGAACCCATGACACCCTAGTGCTTTTAATCAATTGTTTACACCCTTTATTTCATTTATCTTGCTAGTTTATTTTCATTGTTATTTTAGTTTAGTAACCTTCTACATCAACCTAATTTGTGACACCCCCTAGACACCGCTAGTTACAATAGAATCTTCATTTCAATACCCGTCCCTTGGGATCCGACCTTTACTTGCCTCTTTACTAATTGTAGAGTTGTTTGTGAAGTATAAATTGTGTTTTGTATCGACCATTGACCAACGACCACATATGTTTAATTGTGAACACCAAATGGCTCCGATCAAAATCATAGAAAACTAACGCGTAACCTCTATACGAGTCAGTTTTCATGCAATTATTAGGTGGTTTGGTTTTAGGCGGAATATGATGCAAATTATCGTTACGATAAAAAAATATAAAAGAATGCAAAACGTAAATAAAAAATCCTAGTGTGGCCTATCCTAGCAAGAAAAAAACATAATACAACTTGGAGTCCACCGTTGGACCCGAGAAGCTTGTCTTGATGTTCCATCTTGATCCATGCAGCGGGAGTGAGCATCCGATCTCCATCTTTGGTCTTCTCAAAATTACAATTTAAAAATTACAAAATATAAACCTATTTACATTCTAAATTAAAACTGTAATTACAAGGAAAAATCCAAAACGGAGATGCGAGATCTCAAAATACAACCAAGACCGTGTTCCATCATTACGGTAACACGTTCTACTAAGGCCACACTAAGTTACAACTGTTTGTAAAATTAAATACGTAATAATAAAAATATTCATGGCATTCAAAAGTAACGATAAATAAAAGATGCATCAACTAAAACAAAATTTATTCTTGACATAATTCCGTAATTATGTTAAATTTATCCAAACCACCTTTTAACGATTAAAATTATGTGACAAAACCGCTTCTATCAACTTAATTTTAATTCATGATAATCCGTTACTTTAAATTGGTTTAAAATAACTAAATGGTACGTGAGTGAACCGTTTCACTATCAAGCGAGTGCACAAAATCCGTATTGTGTACATGTCAAGGCCGAAAAAAAATAAATAACACGAAATTTTTTTTCTTCTATTCACGTCTTGACCGAGAGCAAAACAGAAATTTTTTTTTTTTATTTCGGCAGCTCAAACCATGAGCAAACAAATTTTTTTTTCAGCAGCTCATGCCGTGAGCTTCAACAAGCCAAACAAAATCGATTTGACAAAAACCAATTGCAATTTAAACCTAATCCGTATAGAATTAAATCTACAATTGTCAAAACCATAACATATTGCTAAAAAGATCAATTATAATAACAATATGCAAAATCAAATCGAAAACAAAACAAAAACAAACGACCGTCTGATCAGACAGTAACTGCATGACACGGTTTACAATAGCACAAAAAAATAAAACAGCCGTGTAAAACAGGTCACGGTTTTCAAGAAAAAAAAACAGACGTGAACAGTAAAAAACAGTTTGGCCGTGCGGTTTTTGAAGGCAAAAAATTATCGATTCAAATCGTTTAATGAAAATCACAATGAAAAATTTACGTGGCCTCGCTCTGATACCACTTGTAGGGAAATATCCGTAAAATTCCCTTAAATTTTAGGACTATAACGTAATTTTAACATGTGATTAATTGTCATAAACGAAAAACAAGAGAAAACGATAAAAGAATAAAATCAACCTCGGGTCCTTGTGCAATTCAGCCTAATGAACAGAAATCAATATAGATTTCCTCCTAATCGTTGCAGCCAAGATCGTCTGAGACTATGCCCCTTGTGCTAGAAATTACTCTCTAATTGCCTTGCAATATTGAGAGAGTTTTGTGAGTTTTTTCTGATGTGAGATCTAGGTTTTCAGAGAGAAATGCTCCAAAAACCTAATTTTTGTGCAAATGAAGTGAATTAGGTCAAAAGGAGAGAAGCCCTCTCCTTTTGTTCATTCGGCCGTGAGTTTCTTAGGGGAGGGAGTGGGCTTTCCACTTTCTCCTTATTTAACTCGTGGTCCGACTCGATTTGCTAAAATGTATATGACGGGTTTTTAATTATAAATCGTCACTCGTTATCGGATAATAAAACATCGACTAGAAACATGAATTAGTCGACACATATTAATACTTGTCCGATAATGACAATATTGTATAATTAATTAAATTCAATATACATTAATTAAATATAATCGTTTATATTCAATTTACGAATTGACTGCATTATTCACCTTAGCCATTATTATTTAATCCGTATTAAATAATTATCTCAACATCGCGTTTGACTAATTATTAGTCAATAACTCTGACTAACTGCTTAGTCACATTAGGCATCAACATGACTGTATTTTCATACCGTCTCATCTCTCAAATATATCCTATAGGTGTGACTTTTAGGGACCAGTTGATCACCGCCATCTGTATGACAATAACGTCAAACTTATCTAGCAAGCCAACCGTTATTGATAAACGTGGACCAACTGATAATAACACAAAAGTATTCCCTTTGATCCTTTTAGAGATTTATATGTCATCGCACTAACTGTAGAGGACACCAGCCCCAACAAATTGTTATTGTATGACCTTTGAAGACTAGGTTCCTTTCCCATCAGTATTACTGAGCCAAATGCTAATTATAATTTCCTGTATATATTTATGAATTAGTGTGTTTCAAACCATTGGAGCATCAAGTCCAACCTTTGTCACGATAAAAGTAAGTGTATTCTTAATAATTATTCCTATCATTTAATTTATGTTTATGCAAGAGGTTGATCTAATTTAGCTTATTTGTATGTGATTTATATAATAGTCTCCTCTACAACCAGACAGCTTACAATGCACTTTTTTTTTATTGTCGGTCCATGTGGGAGATTATCACCCGAAAGTATATCAACATAGAGTCACCGGTAAGTGTGTTTTAATAACTATTTCAAACATAACTTGGGTTTAATTATGTGTAATATTTCGCTTATTCTGTCTATTTTGATTAAGTATATTTTTATTTGTAATTCCCACCTTCAATCAACAACAAAGACCCAACCTATTTGAAAGAAGACATCGCCGACATGAGAAATACATGGGCCACTTATTTTATTTCATTAGCGGATGGTCAATAGTCTGCTCATTATGTATGCGTGTATATAGAGCCATGTGTAATTAGTTTTGGTTACCCTGTTTATAATATTTTGATGCTGGGTTGAATAGATCAATCTGTGTAATATTCTGATATTGCAGGATTGAAATTTCGCAAAGCGCAGCTGCTGAAATGTTATTTTGCAGTAGCATTTCAGCGGAACCTGCTACTGCAAAAATTAGCATTTCAGCAGCTGCTGGAACCTGCTAAAACAATTTTTTTCAAAAAATATTTATAAATTCGATTACGGTTAAAAATAAAACCGTGGTCAATAAATCTATTGAAAATGGTCGCATTTAAATAGAAACGTGTTGACATATTCATCCATAATATAACGGTTTAATAATCACAAACCGTTGTCGAATTCATGACATATAAAACGGTTAAATAAGCATAAACCGTTGTCATATTTACTATTTTACAACGGTTGTGTTTCAGTAAAACCGTTGTCATAGGTTTCCGTAGAGCATTCAGACTAATACTACCACGGTTTCAATATTATAGACAACGGTTTTTGAACCGTTCTTAATATTGTATTATGGTTATCTGAACCCGTTATTTATATTTCATAACTATTCCGCCTTTTTAGCAACCGTGGTCACGAAATAACAACGGTCGATGTAATAACGGTTCCGTATTTTGTATTACAACGGTATATCACCTTATGTAACTGTTGTTTAACTGATTATTTGGCGTAGTGGTAGTATGGTGTTCTGCAAAAACTAAATCGCTTGTAGTAATGTTAGTGAGTTCACATAGTTCTTCATACTAATTGTTAGGGATAAAAATTGTATTTTATCACCTGTGACGTGGCGCATTTTTACTGGCAGAAAGAAAGGCGAAAAAGCTGGCGACGTGGCATACGGCTATTGGAGGATAAAAGAAAGGAAGGATTGATGAAGTGGAGCAATGTGAGCCATAGGATCAAAAGCAAAAAAAAAAAACACTTTGAGGAATGATAAAACACACGTGTAACAAGAGGCCACCAACGAAGTCAAAAAAACAAACTCCTATTCTCATGGGTTGACCAGATATTTAGGAGCAGAAGCAGGGGCAGTTTTCTGACTCTAAGTGTGACTTGAGCAGCTATAAAAGCAAGAGAGGAGCAATACACAAAGGCATTGGAACTTCAGCAAAAGCAACACATCGTCTTTCAAAATTCCTGTCTACACTTGGCGATAATTCTCTAGCAAAAATAATCATTGTATTTCCTTAATTGCTATTCAACCTCGATTATAGTGCAAAGTTGGTGGGATTCCGACTCCCCTTCGGTTGTTCCCACACCGGGTTTTCCGCGTCACCAAAAATCCTCCGTGTCATTCTTTTATTTTGTCCTCCATTCGTATATTGTCGTTGTTATATTCAAATCATAATTGGCCTTACATCAATCACTATCACTCATGTAATTAAATTCATAATCGGTAAATTTTTACCAAAACAGTTTGGCGCCCACCGTGGGGCATAGTGATCATTTTCTATAGCCAAATCTCGCAAAACCGAACCAGCCGTCGCCATGTCCGGAACCAGCCAGAACCCTTCCAGCAGCCAGAGCATGTCAGCCCTGTCTTCTAGAGCAGGACCTACTTCTGCATCCGTAGGATCAGTCAGTGCATCCCCAGCGTCCAATCAGATAATCCCCGTCAGCATGTTGTCCAGAACCATACCTCCACCTCTGAAACCACCGCAGATACCCAAAGCCACAGGCACACCCAACCAATCCAGATCCAGCAGGGAAAGCAGCCCCAGCAGAGGTGAAGCTGCATTCAGAGCCCCGACCTAGAAGGGATCAGGTGCAGAAGTTCTCAGAAGCAGAGGACCTCCAATGCTCGATCCGATTCATGGGATGGACACTCTGCGTCAGGCCGTTGAGGATCTGAGGAAGGACAACCAGAACCTGATTGCTCAGATCGTGACAGCAGTCCAGACCAAACCAACATCAGCACTAGAGGCCCCGAACCGAACCAGAAGTGGAGGATCGAGCCGATCAATTCCTTCGGAACTAGTCACCAAACTGGACCTTGCAGGAGTAGCACCCAGTGAACCAATTGAGCCCAGAGGATTGGGGTGCCTATCATTTGATAACCCATCCAGCCTGCAGCAGACATCGGGTAATGCTTTGTTTAACACCCCGTCAAGATCTGACCTTCTGCCCTTTTCAGGTACCCCCGCACACCAGATATTAGGATGGCAATCTAGACCTGTCATCAATGCAGCAATTCCATCCTACAGCCAGTTCACCAGTGGAGCCTGGATCGGAGGACTACAACAGACACCGGGATGGCAGCCTGGATCCATAATCAGTGCAACACCAGTGACCAGTCACCCTGCATCAGGCCAATTGTCTGGAGTGCCCTGGCTAGGAGGTACACCTGTTGGTTCTTTCCGGCCTGTTTCTAACCCTCTTGGAGGAGCAGGTAGTTCGCTAGAGCAGCATTACCAGGAGCTGAGGGAACTGATGTACATGATATCAGGCGTACATGATATCAGGCGTAGCACGTCCGTTAGAGAAAGTAGCACAAGACAGCTATGCAGACTCACCTTTCGTGGACGACATAGCCCTCGTCAGTGTTCCTAAAGAATGTGTACCGCCAGCCATGACGCTCTACAACGGAACCACAGACCCGCTCGATCATATCAACCACTACAAGCAGAAAATGATGGTGATAACCACAACTGGATCTTTAAAGGAAGCTTGTATGTGCAAAAGATTCGGGTCAACCTTGTCTGGAGCAGCTCTGCAGTGGTTCATCGGCCTGCCCACTAAGAGTATAGCCAACTTTGCCGACCTAGTCAATGCATTCAACTATCAGTTCGCCAGCAGTAGAAAGCCGGAGAAGCAGACCAGTGACCTCTACCGGATAGTGCAAGGGTTTGAAGAGTCCACCCGTGAGTACTTGAACAGGTTCAACAAAGAGAAGGTGGCTATCTCGAGATGTGATATAGCAACCACTATACAAGCTTTCCGCCGAGGACTGCACCAGGATTCAGATATTTACAAGGACCTGACGAAGCACCCTTGCACCACCTTTGAAGAAGTACAGTCAAAGGCAATTGTTGTCATAAGGCTGGAGGAACACTCTATACCCATCAGAGGCGTCTATGATTCAGACCCAGTATCCAGAAAAGCTCTAGTAGAGAAGAGGAGTGAAAGGCCCAAACCCTACAGCAGAAGCGTAAACAAAGTTTCTGGAAGTTCTGAAGGAAAGAGCGAAGCAGATCTGCCTCCGAACGTAAGTGAGTATGGTTTTACCACTAATCTTGCAGGATTATTTAAAGCCTTGAAGGAGCTGGGTCGTAGAGTCAGATGGCCAAAACCTCCAGCAGAAGGAAACTCCGGCAGCGGGAAGGACACATGCAAAAAGTGTGAGTTCCACGGCAGTAACACCCATGACACCGACGAATGTCATTCCCTCAGAAAGGAAGTCAAGTTCCATAATGATCAAGGAAACCTGGATCACCTCCTACCCAGAGGCACAACCATAGTAAACTCAGCAGATCAGGTTTTGCCATCTCCTCCTCCTCAATGCACTAGAACTGTGAATGTTATTACAAGTGGATCGGAGCTCTGCGGACTAACATATTCAGCAGCAAAAAAGGCATGCAACCAGAACTAAGGGAGACAAACCAGAAAATTCCTGTAGGATCAATCGCCAGAATCTGCCATCATTCACCTTTGACGAAACAGATGCTCGGTCTGCTCCGAAACAGCACCACGATGCTTTAATCATCACGCTCCCCATAGGAAATTGCGAGGTGAGAAAGATCTTGGTGGATACCGGAAGCTCCGTCAACTTGATCATGCTAGAGACACTCAAAGGCATGGGATTCACCGATAAAGATCTAGCAAAGAAGGCGGTCCCCTTGGTTGGTTTCAGTCGCGAAACAAAGCATTCCCTAGGATAAATTGTCATCTCAATCTATGCCGGAGGTGTAAACAAGCAGGTAAGATATCTGGTTATTGACGGACCCTCTACTTACAATGTAATCCCTGGCAAGCCCTGGATCCAAGAGATGAAGGCAATACCCTCAACATACCACCAGTGTCTGAAGTTTCCAACGCCTTGGGGGGGTGCAAGAGATACGTGGGGACCATGAAGAAGCTAAGGATTGCTATAAAGTGGCTCTGAAGTTAACAACCAGCTTGCCTGCATAGCAATTACAGAGCCAGCACATCCAGGACGAGTACATTGAGCCCCAGCAGGCAGAACTAGACGAAGTCATCCTGGACGCGTTGCATCCAGAACGAACTGTGCTTATCGGATCAGAGTGTACATGTAACATTCGCGAAGAACTCATTCGGTTGTTGAGAAATAACATGGATTGTTTTGCTTGGTCACATAATGATATGATAGGGGTAGACCCAAGTGTGATAACTCATAAGCTAAGTGTGGATCCAAGCTATAAACCTGTGCAGCAGAAAAGAAGAAAGTTTGCTTCTGAAAGGAACCAGGTCATAAACCAGAAAGTAGATAACCTGTTTGCTGCAGGAAATATTCGAGAAGTAAAATATCCAGAATGTTTGTCTAACGTGGTGGTGGTTCCGAAGAAGAATGGCAAGTGGAGGGTCTGCGTTGATTTTACGGATTTAAATAAAGCTTGCCCAAAGGATCCATTCCACTACCACACATAGACGCCATGAGGGATGCTACTGTAGGTCACGAGATGCTGACATTCCTGGATGCCTGGAGCGGATATAACCAGATAAAGATGTACCCCAGTGACCAGGAAAACACAGCATTCAGATCCGAGCGAGGTATTTATTGTTATAACGTCATGTCTTTTGGACTGAAAAATGCAGGATCTACCTACCAGAGGCTGGTGAACATGATGTTTAAAGGGAAAATAGGCCAAACTATGGAAGTATACATAGACGATATGGTCGTAAAATCGAAGCAGGCTTCGCAACACCACCAGCACCTGGCGGAAACTCTCAACACCCTCATAAAATATCAAATGAAGCTGAATCCGACAAAGTGTACCTTTGGAGTATCCAGTGGAAAATTTCTGGGGTACATGGTGACCCAGAGGGGGATAGAGGCCAGCACCGAGCAAATCAAAGCAATTCTGCAGCTGGAGTCACCACAGAAACGAAAAGACGTCCAGCGCCTGACCGGAAGAGTGGCAGCTCTAAACAGATTTATATCCAGATCCTTGGACAGATGTAGGCTGTTTTATGATGTACTCAAAAAGAGCCAAAGATTCAAGTGGGCGGAGGATCATGAGAAAGCATTTCAGGAGTTGAAACGTTATCTCAGCACCCCACCGCTCCTGTCGAAGCCATAACCAAGAGAGCCACTATTTTTGTACCTGTCAGTCACAGAAGCAGCAGTTAGTGCAGTACTAGTGCGAGAGCAGGAAGGATCACAGCAACCAGCATAGTACGTCAGTAAGTCTCTGCTTCCAGTAGAGACCAGGTACACGTCACTAGAAAAACTTGTCCTTGCACTAGTTACAGCAACTTATAAATTGCGTCCTTACTTCGAGTCTCATACAATTTCTGTGATAACTAACTATCCTCTTAAGACTATCATGAGAAAACCAGAATTGTCAGGGAGGATGGCTAAATGGTCCGTGCACGTGAGCGGTTACGACTTGAAATTTGAACCTCGTACAGCCATAAAGTCTCAGACTCTGGCAGATTTTGTGTCTGACTTCTGTCCGGCTCTTCAGACCCAGGCAGATCAAGACGTCCTGAACCTGAAAGAAGATAAAAGAGATCAAGTATGGGAGCTGCATGTGGACGGAGCCTCCAACGCAAAAGGGGCAGGAGTAGGGTTGGTCCTCAAATCACCTAAGGGAGATCTCATAGTCCAAGCCGTACGAGGTGAATTCAAAGCCACAAACAACGAAGTAGAGTACGAGGCATTGATCCTGGGTCTGAAGCTGGCTCTGGATATGAAAATCAGACACCTCAAGGTTTACAGTGATTCTAAACTTATAGTTAACCATATAAATGACTGTTATGAAGCCAGGGACTCCAGGATGATGGCCTATCTAGACGTAGCAAAGGAGTTGACCCTTAGATTTGCCACGTTCAACATCAAACAAATCCTCAGGGACCAGAACGTAGAAGCAGATGCACTAGCCACCCTGGGGGCAACCTTCAAAGCAGGAGCCATCTCCACATTACCAATTGTCCACATGCTGGAGCCATCAATACCAAAACCTAAGCAGGAAGCAGAAGTGTTGTGCAGCACCAGCAGTGAATAAAATACTCCAGACTGGAGGAGACCGTACCTGGACTGGCTGCAGAAAGATATCCTGCCAGCAGATAAAAAGGAGGTAAGGAGTTTTAGAATGAAAGCATCCAGATTCATACTAATTGATGGTGTCCTGTTCAGGAAATCCCTCGCCGGACCTTACCTCAGATGCCTGGATCGGGAAGAATCTTAGGTTGTTTTGCATGCTCTCCACAGTGGAGAATGTGGAAATCATACAGGGGGCAGGAGCCTGTCCAATAAGGCACTGAGGCAGGGATACTTCGGGCCCACAATGCGCAAAGATGCTGATGCGTGTCTTTAATACGATGTTTTACATCTTTATTTCCACGCATTTTATGTCCATTATTAGTAGTTTATTCTACTATTTGCCCCTTTTCGTCGACTTCCGCCTTTTCTGGTAATATTGCAGATTATTGCGGAAATGAGTAGAAAATGAACCAAATCTTGACCCCGGAAGCTAAGCTTAGGAAGGACATGAATATTTGACTCGGACTTGAAGTTTAGAATGCATTTCAAGGCCTGAAGATAGCAGAAGCATGGGTGCGTACGAGTTTAACAAGCAAAGAAGCACCTCACGACATTGCAGGCTGCTTCAGATGGCTATATATCGAGTTCTAGAGTAGATAATCGAGTGATTCCAATTGGAGGTGAAAGCATATCCTCTTAGCTTTCCAACGCCGCGTAGAACGCCTGATTTGACCAAGTAACGAAGAAATGGCAGCTGTTTTAAGATCGGTGCGCGCTGTAGAATTCGTCAGATTTCACTACTGTACAACACCTTTGGTCGATCGACTGGCCATCTTAGTCGATCGACCAGAGCGCGAGAATCAGAAGCTCCTGTCCAGTGCAAGTTGGTCGATCGATTGATGCTTATGGTCGATCGATCAACTACGACGTCCGACGAAAATAAAAGATCGAGAATTAAGAAGCCCATAGTATTTAGGTTTCGGAAATAAGTGTTACGTATATTCCTATATAACGTAACTTAGGTTTTCAGAATAAGAATCAAGTTTTACATTCAGTTTATTAGTTTCTTAACCTAGTTTTTATCATTCGTTAATGAGGGTTCTAAAGATTGTTTCGTGATCAATAAAGTTCTCCCCGCTTTCGGTTTTAGATTTTTCTCCGCGATTCCTCTTCGGTATTCTTCTGTTCAGTTTCGTTACTTATTTCATTCATAGTATAGGAATTGCTAGAATAGTCTCCCGAAAGCCAATTTATCGCTTTATGTTAATTGCTTATTTCGTCGTTTTTATTATGAATTCTCCTGTTTTATTAGTCAAATTTATTGTTGTTGTTATTTCTAATATGAGTAGCTAGATTTCCTTCGCTAGGATGTAGGGGATCTATAGCGTAGATGGCGTAGAATTAGGCGACCTGAATTAGGGCATCAGTCGATCGATCGCTTCTCTGTCGATCGATCAGCTAGTTGGTCGATCGACTGCCTATAGTGGTCGATCGACTGACGCGTGTATGATTAGCATCGTTTTTAATTTATTAATTGCAATATTTGACAGCGAGACCGAGAGGGAACCTGTTAGATGTTCAGTATCGACCGACCCATTAAGATCTAGAGATAGGGGAGGGAAATAATTGATGAATTAGAACAATTAAATTGCTAAGATCGAAAGACAAGTAATTTAGGCTTTAAGAATCACTTTTCAGTGCGAGAGCTAGCATTAGTGAGACTTAGGGGCTAGTAGCATAGGCCGAAAGGAGCTACTGGTTAACTTGGACCGTGAGGACTTGTTATTTACCCATCTACACGACTTTATTTCAGACTTACCTAGGATTATGCGCCATCGCAGCTATAGTGAACCGACCGTCTTAGCATTTCGTTTATATTTGATTTAATCCAGTTTCTTTAGTTTACTTTTAATTTCATTGTCATTAATATTAGCCAACCAATTTCAAACCCCCATTTAATTGTTACCTTTATAGACTGAAAAATAGCAAACAAAATCAACCTTGTCTCTCTGTGGTTCGACCCTTACTATCACTAGCTATAGTTTTAGTTCGGAATTATAAATATTATTTTTAACACCTTACGACGGGTATCAGATGCCATGGAGTTCGCAAAAAGATGTGATGCTTGTCAGAGGAACGCCCACGTCAGCCACCAGCCAGCAGAGCCTCTGCATCAAGTTATCTCACCGTGGCCCTTCATGAAGTGGGGGATGGACATCGTGGGACCATTACCCAGAGCACCAGGAAACAAAATCTATATGCTCGCCATGACGGACTACTTCTCCAAGTGGATAGAAGCAGAATCATCCTCCCAGGTTACAGAAACCCAAGTTATATCTTTCATTAAACGCAATATCATATGCAGGTTTGGCATTCCATCTGAGATTATATGTGATAATGGATCTCAATTTATTGGAAATAGGACATAAGCTTTTTATGCTAGGTGGAATATCTCGTTACAGAAATCTACTTTTAGGAACCCCCAGTCAAACGGACAAGCCGAATTCAGCAATAAAATTATCGTTGAAAACTTAAAAAAGAAGCTGGAAGAGATAGGGGACAAATGGGCAGAAGAGCTGCCTCTGGTTCTCTGGGCTGACATAACCACGCCCAAGGTTGCAACGGGACAAACTCCCTTCAGCCTGGTGTTTGGAGCAGAAGCAGTCATTCCATCTGAAGTCAGGGTCCCAACCCACAGGTATGGATGCATAACAGAAGATCGGAATCAGGTGGAAATGGCAAGCAGTATGGACACGATAGACGAGCTCAGAACCAGCGCCCAGATTAGGATGGCTTCATACCGACAGACGGTGGCCAGGAGCTATAACAAGAATGTGAAAGTAAGAACCCTGCAGGTAGGAGATCTGGTCCTGAGGAAAATCTTCCAAAATACCATGAACCGGTAAGCAGGAAAATTCGGCTACAACTGGGAGGGACCATACCAAGTGGAAAGCATAGTTGGAAACGGAGCTTACCGACTCATGACTATGGAAGGGCAAATGGTTCCCAGATCCTGGAACATCACCCACTTGAAAAAGTATTTCATCTAAGCCACCAGCATGGTCAGCAACTGGGTACGCAGCCTACCAGATACGGCTCAGCCAAATTCTAGATTTTGCTTTGAACATTCTCTGGCTCTGAATATTTTAATGGTTCTGAAAACTTTTGCACCTATTCTGAATTTAACATTTTCTGGTTCTGAAAATATTCTGCATATATTCTAAGTTCAACATTTTCTGGTTCTAAAAATTTTTTCGCATATATTTCGATTTTAACATTTTCTTGTTCTGAAATGACCTTACATGTATTCTGACCATGATATCTCCCAATTCTGAAAATTTTTCAAGTAAATAAACCACTTTAAATGTTTTAAGTGAAGAAGTTCCTTTTTATAAATTTCTTTCAAATAAATGGCCAAGTGAATAAAAATGCAAACTAATCTGGCAGGATCTGTATTCACTACAGAAGGCGTGTGTCCGTGGCTAAACACGTACAACCGGGACAGTCAGTCTCCCGCGATGCATTAGCACCCACGCAAGCCTGGCTTCTCTGAACGAGTGGGCGTACTAGACCCCTTAGCCAGCAATCAGACAGCGATGGCAAAACAACCGACGTGCATGTCCAAATCAAAGAACACCAGAAACGGTACGACACAAAGATATATCTAGCGGAAAATACTTAAGTTCAAAAGCAAAATATGTCTGGCCCCCTGGACCAGACCAAAATATACCAAATTGTTCAACTGAAACAAAAATGTTACGCCACGCAAGTCCAAAAACTAACTAAGCAAAGTAAAAGTTTTTCACACGCAGGAAAAGCTAATCTAGATCAATACGATCCACAGCCTCAGAAGCAGCTGCCTGGGTGTAAGGAGCGGGAGAAGTCACCTCTTTCTCAGCGTCTGGAGCACCAACAGAAACATTGCCTGCTCCCACCATGCCAGCCAACAGATCCAGGTTCAGACCCTCAGGAAAGTCAGCAGCTAGCTTCTCCTCTTCAGCTTCCAAGTCCCAAGCCAAGTGCTATCCACTCTGGAACGCCTTTATGCATCCAATATTAGTTTCCAGAGCTGCATAGGCAAGAGCATTCAGTAAGGTGTCCCCAAGCTCAGCATTCTTTTCCCTCAGCGCCTGCACCTCTGAAGTCAGAGAAGCCTTTTCTTCCAGCATCTGGGAAACACGAGCCTCAGCATCAGAAGCACATTTCTTGGCGTCAGCAGCAGATTTTCTGGCCTCAGCAGCACACTTCTTGGCCTCGGCAGCACTCTTTTCAGCACCAGAGATCGGTCCTTCAGCATCAGAAAGACTGTTATGCAATTTCTGCTTCTAAGCAGCCTCCTCCAGCAGCAGATTCTGGGCCGCGTCTAGTTCAGCTTGAATTTTGAGTTTGCTCTCCTCGGCTGCCTTCGTCTGCTTCAGAAGTTCCGCCTTCTCAGCTTCCAGGAGAGGAAATTTTCTCCGCAGAAATAGGGACATCTGGAAGGACTACCAACCCAGAACATAGGGGATTAAAAAAAATACATTTTGAGGCAGTCAACATGTATTCACCTCAAAGGAGTGCTTAGCTGCGCGGTCCACCAAATCATGTAAGGCCCTTTTTCCCCAATGTAGACTCGGGGGCAGGGAACAACAGCTAATCCATCAGACCCAGATTACGCTCGGATTTGGCCTTGCCAAAATCCTCCGGAAATGTTAAAGCAACAGCTCCAGAAGCAGGAACAGCTCCATAAGCACGAACCGATCCACAAGCAGGGGTAAAGCCAGTGGCAGGAGCGGACTCAGTAATAGGGGTAGAACCAGAAGCAGGAGCGGGTTTGGAAGCAGGAAGATCCCCAGGAGCAGAAGGAACGTACCCAGGAATTGGAGGCCTCACAGCTAGAGGAGTGACTTTGATGGGAACCTGCTCCTTGGCCTGACCAGCAGCAGTAGACCTTCTTTTCGCACGAGCTCCAGAACCAGCAGCAGGAGCAGCTTTCCTCTTCTCGGCAGGCTTGGGAGCACCCTCGGCGCGCTTCTTTTCTTTCAGAGCCAGGATGTCAGTCAGTGAGGCTTTGGATTTTGCATAACCTGAAGGCAAGAATATTCAAGTCAGAGCTAGAAAGACATCACATTGCTAGAAGTAGAAAACGATTAGAAAAGGATAAAGTAACGCACCAGTCGACATTGATTCACGTGTTTCTTCTTCCTCTTCAAGCTCTTCTTCTTCCTCCTTCGAAGCAGATGCAAAGTCCTGAACCAGGTTAGGAAAGGTCCTATGCTTGTCAGGAGGACCGAAAAGTTTTGTAAGGGATGCGGCCTCGTCAGAGGATGGGGTCAAATGACGCAGAACTGCACAAAGAACCAAGTAAGGAAATATAAGCATCAAAAGGAAATGTCCAAAAAATCAAGGCATACAAGTACCATGAGTTGACCGCCAGGCGCTGACGATGTAATCAGTGTGAGGAGGAAGAGTGTCTACTTTCACGAAAATAAAGCGGGTGAACCACTTGCTATCATCCGGCTTCACGGGGAAGATAATGCAGTTCTTCTCCCCATTTCGAACCCGGATGGTCACTTGGCCCCGACTAAGAGACCTAACCGAAACAGATGAGCGAGATCTGTAAGCCCGATATCATAGCCAAAACGGCTATTCATAGCATGAATTACAAGCAAAGTCCGCCAAGTATACGGAGCAACTTGGCAAATAGCCAAGTGGTTTAGATTCAGGAACTTCTGGATTAGAGGAGGAAACGAGAACCTCAAGCCCAGACGGAACGCGTATTCGTACAAACATATCCACCCCTCTCGCACGGAATCAGCTTTTTGACCAGGGACGGGAATATAGAACACCACCTGATCAGAAAACCCAAATGTCTCCTTGATATAGGCGAGGTCCTCCACGGTGAAGTCAGAGTCGCGGGAATGTTTAGAGGAAAGGACGCCGCCGGAGGAGAAAAGGTCGGACGGCGCCGGAGTATCCGCGGCGGAAGTCGAAGAGGCACTTTTTTGTGACATGATAACACGAGAAAAGGGAAACAAGAAAAAGAAAAAGGGATGAGATATCTGTTGCGGCGGCCGGAAAAGGAACAATTGATAATTAGTGATGAGGAAGTTAGAAGGAGGAAATAATGATGGAGGTTGGGATACCGAGAGATTTATATAAAAAGTAGAGTTTGAGGGTAAGTGGGGAGTTAAGGGGCGGTTGTGAAGTCATTAAGAAGGGGAGTTGTAGAAACCGAGGTAACTGCTAAAGTTTCGTCAGTTCTCCGCATCGCAAACAGAAATTCCCGCCTAAAAGTTTTGAGACGGAAATTTGGGGGCAATTGTTAGGGATAAAAATTGTATTTAATCACCTGTGACGTGGCGCCTTTTTAATGGCAGAAAGAAAGGCAAAAAAGCTGGCGACGTGGCATACGGCTATTGGAGGATAAAAGAAAGGAAGGATTGATGAAGTGGAGCAATGTGAGCCATAGGATCAAAAGCAAACAAAAACACTTTGAGGAATGATAAAACACACGTGTAACAAGGGGCCACCAACCAAGTCAAAAAAACAAACTCCTATTCTCATGGGTTGACCTGATATTTAGGAGCAGAAGCAGGGAGCAGTTTTCTGACTCTAAGTGTGACTTGAGCAACTATAAAAGCAAGAGAGGAGCAACACACAAAGGCATTGGAACTTCAGCAAAAGCAACACATCGTCTCTCAAAATTCCTGTCTACACTTGGCGATAATTCTCTAGCAAAAATAATCATTGTATTTCCTTACTTGCGTATTTAACCTCGATTATAGTACAAAGTTGGTGGGATTCCGACTCCCCCCGCGGTTGTTCCCACATCGGGTTTTCCGCGTCACCAAAAATCCTTCGTGTCATTCTTTTATTTCGTCCTCCATTCGTATATTGTCGTTACATTCAAATCATAATTGGCCTTAGATCAATCACTATCACTCACGTAATTAAATTCATAATCGGTAAATTTTTACCAAAACACTAATATTGACGTTCAAGTAGTTCTCTAAATTCGGTTTTATCTCATCATTTTCTTGTATTAGGTCTCTTGTAAGGCAATTTAGCTGTAATTTGTCGTCAGGCCAAGCGAAGTAGGCGAATTGTCAGATGGTAGCATAAATGGATTTTGCGTTTGTGTGAAATGTTTTGATGCTAGTTAAGGTCCTTGTCCTTGGTTGGTTGGACCCATCAGGATTGGCAAGTGTTTTGTCATCTTGAAGAATTAAGAGGCAGCTAGAACACATGGATCGAGATTCATCGATTAAATATTGAACTAATATGTAATCTAATCTTCCTCCTACTAAGGAACAAGCTGATTATCGTTGTATATTGAGTTAGTTTTACGTTATTGTTGTATCACCAGCCTATGTTTTCTGTCATTTTGATGAAGCCACTCTTCAGTCTCCTACTACAGTTCATGAAACTGTCTTATATAGAGCAACTACATCATATACGATTGGGATTAAGACTAAGGAATAAAAAGATAGAAAATGCGGCTGTTCAATCAAAGATTTATAGGCCACCCAATTTAACAAAATTTCGGTGTAATTAACACTTGGAATCTATTAACCAAATGAGATAAATCCAATAATTCATTCATAAAATTCTTGGATGGTTATTACACATTAGTTGATGCCCTTATATAGCTTAATGGCTTGGGAAATACGGAGTAAGAAACAAAAGAGATAAATGACGAAGCTGTCTCTAGTCTCATTTTTTATGTGCATCAATACCTGCCCCTCTTGAAACGATCCTTGTCCTCAAGGATCAAAGACAAGTGATATTTCAAGCAAGCGATATCATCACACATTCCAGGATTATGGTTCGTCACCATAGCATCCATTACCAGCCTCATCAATGGTCCTCCTGGATCAAACACGTACACCTGATAGTCTTTGTTACTCATTGGTTTGAATCTTTTCCAACCAGTGAACTGATATGATTCAGGTCGCTTCCTCATCTTCAGCCAACTTTTAAAACGACCGGGGTCAAAAATCTAGATAATGACATTCTGATTTTTAATGCCATAATTCAGTATCATAGTGTAATCCGTAGGGAATGACAATATGTGCTTACCTGGTAGTGTCCTATGGCAGAAAGTTATTTCATATGTCCAACTATGAAGTGACTTGTAAGAGACTTGGACATTTCATCTGAGTTAATAGAAACCAAGCCAAGATGTACACAGTAGCACACGTAACCTACAACACCACCTTGAAAAAGATCGTTTTCATGGTGAGAGAAGAACATCAGATACATTATGCCATCACGGTTTATACCAACTCCATACACCAGGTATAATGTGCTCATAATACTAGTCGATCTTAACAGACCGCCAATACCACCCGAGTAGAAAATCCAAATACTAGTATATTCTATACAAGTAGCAACTCTCAACGGGCCAATTAAGATCACAACACAAAATTTGTTATGCAACCCACCCGGGTCAAAACAAAGAGAGCTATACGTCATGGTCATGAGGATGCTGCCATTAGTTGCGAGATGCTTCCTGATACATAGATGATTCCTGATATATATCAAACTAGACATTCTCCACCATAGAGATAAACCCATGTCATTTCCCACCTCCTCAAAATCACCCTTGTCCTCAAGGGCGCGGGAACGAAAGATGAGTTTCGATGGAAAAGTTCCACATATTAAATTAGATATATTTGAGATGATTGTTACCTTCTTTATGATGCAACTGTCATAGGCCTCCGTTTGAAAAATCACATTTTTATAATGGATAATATCCTCAAGGGTAATCATTATAGCAAATGTAGTATTACCAGCCTTGATGCAGCATCTCAATGGTACAGTACCAATACATTCAGACTTGCACGACATAACCGAAAAAATGCTATTGACATGCAGTACTTCCACAACATCTCTAAATATTAGTCCTGGATCAAAGATCTTCACTTGTGGCATTCTCGTGACACAAAGTACACTCACTGTGAAGGTTATCTATCAAAACTTCATCATATCCTTCAAGTCTCACTTCGAAACCCTTCCCCACCAGGATCAAAATTTTGCTTAAAGATTGAGTTAATGTATGCCCGACAACTCATACGCTTGAGTGACGGTATCGTAGTGTCACACCATTCCAAAACACATTTTGCATTCAATTACACTTGATGTATACCCCAGCCATGTAATTGTCTGAAATTTAAGAACGTCCTTCGACTAACATATGATTCAAATACTCTAGTATTATAAACTGGTATTTCAAAAATTGTACATAAACTTGAAACCAAGAACCAGTCCTTATCACCCAACAATAAAGGCAATATAACATTTTTAGCTAAGCTCATGGATGGAAGTGCATATAATACCAGAAAAGAATCATTTTTCACCTGAAGGCATGCACATTCATGGGTCAAATTCCCATTATAGTCTTCATCAGAAAGAAGAAGCATATCAGTGAGATATGCTACACACTGAAGTTCGTAAAAATGCTCTAAATTAGCACATATAGTTACCAAATCCCGGAAGTATGGGCCATCGAATGCATTTAGTTTAGAAAACACCCATTGCTTTTATTTTAGAACGACTTCATGTTCGACATGGACTTCGTGAGCTGAATGAGCATTTTATTCAAAACCTTCATCATCAACTTGTATTTTAGCAACAACGGACAATGGAGTAATCTTATCAATAATAAAGCCAGTCAGATTTTGAGTTACTTCAGTAGCAACGATCTTTGGAGGCATGTCCATATTTGATACACTCACGTCTTCAAGTGACTTAAATTCTAGTGGTTGCCCTATGACATCTAAATTATCTTGCCGACCATTTTCACGCATTGGGACATTCCCATCATCAAATAATAGAGTCTGACATTTTGATCGAACATATGTTGTGCACTTCACGATTGATCCTGATCAACGAAAATCGGTCCTGAGGCACAAGTTGGATTTGTATTTCATAATTTGACATAGAATCTTGCCCATTGTGTGGCTCCGAAGCATCCGAAGCATCGAACATATGTTGTGCACTCATTATCGAACAATACAGTCTCACTGTGATTTGAGCCCAAAATTGAATCTGACATTTGGTCTAACACGTTATCTGCACCACATACAACTTCCCAATGTTGTAAAATACCAGATGACGCAATCATTTCATTAGCATCAAACAGGTTGTGTGCCAAGTTTTCTTCAGATGGTACAGTCTGAGTTCCGCATAAAACTGGTTCCTACATATCATCAAACACCTTCTGTGCGACAGTATTATTGTTCATTTTCCGGAATTTCTCCAACGAAATTTCCACTTCTGCCTCATAATTTTCATTTATAATAACGTAAGCTAGTTTTTCATGTCGACCATCCATTTTATAGAAACAACAATTAGAAGATCTTTTCCATAGACATTGCATTAATCAATCATGAAATGAGTTCAAGTAATCAATTTCATAAGCTAAAATTAGTTTGGAATAAAACTACTAAGACTCAAATTTTAACAGTGTAACGGACTGTTTAATTGTGATTAAAATGAATAAAACAAACACAAATTAAAACAAACACAAATAACAAATATTTTTGACAGAAACTCTAAGGATTTGACTTGGACACTTGAATGTAGAGATGTCAATCTCACCCGCACCCGCTAAATATCCATCTACCCGATTTAAATGGACGGATGAAAACCCGAAATAAATGGATGATGGATGGATGATGGACGAAATAAATGGATGATGGATGAATGATGGATGAAGCTAAATCCAACCCGTCATCTATCCGCCACCCGATATTCTTCGTTTCTTGAAAAAAAAATACATATTTATATAAAATTTAAGATAACCAATACTAATCTACTTACTTTATATACTATTCGAACAAACATTAAGTTATAAGATTTTTAAAGTACGTAGTATAAAACTAATTTACCTTACATATTTTTGGGTAAAATAAAATTCAATACTTTTTAAGGCTTATAACATAATTATATAACTATCCATTTATCACCCGATCTACCCGTTTCATCCGCGGATGATGGATGGGCGGGTGATGGATGATACGTTTCGCGGATGATGGATGGGTTGGTTGAAATTTTTAATGTAAGATGGATGCGGATTAAGCATCACCCGACCCGAACCCGATCCATTGACATCCCTACTTGAATGGACTGTTTTAAGGACCAACAAACAACACAAGGACAGTTTTAAAAGTTAACAAACGACTCAACCAAAACAAGGCACGAAACAACCTGTTTTGGACGAAAATAAGACCTTAATTAACTTGAGTAATTTGAATGAAAACAATGGAAATAAGATTGTAATTTAAATGCTTATGAACTAATCATTCAAATAACAGTTTCCACAAGGACTTAAAACAACGAAACAGAAACTTTGGGACTGTTTTGACATGAAAACAAGAACAAGTAACCAGGGATATGACTTAAACTAGATCACGAAGCAGGTTTAAGCCTTGGAATTATTACTTGTTAATGCAAATTTGAGGAGATGCTCCATAGACATCGAATGCCCGCTCAAGTTTGCAAGCCTGACGAAAGCATTCCCGCTCCTCACCCCCGCCAAACTCAATGAGGGCGCACCGCCCTAAGCCATCATGCACATCATTGTCCGGGTAGATACGTTGAACCAAATTCAATCCGGCTAACCGAATCAAACCTATTAACCAGTCAAGGTTATACGAGAGTATAGCCTTTAATTTCCATGCCCGTCCTTTGTGTACCACGGGGGATTGTGAATGATGCATGTAAAGGGTTTAGCGTACATAATTCTACTTGGGGGTTCTGCAAGAGGTTAATATGATGCTTCATCATGATGTGACTCATATTTGCCCACATTTAATCCCCGAACTAACCTCGTTCCTATGCTTTCTTGCATGCATTAGGGTCGTTTCTTATCTTTAGCTTCCTACTTTGGATATTCTTTGACGTTTTGTGTCCTTGGTAGGTGGGGAATGCTAACCTTGCATAAATGGAGCAAAACGGAGCTAAATGGATCGTATCTAAACGACCAAGCAACAAAGAGGAGAACAATACTAAAGGCCTAAGTCAATAAAACAAGTATTTGGGCAATGATGAAGGACCCCAAAGGCTCCTCAACTTTCCCCACGGATCATGGGGCAGTCAATTGAAGAAGAAGCCAAACTGGCCTATGAGACGGGCGTCCCAAGCTCAGCCCGAGCATCCTAAAGATCAAGACGTGCGTCCCAAGACTCAGCATGAGCGTCCCACAAGCAGGACGGGTGTATTCCTTTACAGCATGGGCGTCTAACAGGGGCAGGTCGAGCGTCTCCTTGAGGGACTTGCAAGGCAGTAATCTTCATTTTAGGGACTTAATCGTCATTTAAGCCCTTAGTTACCCTAATACTTATACTTAGTATAAATACCCCATTGTATTAGGAGATTAATCATCAAGTTATCATAGAGTTTACAGCTAGTCTTGCTGTAGACGGATATATCCGTCTATAGCTAAATACGGGTCAAATAGCTTGAAAGTGGTGAAATTTTTGGCCCCCACCACCCCACTTGTTACTTGTCATATTATGAATGTGATATTGTATTTGGCCTATCTTTAGTTATAGACGGATATGTGCCGTCTATAATGAGATTTTCTGTAGAGTTTATTACCAAGTTTTAATCAAGTTTTAATAGTGTTAATCAAGTTTTATTACACAATTCAATCTTAATCACATCTTAATATTTTCATAATTATTCAAGTGTTCTTAGATTTAATTGAGTAATTTGAAGACTATTTGAATTTATTGGAGAATTGACAACTCTTCATCATTCATCAAGTTTTCTTCTATTATTCTTTGCTTACTATTTGGATCATCCTAAGTTGGTACAATTCCTTTTATCCTTTGCTTAATTATTGTTTATTGCTTTACTCATCCATCATGTTTAAACTTGTTAATGTGATTGACACCCTTATTAGCATATTTTCCATGATCATGAGTGAGTAGTCTCCTAACTAGAGTTAATGGGGGATTAGGTGAGTTAATCATGGAGTAGATATTTACTTAATGAGTTCATATGATTACTTGCTTGTTGTAGTTTCAACTTATGCACATGTTATGTTTGATGAAATGCTTGATTGGCAACTTAGCATGAATCTCTTATCCATTCAACAAGACTTGCAAGACATAAACCAACTCAAGACTTGTTAGACCATGCATATAGCTGAATAAGGAGAATTAAGTCGACTTGTAAGAGTTGTAAAGTCTTGACCGACTCGGGTCCAAGACCCAAAGCTTCCTAGGAATTGTAAGATATAAACAAACTCGATTCCACTACAACAATAGTTTGCTTGCATCTATGAAACTTGTTTATGTGATCTCATCATGATTCCCTTATGAACCCATGACACCCTAGTGCCTTAGTCAATTGTTTACAAACTCTATTTACTTGCTTTCATTTGTTTACATTTCCTTTGTTAAGTAGTTTAGATTGCAAACCTCAAACTCAACCCAAATTGTGAAACCCTAAGACATAGCTTTCTACAACCGATAAATCAATACAATACCCGTCCCTTGGGATCCGACCTTTACTCACCACTTTACCAAGAGTAGTTTGTTGAGATTATAAATATTGTTTTGATTGGTAAGTTTAGACGACAAAGTTTGAACCGAATCAAAAATGGCGTCGTTGCCGTGGATGATGTTCAATTGAATTGTTATCATTTGTTGTTTTTAGTTGTGTCTTTCTTAACCTTGGGGAAGTCAAACTCCTCAAGGTAGTTTTAATTGTTTACTAGTTGTTTGATTTTTGCATGTCTAGGAGATCACAAGGCGAACCTTTACCTGTTGATCCCGAGATTGAAAGAAGTTTGACGAATATTAGAAGAATTGTTGGAGGAACTTCAACAATTGTGGGTATTGGAGAACTTGTGGACATTGGTATTGTCCAATCGGATAGCGTTGAGTTTACCCACCCTTTTGCAAGACAAGGAGAGGAGAACGCAATTCAAAACCAACTACAAAATCAACCTACAATGCCTAAATTTTCATCTCATTTCGTACCAACCAAGGAGAACCTACCCAATGGTACTCCAACACCACCCCACTTGACCGGTAGTTTCATTGCGAATTCCGCATTCATAAAATTAGTTGAGAGAAATCAATTTGGAGGGATGCCTACTGAAGATCCTCACCTACACATGAAGACTTTTTGTGACTATTGTGATGCAATTTCCTAAACGGGGGTAACTCAAGATCAAATTCGATGGGTATTGTTTCCTTTTTACTTGATCGGAACCACAAAGCAATGGTTAAAGAGCCTAGACAAGGCCACTCTTGGAATTGATTCATGGAAGAAGTTAGCACTTGCCTTTTACACGAAGTTCTACCCTTGGGAGAAGATCAACATGTTAAGAGCCCAAATCACCGGGTTCAAGTAAAGAGATGAAGAGTCTCTATATGAGGCTTAGGAAAGATTCAAAGATACATGTCGCTCTTGTCCTCATCATGGACTAAGCGAATGGTTTCTTGTCCAACAATTTTGGAATGGGTTGTATGAAGATTCAAGGAATGTGCTCAACATGGATTCTAATGGAAGATTCACCGAGGTAGATGACAACCAAACGTGGGCAACGATAGAGGAGATGACGGTTCACAACTCTCAATATAGTAGGCCAAGAAAAGCTACTAGGGGGGAGACATGAAGTTGACTCCGTCACACCATTGAGTGCCGATTTGGGTGCCCAACTAAGCTCCCATATTGACACAATGAACTTGAAATTTGTGAAAGTCATGGCCAAGATGAATGAAGCCTTTCAATCATCCAAGCAACATCAACATGTCAATGCCATGGTGGCAACATCTTTTATCCCAAATGGAGTGTGTGAGAATTGTGGAGCTTTCGGACATGATCAACAAGAGTGTAGGGGCACAAGTGAGAAAATAAGTGATTTCCAAGCATGGAACCCTTACTCCAACTATTACAATGAAAACACCAAATTTCACCCAAACTTCTCATACAAAAGCCAAAATGTTCAAAATCCTCAACCAACATACACCCCACCTCCAATGAAATATTCTATTCAAAGACCCTACTTCAACCAAAACCAACCATCTTACAATCAATATAATGACCAAGCCTTTGATGTTCAAAATGCGGTCCTTCAAATGCAAAAGATCCAACAAGATTTCTTTACTCAAATGCAAAGAGATAGCCAAGCCAAAGACACTACCATCAACAATATCGTTGCTCATACCAAGATGTTGGAAACACTATTGTCCCAATTGGCCTCTTCAAGTTCCCAAAGGTAAAACGGACAATTATCTCCACAAGGTAATCCTTCTATAAGACATGAGACCATCAATGCCATTCACTTGAGGAGTGGTACACGATATGAGGGACCTAGAGTGCCAATTGAAGAGGATGTTATTGAGGAAAGTGTCAAGCAAAGAGATGTGATGGAACCATTGAGGAGAAATCCAAAGGTAGTGGAACCAACTACCAATGATTCATTAAAGAAGAGAAATGAAGAGAAGGCCAAAGAGGTTAAAAAGAACCTATTGTGATTAGACTTCCATTTCCATGTCGCCAAACCAAGCCCAAGCTTGATGAGCAACTTGGAAAGTTCATGGAGATTCTGAAGAACCTAGAGGCTTCTATCCTATTCACGGAGTTGATCAACCATGTTCCGGCCTATGCAAAATACATGAAAGACATCCTTACCAAGAATAAGTTCATAAGGAAGTTGGAGACCATCGCTTTCACAAAAATAAGTAGTGCAATACTTCAAGGGAATTCCTCACCTAAGCCCAAAGATCCGGGAAGTTTCTCCATTCTATGTACCATTGGTGATACCACAATCAACAAGGCACTATGTGATCTAGGTGCAAGTGTAAGTGTCATGCCATATTCGGTATGTGAAAGACTAGGAGTGGGAGAACTCAAGTGCACTAACATAGTAACATGACTCTACAAATGGCGGACCGAAGAACAAAGAAACCACTTGGAGTATGGGAAGATGTACCCGTGACAATTGGAAAGTTCTTCATACCGGTGGACTTTGTTATTGTTGATATGGAGGAAGATTCCAACATTCTAATCATTCTAGGAAAACCATTCCTACACACCGCCGGAGCGGTTATTGATGTAAATCACGGGATGCTCACACTTGAAGTTGGTGATGAAACCAGCACCTTCAATCTTGATAAGACTATGAGAGCTCCGAACTTGCTTGAGCCATGCTGTAGATACCCAGTATCTGCTGAGACTCCAACAAACACCCGATGATTATCGGACTACAACATGTTCTGGAATCGCGGCGTTTGATCGACATTTTGTGTACAACTTTACGTCGGAAAACTTAAAACGATTTCGAAAATAAAACATCTCAAAACATTTCAAAAATACCTGGAGTGTTTAATGCACGGCGACGGGGTCGCAATGACACTGACTAGAGTCAAAACCGACATCGGACCAAAAACGGACTCAAAAATTCAAATCCCGACTCCAACAACGAGTCAAACCGAGTCAACCACAAAAAACAAACATTTCAAATCTTCTACCTTAAGTTTTCCCGGATTCATGAATGGTCAAGTGCCAAACATGTGACTACAAAACCTAGGATAGAACAAATCATGATTGCGTTTGTTGTGAAAGTGACAAGACAACTCGAAGAACCGCGATGTGGCTCGCGCCTCTTTGAGCAGCCTAAGTGGCCACGTCGCTCAAAACTCACACAACCACTCATTCTCCTATAAATACCCCTCAAATGCCACCCATTTGAGACTTACGCGAGTGTCCGCCCCCTCTTTTCTCCCTTAAAATTCTCGACTCGATTTCTTAAGTCACAACCCGACGCGTATTTACGACCTACCGATCGTAAACACGAGCCTTACACATTGTTTGGTACCGTCATCGTGCATTAAATCACTTGACCGACCATTTCGACCACTGCACCATCACTAAAATTTTAAAACACTCTTTTACTTACCAAAACGGTTTTAAACCGAGTTTTTTCCGATCAAACTAGTTGTTACACTTACGTCGGTCACTCGCCATAACCAAACATGTAAGTATGAGGGTGTAAAAATCCTCTTTTATTATGTTTTCATTTGCTTCATGACTCTAACATGCTAAAACATGCATAACATGAACCAAAACATGGAATAAACGATCCAAAACTGATTTTTGGTCTGAGGCAGAAGCCCCTTAGGTCGCCAACTAGCTCGCGCCTAAATGGGGTATTCAGACCAGAAATCAACCGTGTTTTTTCTCGTCATTTCCCTTAACCCATTTTTCATATTTGTAATCAGTTTTCACCATTTCAAGTATTTTCGAACCCTTTTCATTTTATTTCACATGTTTTAACCATAAAACATTTGAGACCCTTGGTTCCTCATACCACGACAGTTAAATCCGTGTTTCGGTGATAATATTTGGTTAATGACATTTAGAAGGTATTTTAAAGCCTTTTATTTCATTTCTTTACATTTTCAAACTGACATATTAGTCACCAACACAAAGTCATCCTTGGTTCTACATACCATGCCGGATTTTAACCCGGGTACGATGATGAGTACCGACTAATTACATTCATATGGACTTAAAACAATTAGTCCATCATCATTTTCAAAACTATTCATGTCAAGTTTGTCAAATCGAACCCGACATCGAATATTATCAAATAATGATGATTATTCGAGTCTAGTTCTTCAAATCAACAAATGCGGTCTAAACGACCCCTTCAAATCAAACCGGGTTCGAATACCCATTTTCAACACGTTTTATAACGTTTTCTAAAAGGTCGAACACGGCACATAAACCGTGGGCTAACCGCGCCTAAACAGCTCTCCATTTCTCATTTTCAAAACCAGAGGAAGCCCTTTGTATCGCCAAATGGCTCGCGCCTCATGTAGTCATCGATACGGGGGGCGATCCTTCCAAATTAGTCTAGGACGATCCCGACTCTGGTTAACCCGGATATAGGACGGATCAGATGACTATTTGATTATTCAAAAATCATGTTTTCAAAATGCCTTACTAAGACAAATGGATCATGTTATGTACCCTAAACCTAATACGGTAAATGGATGTTTAATTTCCGTCTGCAAATAAATCATTAATCCAACTCGACATGTTATACTTGATACTTGGAATAAATCAACCGACTCAGAAAGCTCTCACATGTTAGGTTTAAATCATTGGATGCGCATTCATGCATTTAAACCGTTTTATCAACTTTTGCATTCAACCAACCAAGATCAATCAGTAGAGGTCGCTAAACGCGGGCGGGATTGGGTGTCTGATTAAAGGGCTTCCCAATACGTACCTTCACCTCTTACTCAGAAACTTTGGATAGTGGACGACCTTATCCAGGGCATACGAGAGTCATTCTAGATATAGGATGCTAAAGAGGGACGATTTCCTTATCTTTAGTACCTATGTCAAACGCTGCTTTGTGCTTCGATTTGACCGAGGTATAAAGTGGAATTCGAACGGGTTCCAGGCATCCCAAAAATTCTTGGTGGCGACTCCGAACATCTCTAATCGTTTCGAGACCCTTACCGAGACGAAACCGACCGATCTAAAACGATTCGGTCGAAAGCATTTTTACGCCGCCGAGCTTGGCTTTCAAAAAAGACCGTTGTATGTCCACAGTTCGAAGTGGGCTTGCAGGTGGGCCATGTCCACACATGCTTTATGGTTGATCACTATAGCCAGAAAGGTGATAAGAAGAAAGTGGAATCTCCATTCAAAGGACAAATGAAAGATGGAAATCTTAAAGAGAAGGGCAAAGACACGCCGCCCAATTGGAAGAAAGAAGTGGATAATGTTGAAATGGCTCTATTCGGAGAGCATGGAATTTTTCACAATAAGAATGAGAGCTTGCAAAGCTCACCCATGACAAGTATCAATGGAGGCCTAATTGGCCATGACAACAAGGAAGAAGAGTTGTTCTTCCCAACTCATGATCCTCCCAACATAGAGAAAGAAGCAAGGGAAGTATGAGGTCTATGAGATGACGAATTTGAAGGATTTGTTAACCCTTACATTGGGAATGCTACGACCCTAGACCAAGGCTTTATAGATCCTTGTTGTAATACCCCCACATACCAAGGTGCCTTACCAGGACCACCCTAGCATGAGAGATCATCATTATCATCTCGGTTTCCCGAGGTTAGTATATCAAAAGTAACCATTCCACAACATTTATTAAAGTATAAAGATGTTAACGATTACATTATCTCAAACCAACTCAAAAAAAAGTATAAAGATATAAATACAACTAAAATCAAAGCATTTTTACGCCGCCGAGCGTGGCTTTCAAAAAAGACAGCTGTATGTCCACAGATCGAAGAGGGCTTGCAGGTGGGCCATGTCCATAGATTGGCGACTCCGTTGGGGAAAACTAGGACACTTACGTCTTTCTGATCCCTAGGTGGTGAGACTCAAACGAGGTCTTGGTTGGAATGCATTAATTGATATTACGGTCACGGTCGGGTTTCCTTGTCCGGGCCCACAACCTAACCCTTTTCGACCAATTGGCTCGTTTCGTCGGCGTGAGTTTTCTCATCCCCGCGTTTCGAATCCCGATTGAGTCAAGCATACCGTTGATGTCACACATTTATGTTTCGTCAAAGAGCTTTCATCACTTTCGAGCACGAGGCTAGGGCACCCTCCTTACACATTTTGTTTGGATTGGTATCCCTCTTGCAAATCGGGGTTTGATTGCTTGGTGTGTAACCCACCCTTCTAAGCCAAAACCCGTGTCAGCATAATGCATAATATAATGAAACTGTGGGTGCTTATGTGCTATTTGATCATAAGTCCTTCCGTGTCATTTTTCAATCTTTCAAAAAACACCTCTTTGCGCCGTTATAATGGCCATTTCAAACCTCGGTCTTTCGCCGACCGATGCACGCCTTTCTAGGCCGTCGTAATGACGATTTTCAAACCCGATTTTGTATAACCATTTCAACACGCCTTTCTAGGCTGTCGTAATGACGATTTTCAAACCCGGTTTTGTATAACCATTTCAACACGCCTTTCTAGGCCGTCATAATGACGATTTTCAAACCTGGTTTTGTATAACCATTTCAAATCACCTTTTTACGCCGTTATAATCGCCGCGTCTAGACACGGATTTTAACCCATTTCGCGTCGACAATGGCTCTTTCAAAACCCGAGAAAGGCACACACCCTTTTCTCGAGACACTTTCGGGATCCCGAGGACCATGCACCATCCCCGAGACCTCTTCAAACATTTCAAACTCGATCTTCAAAACATACAATTTTGAATTTCAAAACCGTCTTGGGAAACAATGCACTGTTTTCCGAGCCGACTCAAACTCAAACCGTCTTTTGCAAATAAACTTAAGACAAACCTTTTCAACCGATTGACTTGCGGGGATTTCTATCTTCGGAAGCCGCCCATTAAAAAGCGACAAATGAATCTTTTTGAAAATTTCTATTTTCGAAAACTTCAGTCCACCATTCCAATTCCGCCTCGTGTCTATCGAGTCAAAGCAAACGTACTTGTGGGTCTTTACTTATGAGTCGTCTCACCTCGAGGCCCGTCCAATGGCGTCGCGCCGTCATGATTGGACTCGTGTCAAAGGTTCGGTCAAACACCGTCACGTCATAAATCGAGTCAGCACCGAGGGACCACACACGGTCGCCCCGTCTTGTTGAGTCTATCTTTGTCTCGTCCTCTGTGTTGTCTGCGTTCAGTCTTGGAACCATGTAGGATTGAGTTGTAATGTGAGCCGTTTTTCTGCCTCAGAGCCATAGCCCCGTCTTCAGCTTCATTGATGTATCACTTTCATATATACTTTTACAGCTCCCTTTATACCGTTTTACATACCGTTTCGTGCCTATTATATCATTTATATGCTTTATTTCAATGAATTGTCGATACTGCCGCTATTTTGTGTTTTGATGCAGAAATGACTCGTTATGAGTATGATCAAGCTAAGATTAGCATGGCGGAGACGGCATAGAAGAATACACGAAGCATGGCATGGGAAACGAGGAATCATGAAGACTAGAAGTGGAAGAAGAGAAGAAATAACCTGTGAAGCAAGTTCCTCGATCGAGTCACTCACGACTCGATCGAGCAGGTATGTCTCGATCGAGTCACCTCGACTCGATCGAGGATCCTCTCTGGCGGGTTTATTTCCGGAATTTCCTAAAGCGTTAATCTTTTGTTATAAATTAAAGACTCGTGTTTTATTGTTAGACTACGATATATTTTGCTTGGATACTGCTGGAAAACTCTCTTAGAACCCTAATCTTTCCCTTGTATGGTACTAATCTTTCCTCGTTAATTAATCATTATTGTTTTATGTTCTTCAATTATTCTTTCATGCTTTTAATCATGCTTTCATCTTTAATCATATTTATTGTTGTTATTATAATTATGAGTAGCTAATCCCCTCATCTAGGATGAAGGGGATCTAGGTTAATTAAAAGGGAAAATCAATTAGTTGCTATTGATATCATTAAAGTTGTTGTTTGATTATTGTAATTCTTCTAGTTAATCAACTTAAGGCCTGAGTTATTAATTAGTGTAGCGAATCGATCCTATCGCCGACCGGGTTAGAATTGATATAGGCTACGATAATCAAATAGAGAGTATCTAATTATAGCGACCGCATGTTAGAATCGATCTAAAGGGCATAATGGAGTCGACCGATCTTATGACCTTAAACAACTTGATAGATTTAGTAATTGATTGATAATCCCCGACTGATTGACCTAGTGAACCTAATTCCTAGACTTTTAATAATATTGTTAAACCTTCATTTAATTACTTGCAGTTAGTTTAATAGAATCAAAACAAACAAACCCCCAGAAATCGGTTACTTCTAGACAGCTTAAATACTCTTAGACTTAGCTTTTACCGCCTCCCTGTGGATTCGATACCTGTCTTATCACTAGCTATTCTTGTTAGTCCAGAGATAGTTTTACTTTGATTTGGTAATACGACTTTAGCCACGTCAAATTACAGCCAACCTCGTTCCTTATTTTAAAGACGAAAAGCAACTCGTCCTTATTTATAACAAGTAATTGAACCTCTCAAGCTCAGCCCCCCTTTCTAAATCCCTTCAAAAGCCTCTTTCTTTGTATATTATATGGATGATCCGATCAGCAAGGACCAACATGCGTGGACCTGGAATGACTATGCATAGATTACCCTTATTTGTGTGGTCCGTTCTAGTAACAGCATTCCTACTTTTATTATCACTTCCGGTACTGGCGGGTTACTCGTTAACAGATCTTTTCTTTGAGGAATGGGGTGAAGCCCTGGAGCGAAGCACACGGCACGAGCTCCCTTGGCTCGAGAAAGAAAGACAGGGCGCATTTCAGTAGCAGACGTGGCAGATGAGGATGGAGTTCTTGTTGATGGAAAGGAAACTTGAGTCTAGGGCCTTACGCGAATCCAGCTTTGTCTAGTCGGAAGCGAGCATAGAAGCAGATGTTGGTTGAGAATTGTTCGGGAATTCATTGCCCTAAAAACCGTACGTGCGGGTCTCCCCACATGCGGCTCACGCCATTCGAGGTGGCCCAGCGCCGTTGCCGGGGAGGCAACAATTGTTTAGTCTTTTTGTGTTTATTTTGTCTTTTTGTCTCAGGGAACCCAGTTCCTTGAGACCGTTCTCACACTTTCTTGTTAGTTCCGTTTATGCCCAGGTCTAATAGGTCCGAGATTATTCCTTTTGATCTTGAACCTGAGAAGACTTTTCGCTACAGACGGAAATTTAATCAAGAAGTGGGTCAAGTAGAAGACTTGAGTATACTTGACGTCGAAACGGCGAGCTCCACTGAGTCAGCCAGATGGTCTTACGAAGAGGAGGAGGAAGAAATTCCTATTCCTGATATTCCTATTCCCGATATTCCCGAAACTATCATCATGCCTACTCTAGCCAGTCATTCTGAGCCAACCTTGGCTTCTATTCCACAAGGATTCAAGCTGCCCACTACTACCAATGGAACATTCGAGATTCGGTCATCTTACATCAATTTGGTGGAACGAAACATGTTTGGAGGGACAGCTGCTGAGGACCCTGCGACGCATATGGAAAAGTTTGTCACTTACTGCTGTTCTATCCCATTATCACTGGAGTGACACAAGATCAAGTTAAGCGGTGTGCTCTTTCCTTTCTCTCGAAAGATGGAGCTGCGAGTGGTTAAGAGATATGGATATGGATCTTGAAGGAGTTCTGATGGAATTCCTTGGCTCTTGCTTTCTACAAGAGGTACTTCCCACCTCAGAAGACTAATGCTTTGAGGAATCAAATTACTAGTTTCAAGCAAGGAGCTACTGAAGATTTGAATGAAGCTTGGACTCGTTTCAAGCGTTTATTTCGATCAGTTCCCCATCATGGTTTCCCAAAGTGGTTTCTTTGCAACCAGTTTTATAACGGGTTGTTTGACGATCATCGTGCCCTTTTGGATTCATCTGCGAATGGGAGGTTTCAAGATAACACCAATGATGGTGACGCGTGGAAGTTGATTGATCAGATTGCTACCCATACCGCAAGGTATGGAAATCCTAGGGGAAGCACGCGAGGTACTGGAGTTGATAGTGCTCAGGCGGCACAGCTGAAGACTATTTCAGCCCAAATTGCTGAGATAAAGACTACCCAATCATTGGGTAGCAAAGAGAGAGTTCATGCTATGAGTCAGAAAGTAGAGGAGTCTTGTGCTAGATGCAGTTTGGATGGTCATGGTGCAGCTGATTGTATGAGCACATTGGAGCAGGTTAATGCCTTTCAGGCTTACAGACAAGGTGCACAAGGTACACCTTTCTCTAATTTTTACAATGAAAGAACAAAGGAACATCCGTTCCTTCAATGGTCTAGCCAGAATGTGCAAAACCCACAGCAGTCACAACCGCAAAAGAATCCTTATATCCCCTCCAACAATCGCGGTAATCAACAACAAGGGGGGTATCAAAGGCAAAATCAAGGAGGCCAGCAGTTCAACAATCAATATCAGCAGCCTCCTCAACAAACTCCTCAACAAATTCCTCAACAAGCTCCGAATAATGATATGGCAGAGTTGCGCAATCTTTTGCAACAAACTTTGTCGATGCAGCAGAAGCAGACAACTCAAATTTCCGAGCTAATTGCCCATAACAAGATGCTAGATAATCAAGTGGCTCAAATGGCACTTCAAAACCCATCAAAACAGGCCGTGGGTCTTCCTCCTCAAGGTAAGCAAGCTCATGAGCAAGCTAATGTTATTCAGCTGAGGAGCGATACTTCTTATGTGAATCCCGACCTACAAAGCCTTGAGAAAGATGTGCCCATTATTTTTGATGAGGTCCCTTATATGCATCCCATAGGATTGGGTAATTTGGAGCTTAGTGATGATGAGAAAGAGCCTGACGAAGTTGAAACATGGGCTGACGGTAAAAGTAAAAAAGACGAAGCAGCTGAACCTGTAAAGGTTCCTCGATCGAGTCAGAGGCGACTCGATCGAGGATCTAGCCAGCTCGATCGAGTCACCCCTGACTCGATCGAGGATCCCAAATTGACATCAGACGGTGTTTCAAAAGTTGTTTCTAAGGAGAAGCAAGCCGAGCCCACAACCATTGCACTACCTTTTCCTCACCGACAACAAAAATCCAAGCTGGATAAGCAGTTCGGTAAGTTTATGGAGGTCGTGAAGAATCTACAGGTAAGTGTCCCTTTTACTGAATTAATTACTCAAGTGCCGGCTTATGCAAAATTCATGAAGGAGATTTTGACAAGGAAGAGATCCTTTGATGCGGTGGAAACTATTGCTTACACTCAGAAGTGCAGTGCCATGTTGCCAATTAACTCACCACCGAAATTAAAGGATCCAGGAAGTTTTTCTATCCCTTGTCAAATTGGTCATCTTTCTATTAGTAAAGTTCTTTGTGATTTGGGAGCTAGTGTCAGTGTTATGCTATACTCTATCTGTAAAAAGTTAAATATGGGTCCGTTGACAGTTACTAATATGACACTTCAGATGGCCGATAGAACTGTTAAGCACGCATTGGGGGTGTTAGAGGACGTTCCCGTCCGAATAGGGAAGTTTTTCATCCCCGTTGATTTTGTTGTCATGGACATGGCTGAAGACAACCAAATCCCTATCATCTTGGGCAGACCGTTCTTACATACTGCGGGGGCGGTCATAGATGTTAGGCAAGGGAGATTGACCTTAGCTGTGGGGGATGATATGATTATTTTTAACTTAGAAAAAGCATTGAAAAACCCCATGATAGAAGAGACTTGTCATAGTATAGATGCTGTTGATTTTACTATTGATGAGTGTCTTCCTATGTGTTTGGACAGGGATCCTCTGGAGATTGCCCTTGTCATGGATCCAGCTGATCAGACGAGTTCATGGAGTCCAGAAGTTCATCATCTTGAGAGGCTTCTAACTGGAGAGGAATGCCCACATCAGAAGGTATACAGTTTGGGTGTCACACCTAAGGTAACTGAGGTAAAGAAACCTGAATTAAAACCTCTTCCCTCTCATCTCAAATATGAATTTCTTGATGACTGTGAAATGAACCCAGTGATCGTCAATGCTAGCCTAACTGAAGGTCAACAATCTGCTTTGTTGACTGTTTTGAGAACTCATAAAAAGGCAATTGGGTATAGCATTGATGATCTCAAAGGTATTAGTCCTGACTTCTGTATGCATAGAATTCATTTGGAAGAGGGCCACAAGCCCTATGCGCAAGGTCGAGATTTACTAAATCCTCCAATGCAGGAGGTGGTAAGAAAAGAGGTACAGAAATTGCTTGATGCTGGTATTATTTTCTCTATTTCTGATTCTAAATGGGTCAGTCTTGTCCAAGTTGTACCTAAGAAGGGAGGTACTACGGTAGTAAAGAATGATAAGAATGAATTAATTGCTACTAGACTTGTTACAGGGTGGAGGATGTGCATAGACTATAGGAAGTTGAACACGGCCACTAAAAAGGACCATTTCCCACTTCCTTACATTGACCAAATGTTAGAGAGATTAGCATGTCATAGTTATTTCTGTTACCTAGATGGCTACTCCGGTTTCTTTCAGATACCCATTCATCCTGAGGATCAGGAAAAGACCACTTTCACTTGTCCATATATATGGTGTATTTTCTTATAGGAGGATGCCCTTTGGTTTATGTAATGCTCCTGCTACCTTTCAACGTTGTATGATGGCCATATTTTCTGATTACATAGAGTCTATCATGGAGGTCTTTATAGATGATTTCAGTGTATATGGTACTGATTTTGATATTTGCTTGAGAAACTTGACTAAAGTTTTGCAGCGCTGTGAGGAGAGCAACCTTGTTCTCAACTGGGAGAAGTGCCACTTCATGGTTATTGAAGGGGTGGTACTCAGTCATTTGGTGTCAGGTAAGGGCATTCAAGTGGATAGAGCTAAGGTTGAGGTAATTGAGCAACTCCCGTACCCGGTTAATGTTAAAAGTGTGCGTAGTTTTCTTGGTCATGCAGGGTTCTATCGCCGCTTTATTAAGGATTTTTCTAAAATTGCTCAACCTCTAACTCAGCTTCTTCATAAAGATGCTCCATTTTGTGTTTACTGACAAGAGTGTTCAAGCCTTTGACAGGATCAAACAAGCACTTATCTCAGCTCCTATTATCCGATCTCCGGATTGGAGCCTTCCTTTTGAGATTATGTGCGATGCCAGTGACTATGCGATTGGAGCTGTTTTGGGGCAGCGAAAGGACAAGGTGTTACATGCCATTTACTATGCAAGCAAGACTCTCGATGATGCACAAATCAACTATGCTACTACAGAGAAGGAGCTTCTTGCAGTTGTCTATTCTTTAGACAAATTTAGAGCTTATCTTGTTGGTTCTAAAGTTATTGTTCACACTGACCATGCAGCTTTAAAGTATCTTTTAACCAAACAAGTGGCTAAACCTAGACTTATTAGATGGATTTTATTATTGCAAGAATTTGATTTAGAAATCCGTGATAAGTCCGTGCTGAAAAATGTTGTTGCGATCATTTGTCCGTTGAGATTCTCGGAAGAGAGATTTTGCCCATCGATGATTCTTTTCCAGACGACCATCTTCTAGTTGTAGCTGCAAATACCCCATGGTTTGCAGATTATGCCAATTATTTGGTAGGAGGAACACTTCCTCTTGACTTATCTTATCAGCAGAAGAAGAGATTTATGCATGATGTGAAGAGGTACTTCTGGGACGATCCCTATCTGTTCCGAGAGTGTGCCGATGGTATATACAGACGATGTATCCCAGAGAGTGAGGTACATGCCATCCTTTCTCATTGTCACTCTTCTTCATATGGTGGTCATCATGGTCCTTCTCGGACATTTTCTAAGGTAATGCAACCGGGTTTTTATTGGCCTACTATACTTAAGGATGCTACTAACTTTGTCCGTTCTTGTGATGCTTGTCAAAGAACTGACAATATCTCGCAAAGGCATGAGATGCCTCAAACTGGAATCTCCGAAGTAGAGATCTTTGATGTTTGGGGCATTGATTACCAAGGGCCGTTCCCTACATATTTTGGGAACCAATACATATTAGTAGCTGTAGATTATGTTTCTAAATGGGTGGAGGCAATTGCCACCCCCACTTGTGATGCTAAATCTGTTGTTAAGCTGTTTCAGAAGACTATCTTTCCACGGTTTGGAGTGCCTCGCGCTGTGATCAGTGATGGAGGCAAGCATTTCAATGAGTGTCATCTCAATTCTCTCATGAAGAAGTATGGCGTTACACACCGAAGAGGACTGGCTTATCATCCTCAAACTCGTGGACAAGTAGAAGTTTCCAATAGAGAGCTGAAACAGATCTTGGAAAAGGTGGTAAGCAAGAACAGAAAGGATTGGAGTCGGAAGCTCGATGATACTTTGTGGGCTTACCGTACTGCTTTCAAAACGCCGATTGGAACCTCACCTTACTGACTTGTTTATGGCAAGTCTTGTCATTTACCTGTGGAGCTTGAGTATAGGGCTATGTGGGCCATTAAAAAGCTGAATATGGATCTCTCACTGGCGGGTGAGAAACGACTGATGCAGTTGAATGAGCTAGATGAATTTCGACTGCATGCCTATGATAGTGCTCAAGTTTAGAAGGAGCGAACGAAGAAGTGGCATGACAAGCATATCTTGCAAAGAGAATTTCATGTTGGTGAGAAAGTTCTCTTGTTTAACTCTCGTTTGCGCTTGTTTCCAGGTAAATTGAAGAGTAGATGGTTTGGACCGTTCACTGTTACTGATGTGAACAAATTTGGGTCAGTTACACTGCATTCTGACACAGGAAAGACCTTCAAAGTGAATGGACAACGCTTGAAGACATACTATGAAGGTGCTTTTGTGGGGATACTAGAGGCTCTTGACCTCTTCCCCATTGATTCTTCTTGCTGATGAAGAATTACGGTCGTGCGGGACCGCAAAAACCAGCGCTACCGAGAGGCAGCTCGGATTTTGTAAATCATTAGTTTGTAATTAGGATTTTAAATTCAAGTTTTGTTTTTGTTTTCATGTTCCTTGAACTTTGAGAGATGAGGAGAGGGCGCTTGATATGCTTTCAAGTGTCTTTTGCAGGAATTTTGACGGGATTTGAAGCTAAGAGTGACAAATGACGAGAAACGGAGCTACAACCTACTTCCTCGATCGAGCCAATGGCGACTCGATCGAGGAACCTATCAGCTCGATCGAGTCACCTGCGACTCGATCGAGGAACCAGTGAAGAATTTCAAAAAGTTTAAAACGAAAGTTGGGTAGTCCTGAAATTGGTTCCTCGATCGAGCCAGCTGCGACTCGATCGAGGATCCAAATTGGACCGGGTTCCGCGTTTTTCTTTCGTCGGTTTTATTCTTTTATTACTCTAATTTCTTTCAATTCCCTTCTTCTTTGGTTACTACTTTCCTGCATTCTACCTCCTCTACTACTCATTCTCTCTATATTCATCATCAATCATCATCAAAACTCACTTAAAACTTGTGCTTACTTGCTTATTACTTGTTTGAATCATTCTCTCGTGCTTATTTTCTCAATTCCATTGTTTAAATTGCTCAGGTAAGTCACGATTTGGCCTCTATGTGTCTCGAAAATTCTTATTTTTCTTGCTTAATTATTGAGTTTTTTTGTATTAAATTTTCCATTGCTAGTATACAATTGCTATTTCCTTGCTTTCTAGCCCCTTTATTGTTGAAATTCATGCCTAATTTGCTAATTTGGGAATTAGGGTTCTTCAAAATCACTACAACAAATCTCTTGCATTTTTTACGCTTATAAAGCCAACTCTCGACGCAAAAAAGCGTCATTAATTATATTCTCGACGCTTCCTAAAAGTGTCAAAATTTTGGCCGTCACTATTTTTTGACGATTTTTAGCGTCACCAATTTTGACGCCTTTATGCGTCAATAATAAAAACTACGCTTTTAAGTGTCACTTCTATGGCATAATCACGACGCCAAAATTATATATTCTTGACGCTTTTAAGCATCAATTTTTCATTTTCTCTATAACAAATTATTGTATGAATCAATTTTGTTTTACCTAAAGCATTTATGTTCTTATCATTTAACAAGAATACTATCATACAAATGTACTGAAGTGAATAGCAAGATCAAATCAAAACCAAGAAACTAAAATATGTAGCAATGGTATATTTATTAACAACCAATAATGTTTACAAACACTACACAATCTTGCTCGATACAACTTACAGTAACAATTACAGTATTTAACATTCCCAACTTTGACATTCTAGACAAGGAGTTCTCTTGTACTCGCGAGAGTTCTCTTGTACTCGCGATGTCCAGATGTTTGTTTGCTTGTCATGTGACAATAGTGGTGAATCTGGTGATGCACTCCAAAATATTGAGGGGTAAGCCGACAATGGGTCATTTATATGCCTCTTAGGACGGGTGCATTCATAGCATAGCTTCCATCTGCAACTAAACCAACTACTATGCATACAACTGGAAGTTAGAAGAAGAAACAAATAATCACATACTACCTCAATCAAAATACAGATGGCTAGACTCACCTGAATTATGTATTAGCTAGGATTCGATTTATGAAGGAATGATTAAACATCAGAAGACAAAGACATTCCTCTATCTCAAAAGGTCACCTGCATCCAAATTTGCTTACATTAGTGACTAGACAAATTTAGAACAATGTGAGACATAATTCAAAAGTAGCTTCATGTTTCAAAACTCAATATGCAAAAGAATTCTCATAAGAAATTAGTGCATTCGTTGACAGTTTATCAACATTCGCCCAGTCTATCAACCTTCACCCAAACAAGTGAGATTACATCAGATATTTATTTATAATAGCATTTGAGTTAGAGAGTAAAACCAGAACTCAAGCTTAAATGTTCGTCCTTTCAAACAATGAGAAAGACTCTAAGAGAAGTAATTCGTATATGCTGTTCATAAATTTCATAAGACAAAATAGAATAATGTTTACACACATGATTCATGAGTCTTTGTAGAACTAGCTAGTTCCTTGAGTCACAAAATATAACTATAAGCAATCCAACTGAAGTAATGACTTTATAATAATAATTCGTCAGATTTCTTCACCTAGTGATACATCAAATTTAGTAAGAAAATTAAAGCATATGGACAATGACTAAGCGTACAAGTCAGTAATATCATCTAAATCATATTAGAGCATCAGAAGAAAAGGACTACCTGTCGTCCTTTGAGCACACAAGTAACTGCAACTCGATATCAAAATTTTTAACCCATTTCTTGTTTGATCCTGCACCACCAACTAAAGGCTTAAATTTAAGTCGAACCGGCTTTACTACCTATAAAACTACTTGATATTTTACATCATACCGTGACAGAATCAGAATAGTTAATGTCACACTAACTGAGAGCCCATAAATTTTCTTTTCAAATTCATGATTTACTTTAGAGTTCAGAGATTATGAGAAGACTCAGCATTAAGAAAACACATATAAGAAGCTCAAAAATAAAATACCAAGGAACAATGTAAGTCTTTAGGCTCAATAAAACCCACATTATCAACATTCCTAAAATAGTAAGGAAACGAGTAACACCGATCAAGTAACAAAGGGGAAAATGGCATAACTTTCAAAAGGTAAGCCCACCAAAAAATGTTGAGTAGGGAGTTATACTCTACATATATAATTTGAGGTACGGAGTTAAGGAGTAAAATAAATAGTAGTTCGGAGACATTGTTTGTCTGCATCAAATTGTGAGCAATTCCAGCAATAATTTATTGCCAAATAAATGTAGATTTAAACTATTTTGATAAAAATGAATCTACCTGACATTACCAACTACAACTCAAGAAATGTTGGAATCCAGAATATGTATCAAATCAGAAAATTTGATAGAGCTACTATGAATATAAATATCTAAGACTCGTCAAACTACTCATCATTGCTGACCTTTCGTCTCTTTTCTCTATATCATTCTTGGGTTTTCCAATCTCCATGAAAAAGCCTATTGGCTACAAGTATTAATTTGTCACCTGGAGGCCTACAAGCAGAAGAATTGTTAAATCTTAATACAAAGAAAATGAATTATAGAACAAGACGGTCTCACATAAACGGTAAATTAAATAGAACGTGTATTCAGAATCAATACCATTCTCACATAGAAGATTCTTCACTCATTGGAAGACGGTCCCTAAACAGTGACAGACTGTTTCCTTTCTTTCATTTGAAGGCATCAACATTTTACGATTAAGGAAGCCCCAAGCTCTCATAACATTATTATAGTATATAAAAGGAGTACAACTTATAGATAGCTCAACATTAAGGATATGTTTGAATACATAGTACAATCACTCAAAATCTCTCATACGTTCCTAGGACTTTAATTTGACTTTTAGATGAGAAAAGAAGAATCTTTCTAGTTTCTACAATTATTTAATATCTGAGTAAGCAGCTTAACCACAAAAAAATTAAAGTTAAAATAATGCACAACATAATTGAGAAATTTGCTTGCATTAAAAGGGGATTTGGTGCAGCAATATAGAATAAGGGTGATTGTATGAACACTTCGATTAAAATGAAATAAATAGTACCTCCCCTTGATGTACAGCAGCAATTCGTTCCCTAAATATTCGCAAAATTTTTGTAATTATGCAAAAAGATATAGTCCAAACTCAAGTTAATGGAAGCTCCATCCCTAAAAGTACACACATACGAAGTACATCAAATAATAAGAATGGACAACAATCATAATCCTTGAATTTGCACAATTCATAAGATAAAGCTTAAGATGAGAGGATGACAAGTAATAGAACAAAATTTGCACAATCAATGATAGTGTATTTTAAAGGAATCGAACCGGAAATTGCAGACTTGAAAAACAATTGTAGATCTCCAGTGTTTCTCTACTAGATCATCTTCTGATTTGGCTTTAGGTTGATACTTCGTAACCATTATCAAACAGGTTAGGGCGAGCTAGAGAGAGAGAGAGGGGGGAGGGACTGTGTTAACGGGAAAGGTATACGTGGGACGGTGGGGTGGCAGTTTTCAGAATTAGGGTTTGGATGAGAATAAAACGAGCGTGAACGACGTCGTTTACAAACTGAAACGCTTCCTAAAGTTAGAAAAGCCCACTAAATTTATTCCCGCTTGGTAATGGGCTGCGACACACTTGTAAAGTGTCGAGAGGAAAGCGTCAAAATATTAAGGGATTTGTAGTAGTGAATCCGGGTAGAAATTTTGCATTAAATTGGTTAGAAGTGTATTCTATTGCTTGGAATCTTCCATATTTGATACACACTCATGTTCCCCTATGTTTTCAGATGCTTTCATTGTCATTTGGAGTCTTAAAAAATTGATTTTTTTGACCCATTGGTGCCAAAACCGGGACTGTTTTTATGCCATTGTTGAAGTTTAATTTTCTACTTGCTCTTAATGTAGATAATGTCGACTTCTAGGCAAGGAAATAAGAGGACTAGAGAAAGGAGAGCCCCGGTTCAGCAACCCGAGGTGATTCCTGAAGAGATTGTGTCTTCGGAGGATGATTTGTCTCCTTTAGACGATTATCCATTTATCGAATTTCGTGACAAAGCACAGAAGGACAGGTTTGAGTATCTGTTAACTAAGTCTATGAGTGCCACTCGATGCGTTGATAGGAAAATTTTACGCACATTGAAGATCGATGATATTATGTTTGGCATGTTTAATGAAATCGGGTTACAGGGTCTTTTCACGCTTCACGAGTTATCTTACCCTGCTTTAACTCTCGAATTTCTGAGCTCTTTCACTTATTTTCCCAGTGATCATCTAATCAAATTTCGTTTGCTTAATGTTGAACGGTCTTTAACCTTTGACCGTCTTTCTGAAATCCTGGGATTAGATAAGCATACTGACGGGGACTTGTATGGTGTTGGTGGGTTGTCTGCCGTTCGCTATTTTCCATTATTTACTGGTTATATAGATGCGGACGTCAGTGCTATGGCTTTGTTAGATGTCCAACACGTTTGTCTTCGTATGTTTTTGAGGTATTTGAGCTATTTGTTGTATGGCCGGACCGATAAGAGCAAGACCTCCACTATTGAGGTCTTAATACTTGCTAGTTACTTGAATCCTTATAGGGAGGAGACATTCCAATTCTCTCCCCCTGCTCTTGTCTGTTCGGCGTTTGATAGGATGATCGGGAGGTACGGGAACCTTGACTGTGGTTCTCTTGTCACCAAGATTGCTAGGGTTGTTTGTGATTTTGAGGGTGATGACCCATATGAGCCCATGGCTGACTTTGAGCCACTTGTTGATGATGACCACCTTCGTTATGACATTTCTTATCTTGATATTAAGAATGGGAAGGACCATTACTGGAGGGTCCGAGGTGAGTCATACATGCTTCTTCCTTGCGCCCGTTTGCCTGCTGTCGACCCCCTCGAGGAGAGTACGGCTGTGGAGCAACCCCCACCCATTACTTATCTGATTCCTGAGGATCTTTTGGTTACTTTTCCTGGGTCTAGTACTACTACCACCACCGGCGGGCGCCGGAGACGTCGTGCACCCACTACCCATCTGCCAAGCTCCTTCCAGCCTGCTTCTCCTCCACCTCCTTCAGCCTATCCCACTTCAGGCTATGCTCCAGGTTACCATTTTGATCCCGCCATTGAACGGGAAGTGAGGATGCATACGGGCATCAACACTGCTTTGACAGAGAGGAGGATGTGGGAACAGATGGAGGCTATGTCTTTAGCTTCCGGGGGGCAGTATCGCGGTGTGTCACCTTCTTATTACACTACTCCTGGTGACGACAGCCGTGTGTTCCATCTTTACGGAGTGACTCCCACTGAGTTTGGACAGTTTAGCACCGACTTCGGTGTATTAGGCCGTCCCTTTTACACTCTCGTCCGCCCCCCTCAGCCTACTTCTGTTTTTGCGGAGGACACCGGTATCTCTTGCTCCCTGAGAGGCCCGTTTGGCCAGTTTGGTGCTTCTACTTCCACTGCTGCTGCTACTGGAGGCACTCGTGATCGAGGCCGTGTTCGGAGAGCCACTCGTGGTAGAGGCCGTGGCCGCAGTGCCGTTCCTGATCCTGAGCTTATGTCCTTATATGCTGAGATCGATGATTTTGATGATACTAATGGAGCCCGTGAGGACAAACCGGTCACTACATCCCTCTTTTCCACTGGTTTGGGGGAGGCTCTTTGCATTCATGGTGGTATTATCTTTCTTGTTTTGTTTTATTGCATTTCTTTTTACCCTCTTTCCTTTATTAGTAGTGTCCTATAGGTTGCTGGTTTTCTGTGTGATTGCTATACTGTAGGCGTCACAATGAGGACACTGTGACATTTAGGTTTGGGGGAGTGTGTTTATTTCTGTTGTGTGCTTTTACTTATTGTTGTGTGAAAAAAATCAAAAATTCAAAAAAAAAATTGAAAAAAATTATAAAATACAAAAACATGTCTTTTATTTACTTTTGTTTATTTTGAGTCGAGTCTTGGTGAATTGTATAGCAATGATGATAACTTGCTTTGTCTTTGCATTTGAGTCTCATTTAGTTGTTCATGTACATTGTTTTGACCTGTTAGCTATGATAAACAAAGCTCTTTACTCAAGTCTTGACCGTCAGAATATGCCTTATGCCGAGTAGACTTGACTTTATTTTGTTGGTAAACCACTTAAATTTCTGAGGTCATTAGAGCTTCCTAGGCCGGGAACATTAATAAACCGGTCTCATTGTTATTTAGGCTGATGAGTGTGGTCTCCTTGTGGTATATGTAATATCAAACTGCATAAGTGTGACATTAGTTTCTTAGCTTTTCCGCGTTCATTTGATTAAGTACATGAGGATAGGCGGTTCTTTTTGTTCAAATAAGCCTTACATTACCCAGTTTTGTCAGCTCGTTTGAACCATGTAGCCACTTTATATCCTATTTCTTAGCTACATTCTAGAATTTGCCTACCTGTTTCGGGACAGTCGCAGTTGTTTGAGCCTTATTGTTATAGCTACTTTGGTTGGGTTGGGACTTTTATTGTCATGTGGGTAGTAGTTATCTTTTTGTAACAATTGTGTGACCTCTTATGTTGAAAAAAGAAGTATTATGAAGCAAAAAAGAAGAAAAAAAAAGAAAAAAAAAGAAGAAAAAAAGCTTCGAAAAAAGAGTTCAGAAGAAAAAAAAAAGAGAAAGAAAAGAAAAGGAAAAAGAAAAGATGAATAATGTTTGCTTCATTGAATTATGTTAGGAGGTCGTGTGTGGTAATTTCTGGAGTCTAATGCACATTTGGAGAGTTTCTTCATTTCTCTCATATGTTGTCAAAGTTGAGATTATTTCTCCAGTTGGATGATTGTTTAATTATTTATTAGATTTGGCTATTGGTTTAGCGCTGCGACTACCGTCTGAGCCTCACATTACCCATACGTGCTTTTGCACAAGCCACTTCTATACCCATGCCACTTTACCATAATTCTGTCCTTGATACATGTACTTGGTCTGTTTCGTGAATGCGTATTAGTTGGAGAATCTCTTGTCACATTAGATTGCATGCATATCTCATAAGTTGAGTGAGAGTCTTACTTCTTTCTATCTTACATATATATCTCCCATTATGAGTGCATGAGTGAAACCGCGAGAATCCAACAGAATTGTCTTGCAAGGTTGAAAAGTATTCGGCTGAGTCTCGGTATCATGTCACATCTTGAGTAAGAGCTGCGTGAGTCTATTACCCGTGCTTTTGAATTTGTTTTATTAGCACAACTTCGGTCATTACTTCGTTATAGATATGGATAGATGAGACTTGTATATGCTTAGACATTTGCTCTGAGTTATCCATTCACCATATGTTTATTGTTCTTTGTTTTGGCTTGATTGCTTTGCTTGAGGACAAGCAAAGGTTTGGTTTGGGGGAGTTTGATGTATCACTTTCATATATACTTTTACAGCTCCCTTTATACCGGTTTACATACCGTTTCGTGCCTATTATATCATTTATATGCTTTATTTCAATGAATTGTCGATACTGCCGCTATTTTGTGTTTTGATGCAGAAATGACTCGTTATGAGTATGATCAAGCTAAGATTAGCATGGCGGAGACGACATAGAAGAATACACGAAGCATGGCACGGGAAACGAGGAATCATGAAGACTAGAAGTGGAAGAAGAGAAGAAATAACCTCTGAAGCAAGTTCCTCGATCGAGTCACTGCTGACTCGATCGAGCAGCTGTCCTCGATCGAGTCACCTCTGACTCGATCGAGGATCCTCTCTGGCGGGTTTATTTCCAGAATTTCCTAAAACGTTAATCTTTTGTTATAAATTAAAGACTCGTGTTTTATTGTTAGACTACGATATATTTTGCTTGATATCTTGAAAACTCTCTTAGAACCCTAATCTTTCCCTTGTATGGTACTAATCTTTCCTCGTTAATTAATCATTATTGTTTTATGTTCTTCAATTATTCTTTCATGCTTTTAATCATGCTTTCATCTTTAATCATATTTATTGTTGTTATTATAATTATGAGTAGCTAATCCCCTCATCTAGGATGAAGGGGATCTAGGTTAATTAAAAGGGAAAATCAATTAGTTGCTATTGATATCATTAAAGTCGTTGTTTGATTATTGTAATTCTTCTAGTTAATCAACTTAAGGCCTGAGTTATTAATTAGTGTAGCGAATCGATCCTATCGCCGACCGGGTTAGAATTGATATAGGCTGCGATCATCAAATAGAGAGTATCTAATTATAGCGACCGCATGTTAGAATCGATCTAAAGGGCATAATGGAGTCGACCGATCTTATGACCTTAAACAACTTGATAGATTTAGTAATTGATTGATAATCCCCGACTGATTGACCTAGTGAACCTAATTCCTAGACTTTTAATAATATTGTTTAACCTTCATTTAATTGCTTGCAGTTAGTTTAATAGAATCAAAACAAACAAACCCCCAGAAATCGGTTACTTCTAGACAGCTTAAATACTCTTAGACTTAGCTTTTACCACCTCCCTGTGGATTCGATACCTGTCTTATCACTAGCTATTCTTGTTAGTCCTGAGATAGTTTTACTTTGATTTGGTAATACGACTTTAGCCACATCATTCATCCAACAACAATAATGATAACAACAGAGATGTCACAACTGATCAGCTAGCAAGCCTGCTTACCGCTCTTAAGGTCACCCTGTATCGCGTCGAGACCCGTATCGACGCTATGGAGAACAAGGAAACTGGGGAACATAATACCCCACCTCTGACTGAAACTGAGAAGAGGCTAAAACTCTTAGAGGAACAGCTCCTAGCTCGGGGTAACAACATCCATCTTGAGAACAACCGAAGGTTCGAGCCTGTCGAGGACCAGTTACCTGACAACTTTACCCTCAATGATGTACCTAAGTTCAAGGGAGTGAAGGACCCACTCAACCATATCCGTGCTTTCAAGGACTATATGGCCATTAAGGGGGTCAAACAGGAGCTCTTTACCCGTATCTTCCCATCCTCTTTGGAGCCGATTCCTCGCCAATGGTACTACTCCTTGGACCCGGAAAACCTTACTACTTGGGATGAGATCGCAGTTGAGTTTGCCAAGCAGTATGCCGACAACGTCGAAATCCAGGCCAACACCCGCACTCTCGAGGTGTTAACCCAAACGACAAGGAGGGGTTCACTGAGTTCCTAACCCGTTGGAGGAGGGTGAGTACTCAATTGGTCAGTAAGCCGAGTGAATCAACTCTAGTGGAAAAAAATTTCAACAATCTCCGCCCGGTTTATGCCAACCTACTGAGGTATCAGAATATCAAAACTTTTCAAGATCTGCAGATTCTGGGGACGCGTATTGAGGACGACCTCCGAAAGGGTGTCCTAGCAAAGACCACTGGCAGGGGTTACCAGGGATCCACCTCAACCGGATCTCGCCCTTACGGTCAGACAAACAAGATTGATGAGGTCAACCTCATCGAACCATCTGTCAAGAAAACCGAGCGCCCCCAGAGAGTGTTCACCAACATAGGGTCGACTTATGCAAGTGCCGTGAAAAGGCTCATGGACCAAGGGAAGCTACAACCGATCGGACCCACCCCGGATCCGATCGACGCCAAGAAGTCCCGATTTTGGAACCCCAATGCCTACTGCCAGTATCATCGAGGGAAGGGGCATGATACCGAAAATTGCTTCAAGCTCAAGCACCTCATTCAAGACATGATTGAGAAGGGAGATTTGCCTATACCCCCACCAACTAAGCCGAACAACAAGATGAATCCTCTGGGGATTCACGCCATCTCTGATGATGAGCCGACCCTAGACTGCTCTCACCTCATCTTGCCGATTGACGACGAGGTGAATGTTTTGGAAAAGGATCCTTCAGACGGAGTGTTTGTGTTTAGTGCTGCCACTATGTTCACTATGTTTCAACAAATTGAAGAGGCTATAGCCAACCTCTCTGAAAGAATCACCCGAGTCGACGACGCTTACCGTCGACTCATCTTCAATCCCCCAACACCGCGCCCAAGGGAGAATTCCCCAAGCATTCAAAACTACCCACCCCAGGATGGATTGCTCCCGCGACCATTCTGGCATAGACCTCATGAAAATCACCTTCAAAATAACTACCCCCATAAAAATCGCCCTCACAAAAATATTCCCCACGAGAACTACCCACCGAGGAATACCCCTCCAAGGTATCCTCGAGACTCTGAAATTAACGGCATATGGAGGGATGATGTTGAGGATGTCTATATCCTCCCAGGGAAGGAGAAGCGGACGAAAGAAATCGGACATCTCACCCGGTCCGGACGTCCCTATCAAAATCCGAACAATTCAACCGTCGTTCCAACAACGAATGACCAAATCATCCCAGAGGTGGACACTCATCCAAAGACCCCCGAAAACTCAATCCTGAAACAGCTCCAGAAAGCAAAAGCCGAAATCTCAATTCGGCAACTGATCGCAACGTCTTTTGAGCACCGACAGGCTTTGCTGCAGGCCTTGGGAAAATTGACCGTGCCCTCCACCTCTTCCCCAAAAGAAATAGTGGCGCACATGACGAGAGACGCCCCTGATCTGAGTAACCCGGTCGTCTTCTCCGACGAGGACATCCCTCCGTTCGCAGCCAACCATAACCTGGCCCTGTACATCACCGTACAATGCCTCCAGAAAAATATACCAATGGTCCTCGTGGATGACGGTTCCGCCGTGAATGCCATTCGTCTCAAAACTCCCCACAGGCTGGGTGTCAAGGAATCTGATTTGATCCCAACGAATCACGGAGTACGCGCCTACGACGGCACTCGTCGCAAGGTCGCTGGGTTAGTCACTTTGACCGTCGCAACCGGATCCTTAGAAAGATAAACCAGTTTTCAAGTGGTCGACATCGACGCGTCCTTCAACATGCTCCTGGAACGTCCCTAGATTCACGCCGTCAAGGCGTTCACATCAACACTCCACCAGAAGATCAGGGTCCCCTTCAACGGGAAAACGATCAGGATTCGCGCTTCCCCAATCAAAGCAGTTATGAGAAGGGGGATAGCCTCCCAAGCCATTGAGGAGGACAACAATGAAATGTGGGGTTTCCAAGCCGTAAACGCCATAACTGATGAATCGGCGACCTCTGAGTGTGACCCGTTCACCAACCTCACGGTCAACCGTATTATGATGCGTCAGGGTTACTTCTCGGGTTTGCCGCTCAATCCACTAAAGGACCCATTGCCTCCTTTGAAACAGGCTAAGGTCCCCAACATTCCCTTTGGGCTGGGGTACGAACCTACTGACCAAGATATCCGGAAGATAAACCTCCTAATCCGAAAACGCAAGAAGCACGGAGTCATCCTCCGTCCCTACCACCTGACTCTCAACGGATACTTTGTCCCCGAGGGAGAGTCTGAGCCTTACCACGGCTTTCCGGAACCGATCTATGACTCTGTGGCCAAGGCTAGGTACCCGGGAGTGGAAGTCTTCCAGAACTGCTACTTTATCCCCGACAACATCGAAGCTGAATCAACTGAGTCCAAGCCGTCACCATGCCTTGACGGACAAGCTGTCACACTCCTCTTTGGGGAAGATAACGTCAAGCACCTCGACTATGAGGACATTAACATCACCCTGAAATACAATCAATTTGATCCAACCGCCTTGATCTCCGATACTGACCCGGAGAAAGCTACCCAAGGCTGGAGGAAGACCGTCAAGTGGACCGATCGCCAAGGCCGCATCCTCGGGATAACAACCGGAGAAGGCCCTATGTTCAAAGAGGGAAGTGAAGAAGGATCTGAGTCTGAGTCTGAGTCGGAGTCAGAGTCTGTCATAGCTCCTAACGCTCCTAATGTCCCGGTCAAGGTCCCTTCCCGCTGTTTTATCACAAGGTCGTGGCTGATTCAGAGGCTGAGTCTAGTAAGGTCACCCCCACTCCCATGAAAGGTGACAACCTGGAGCCTGTTCCAGGGGCCACTTTCTCTGTTGTGTCGCCTCTGACTGATCACGCGATGTCTGTCCTTTCCGAGCTTTTCGCTCGTGTCAACTTAATGAACGCTAAGTTTACTTATGACTCGTCTCAATTTAACTGCAATGCAATTCGGAATGACTATGAGGAATTTGACTTGAGTGACTACCCACCTCACTTAGCCAAAGAACTTGACAAACGGGAAACCAGAACCCCCATCATTGAGGAAACCGAACCTATTAACGTAGGAACCGACAATACACCTCAAGAACTTAGGATAGGGACAACCCTAGACCCCTCGGAAAGACAGCAGTTCATTGACCTCCTCCACGAATACAAGGACGTGTTCGCCTGGTCTTATAGAGACATGCCTGGGATTGACAGAGAAATTGCAGAGCACCGGATATCCATTAAACCTGGGGCTAAACCTGTGAAACAGAAGCTACGCCGGATGCGTCCTGAGTGGGCCCTAAAAATCAAAGAAGAAGTGGACAAGCAGTTCAAGGCTGGGTTCATCAAAGTGTCCGAATACTCGGATTGGGTGGCCAACATTGTTCCTGTACCGAAGAAAGACGGAAGGATTCGGGTTTGTGTCGACTTCAGGGATCTGAACAAGGCAAGTCCTAAAGACGACTTCCCTTTGCCACATGTTGACATTCTGGTGGACAATACTGCCGAACATGCTCTCCTATCATTCACGGACGGGTATGCTGGGTACAACCAGATTAAAATGGCTGAGGAAGACATGCACAAGACCGCGTTCACTACACAGTGGGGTACATATTGCTACACGGTTATGCCTTTCGGCCTCATCAACGCCGGGGCAACCTATCAGAGGACCGCTACCACTCTCCTACATGATATGATGCACAAGGAGGTAGAGGTATATGTCGATGACATGATTGTCGAACGGGACGGCCACATCAGTGCCCTCCGGAAATTCTTCGCTCGTCTGCGGAAATATAACATGAGACTAAATCCTCAGAAGTGTGCATTCGGGGTCACCTCCGGAAAACTCTTAGGACATGTCGTCAGCAAGAGAGGCATTGAGATTGATCCAACCAAAACCAAAGCCCTTCAACAGATGCCTCGGCATAGGAACGAGATGGTGATTCGAGGATTTCTCGGTCAGGTCCAATACATCAGCCGGTTCATTGCCAAGCTTACTATGATTTGTGAACCGATATTCAAAAAGCTTCGTGCCTCCGATCACACCGATTGGGACGACGACTGTCAGAAGGCGTTCGACAGGATAAAGGAATTCCTATCCAAACCTCCTGTCCTCATGCCTCCTCAACCGGGGATTCCTCTATCCCTATACCTGACTGTTACCAACACAGCCATGGGAGCAATGCTAGCACAAACAGTTGGCAACGAAGAGCGAGCCATCTACTACATCAGCAAAAAGTTCATTGAGTACGAGACCAAGTATACCCAACTGGAAAAGACATGCCTTGCCCTAGTATGGTCAACAAAGAAGCTGCGGCATTACATGCTCAGCTACACGGTCCACATCTACTCCAAGATGGACCCGGTTAAATACATCTTCGAAAAACCCGTACTAAACGGAAGGCTGTCTAGATGGACACTCATGCTGTCCGAGTTTGACCTCAAGTTTGTACCCCTCAAAGTTATCAAAGGAAGAGCAGTCGCTGATTTCCTGGCAGAAAATCCCGTCAACGAGGATCCAACGACCGACACACGGTCACTTCTTGACGAAGACATCCTTTGTGCCGACTCCGACGCATGGGACCTATACTTCGATGGTGCATCTAATCTGAGAGGCTTCGGGGTAGGAATCCTTCTAATATTACCAGAGGGAGAACATGTTCCGATCTCGGTCAAGCTAGACTTCGTCGTCACCAACAATGCCGCTGAATATGAAGCATGTCTCATCGGCCTACAAGCAGCCATCACACTTGGCATCAAGAGATTGAGGGTCCATGGCGATTCCTCACTCATTATCAATAAGGTATCCGGATCATGGAAAATCCGATCTGACAGCTTAGCTCCCTACCGAGCGAAGATCAGTCAAGAGGCCGAATTCTTCAACCAAATCGACTACTTCCACTTGCCGCGAGAGGAAAATCAATTCGCTGATGCCCTGGCAAAACTTGCCGCGCTCGGCAACATACCTGACGACATGACATCAATGCCCCTATGTGTCGAGAGAAGGAGCGAGCCAGCTCACATTTGTGCTATTATCGACGACGAGGAAAGCCATGATGAACCTTGGTACCAAGCCATACTTCATTACAAAACCAAAAACGAATTCCCTCCCAACTCTGACCAAAGAGGACAAAGAGCCATTCGTTTACTTGCATCACAATTCGTGATAAACCAAAATCAACTATACAAAAGAACACCCCAAGGAATTCTCCTCCTTTGCATTGACCATCACAAAGCCAAAGAAGTCATGGGAGAGGTTCACGACGAAGAATACGGCCCTCACATGAGTGCAATGATGCTTACACGGAAAATCATGCGGCTAGGTTACTACTGGACCACCATGGAAGCCGATTGCCGTAACTACGTCAAACATTGCCACAATTGCCAAATCTTCACCAACATACAACACATACCACCATCCCTTTTGTACACCATCACGTCACCCTAGCCTTTCTCAACCTGGGGCATCGACATCATCTGGAAAGTCAACCCAATAGGCACCAAGGGGCATTGCTTCGTCCTCGTCGCCATCGACTACTTCACCAAATGGGTGGAAGCACAGTTATATGCAATCTTGACCGCCAAACAAGTGGCCAAGTTCATTCAAAACAACATCATCTGCCTATATGGGGTACCCCATGAAATCATCAGCGATCAAGGCTCTCACTTCCGGGCGGAAACTCAAGCTTTGCTGGAGAAATACAAGATCAAACGACATCGATCATCCCCCTACCGTCCCCAAACTAACGGAGCGGTGGAGGCAGCAAACAAAACTCTTGTCACCATTATCAAGAAAATGCAAGACAACTACCGCGATTGGCCGAGCAAACTCCCATTCACACTCTAGGGATACCGAACCTCCATTCGAACACTGACAGGCGCCACACCCTTCTACCTAGCATATGGTATGGAGGCGGTTCAACCGGTAGAATTAGAGGTCCCATATCTACGCTTCCTACTGGAGAGTCAAGTCCCTGAGGCGGAATGGACCCGTCGAAGGTACGAATAACTCACTCTTCTAGACGAACGGCGACTCAACGCCTTGCACAACATCCAGCTATACCAACGACGTATACAACGGGCATTCAACAAGAAGGTTAAACCCAGAAACATCCAGGAGGGCGACTTGGTCCTCAAGTCAGTTCGAGCACCATTACCCGTCGATACGAGGGGAAAATTCAAACCCAACTGGGCCGGGCCATACCTGGTCAAGAAAATACTTTCGGGGGCACAGTGAGACTGAGTGACCTAGATGGGGAGGACTTTACAAACCCGACCAACCTAGACCAACTCAAGAAATACTACTCTTGAACCATAGCAACCAACGGCCTAGCCTAGTTTTACAGCTAGCAACGACCTCAACCCTTTTCAAGTCAAGTTCCTCAAACGTGTTCTGATTTGAAATTGCATGTTTTATCGAGTCTAAGCTATGGCACCTTGCCCGTTTCAAATGTCCTTTGATCTGTCAAAGGCAAAGTCCATTTGCACTAAAACAAAAAACCCCTGAACTACGAGCATGGTTTGATTTCACCTCTTCAGGTGAATACGTAGGAAGTCCCTCTTATGCCTGAGGAATACAACCACAAAACCAAATTCAAATTCACAGAACATTTCGAACTACGATCATGGTTTGATTTCACCTCTTCAGGTGAATACGTAGGCAGTCCTTTCTTACACAAGAAGGATACAACCATTCCCACAATCAAATACGATCATTCCCATACAAAAATCCCCACATACAAAAAAACATCCCAAAAAAAAGGAAGAAAGGGAAAACCATCCCTTTCCCACCAAAATACAAAATGAGCCTTTCTCCCTTTCCATAAAATACCACTTTCCCAAGTGCAATTGTTTAGGACGATTCAAATTGAACTGCCTTTACCAAATGGATGGAAGAAACAAGCGTTCACAATTTTCGACACGAGCAATCCTCTTATTTAATTAATAATGGGAGGGATTACAATTCCAACAACAAATAAAGCTCGACGAGTCTAGAACTTGTCAAAAGCTAAGGTGTCAACTAAAACAACTCACATAGTAAAACTAGCACAAAACACACAACAACTAGCTAGTACAACATAATAAAAACTCACAACAATAATACAACATAATAATAAAGTGGGTAATGGAGGTCTTCACTCTTCCATTCTACCCTTGCCTTTTTCCTCGGGGTACATCTTCCCCTTGTTCTTCTTGTTAGCCCGCCTAGCATGGATTTCCTCCTCGGAACGGATCCTCAACGGATCTAAGACGGCGATGGCCTCCCGTCTAGCACAAAACCCCATATTCGGCCCAAGACGAGCCAAGGCACGGCCTACCATATTCTTGGGGCCGGAACTCCTCCTCTTCAGTGGTCTCATCACATCGGGAGTAGCTACATCAACATACTCCTCAAAGAAGGCACAGTTGGCCTTGCCAACCTCTCGGTACTTCAAATCGACAACCTCGTCCTTACGGAATTTGGATCTCTCTTCCAAGGACGGAGTTCATGACCACTTGACATAAGCGGGAGTCACCCATGTCGTGGCAACGGGGTTTGGTACCTCCCAAAGTGGCCGAATGGCCCACCACCTTTCGAAGAACTCCACAAGCTCGGAGTTCCGGAAAACATTCTCTTGGACAAGAGTATCTTGAGCGGGCACCTTTTGTTGACGCCCCATTTGCCTCATGAGCCTTTCGGGATAAATGAAGGAAACAACCTTCAAACCCACCACCATCAAAGAACGAGGACTAGCACCCGAAGAGGGCAACCCCGTGAAGGACCTCAAGTGCCACCACGGCACCACCTAACAGATATGAGGACCACCCTCCTCCGCCAATCTTGCGGCCCAATAGGCCTCGGTGGAAGCAAAACTATCCGGGTATAACTTCTTCCTCATAGTGAGGTGACATAAGTAGTAAGAAGAAGGATTAACCGGAGGCTCTACATACCTTAGCCTCTCCAAAAGCCACACTTGGAGGATCCTCGGGGACCCGAAAGAGGGAGCTTCTCCACAAGAGCCTTCCTTGTCCAAAGCTTGGATAATCTCTCCAAGCACCAACCATGATGGATCTCTACCATACTCCATTTGCTCAATCACATGTGATACCCGTCGTGAGGTGTCAAAAAATAAATTTATAATTTCCAACTACAACTATAGCTAGCGGCAGTCGGGTCGAACCACAGAGAGGCAGACGTAAATTCAAGTTGTCTAAATTCAGTCTAAGGTAACAATAAGGTGGGGGGTTTGATTGGACTGGTCTATAGCTAATGAGCGATAAAATAAAGTAAACTAAACAAATAGATGAAATCAAATATAAAAGGAGGTACTAGGATGGTCGGTTCATTATAGCTTCTGGCGAAGATACTAAACAGGTCTAAATCGAACACAAGTGAGGCGGGAAACAAGAGGTCCTCTCGGTCCACTCTTAACAAATAGCATCGTTCGATCTCGCTATAGGTCCCTAATATCACTAATACTGACTCTCGTCCTGAAAAGTGACTAACGGTCTAAACTCTACCTATCTTTCGATCTCAGCACAGTTTAGTCATCTTAATTGGTGATCTAACAACTTTCCCTATCTCTCGATCTAATGGGTCAGTCATAAATTAAGCATTCAACTAGTCGCATGCATTCGATTCGTTAAATACATCATTAAAATCAATTAAAACGAAAGGTAACCTCACGTGGTCAGTCGATCGACCGGGTAAGGCAGTCGATCGACTGGCACGCGATTCAGTCCAATTTAATACTACGCCGCCTACGCCATAATTCCCCTACATCCTAGAACAAACTATTTAGCTACTCATGCTGAAGGTGATAACAACATTAATACTAGGGCATAAAAGTACTGAATTCATAATTAAAGCAGTAGGGCAAACAATTAACATGCAACAATAAAATGGTTTCGGGAATCTAACTAGCAATTCTATACTAATAACGAAATAGAAGTGAATTGAAATAGGGCAGAAGAATACCGAGAATAGCAGAAGAATGATTAAGAACAAGAACGAAAGTTCCAATGCTAAACAATATTCCAAACCCTAATAAAACTTAATGTTACTGTGTAAAAGCTTGATAAAAATCGGATCCCTAAAACTGGTGTTCTTAGTTACGTTATATAGCAAACATACGTAACTTTTATTTCCAAAACCTAAACTCAATGGGCTTGCGCTTCCTTGGTCTTTTAATTCTCGTCTGGGATAGGCAGATTGGTCGATCGATCGAGCATGGCGGTCGATCGACGATCTTCAAGATACTGAGTAGCCTTCGAACCGCAGTTGGTCGATCGACTGATGGCAGTGGTCGATCGACCGCATGAGCTGCTACTTGACTTCTATAATCTCGTGGATTTGTCTTTTGGGCCTTGAAACGCGCACCAAGCTCATTCCTCGGGTGAATACTTCACGTCATATGCAATGTAAGATACTCGGGGACGGATTTAGCTCGATTTCCGCTGGATTCTACATATTTCTGCAATAATGTACAAAAATACGGAAGTAGACGGAAATAGGGGGAAATGTAGCATAAACTACATGAATGAGCTCTGAAATGCGTGTAAAATAAGGTGTAAAACATCATATAAAAGACACGCATCAAACTTCCCCAAACCAAACCCTTGCTTGTCCCCAAGCAAGAACTAGACTCGATCTAATTACCTAATGGAACGAGTTCAATCTCAGAGCGAAATGCAACATGTAAAGCCTAAACCAATTTAATGCATAACCAACAATCAATTAGCAAATGAATCATGCAAACGAGTTATGGAGCCGTTAAAACTACTGAACCGTCAACTGTAGAGACTTATCAAATTGGACTCTCACGGGTCGCTCATACCACTCAATAAACACAGGCGAGTATATGTAAGATAGAAAGAAGTAAATGTAATGACGCTCACCTAACTACGACCTATATGAACATGCCTGCAATCTAATATGAAAGCAATCTCTATAACCGTACATACGCATTCCAACCAACAAGAGACCATGACACATGCCGAGGTATATATGTGGATATGTGAGGTATGGATAAGAAGAGGCAAAACATTTATGGGAAAGTGGGGGTACATGTGATCAAGCTAGTACCTAAACGGAACCATATGGCAACATCCAACTTCTTGATCAAAAAACAAATGGAATGGTGCTATAGCAAGCACAAATCTCACAATCTCCAGGTATAAAAGTAATCAACTAACTCCCCATAAAATATGAATAATACATGGGAGCAAATATCGCCAAAAGATAAAGGCTTGAATTATGCGAATTTGATTTCTTTTCTTTCTCTCGAATCTCAGTCGATCGACCAAAAGGGGCAGTCGATCGACTGCACGAACAGTACAGAACTCTTTTTTCAGTCTTTTTTCGAATCAATTTTCATCTTTTTTTTTTCTTTTTTTTTTCATTTTCCCAACAACATCTCAATCGAGCAAATACCACCAAAAACGAAGTAACAATCCCAAAAACGTAAACTACTAGCTTGACAAGGGCAGGCTATATGTAGGATGTAGTTAACGGGACAAAAAGGCTGTTTTTGGCAGTGTGGAGCTTATGGGCATAATGAATAAAGGAAAACCTCTACCACATGTGTCAACGAACCATAAACCGAATGCATACAGGTATTAAGCAGATTAAGTTCATATTTATGCACATTTATGTAACATGTCTCATAAGGAGTACTACTCACAATCCTAGATAAATCGGTCATAGATGTCACCAGTTATAAGCTCTAAACCTCAGAAAATGATGTAGCTTGCCAATTTTCTAAGTCAAGTCTCAAGTCCTGCAAATAATTAACGAAAACTCGTAGGTATGCATTTATACGATTCTACTAATAACATGTTAATCAAGCAAGGCTGAGGCAAAACAGGTGCAAATGCTATTTCATCCTTGAAATACTACCGTTCCGACTCGACCTATATGCTAAAATAAACGTGCATTTTATGGAAATTTTTCAATTTTTTTTCGTATATATATAAAATGAAATGAACAATGCAAAACAGAATGTAAACGTGAATGCAAGCAAATGATATGCGACGCAAAACAATTCCCCAAACCAAATCACACAATGTCCCCATTGTGCAAAATCATGTAATGAAGAAAAGAGAAATGGGAATTTGTGAGAAAATGAAATAAATAAGACATGAAGTGAAAATCGGGAACTTACAAGACTTTAAGCGCAGCAAAGAAAACCTCCCCAAACCAGCATGAGCTAGGAGGTTTCAGTAGCCAGCAGTGCTACTAAAAGGTACCTAAAAGACAAATATAACCCACGTATAAAATCGAGAAGACAATTTTGAAGCGGTAAATACGTGCACAAATGAGAAAATTAGAAGAAATAAATAATTGGACGGAAAATAGAGTGGATTAGAAAACTCCCTTAAGTCCGCATATCGACCAAACACAGCAGGGGAGAGGTCGTGAATAGGTACAGCAGCGTCCTTGGTCGATCGACTAAGGACGGCAGTCGATCGACCAAGGTGTCAGGAACAGTAGCTCCTGGAAAGTGCAACTCAGTCGATCGACCAATGTAGCCAGTCGATTGACTGAAAATACTGCTGTATTCCTTATTTCTTCGTATTTACTCAATAACTTGAGCTAATGAGGTCTAAAAACCTGCAAGTGCACAATAATATGCGCCCAAAATTGCGCAATACCCAAAATAAAGTCTCAAACGTATAAAATCCTAAGCAAGCAAAATAAAATGCGAAGTTTCGCGCACACAAAAGCAATAAAAAGTGTCTAACAAAAGCAAATAAAATGTTTGGAAAACATGTGATCAACTAGTAGTTGATCAAGAACGGCCACGGAATGGCCCACTTTGTCGGCTTCTGGCTACTAGAAGTAGCCTCTACGGTGCTTATCTTAGCAGCTGCACCCTTCTTAGCTTCCACGTCCGTATGGCTCAACGGATCAACACTATCATCATCTCCCCAGTCAATGACCTCTTCTTGCTTATCAAAGTCCAAGTCAGACTTCCGTGCCTTGACCGGTTCGTCATCAACTTCCTCATCAATGCCATAACTAAGGCAACCAAGACCTCCTCTTTGAATGATCGGCCTCTTTACAGCTAGAGTGACCTGCAATTCTTCCTTCCCCAAACCAGCTCCTACATTATCAGAAATAGACAAATCTTCCTCCAATTTGCTCCCAGTCTGGGGCGGAGGGGTTATAACAGGAATAGAGATAGGTAAATCAGGAAGCACAAAGTACGATTTCTTGTCAGAGACCGTGTTACAAGTCACAGGCCACATGGGGTCCTTTTTCTTAGCCGGTTGGGCAAAAACGATAGAATGCTTGCCCACTTTGAAAGTCAGGGTTCCTAGACCGACATCTATGACTGCACCAGCAGTATGCAGAAATGGCCTACCCAAAATAATGGGAATATGGGCATCCTCAGGCATGTCAAGTACCACGAAGTCTACGGGGAAGAAGAATTTCCCTATTTGGACAGGGATGTCCTCTAAGACTCCTATTGGCTGGACCGAAGATCGGTCAGCCATCTGTACTGTCATATATGTCACTGCGAACCTAGTCAATTTGAGCTTCCTAGCTAGACTCAAAGGCATGATGCTTATACTAGCTCCTAAGTCACATAATGCCTTCTCAATAGAGAAGGTACCTATATTGCAAGGAACGGAAAAACTACCAGGGTCCTCTAGCTTGTGAGGTGCAGTGTGAGACAAGTAAGAGCATGACTCTTAAGTTAATGCGTTAGTATGAACATGTTCAAGTGACTTTTTCTTAGACAAGAGTTGTTTCATGAATTTAGTGTAGGATGGCACTTGATTAACTAACTCAAGGAAGGGTACCTGTACATTCAAGCTACGAATAACTTTTTCAAACTAAATGAAAGATACCTGTTCCTTTGTCGGCACTAGTCTCTCCGGAGATGCGGCTGTAAGAAGTACCTTAGCCCTCTCCTCTAAGTTGCGCATGCCGACATCTGTGGACTTAGGCTGGAAGTCCACTGCTTTCTCCTTGTTGAAGCTCGAACCCTCCTCAGACCGTCTCAAATGTGAGCCATTAACCGTCATCGGATCGAACTTCGGAATCGGGACGGACCCATCAGCACTCGGGTCTGGCCCTAACACTTTCGGAGTTGTCGTGCCCCGAAACAAATGGTCCCTTAAGTTATCGGGTGTCGGAGGACGAACAATCTCGCTGTCAGCAGTGATCATGGTCGATCGACCACTATCCTCAGTCGATCGACCGAGGTGTACATTCAGAAGCTGCGTAACCACGTATCGATCGATCGACACTGGTGTATCGGTCGATCGACGATATACCCGGTAGACGACTTTTTCTTTGAATTATTCGTTCTGACCTTCTTTTTGACTCGGATCCGCCTCATTCTTTTCAACGACGTCCTCGACCATGGCAAGCCCCTCCAGGGTGGACCCACTCCTCAAAGTGATGGCATTTAAGGTCTCCTTTTGGTCAGTTTGAGTCGGTAAGTGTCCGGAGCTCGAGTGGTACTCTTACTAGCCAATTGAGCAATTTGGCTCTCTAGTAGCTTCATCCCGGCCTCTCTTGCTTGGGACTCCTTCAAAGAACAAGTTCTTGAACTCAAAGAAAATCGAAACCATGGGATTGTTGTTGTTGCTGCGGCACATAAGGAGGTTTTTGATATTGTTGTTGCTTTTGATGAGGGGGCACATAGGGCGTCTTTGTGGAGGTGGAGTTGGATTTAGGACATTCTGGCTACTCCACCTCAGGTTGGGATGAACATTAGGCTCATAGTAGGTGTTTGTCTACCTATAATGTTGAAAGGCAGCGCAAGACTCAAAAGGACTAGGACAATTCTTCAAAACTTGTCCCTCAGCTCCGCACCTTTCACAGACGAAAGGACCGTCGACACAAAAGATTTACTTGGTAAATACCCCCTTTGAAGCTCCTCCTAGTTCATACTTGTCAAATCTCGCAGTGAGAGCTTCAAGTGCGGCTACTGAAGGAGATTCGAACTCCCCTTTGATTCCCTCGGAATTCCCATACTCGATCTTGTGGGTGGCTAGATCATCAATGATCTTCCACCCCTTGGTTTCTCCCAAATTCTCGCAAATCGGCCATTGCTGCAGATCCAAAATAGCCCTCTGATCGTCATACAACCCATTATAGAACTGATTGCACAAGCTCCATTTTTCGAACCCATGGTGCGGTATGGTTCGCACCAACTTCTTAAAACGGACCCATGCTTCGTGGAAGTTCTCGTCCGACCCTTGTTTGAAGCTAGTGATTTGAGCTCTAATTGCATTGGTCTTTGAGGCAGAAAAATATTTCTTGTAGAATGCCAAAGCCAATGAATTCCAATCGGTGATCCCATGAACGGCTCGGTCCAGATCTCTATACCATTCCCTTGCAGCATCACGAAGGGAGAAGATAAACACAGTCTCCTTGATCTGGTCTTGGGTCACGCTGGTTGGTGGGGGTATGGAGCAGCAGTAGTCAATAAATGTCTCCATATGCTTAGCTGCATCTTCATTTGCAGCTCTCCCGAACTGGTTTCTCTCAACTATATTAATGTATGAAGGCTTTGGTTCGAACTTCCTGTCATCTCCTGGTAATTCGAACCCCTTATATAAATTTGCAGCTGTCGACTCAGAATGACTAGCTATACTCGCTTCCTCAGCCATGACTGGAATTTCTGGAGAAGTGACTGTCTCGGCTGAAGAAGTGGAAACGGGTGAAGAATGTGGATCTTCCTCAAACAGCTTGTTCTCGTGATAGCTTGACAGAGTACTCAGCTCTTCCTCTGTCGTTAATACCCTTTGTGATCGTCTCAACTCGCGCAAAGATTTCTCTATCTCAGGATTGAATGGTACTAGTTCACCACCCTGTGACCTGCGCATAAGAAGAAACTACAAAAAGAATATAAGAAAAGTTTAAGGAACAGAAGTCCCTTAAACTAAGAAAGACTAAAAATAAAACAACTAAAATCAGAACTATTGCCTCCCCGGCAACGGCGCCAAAATTTGATACCCATCGTGAGGTGTCAAAAAATAAATTTATAATTTCCAAGTACAACTATAGCTAGCGGCAGTCGGGTGGAACCACGGAGAGGCAGACGTAAATTCTAGTTGTCTAAATTCAGTCTAAGGTAACAATAAGTTGGGGGGTTTGATTGGATTGTTCTGTAGCTAATGAGCGATAAAATAAAGTAAACTAAACAAATAGATGAAATAAAATATAAAAGGAGGTACTAGGATGGTCGGTTCGTTATAGCTTCGGCGGCAGCATACTAAACAGGTCTAAATCGAACACAAGTGAGGCGGGAAACAAGAGGTCCTCTCGGTCCACTCTTAACAAATAGCATCTTTCGATCTCGCTATAGGTCCCTCATATCACTAATACTGACTCTCGTCCTGAAAAGTGACTAACGTTCTAAACTCTACCTATCTTTCGTTCTCAGCACAGTTTAGTCATCTTAATTGGTGATCTAACAACTTTCCCTATCTCTCGATCTAATGGGTCAGTCATAAATTAAGCATTCAACTAGTCACATGCATTCGATTCGTTAAATACATCATTAAAATCAATTAAAACGAAAGGTAACCTCACGTGGTCAGTCGATCGACCGGGTAAGGCAGTCGATCGACTGACACGCGATTCAGTCCAATTTAATACTACGCCGCCTACCCCATAATTCCCCTACATCCTAGCACAAACTATTTAGCTACTCATGCTGAAGGTGATAACAACAATTATACTAGGGCATAAAAGTACTGAATTCATAATTAAAGCGGTAGGGCAAACAATTAACATGCAACAATAAAATGGTTTCGGGAATCTAACTAGCAATTCTATACTAATAACGAAATAGAAGTGAATTGAAATAGGGCAGAAGAATACCGAGAATAGCAGAAGAATGATTAAGAACAAGAACGAAAGTTCCAATGCTAAACAATATTCCAAACCCTAATAAAACTTAATGTTACTGTGTAAAAGCTTGATAAAAATCGGATCCCTAAAACTGGTGTTCTTAGTTACGTTATATAGCAAACATACGTAACTTTTATTTCCAAAACCTAAACTCAATGGGCTTGCGCTTCCTTGGTCTTTTAATTCTCGTCTGGGATAGCAGATTGGTCGATCGACTGAGCATGGCGGTCGATGGACTGATCTTCAGTATACAGTAGCTTCTGGAACCCGCAGGTTGGTCGATCGACTGATGGCAAGTGGTCGATCGAGTGCATGAGCTGCTACTTGACTTCTATAATCTCGTGGATTTGTCTTTTGGACCTTGAAACGCGCACCAAGCTCGTTCCTCGGGTGAATACTTCACGTCCTATGCAATGCAAGATACTCGGGGACGGATTTAGCTCGATTTCCGCTGGATTCTTCACATTTCTGCAATAATGTACAAAAATACGGAAGTAGACAGAAATAGGGGGAAATGTAGCATAAACTACATGAATGAGCTCTGAAATGCGTGTAAAATGAGGTGTAAAACATCATATAAAAGACACGCATCAACATGGATAAGGGTCATGCTACCATGGCATCTCGGCCCCTCCTTCTTCAAGACATCAACAAAGAGGTACACATGGACAAGGCAAAATGCAAGAGCCCTTCTCCTAGCCACCTCCGAGACATTAGCATCTAATCGGTTTGAAAAGATGTTGATAAGAGCCAACATATCCACACCATGTGGAGCAAGAAGAAAGTTGATTTGGCTTGTTGACAATCCCAACATGGAACGGAATTTCTCCTTGTAGCACAACCGAGTCGGAGGAAGCACCGGAACACAACCCGGCCACCCACCAATGGCTCCAACTTCTTCGGCAAGAGGACAAAGCTTGCCTTTCGGGAACACGAAAACATGATGTTTCGAATCCCAAAACCGAGAACATGCTTCAAGAAACGAAGGTTGCACCTTGACTTGACGAAGCACCAACAATTGACTAACTCCCATGCAAGCGAGTTGATGCTTTTCGGGAGGCGACAAATCCCGACACCATTGTCGCAATGCGTTCTCAAAAGCATCCATGAAGTATTTTTGTGGAAGAAGGAGAGGTTTTGTAGAGATGTTTTTTGTGTTTCGGATGATGAAACAATGAAGCGCAAACTTCCTATTTATACAAAATGATCAGCGCATTTTTTCAAAAAAAGAGGAGAGCCGACTTCCATCGCCAGGCTGCTCGCGCCTCTTTGAGGCTTCCCCAGGATTCCCGCTGTTGACTTGTCTCTTTCAACTTGTGCTTTCCCCTGACACCTCAAACCTCCCGCCAGGAAGCTCGCGCCTCTTCAGGATGATCCAGGACATTTTGTGTTTCCTCACACTCACATTTCCTTGTTTTCGCGTTTTACGAAATTCGACACGGTTTCCATGACGCAGCTTTAAACATACGGATTTTTCTTTCTTTTTTTTAAGGGGGGAAGGGCTAGTCGCCCCGATCCGCGATGGATCGTTTCCATGTCAGTTGAAATTCCGAAAATTCTTCGCTTTTTCGCAATTTTCCATCAAAAATCAATACCGAAAATTGATAACACGACGTCAATTTTCCTCAAAAATTCAAGCACTCACAAATTCGAGTCTTGACCTCCAAAATCAAAAATCAAATATACTCGCAAAAATCCTTTTCTAAAATTCTTTCCTGACGGTTTGAGTTTGAATTTTTTTCGAGTCAATTTCAATAATTTCGATGCAATTTAATTTACGACACGAGTTAATTGCTCAAATTTTCAAATCATTTCCTTTGAATTCCGAACGTGACGACTTGTCACGGAATTTTCAAAAGTCATTTCAAAATTTCAATTTTAACTTCAAGTCATCTTGGTTAATTTTGGTTTTCAATCAAACGCTTCTACGTGTTTGCGTTTTTGCGTATGTGCTATCTGTTGCTTGTTTTCTACACTAACGATGCAAGAACTAGTGCGAAGCGAAAGGAGAATCAACAGCCGACAGTGCTCCTCCGAAACACAACACAAAAAAGCCAAAATCACAAAACAAACCACAATCCAAAAACACATATATACAAACCGCCTTAAGCAAAATACATCGACAAACGTCTATCATACAGACACTGGCCTAAAACAAACGTCTATCATACAGAAACTGGCCTAAAACAAACGTCTATCATACAGACACTGGCCTAAAACAAACGTCTATCATACAGACACTAGCCTAAGACAACGAACTGAGGGCTATCCGCCACCTACCGAACTAAGCACTCCCTACCCTTCCGATCAGAAAAGAAAGGGAGCAACATGGGAAACAGAGGAGCAGCATTGGAAGTAGAGGTGGTTACCATGACGGTAATACCTCGTTCCTGCTCCACGACAAAAAGAAAAATGGTGCCTGGCAGATTTTGGACGACACGATAATCGAGGCTCGTAGCTCAGCGCGCTACCCTGACGTTGGCCTCAAATCGTCAGAATTCGAGGATGAAAAGGGATCAGGACAACGGATACTACCTGATGCGTGTCATTTTTATGATGTTTTTCACCTCATTCTACACGCATTTCAGAGCTCATTTGTGTAGTTTAAGCTACCATTTCCCCTATTTCCGTCTACTTTCGTGTTTTTGTACATTATTGCAGAAATGTGAAGAATTCAACGGAAATTGAGCTAAATCCGTCCCCGAGTATCCTGCATTGCATTTGACGTGAAGAATTCACTTAAGGAACGAGCTTGGTGCGCGTTTCAAGGCCCAAAAGACAAATCCACGAGATTATAGAAGTCAACTATCAGCTACTTCAGTCGATCGACCATCGCCTTGATCGATCGACCAACTGCGGTTCGGTAAGAGCTCTTTGTTCACTTCGAGAAAGATCGATCGACCGCCATGCTTGGTCGATCGACCAAGCCGCTTACTTTGATTTAGAAATTAAAAGATCGAGATTTATCAAGCCCATGAGTTATTAGGTTTAGGAATAATAGCTGCGTACTTTTCCTTTATAACGCAGCATGAGTTTTTAGAATAGGTATCTAATTTTTATTCAACTTTAGTAGACAGTTTTAGTTTATCAATAATTAGGGTTCAAGGATTAATTCGGGATTGAATACAATTCACTTTGATAATTCGGCTTTGCTCTTTTCCTTCGCAATTCACACGGTACTCTCCTGTTTTGTTCAAGTTATTTTGTTTTCTTTCATAGTTATAGAATTGCTAGATCAGTTTCCCAAGCCGAATTGCCATCTTATGTTAATTGTTTATCTTACCGTATCAATCATGAATTATGTAGTTTATTTAGCCAATCTTACTGTTGTTATCATTCTTAGTATGAGTAGCTAATTTATTTGTACTAGGATGTAGGGGAATTATAGTGTAGGCGGTATTAGTATTGACTTGGTTTGAAATCGCGTGTCAGTCGATCGACCACCATACCTGGTCGATCGACTGACCACGTGAGGTTTACCTTCGTTTTAATTTATTTAAATGTTGTATTTGACTAATCGAATACATGCGACTAATTGAATGCTTAATATATGACTGACCCATTAGATCGAAAGATAGGGAAAGTTGTTAGATCACCAATTAAAATGACTAACTATGCTGAGATCGAAAGATAGGTAAAGTTTAGATTATAAGTCACTTTTCAGGACGAGAGTCAGTATTAGTGATATTAGAGACTTGTAGCGATATCGAAAGATGCTATTTGTTAAGAGTGGACCGAGAGGACCTCTTGTTTTCCCGCCTCATGTGTTTGTTTTAGACACCTTGCTTAGTATCTTTGCCGAAACTATAGTGAACCGACCATCCTAGTACCCCTTCTTTTATCTGTTTTATCCGTCTATTTAGTTTATTGCCTTTAGCTGTAGACCAAATCAATTCAACCCCCACATTCGTTACCTTAGACTAGAATTAGACAATTATTAATTACATTCGCCTCCTTGTGGTTCGACCCTGTTACCACTAGCCTAGGTTAGTTTTAATAGGAATTATAAATATTATTTTTGGTATTCACAATGACGGGTATCAAATTTTGGCGCCGTTGCCGGGGAGGCAATTGTTCTAATTTTTAGTTGTTTTATTTTAGTCTGTTTCTTAGTTTAAGGGACATCTGTTCCTTAAACTCTTCTTATATCCTATTTGTAGTTTCATCTTATGCGCAGGTCACAGAGTGGTGAATTACTACCAATCAATCCTGAGATTGAGAAGACCTTGCGTGAGTTGAGGCGATCAGCTAGGGTATTACCGACAGAGGAAGAGCTGAGTACTCTGTCAAGTCACTACGAGAATGCTCTATTCGAGGAAGATCCACCTTCTTCTCCTGTTTCCACCTCTTCAGCTGAGACCGTCACATCTCCTGATTTTCCAGTCATGGCTGAAGAAGCGAGTATAGCTAGTCCCTCTGAGCCGACATCTGCGAATCTTTACAGAGGATTCGCATTACCAGGGGAAGACAGAAAATTCGAGCCAAAGCCTGCTTATATCAACTTGGTTGAGAGAAACCAATTTGGGGGTGCTGCAAATGAAGATGCAGCCAAGTATATGAAGATATTTATTGATTATTGCTGCTCTATACCCCCGCCGGCCGGTGTGACCCAGGACCAGATAAAGGAGACTATGTTTATATTCTCACTCCGCGATGCTGCAAGGGAGTGGTACAGAGATCTGGATCGAGCTGCTCATGGGATCACCGACTAGAATTCCTTAGCCCTGGCATTTTACAAGAAATAGTTCTTTGCCTCGAAGATGAATGCCATTAGAGCTCAAATCACGAGCTTTAAACAAGGGCCGGATGAGAATTTTCATGAGGCATGGGTCCGTTTCAAGAAATTGGTGCGAACCATACCGCACCATGGGTTCGAGAAGTGGAGCCTATGCAATCAGTTCTATAATGGGCTCTATGATGATCAAAGAGCTATCTTGGATGCTGCAGCCAGTGGCCGATTTGCAGAGAATATGGGAGAGACTAAGGGGTGGAAGATCATTGACGACTTAGCCACCCATAAAGCTGAATATGGGAATTCCAGAAGGAATGAAAGGAGGAGTGCCGAATCTCCTTCTGTAGCTGCACTTGAAGCTCTCACTGCTAGATTTGACAAGTACGAGTTGGGAGGCGCTTCTAATGGAGGTATTTACCATGTAAATGCTGTGTCAGACGGTCCTTTCGTCTGTAAAAGGTGTGGAGCTGAGGGACACGTTTCAGAAAATTGTGCTGCCTTTCAACATTATAGGCAGACAAACACCTACTATGAGCCTAATGTTCATCCCAACTTGAGATGAAGTAGCCAGAATGTCCTAAATCCAACTCCACCTCCGCAGCAGTAGCAGCAACAGCAAAGTTATGTGCCCCCTCACAAGCAACAGCAATATCAAAAACCTCCCTATGTGCCGCAGCTGCAACAATCCCAAAATTACGACTTTGCTGAATTAAAGAATATGTTGCAAAAGGAGTCCCAAGCTAGAGAGGCCGGAATGAAACTTCTAGAGAGCCAAATTGCTCAATTGGCTAGCAAGAGTACCACTCGAGCTCCGGAACACTTACCAACTCAAACTGACCAAAAAGAGACCCTCAATGCCATTACTTTGAGGAGTGGGTCTACACTTGATGGGCCCATTATGGTTGAGGACATTGCTGAAAAAGATGAGGCAGAACCGAGTCAAAAGAAAGCTGGAGCGAATAAGAACAAGAAAAAGACGAACAGAAGGTATTTCAGTCGATCGACTGACATACCCGGTCGATCGACTGAAGCGCGACAAACAAAGAGCTTCTTCTCAGTCTGTTCCGGGCGATCGATCGACCTAACCGTCGATCGATCGAGATTGCTGCTGATAGTGAACCTTTTCGTCCTCCAATGCCCGATAACTTGAGGGATCATTTGTTTCGGGGTACGACTGCCCCGAAAATATTGAGGTCAGACCCGAATGCTGATGGGTCTGTTCCGGTTCCGAAGTACGACCCAATGTCGATCAACGGTTCACATTTGAGACGGTCTTAAGAGGGGCCAAGTTTCAATAAAGAGAAGGTCGTGGACTTCCAGCCTAAGTCCACGGATGCCGGCATGCGAGACTTAGAGGAGAGGGCTAAGTTACTTCTTACAGCCCCCTATCCGGAGAGATTGGTGCCGACGAAGGAACAAGTATCTTTCAATAAATTTGAAAATGTTGTTCGTAGTCTAAACGTACAAGTACCTTTCCTAGAATTAGTCAATCAAGTGCCTGGTTATATGAAGTTTATGAAGCAATTACTGTCTAAAAAGAGGTCACTTGAAACTGTGCATACTGTCGCACTCACTAAAGAGTCATGTTCTTATTTGACTCACACTGCACCCCATAAGCTAGAGACCCAGGTAGCTTTTCCGTTCCTTATAATATAGGTACCTTCTCTATTGAGAAGGCATTATGTGACTTAGGAGCTAGTATTAGCGTCATGCCCTTGAGTCTTGGTAGAAAGTTAAAATTGAATAGGTTTGCAGTTACGAACATGACCGTTCAGATGGATGATCGCTCTGCGGTCCAACCTATAGGAGTCTTAGAGGACATCCCTGTGCAAATAGGGAAGTTTTTCTTCCCTGTAGACTTTGTGGTCCTAGATATGCCTGAGGATGCCCACATACCTATCATTCTAGGTAGGCCATTTCTGCACACTGCTGGTGCAGTTATTGATGTTGGCTCTGGGACCCTGACCTTCAAATTAGGTAAACACTCCATTGTCTTTGCTCAGACAGCTAGGAAGAAGGACCCAATATGGCCTGTCACTTGTAACACGGTTTCTGAAAAGAAATCATATTTTGTGCTTCCTGATATGCCTGTCTCTATTCCTATTCCTGTTGTAACACCTCCGCCCCAGACTGGGAGCAAAGTGGAGGAAGATTCTTCTGTTTTAGACATTGCAGGAGATGGTTTGGGGAAGGGAGATATGTCTGTTGCTCTGGCTGTGAAGGAGCAAATCATTTCGAGAGGCGGTCTTGGATGCCTGAGCTATGGCACTGATGAGGAGCTTGAAGATGAGCCTACCAGAGTGAGAAAGTCCGACTTGGACTTTGATGAGACGGAAGAGGTCATTGATTCGGGAGATGACGAAGCTGTTGATCCGTCAAGCTCTACGGATGCTGAAGTTGAGAAAGGTGTAGCTGAGAAGATAAGCACCGTTGAGGCTACCTCTTGTAGCCAGAAGCCGACGAAGTGGGCCATGCCGTGGCCATTCTTGATCAACTACTAGTTGATCACGCGCTTTTTCAAAAACTTCATTTTATTGCTTTTAAACTATTTTTATCGCTTTTGTGTGCGCGAGACTTCGCATTTAATTTTTCTGTTTAGGATTTTTAAGCACTTTAGACTTTACTTTGGGTTTTACATAATTTTGGGCGCGTATTATTGTGCACTTGCAGGTTTTTTAGACCTCATTAGCTCAAGTTATTGAGCAAATACGAAGAAATCATAAGTTACAGCAGTATTTTCAGTCGATCGACTGGTCTTTATGGTCGATCGACTGGCTGCACAGTTCCAGGAGCTTCTGTTCCTGTTCACTCTGGTCGATCGACTGGGCTATGTAGTTGATCGACCGCCCTGCACTGCTGTACCTGTTCACGACCTCTCCCTTGCTGTGTTTGGTCGATTTGCGGAATTGAGGGAGTTTTCTCCTCCACTTTATCTTCCGTCATATTATTTATTTCTTCTATTTTCTCAATGGTGCACATAATACCGCTTCAAAATTGTTTTCTCGGACTTATGCGTGGTTCTTTTGTCTTTTCAGGTACTTTTTGGTAGCATCATAGCCTCAAACCCCCTAGCTCTCGCTGGTTTGGGGAGGTTTCCTTTTGCTGTGCTTAAAGTCTTGTGAGTTCCCGATTTCCACTTCATGTCATATTTCTTTATTTTCTCGCAAATTCCCGTTTCTCTTTTCTTTCATCACATGATTTTGCACAATGGGGACATTGTGCGATTTGGTTTGGGGAAGGGTTTTGCGTCGCATATTATTTGCTTGCATTCACGTTTACATTTTTGTTTTGCATTGTTTTTTCATTTCTCATATATACAGAAAATTCAAGAAAATTGAAAAATTTGATAAAAATTCAAAAAAATGCACGTTTATTTTAGCATATAGATCGAGTCGGAACGGTAGTATTTCAATGATGACATTGCATTTGCATCATTTTTTGCCTAAGCCTTGCTGAGTAACATGTTATTAGTAGAATCGTATAAGTGCATATCTACGAGTTTTCGTTAATTATTTGCTGAACTTGAGACTTGACTTAGAATTTTGGCAAGCTACATCATATTTTCTAAGGTTTAGAGCTTATAACTGGTGTCATCTATGACCAGTTTATCTAGGAATGTGAGTAGTACTCCTTATGAGACATGTTACATAAATGTGCATAAATATGAACTTGATCTGCTTAATACCTGTATGCGTTCGGTTTGTGGTTTGTTGACACATGTGGTAGAGGTCTCCTTTTCTCATTTTACCCATAAGCTCCACACTGCCAAAAATAGCCTTTTTGCCCCGTTAACAACATCATACATTTAGCCTGCCCTTGTCAAGCTAGTAGTATATGTTCTTGGGATTGTTACTTAGTTTTTGGTAGCACTACTACAGATACAGGCTATAACAACAGTCAAAAACCGTTGTTATATAAAAAAGCGGACGTTGTTAAAGCGTCCGTTGTAAAAGGTGTTAACAACGGTTGGTTTTCTTAAGGAAACCGTTGTTAAAAATATTAACAACGGTTTTAAGTATAAAAACCCGTTGTGGAAAGTGTGACTCAATTTTGGGGGGAAAGTTATAACAACGGGTTTTAATATACAAAACCGTTGTTATAACTAAAGACAACGGGTTGTTTGTAAATAACCGTTGTTGTTTGTTCTTAAAAAATAAAAAAAATTAAATTAAATATTACTAGATGCATGCATAATTACGGCCCGTTAGAATTCCGATGCATGCATTATTACTGACATCACTGTACATATGAACGGATAATATGGAATGAGAAGGGTTAGTAATAAGATTTGAAGCAGCATTATTGAGAGATATGATGATGATTATGGCACAACTTCCTAACATATATATTAATTAAAAAGCAACTCAACCCACACATTGCTTAGTATAAATACATTGCATTATCTCAACTAACATTTCCATTATCTCAATATATTCATCTCCAAACCCTAACTGCTAAAACAAACTCTACTTAATCTTTCAAAACAAACTCCAAAAACTCCAACAAAATGAATGATTTCATCCTTAAGACTCTTACCATGATCGAGAACAACAACAACTTCATCCGCCGGTTCCTCCATATTAAGGAAAGTTTCAGGAGCTACCTTGCGGATGCTCGATCCACACAAGCACGCCAAAGAAGATGGCTTGACGGAGCAAAGGCGCGATTGCGGCTATATGACGATATAGCAAGAATGCACGAACGGAACCTCAAATGGCCAAGGAGGAGAGGACGGATACGATAGAAAGCGAATAAGATCCTCTATGAAAATATAAGAATTGCATTTTTATATATGTAATTTTTTTTTTAATTTATGTATTTATAAATATATATATATATATATATATATATATATTTATTAATTATGTTTATCTTGCTTCTTCATCTTGCTTCTTCATTGTTTTACTAACTAATTATGCGAACAATACTTAAACAAATAACATAATGGTCGATAAAAACACATACATGCAAAAGAAATAAATAGAAAAAGAAAATAATGACGATGAAACTAACGGATTTACGAGATTTACCTGATAAATACAGAACGTAATAGACGATGAAATCAACAAAGTGACGGGCGAAAAGATAAAGCGACGATGAGAAAGTGAGAAACAGAGAAAGAGAGAAAGAGAGTGTGTGTTTTGTGTTTGTTTGTCTGCTGTGTTTGTGTTTGTGTATTAAGGGTTCTGTTTTGTGGCTGCAGCAGACTTCTGTTTGTGTGGTTTATAGTATGAAAGGTATTGACAACGGTTATTAAACAACAACCGTTGTGAAATATGTTTTAACAACGGTTGTAAAAAACACCCGTTGTTAAATAAGTTTTAACAACGGGTTTCAAAAATAACCGTTGTGATTACTTTTCACTAACTTTGCGCCAATTTTGCACCAAATTATTAACAACGGGTTTGCATGTGTGACCCGTTGTTAAAACTAATAACAACGGTTTTTATAACCATGCCCGTTGTAATTGATTTTAGTAAAATTCGCGCCATACATTCTACAACGTCTATTTTGATTTTTGTGAATAATCGTTGTTAAAGGGGCGTTGTAGTTGCCTGAATTTGTAGTAGTGTAGCATTTGCTCTTATTGAGATTTTGTTGGATAAAAAGAATGAAGGAGGAAAGAAGTTCAAAGAAAAGAAAAAAGAAAGAAAAAAAATGATTCGAAAAAGGAAAAAAAGAGTTCTGTACTGTTTACTTCAGTCTATCGACCACTACATCAAGTCGATCGACTGGGTTCCGAAGGAAATCAATTCGCACAATTCAAAATCCTCATCTTATGGCGATTTTTGCTCCCATGTTGCATTAGTATCTTATGGGGAGTTGGTTGATTACTGTTATATTGGAGATTGTGAGTTTTGTGCTTGCTATAGCACCGTATCGATTGAATTTTAAGCAAGAAGAAGGACGTTGTCATATGGTTCCGTTTTAGTACTAGCTTGATCACCTGTACCTCCACTTTCCCATAATTGTTTTGCCTCTTCTTAACCATACCTCGCATATCCATATTTACCTCGGCATGTGTCATGGTCTTTTGTTGATTGGAATGAATATGTACGGTCATAGAGATTACTTTCATATTAGATTGCAGGCATGTTCTTATAGGTCGTAGTTAGGTGAGAGTCGTTACAATATCACTTCTTTATATCTTTTACATATACTCACCCCTATTCATCGAGTGATATGAGCGACCCGCGAGAGTCCAATTTGATAAGTCTCTATAGTTGATGGTTCAGCAGTTTTTAACGACTTCATAACTCGGTTGCATGATTCATAATTGCTAATTGATTGTTGGTTATTGCATTAAAATGGTTTAGGCTTTATATTTTGTAATTCGCTCTGAGATTGAACTCGTTCCATTAGGTCATTAGATCGAGTTTAGTTCTTGCTCGGGGACAAGCAAGGGTTTGGATTGGGGAAGTTTGATGCGTGTCATTTTTATGATGTTTTACACCTCATTCTACACGCATTTCAGAGCTCATTTGTGTAGTTTAAGCTACCATTTCCCCTATTTCCGTCTACTTTCGTGTTTTTTGTACATTATTGCAGAAATGTGAAGAATTCAACGAAAATTGAGCTAAATCCGTCCCCGAGTATCCTCCATTGCATTTGACGTGAAGAATTCATTTAAGGAACGAGCTTGGTGCACGTTTCAAGGCCCAAAAGACAAATCCACGAGATTATAGAAGTCAACTATCAGCTACTTCAGTCGATCGACCACTGCCTTCAGTCGATCGACCAACCTGCGGGTTCCAGTAGCTACTGTTCAGCTCAGAGCAGTCGATCGACCGCCATGCTTGGTCGATCGACCAAGCCGCTACTTCAGACGAGAATTAAAAGATCGATATTTATCAAGCCCATGAGTTATTAGGTTTAGGAATAACAGTTGCGTACTTTTCCTTTATAACGCAGCATGAGTTTTCAGAATAGGTATCTAATTTTTATTCAACTTTAGTAGACAGTTTTAGTTTATCAATAATTAGGCTTCAAGGATTAATTCGGGATTGAATACAATTCACTTTGATAATTCGGCTTTGCTCTTTTCCTTCGCAATTCACACGGTACACTCCTGTTTTGTTCAAGTTATTTTGCTTTCTTTCATAGTTATAGAATTGCTAGATCAGTTTCCCAAGCTGAATTGCCATCTTATGTTAATTGTTTATCTTACCGTATCAATCATGAATTCTGTAGTTTATTTAGCCAATCTTACTGTTGTTATCATTCTGAGTATGAGTAGCTAATTTATTTGTACTAGGATGTAGAGGAATTATAGTGTAGGCGGCATTAGTATTGACTTGGCCTGAAATCGCGTGCCAGTCGATCGACCGCCATACCTGGTCGATCGACTGACCACGTGAGGTTTACCTTCGTTTTAATTGATTTAAATGTTGTATTTGACGAATCGAATGCATGCGACTAGTTGAATGCTTAATATATGACTGACCCATTAGATCGAAAGATAGGGTAAGTTGTTAGATCACCAATTAAAATGACTAACTATGCTGAGATCGAAAGATAGGTAAAGTTTAGATTATAAGTCACTTTTCAGGACGAGAGTCAGTATTAGTGATATTAGGGACTTGTAGCGAGATCGAAAGATGCTATTTTTTAAGAGTGGACCGAGAGGACCTCTTGTTTTCCCGCCTCATGTGTTTGTTTTAGACCTGCTTAGTATGCTGCCGCCGAAACTATAGTGAACCGACCATCCCAGTACCCCTTCTTTTATCTGTTTTATCCGTCTATTTAGTTTATTGCCTTTAGCTGTAGACCACATTAATTCAACCCCCACATTCGTTACCTTAGACTAGAATTAGACAATTATTAATTACATTCGCCTCCTTGTGGTTCGACCCTGTTACCACTAGCCTAGGTTAGTTTTAATAGGAATTATAAATATTATTTTTGGTACTCACAACGACGGGTATCACTACCCCGATGTTGAACCCCACTCAGTTGAATTCAACAACAACTGAAAGCGACAACGTGGGATAACACGCTCGTACTGAAACCCACTCATCGGACGTCCGGACCTCCGCAGGCAACGACCAACGATCGATACCCGATCATTGGTCGGGCAAAGGCCGCCAGGCAGAAACACTACCAAGCCTGTAACAAAAAAACAGTCGTCACAGCCCCACCAGGATCGACTTCCTCCTCCAAAGCCTCAATGACGGACCCCATAGGTCCCAGACGATACCCTGCGGACAAAAAGCAACAACAAAAAAACGTCAGCCGGAATTTCGGCATTACGACGGCATGAAATGGATAAATCCAAAAACAAAAAAAAACAACCTGCAATGCAAAACAAGGGCAATCCTGCCCAAAATCCATTCAAACAAAACCATTTACAAAAAAAAACAAAAACGACTCGCTCCTCTTTTCAAGCAAAAGACGAGTCAAAATCACAAAAACGGCATTTCAAGACCCCTACAAGGTCCGCCAACAACCCAAAATACATTCCCGACACAATGGGTATTTTTCTACGGCTCAAAAAGGCAATTCATACGCTAATTTAAGCCCAAATCGGTCAAAAGTTCAAAAACAACCGCAAAAAAGCAAACGTGATTTTATCACACCTCAAGGTGACCTAAATTACCAATAAGGTCCAATTCAAGGCAAACTGACTCAATTCAAGCGCAAACAGGCGCTTATTTTATCAGACGTAAGACCGTCACAAAGGGCGAAAATCCAATTTTGCCCACAAACATCCAACGAAGGTCCTTAAATGACAAATACGGGTTTTTCCAACTACAATGCAACCTAGTGGGACCCACTACCCAAGCAAATAAACTTGGCATTGTGAAATGAGACGGTTTCTCGTCTTACTCACGTTTTTCGAGCATAGGGAGCGGGAACGGGGACCAAAATGCAAACTAAAAGTACCCCTATACTCCTAAACAGGTTTCTAACCTAATGCAAACATCAATTTCACTCGAAATGGGCTCAATCAAAAACGCCCAATTCGATTTTTAGGGCAAAATTCGTCCTAATTCAATCAAGCTAAAGATCAACAAATTTAAATGGATTCAAGAGGAAATACTTACCTTGAGATGACATTGTTGATGAAGGCAAGAACTCGAACAAGCAAGAAGGTCCTTCAATGGCGATTTTCACAGGTTTTATGTCGAAAATGAAGAAGGCGGAATGATGAATGAGATGCGGCCTGAACTCGCGTCTTTTACAGAAAATAGGGAAGCCCCTTTGGTTCGCCAGGTTGCTCGCGCCTAAAGCAGACCTCCCCTTGCTCTTTCAGCGGACTTTGGGCTTTAGCCCAATTTCCCGTGACAAACTTCAAACTTTCATTTGACGATATTAAAGGTCGTAATTTTCTCAAAAACAAATAGTGAAAATTCAAATTCACTATTTTCGAAAGCTTTAAACGACGGCACATGAACCGTCCCTCCAATCGAATAGTGAAAATTTAAAGTCACTATTTTCGAGAATTTTCAAGCAAATGGCGATCAAAACTGCCAATTTCAAAAATAATGGCGAAAATTCAAAAACCGCTATTTCTCCAAATTTTAAGCGACGGCAATTAAAACCGCCATTTTCAAGATAATAGTTGGAAATTGAACTCCACTCTTTTCACCACACATGTCAACGGCGGCACATAACCCGTCACTTCAATCTATAGTGAAGATTCCAAATTCACTATTTCCATCAAATGTCAACGGCGGCACATAAACCGTCACTTCAATCAATAGTGAAGATTCCAAATTCACTATTTCCATCAAATGTCAACGGCGGCACATAAACCGTCACTTCAATCAACAGTGAAGATTCTAAATTCACTATTTCCATCAAATGTCAACGGCAGCACATAAACTGTCACTTCAATCAATAGTGAAGATTCCAAATTCACTATTCCATCAAATGTCAACGGCGGCACATAAACCGTCACTTCAATCAATAGTGAATATGCCAAATTCACTATTTCCATCAACTGTCAACGGCGGCATATAAACCGTCATTTCAAACGCAATAGCAGATTTAAAATTTGCTATTTTCCTTCAAAATTCAAACAAACGGCGATCAAAACAACCACTTCAAGTTCAAAGAAGAACGACGAATGGTGAAGATCCCAAATTCACTATTCTTTCAAATACCAGCAGGGGGCTTCCTCGCGGAACCCGCACATTCCAAAAACAGTGATAGTGAGAATCCATACTCATTATTTCCCCAGCGACATCACAAGTTCGCTACTTTCAAAACAAGCCCATTCGACGCGGCTACTCCCATGATCCATTAACCGACCATACCATTCGGCTGGCGAGCCTTTGTCCGCGACCTTTCAAGGACAGATCCCGAAGATGACTCGGGTACATTTCCTTATCATGGCTGGCGAGCCTTTGTCCGCAAACCTTTCAAAGACACATCCCGAAGATGCCTCGGGTACATTTCCTTACCATGGCTGGCGAGCCTTTGTCCGCGACCTTTCAAGGACAGATCCCGAAGATGCCTCGGGTATATTTCCTTACAATGGCTGGCGAGCCTTTGTCCGCAAACCTTTCAAGGACACATCCCGAAGATGCCTCGGGTACATTTCCTTACCATGGCTGGCGAGCCTTTGTCCGCAACCTTTCAAGGACACATCCCGAAGATGTCTCGGGTACATTTCCTTACAATGGCTGGCGAGCCTTTGTCCGCAAACCTTTCAAGGACACATCCCGAAGATGCCTCGGGTACATTTCCTTACCATGGCTGGCGAGCCTTTGTCCGCAAACCTTTCAAGGACACATCCCGAAGATGCCTCGGGTACATTTCCTTACCATGGCTGGCGAGCCTTTGTCCGCAACCTTTCAAGGACACATCCCGAAGATGCCTCGGGTACATTTCCGTACAATGGCTGGCGAGCCTTTGTCCGCAACCTTTCAAGGACACATCCCGAAGATGGCTCGGGAACATTTCCTTATCATGGCTGGTGAGCCTTTGTCCGCAAGCGTGCAAGGACATATCCGAAGATGCCTCAGGTATGACTCCTTCTTATGGTTAGCGAGCCTTCGTACGTAGTCTAACGGACTTTAAACGACCCGCACGGACAGTCAACAGACTCTAAACTGTTCCCGATGACAGGTCCTTGACTCGTACCCTCGAGTCGCCTTGGTGTCGCCCTTCTCGACGGCAGGTCCTTGGCCCGAATCCTTTCGAGCCGCCTCGACGTCGCTTGGGTCTCCAGGTAATAATCTTCGATTGACCTGGGGGCTCTACTTTGACTTTCGCCATGTCCAAGCCTCAGTCAAAGTGGGGGCTCTGTAGATACCCAGTATCTGCTGAGACTCCATTAAACACCCGCTGATTATCGGACTACAATAACTTTTGGAATCGCGGCGTTTGATCGACAGTTTGTGTACAACTTTACGTCAGAAAACTTAAAACGATTTCGAAAATAAAACAACTCAAAACATTTCAAAAATACCTGGAGTGTTTAATGCACGGCGACGGGGTCGCAATGACACTGACTAGAGTCAAAACCGACACCGGACCAAAAACCGACTCAAAAATTCAAATCCCGACTCCAACAACGAGTCAAACCGAGTCAACCACAAAAAACAAACATTTCAAATCTTCTACCTTAAGTTTTCCCGGATTCATGAATGGTCAGGTACCAAACATGTGACTACAAAACCTAGGATAGAACAAATCATGATTGCGTTTGTTGTGAAAGTGACAACACAACTCGAAGAACCGCGATGTGGCTCGCGCCTCTTTGAGCAGCCCAAGTGGCCACGTCGCTCAAAACTCACACAACCACTCATTCTCCTATAAATAACCCTCAAATGCCACCCATTTGAGACTTACGCGAGTGTCCGCCCCCTCTTTTCTCCCTTAAAATTCTCGACTCGACTTCTTAAGTCACAACCCGGCGCGTATTTACGACCTACCGATCGTAAACACGAGCCTTACATATTGATTGGTACCGTCATTGTGCATTAAATCACTTGACCGACCATTTCGACTATTACACCATCACTAAACTTTTAAAACACTCTTTTACTTACCAAAACGGTTTTAAACCGAGTTTTTTCCGATCAAACGAGTTGTTACACTTACGTCGGTCACTCGCCATAACCAAACATGTAAGTATGAGGGTGTAAAAATCCTCTTTTATTATGTTTTCATTTGCTTCATGACTCTAACATGCTAAAACATGCATAACATGAACCAAAACATGGAATAAACGAGCCAAAATCGATTTTTGGTCCGAGGCGTAAGCCCTTAGGTCGCCAACTAGCTCGCGCCTAAATGGGGTATTCAGACCAGAAATCAACCGTGTTTGTTCTCGTCATTTCCCTTAACCCATTTTTCATATTTGTAATCGATTTTCACCATTTCAAGTATTTTCGAACCCTTTTCATTTTATTTCACATGTTTTAACCATAAAACATTTTTCACCCTTGGTTCCTCATACCATGACGGTTAAATCCGTGTTTCGGTGATAATATTTGGTTAATGACATTTAGAAGGTATTTTAAAGCCTTTTATTTCATTTCTTTACATTTTCAAACCGACATATTAGTCACCAACACAAAGTCATCCTTGGTTCTACATACCATGCCGGATTTTAACCCGGGTACGATGATGAGTACCGACTAATTACATTCATATGGACTTAAAACAATTAGTCCATCATCATTTTCAAAACTATTCATGTCAAGTTTGTCAAATCGAACCCGACACCGAATATTATCAAATAATGATGATTATTCGAGTCTAGTTCTTCAAATCAACAAATGCGGTCTAAACGACCCCTTCAAATCAAACCGGGTTCGAATACCCATTTTCAACACGTTTTATAACGTTTTCTAAAAGGTCAGAACACGGCACATAAACCGTGGGCTAACCCGCGCCTAAACAGGCTCTCCATTTCTCATTTTCAAAACCAGAGGGAAGCCCTTTGTATCGCCAGCTGGCTCGCGCCTCATGTAGCTGTCTGATATAGGGCCTGATCCCTTCCAGCATTAGTCTAGGACGATCCCGACTCCGGTTAACCCGGATATAGGACGGATCACTAGTAGAAAAATCCCCTACGGTGGCGGTTATAAATGACCTTTTGTGGCGGTTTTTAGAGATTTAGGGTGCGTCGTTTATCGCGGCGTCGTATAAACTTTACGGCGGTTGTAGATTGTTGTACAACCGCCGTTATAGCTCTCCTATGATGGCGGTTGTTATACAAAACCGCCATTATAGACTTATATAATACGACGGTTTTTAGACAATAACCGCCACTGTAACTCATCTATAGTGGCGGTTATTGTAAGAAAACCGCTACCATAGTTATTTCAATGATCACTTTAATTATCTATAGTGGCGGTTTTTAACTTAAAAACCGCCACCATTGATTATCTATAGTGGCGGTTTTACTTAATTAAGAACCGTTGCTATAGCTCGTGGCGTTTCTAACTTAGAACCGTCGTCATAGATAGGTATTTTTTTAAAAAAAACAAATTGCTACCTAAATTTCTGTAGCAACATCCCATAAAATTTGACAATCCAATATCGAAATGAACAAAGAATACATACACAATAATGCAACCAACTACCCAAAAACTTTCATATCGTCCGGCAGAACAATAATGAACATGTTCAAAAATTTTACATCGAAGTGTATAAATAATCACATACACATCTTATTTAATAGACTAATCAACATTTACATATACATTTGATAGCCTACACCTCTTTTACATTCTTTATCTCGTCAATCGACACTCTTACTCTTAAATCTGCAATGATACAATAAACAAAACCTATAGTAAGAAAATCAAACTACGCATTATTAAATCAACGTCTAGCGTTACTAAAAATCAAACAATGAAAAAAAGGATACCTATATAAATATATATAAAGCAAAAATAAGATAAAAAGCTCAAAAGTTTGAACTATAGCAGTACATACCACATATATTTCATGTCAGAATAAAATGAAAAATGAATTCCTTGTCTGCAGCTTGGTTTCCAGCTTTCAGTAGAACTAGAACAGCAACGAACTCAACAGTTTGGAAAAAAAAAGAGGACAAATTAGAGCAATTAATCGAACAATGCTCACTTGGTAGAATTATATATTAAAACGGAAGGAAAAAGAGTAATTCAATTTCAGCCAGAACACAAACTCCAGTCAAAAAGACCATGTTACTCCGACACTTTCACAGTTCAAAGCAACTTAGTTAGAACATCCGATCTCTGGGAGATCACTGACAGCAAATAGAAATTGAAAAAACAAGAATATAAGCTATAATGATCTAGAAGATAATACAATTTGGGAAGTGTTGTAAAATGTATAATACCAGTGCAAATTGCATGTGAGTTGATGAAATTGTTGCCCTAATTCCTAACACAATTCATTTCAACAATGCCCGTGCACTTTGCACACATACATCCAGTAAAAAGCTCATACATATTACCAGTGCAAATTGCATGTGAGTTATACGTCAGGCAACAATGGTGAAATAAGTTGCGTTCGTTGCAGCAATAGAGATAGATCGCTTGTAAAGAACATCGGATAAATATCAGACGAGAAAGGTGTTGGTCGACTCACACCAATCAACAATCGATGTAAATAATTAACAATTTTTCATAAACCCTTTAAATTAAAATGATAAGAATTGGAGTAAATATTATTAGAGAGCCGAGGTTTGGGCATTCATCGTCTTTAAGATGACTTGGGGTTTAGCAAATTGGGCAAAAATGAGAATTCAAAACTATATTGGGTTTGTAAACTTACCAGGAAAGAAGAAATGGTAGCGGACAACGGTGGCGTCGTACAGAGGATAGCGGCGGCGGTTGCGAACAATGGTAGCGTCGTAAGGAGGGAGAAAGGGAAGACGAATGAACGACTGGGGGAGAAAGGAAAGAGCAAGGAGGGAGAAAGCGGAGCGGCGACGCCTGTGATGGTGGTGGTGGCGGCGTTCGTAGCGATGGTGGTGGTGGTGTTTCATTGACCAAGAAGAGTTTTGGGGTTGGAGGGGTTCTAATTATTATAGGAGTAACTAAGAGGGAGATATGATATGCTAACCTCGATTTTTATCAAATAAGGAGTAGCGTTAATAAACCGCCACAAGTAATACAACACTTTTAACGTCGGTTTTAAATAAAACCGCCACAAAAATCTTACAGTGGCGGTTTTTAATTAAAAACAGCCACACCACATTCACGTCGGTTGTGACTTAAACCGCCATAAAACCTTATAGCGGCGGTTTTTAAATAAAACCGCCACAAATTATTTCTTTTATCACGTCGGTTCTTAATTAAAACCACCATGAATAATTTTTTAACTACTTTTCGCATCGTTTCTAACAGAACCGCCACAATAGCACCGACGCGATAGGGGTTTTTTCTACTAGTGGATCAGATGACTATTTGATTATTCAAAAATCATGTTTGCAAAATGCCTTACTAAGACAAATGGATCATGTTATGCACCCTAAACCTAATACGGTAAATGGATGTTTAATTTCCGTCTGCATGCAAATCAATCATTAATCCAACTCGACATCTTATACTTGATACTTGGATTAAATAAACCGACTCAGAAAGCTCTCACATGTTAGGTTTAAATCATTGGATGCGCATTCATGCATTTAAACCGTTTTATCAACTTTTGCATTCAACCAACCAAGATCGATCAGTAGAGGCCGCTAAACGCGGGCGGGATTGGGTGTCTGATTAAAGGGCTTCCCAATACGTACCTTCACCTCTTACTCAGAAACTTTGGATAGTGGAAGACCTTATCCAGGGCGTACGAGAGTCATTCTAGAGATAGGATGCTAAAGAGGGACGATTTCCTTATCTTTAGTACCTATGTCAAACGCTGCTTTGTGCTTCGATTTGACCGAGGTATAAAGTGGAATTCGAACGGGTTCCAGGCATCCCAAAAATTCTTGGTGGCGACTCCGAACATCTCTAATCGTTTCGAGACCCTTACCGAGGCGAAACCGACCGATCTAAAACGATCCGGTCGAAAGCATTTTTACGCCGCCGAGCGTGGCTTTCAAAAAAGACCGTTGTATGTCCACAGATCGAAGTTGGCTTGCAGGTGGGCCATGTCCACACATGCTTTATGGTTGATCACTATAGCCAGAAAGGTGATAAGAAGAAAGTGGAATCTCCATTCAAAGGACAAATGAAAGATGGAAATCTTAAAGAGAAGGGCAAAGACACGCCGCCCAATTGGAAGAAAGAAGTGGATAATGTTGAAATGGCTCTATTCGGAGAGCATGGAATTTTTCACAATAAGAATGAGAGCTTGCAAAGCTCACCCATGACAAGTATCAATGGAGGCCTAATTGGCCATGACAACGAGGAAGAAGAGTTGTTCTTCCCAACTCATGATCCTCTCAACATAGGGAAAGAAGCAAGGGAATGAAGTGGTCTATGGGATGACGAATTTGAAGGATTTGTTAACCCTTAAATTGGGAATGCTACGACCCTAGACCAAGGCTTTATAGATCCTTGTTGTAATACCCCCACATACCAAGGTGCCTTACCAGGACCACCCTAGCATGAGAGACTATTATCATCTCGGTTTCCCGAGGTTAGTATATCAAAAGTAACCATTCCACAACATTTATTAAAGTATAAAGATGTTAACGATTACATTATCTCAAACCAACTCAAAAAAAAAGTATAAAGATATAAATACAACTAAAATCAAAACAGGCAAACTCGTAACAGCGGAAGCAAGACTCGAAGTGATGACATCCCATCTCGCCCCCGTAGCTAAAGACAACCATCATCTGTCACAATCTGCTCACCATCCCCGAATGGATCACCACAGGTTTACAAAACAACAACAACAACAACAACAACAACAACAACGGGGTTAATTCACTGCATAATTAAAATAAGGAAAAGTACGGTAAAGATAAACAGCTGTTCCACAATCTATCTCCAACTCCCAATCATATCTCGTAACTAACTACACAATAAAGTGTGCAGCCCTACTAGTGGGGGACTGCAGCCTTGCCCACCTAAGCCCCTGCTCATCAACGAGCGATAACCTTGTTCATTAATGTGCACATCCCCTCTTATGGCGGGTTCCACAGAGGGCGAATCATGGGCGTGAAGCCACTTCCGCAAGTGACCCCACTCAGCCGAGGACGCACCTTGCGAACATCATCAACCATCTCAACTCCAACACCCAAACTCCAATACACCAACAACAATCAATCACAATATCGATGAAATCAATTAATCACAACAATGCATTAAATCAATTATACAGCAAACTGAGTAGGAAACCCTACCTTAGCACAATCTGAAACGAGACAATCAATCAAGCTAAAATGACTCTTCTATGAAATCTCCTTCGATATAATCAATGCGAAAGAAGGATGAACAAGACTCACGAGAGATCCACAAACTTGAGAAAGATTTGGAGATGATTAGAGTTCCGTTGAAAGTTTAGGTTTTGGTAAAAGTGATTAAGAAACTGTAAATCTCATTTATATAACTCTAATCCTCTCTAAATTAAACCGCAGAAATAAACACTGTCATACCGGATACTCGGTCGAGTATAGAGTATACTCGGCCGAGTATCCCCTACTCGGTCGAGTATTCCCATACTCGACCAACTATCCCTGGACAGTAGCCTGACCAGAAATACACGACGCACTTACTCGGCTGAGTAAGCCATATTAGGCTGAGTAACAGATTTAGAAAAACTGTAGTATTACAGATTTCCCTCCTTAAAAATGAACTTCGTCTCCGAAGTTCAAACCCAACCTATAAAACATGAACACCTGGCACTAACTCCACCCACCATGCTTACTTCCACAATGTTTACTAGCAAACTCAATACCAAGACAATCCACCAAATAAGATCAACCACCAAAACGGAATGTTACATTCTACCACCTTTAAAACGAACTTCGTCCTCGAAGTTTACTCATGCACATAAACATCATCACCCAATCCATCAACATTATCGAAGTTTACTTACACTCATAAACATCATACTATTACAAGCACAATCATTACTTGCAATAAAATCGACCACAACGCAATCCATCCTTTATTCTACACCCACACTCAACCTTCCTATTATACTACAACATGTTGTAGATACCTCGTTTCTACACCTCCCGCCAACCACCCAGTGATGATTGGGCCACATGTTTGGTACGCGGAACAATTTATGATAGTCCGTAAGTTTATCGTCAGGTGATAGCTCAAACACTCGAGTCTACCCCTGGGTCGTCATCTACGTACCGATACGGTCGTTTTGAGAGTAATTAGAGTTCATTTGGAGTCCGAGTCAAAAACCGCTTTATTTTCTTAGAAACCGTTTAAAATGCCGAGTCGGAATGTTTTAGAATATTACAGATATTTATTCCTCAAGTAAAATTTTATATCTTTTGGTAAAATGTCTTCATTATATCATATTTTACGGAATAAGGAAGTATAGGTCTACCGCAATTCAATAACAGAAACGCGGAAATCTATCTTCCGGAGGAGAAAACCTCTAGGGAAATGACGCAGCAGGTGCTGCGCCTCTTGGAAGGACCGCAGTAGCTGCTGCGCCTCTTCCCAAGCCCTCTTTGGCTGGGGAAATCACATCTTTAATTTATGTTTTTATTTTTGTACCAATTAATGTAAGATTTACATCAAAAGTATATTTAAAACCGACTTAAAAACCTTTTTATAAAACTATTTTTACGCAACAAAATGACACCGGGAGTTGAGAAGAAATGCGATGCAGTGCGCCTCTTGAAGGGTCGCGATCTCTGCTGCGCTCTTCCGTAGGCCGCTGTCGCTCTCGCTCTTCTTCTGCTTCCTCGGCTTTCCATTGTTTTGCTTTTTTCCGTCTTATTTTCTTATTTCCTTTCGTCTTTCAGTACATAAACATCTTTTAATAATTCTCTTTTAATCACGACGCTTTATTTAAACTTAAATCCCTTATAATTTGATATTTGCGGGTTTTCGTCACTAAATCAAACCCGGATTTTAGAAACTCGATTTGTCCATATCAAATTTCTGGAATTTGTCTTTGGTACATAGTCTTCTTTATTTGATTTCAGTTTATCAACTTCTTTTCGAGTTCAAGTTCGTTCCTTTTGTATTTCCAACATCGTAAATAAACATAGCGAATCTAACTCATTTTAATTCGCTTTAATCTGTTTTTATGGCTTTTTTGACGGTTACAGATGTACATAGCCTTCTAAATCACTTTTATTCGAGTTCCCAATTGATAATCGATCTTAAACTTACCAAAGAACATTAACGGACTACGGTTCTGACTTCACAAACAGAACTCAACCCAAGAACAGACGCAGGAGGAGCTGCGCCTCTTCCAAGGGACGTAGCAGATGTTGCGCCTGTTCTGAGATGATTGCTGTCCCTGAACTCAGTTCTCGCTTTGACATAGTTTCTAATTACGTGTTTAATTAACGAATAATCGTAAAATCGCCGGTAATATGACCTATTTTATTACTTTAATTTCAAACCCTTTTATTTTTTCTCTATTTTCATCTTCGAAATCCGTTTCAAGTGTATTTTTAACGTAAATTACATAACCATTGTAATCATTGTAATTTTAATTATCATAATTTATTTACGGTTTATTTATCGCTTTTGTATGATTTATTTTCTTGACTTTCACATGTAATCAATTCTAACTTCCAATTTTGACCTTAATTGAGTGCTAAAGTACGTGTTTACCGACATAGCTTAATTCACATGCTAGGATTAATCTATTGGATGTTGCATTGCATGCATATAATCGATGACATATCAAATATAAATAACTTCCCTAATCATTAGTAGAGGCCGATATGGAGGCGGGCGGGATTAGGTGTTCAGTAAAAGGACCTCCTACTACGTACCCTCACCCCTTAGTCCAGATCTCTGTGAACATCCGTGTTCATTGGCATCCACGAGAGTCATTTTAGACATAGAATGCTAAAGGTAATGAGTTCTTAGTATTCATGTCACTACTTTGTGTCTTGATATGGCACGAGGTATTCGAACATTTACAATTTCCCATAAAAATTGGTGGCGACTCGATAAATGCACGCTTATTTCAAGCTCCTCCGTGCGCGCCACGGCGTGGCCCATGTCCACAGTATGGCGACTCCGCTGGGGATTATACACTTACGTGTTACCCAGGGTGAAACTTGAACAAGGTTAGGGAATAGCTTATACGAGACAGTTGTCGGTTTTCATTACTCGACCTTCTTAGGTCCTTTTATTCGGCCTTCCTAGGCCCAACCTAACCCATTCGACCAATCGTCCCGTCTGAACGGTCCAAATTCCTATCTGGGCCTAAAGATGGATATTGATTGACGTCAACCATACCATGATGCTTACTCATGTTTGTATGAAGAGCTTTCACTACTCGAGGAAATGGACTAGGAACCGACCTTACTCATGTTTGGCACGGACCTCTCCACAGAACAGGGTTTGATTGCTTGGTATGGCAACCCACCTTTTAAGCTAAAACCCTTTAAATGCACTCAGCATACCGTTATAATGCATGTATGTATGTATATACGTGATCACCATTTATAAATAAAACGATGACAAAATTTTGTAAAATAAATCCTTTCAAAATATAATAATTTTCGAGGTGGCCTAAAATAGCACAAAATAAGTCGAAACGCTGTCCAAATGTCGAGTCAAAATTCGGGCCTCAAACCCATTTCAAACTCCACTTCGAGTCAGCATTCCTACAACTACACTGCAGTTGTCTAGGACAACATTTCAAATTTTGTCATTTTCAAACCTCACTTGACACAGTGGCACACGCCCACTCCACGAGTCGAGTCTTTTCTTGAGTAAGTGTGCAAAAATGGTCGATCGTGTTTTGATTCATCGTCGATCTCTTATCCCCAGTTCCAAAATGGTGGGAACTAGTCAAGGAAGCGTTAATGGTCGATCCAAACAACCCGTGAATGGTAATGATCAAATCCTAGCCACACTCATTCGTCTCCAAACAAGCTGTAATACTACAGTTTTACGAGTCTTTTGGTACTCTATCGAGTGGGGCTTACTCTGTCGAGTAAGTATGTTTTTATACAAAACAGTAGTCTGTCTGATGGGTACTCGATCGAGTATGTATGGCACTCGATCGAGTACGGGGCACTCGATCGAGTAAGTTACTTACTCGATCGAGTAAGTTACTTTACGGGTTGTCTTAGTCGGGTTTTGTTAGTAACGCGTGATAGATATATTAAGCTTTCCGTCACTTTCTTCATCATTTATACTTTTTATAAAAACCTTTCAAAAGAAAAAAGAAGTTACGTTGTCTACGTCATCGCGTTACCATAAACTCCCAAGGGCTATTGTTGTCGGATCGTCACGTTCTTTATCCCATTGAGTTCGTCGTGTCGAGGGTAAGATCCTTGTACAATTTTTATGTTGTTTCATTGATTTTAGTTGAAACCCTAATTGGGTAATTTGGGGGTTTTGGGAGTATTGTGTTTATAAGATGTTGATTGTATGATTGTGTGTTTGATAGGAGGTGATTGTATTGAAGAACGATTTTGATTAGCTGCTAGACCGTCTGTGGTGATTGCTTTTCCAGGTAGGGTTTCCCTACTCAGTATTAGTTACATGATGTGTGTGGTGATTGTGTTGTAGATAGTAATTGTTGGTTGTTTCAGACGGTTGTGATATTGTATTGTTGATTGTTTCAGACGGTTGTGATATTGTATTGTTGAATGTTTCAGACGGTTGTTGAGGTTGTGTTGTGATTACTGTTTAATTGTCTGTGATCTTCGGGGTGCGTCCCTGGCTGAGTGGAGTCACTTGAGGGAGTGGCTTCACGCCTTTGATTCGCCTTCTGTGGAACCCGCCACATAAGGGATGTGCACATTAAGAAACATGGGTTTATCGCTCGGATGAGATGAGCGGGGTATAGGTGGGAACGACTGCGGTCCCCCACTAGCGGTGTGGAGTATCTGTTGCGATGGGTACTCTGGCAGGGCTACACACTTTAGTGTGTAGTCAGTTGTGTGGAGATTGATGATGGAGACTGGGGATTGATGTGTTGATTGAGCTGCTTGGTATTTGTTTCATGTTGGTTTGTATCGTGTAATTAGTACTGACCCCGTTTAAATGTTTTAAAAACTGTGGTGATCCATTCGGGGGTGGTGAGCAGTTGTTTGACAGGTATATCTTGGATACGCGAGGGATCTAGCTGGGGATGGAGTCATCACATATCAGAATCTTTAGTCTTCCGCTAAATTTGTTAAGACAGTTTCATTCAGTTGGTTTATAGTTTGAGAATAGTTGTAGTTTTACTTTACAGTTGGTTTTGTTATGTAATCACTTAAATTTATTTAATAAAGTACGTTTCGTTATTGTCATTTGGTTATCATTGCCTCGGGTAACCGAGATGGTGACGTTCTCATAACTTAAGTGGTCCTGGTAAGGCACTTGGAGTATGGGGGTGTTACACAAGCCAAGACAAAGCCTGTGCTCGCCTCAATGCTATTGAAGGCTGAAGTGTTGCTGTAGAAACCAGACTTCCTCCTGCAGAGAATGACATTCCCGACATGCTCGTGTAATACTACGGTTTTATGAGTCTCTAGGTACTCTATCGAGTGGGGCTTACTCTGTCGAGTAAGCATGTTTTGATTTACAAAACCTTATTCTGCCTGTAGGGTACTCGATCGAGTAGCCTTGGCACTCGATCGAGTAAGGGGAACTCGATCGAGTACGTTAGTTACTAGATTGAGTAAGTGTGTTTTACGGGTTTGTTTTGACGGGTTTTGTTACTAATGCGGGATTAATATAAAAAGGTTCCGTCACTTTTCTTAAACACTTTTATCATCCTAAAACCTTGCTAGAGAAGATTGAAAGTTACGTTCTTGCCATTCATCGCATTAGTGGCAAATCCCAAGGCTTGGTTAGTCTGATCATCTTATTCTTTACACCGTTGTGATCGTTGTGTCAGGGGTAAGTTCCTTGTATAATTTATGTAGTGTTTCGTTTAGTTTCTATAAAACCCTAATTGGGTAATTTGGGGGTTTTGGGGAGTATTGTTGTTGTAGATTGTGATTGTATGATTGTGTGTCTATAGGAGGTGATTTCGTTGAAGAATGATTATGATTAGCTGATTGTGATGATCTTGGTGATGGCTTATTTCAGGTAGGGCTTCCCTACTCAGTATTAGTTATATGATGTGTGTGGTGATTGTGCTGTAGATAGTAATTGTTGATTGTTTCAGACGGTTGTGATATTGTGTTGTTGAATGTTTCACAAGGTTGTTGAGGTTGTGTTGTGATTACTGTTTAACTGTCTGTGATCTTCGGGGTGCGCCCCTGGCTGAGTGGAATCACTTGTGGGAGTGGCTTCACGCCCTTGATTCGCCTTCTGTGGAACCCTCCACAGGAGTGATGTGCACATTAATGAACATTGGTTTATCGCTCGATGGAGATGAGCGGGGCTTAGGTGGGAACGGTTGCGGTCCCCCACTGGCGGCGAGGAGTAACCTGTTGCGATGGGTACTCTGGCAGGGCTACACACTTTAGTACGTAGTCAGTTGTGTGCAGATGGGAGATGGAGACTGGGATTGTGTTGAGCTGTTTGAACTGTTTGTGTTCTTTTTTCATTGTGGCATTGCTTTTGTGTAATTAGTACTGACCCTGTTTAAATGTTTTAAAAACTGTGGTGATCCATTCGGGGGTGGTGAGCAGTTATTGAGCAGGTATGATATGACGCGTATGGGATAGCTGGGATGAGTAATCATGTGGCAGTTAGAAGTCTTCCGCTGTGTCAGACGATGTTTTATAACTTTGATAGTTTTAACAGTAGACCGTCTGAGAATCTTGTATTTCAGTTTAACAGTTTTGGTTTCGATCATGTAATCACTTTAAACTATACTATTATTTAAATTATGTTTCTCCATTGTCATTTGATTATCATTGCCTCGGGTAACCGAGATGGTAGCACTTTCATGCCTTAAGTGGTCCTGGTAAGGCACTTGGAGTATGGGGGTGTTACAAAGTGGTATCAGAGCGACGATCCTGAAACTTGTAATCAATGAATCTAATGAACCTAGGGAGTCTAATTAAAATGAACCCGGGGTAGAAGTTGTTGGAGCTAATGCAAAGACTTGGGCGATGTCCTGAAGTCGCGAACTCGCCCTACAATTTTAAACCGGTCACCATGGGATATGAGTCGGGATCACTATGTGTTTATCTTGTGAATTGTGTATCTTTGTAGAAAAGTGTGGTATAAATTGGTGGATGTATGTATGTGGAGAATGGGGAATGTGTAGAGAAAGATGATAATGAGGTGATGTTATACATTATTGATTGAAAGCATGATAGTTGTTTTACGATATGGCATTATAGAAATACGCAAAGAAAATTTGTTTGATTTGAGTTATACATAGAGTTATGTATACATATATGTTGTTGGTAGTGTTGTACGAGTTTATATAGCTGAAAGTTTGAGTAAGAGCATGAATAATTGGTGGAAAAAGATGATAATTATTGCATGATAATATGATTTTTGATAAAACATGTTGTATGATGGAACAGATTTTATAATGTTGTTATGCTAGTAACACGTGAATAGGAGACTTGATGTAATATATTTGTGATTTTGTTTACGTAAAGTTATAGAATAAAAACATGTAGGTAATAAATGATTGGTAAATTGAATGATGCATGTGCATAATGGATGTTGTTGCTTGGTTTTTGAAGATAGTAACATGTGGTTAGGGATACTGGTTTTATGAGCATCGAGTTGTTTTTGTTTACCTTGTTGTCGTTTAAGTTGTTTGGAAATAAAATCAAGTAGTTGCGTTTTCGATTATAGAAAGGTTGTCTTTAAACTGTTATAACTTGAGATGCATGAAAGATTTTAATGTGATTCCAATTGAAGGTGATAGCTTGTTCTTTTACGATTCTAACGATAGGTCACACGCCCAAAACGACCAAGAAACGAGTGAGTTACGACCGTTTTACGAAAACTGGACAGTGCTGAGAAATGCGTAGGGTAGTTGATCGAGTGCACCTTGGTACTCGATCGAGTACCCCTTACTCGATCGAGTAGCCCTGGTAATTTGTTATACGTGTCTCTGACTTTCACCTACTCGATCGAGTAAGTCATTTACTCGATCGAGTGGCATGTACTCGATCTAGTGACCCCTGTTTTGGGTCATATGCTTATCTTTTGACTTTGTTGCATATTATGTTTAATTCCAAGGTGTTATTTTGCTTCTTTATGCATTGTTTTACATGTATGTTGGTCTTGATGCGTAAGTTACCCAATCTTATGGTGTAGTGAGTGGCACCTGTGGTGAGTATGAATTCGGTGGGAGGACATGAGTTATGTGTGGTTGTGATGGATAGTGGAAAAAGCAAAGAAGGATTGGTAAGGCTTAATAAGGCATGGAGCATGTTTTGTGAGAAGATATGAGTGATATGATTTTGTGTTGAGTAATGTAAAGTAAGTAAATATGGGCATGGGATGATGTGAGTCTAAGCTACGTGAGAATGAATAGATTGAAAGAAAGAATGTGGATAGTAGCAACTTGAAATGTGTAAAGAATTATGAAGGGAGATGGTTAGGAATTGTGTTGGTTAAGAATATATATAATGAAAGGTCGTTTTAGAAGGATTGAGAAGAGTGGTATATAGTGAACTTAATGGAGACATGTCGCGACGTGGATTTGCAGATAGTGACTAAGTTTGGGAATTTGTGTTATCAAGAGGTGAAACTAACGTGTGATTTCCTTGGGCAATTAACGGTATAAAATGAATTTTGATTTATAGAGATGTAAAAAGGGAGATGCAATTGTTTGAACAAGTAAACGTTGATTCTATGGATGGATTGGTGGCAAGGGTGAGTGATTGCATAATAAGAGAATATTTATGGTAAGAAAGAGTTAAATGATATCGATATGAAATAATGAGATGTGAGTTTTGGAGCAATGAGAAGGTAACCGGAGCACTAAAGAGTTAAGTAAGAGGTAATAAGGAGTTGAATGGTTAATTGCTTTTGTCGAGTGTAAAAAGAAAAGAATGAGGGGAGTAAAACTAAGAAAATGTTCACCGGAGTTATGTGATATAAAAGTAAGGAATCGTCGAGATGTATGATACTATCATGAGGATTTGAGTTAATGGTTATATAGGAGTTTCAGAACAACATGATTAGTCAGGAGTTTCGAGGAATTAAGTAAAGTAAAGTTGGGTAGAGAATTGGCACGATATGAGATCTTGGTGGTGAGTCGGGTGACGATACAATTAAGGATGGAATTGAAAATAGTGTTGAGATGATTTTTGTTGATGTATTTGATGTTCGTTATTTGGGATGATAACCAAAGATAGGAAAGAAACTGTGATGTTTTGATGTACGAACGGTGGTAGTGTGGAGGTGTTGTCACTAGTGGTTAAGGGTGACGATAAATAGAAAAGATGGCAATTTCAAAGAGGTTGATTTTGTAGAGACCGAATTGATATGTATGGTTATGAGGAAGTATAATACGTAGTCTTAGGAGGCGGTTCCTAGTAATGAGGGTTAGTTGTATGGTTATGTATGGCAGAAAGTGCTGGTTATGCGAATGGGAGAATGTGTTATGAGGGGCATACGAGTTAAGCTCGGGTGAGAGGTAACCTTTGTCAGGTGGTAACTTACGTGATCAGGATTGACTAGCTGGATGTGATTACGGGTCTATGATGTGTATGAATGTTTGTGTGAGGTTTTGACCTCACAAGAAGTGGTATTGTGTGATAATTATAAAGTTGTTGTCTGAATTTTCTATATGTTGAGTACGGTAACCTGATTGAATGAAAAAAAAAATGGTAATAGTTTGATTGATCTAGCATGGTTAGTTATAATTGTATGTGTATTTATAATACATGTGTATTCCGTGAAATGGTAGGGATGATGGTCATGAGGTGCTTATCCGTTTATTCATATAATATATTGCGTTGTGATTTAGTAAAGTTGATTTGAGTAAGTTTTCTTGTCCGAGAAGTTATTTCTGAGTCAGTGTTTATGGAATTGTGTATGTTGCGATGTCTATCGGTGTGGTTGTGGTGCCTCGGGTGGTGATCCGGGCACGGTACTTAGTGTTGTGATGCGGGTATTTTTGCACTGCAGTGTGGCTGTTGGTGACGGTGTTGCGATGCCATCACCGGTTGTGGTGGAGTAGGCGGGATGAATATGATTCGAGTTTCGAAAGTACATACCAGTTATACATGAATTGTTGTTTTGTTTGATGTTGCTTCCTGTGAGTTTAAGTTTGTACAGATAGACAGTTGTTTTGTTTATTGATGTTTCTTACCAGTTAAGTTTTGGAATGAGGGTAGAGTATGATATGAAAGAGAGTGTATTTGTTTCCGTGGTTGTCATGGCATTGGGATATTCTATTGATGGGACACAGTTGTCAGAAGTTGTTACAGTACATTTGATCTTGTTGTAGGGTACTCGATCGAGTAGCCTTGACACTCGATCGAGTACGTTAGTTACTCGATCGAGTAAGTGTGTTTTACGGGTTTGTTTTGACGGGTTTTGTTACTAATGCGGGATTAATATAAAAAGGTTCCATCACTTTTCTTAAACACTTTTACCATCCTAAAACCTTTCTAGAGAAGATTGAAAGTTACGTTCTTTGCATTCATCGCATTAGTGGCAAATCCCAAGGCTTGGTTAGTCGGATCATCTTATTCTTTACACCCTTGTGATCGTCCTGTCAGGGGTAAGTTCCTTGTATAATTTATGTAGTGTTTCGTTTAATTTCTTTAAAACCCTAATTGGGTAATTTGGGGGTTTTGGGGAGTATTGTTGTTGTAGATTGTGATTGTATGATTGTGTGTCTATAGGAGGTGATTTCGTTGAAGAATGATTATGATTAGCTGATTGTGACGATCTTGGTGATGGCTTATTTCAGGTAAGGTTTCCCTACTCAGTATTAGTTACATGATGTGTGTGGTGATTGTTCTGTAGATAGTAATTGTTGATTGTTTCAGACGGTTGTGATATTGTATTGTTGATTGTTTCAGACGGTTGTGATATTGTATTGTTGAATGTTTCAGACGGTTGTTGAGGTTGTGTTGTGATTACTGTTTAATTGTCTGTGATCTTCGGGGTGCGTCCCTGGCTGAGTGGAGTCACTTGCGGTAGTGGTTTCACGCCCTTGATTCGCCTTCTGTGGAACCCGCCACAGGAAGGATGTGCACATTAATGAACATGGGTTTATCGCTCGATGGAGATGAGCGGGGCTTAGGTGGGAACGGCTGCGGTCCCCCACTGGCGGCGTGGAGTAACCTGTTGTGATGGGTACTCTGGCTGGGCTACACACTTTAGTGTGTAGTCAGTTGTGTGCAGATGGGAGATGAAGACTGGGATTGTGTTGAGCTGTTTGAACTGTTTGTGTACTTGTTTCATTGTGGCATTGTTTTTGTATAATTAGTACTGACCCCGTTTAAATGTTTTGAAAACTGTGGTGATCCATTCGGGGGTGGTGAGCAGTTATTGAGCAGGTATGATATGACGCGTACGGGATAGTTGGGATGAGTCATCACGTGGCAGTTAGAAGTCTTCCACTGTGTCAGACGATGTTTTATAACTTTGATAGTTTTAGCAGTAGACCGTCTGAGAATCTTGTATTTCAGTTTAACAGTTTTGGTTTCGATCATGTAATCACTTTAAACTATATTGTTATTTAAATTATGTTTCTTCATTGTCATTTGATTATCATTGCCTCGGGTAACCGAGATGGTAGCACTTCCATGACTTAAGTGGTCCTGGTAAGGCACTTGGAGTATGAGGGTGTTACAGCTCGTGCATGATAACCTTCCACCCTTTGTTGGAGAACTAGAATTCAATCTTCCTCCAGGTCCTACTGAAGCTGAAAAGCGACTCCAATACTTGGAGGAGAAACTAATGTACCTTAAGGGAGAAGATATCTATAGGTAGAATAATCGCAAGTATGCGGCGGTAAATGCTCAACTGCCAACCAACTTCAACATGACTGACATTCCAAAGTTCAAGGGATATGAAAACCCTTTGAACCACATCCGTGCCTTCAAAGATTACATGTCCATCAAAAGCATTAAACCAGATATGTTCTTAAGGATCTTTACTTCATCTCTTGGTACTATCCCTAAACATTGGTTCTACTCCTTGGAACACAAGAAAATTGCTACTTGGGATGATTCTGCAATTGAGTTCACCAAACAGTACGCAGATAATGCTGAAATTCAAGTCAATATGCGCACTCTAGAGGTTCTTACCCAAAATGAGAAAGAAGGCTTCACGGACTTCCTAAGTAGGTGGAGAAAACTAGCACACAACTGGTTGAATGCCCAGACGAAGCCACTCTTGTGGAAAAGTTCATAGATAATCTGAGACCCGTTTATGCGAACCATTTGAGGTACCAAAATATAAAGACTTTTAAAGATTTTACTGTCCTAGGAACGAGAATTGAAGACGACATCCGTAAGGGACTCTTGTCCAAAACGGTAGGTCGCGGATATGAGGGTTCCACGAGTCGTTATTATGGCTCCACTAGCAAGACCGATGAGTTTAACCTTGTTGAATCATATAAGAAGAATAACCCGCAAAGGAAGTTCACAAACATTGGTGATTCATATTCCAACACCTGACCCAGAGAAGAAGTCTAAATTCTGGGATGAGAACGCATACTGCGAGTATCACAGAGGCAAGGGACACGATACAGAGAAATGCTTCAAATTGAAATATGTCATTCGGGATATGATTGAAGATGGCCGTTTACCCATACCTCCCGGAAGCGAGCCTAATAATACTCAGAATCCTCTTGGAATCCTGAAAATCACAGATGAAGAATCCACCTTGGATTGTTCACACCTCATTTCTCCAGTCCAGAACGAGATTCATGCGGTAGAAAATGAGGAAGGTTATTTCACCATCTCTCCTACCATTGCTGATTTTATCGCATGGGCAAAGAGTGTAAGTAGGTAAGTCTGAGAGCTAGAAGCTGAAGTGGCATCCCTACGTAATCCAAGCACTATACCTAAGGAAAACATGTCACTGGCCCCAACTCTATCTCAAGAATCCACGATGCAAGAGGTAATCGTAGTAGTCGACAATCTAGTCGAGCAAATAATCAATCTAGAAGCTGAAATAATCAGGTCGAGAGAACTCAGTATCGTCAACGGAGTCTGGGCGGACGATGATGAAGACGAATACCTCACGGAACACTATCTCGTCAAGGTCAGTGAGGATATAGTCAAGGCTAGCGAAGGTTAAGATATAGATCACCTCACTCGCTCAGGACGTCTATATCAAAATGTCTTTCAAAGCGGTCCTACTATTAATGGTCCAGCTACTAACACCAATGTCATCACACCAAATGACGGCGAAGATACAATTGCTGACCATTTACTAAAACAACTGCAGAAGACAAAGGCTGATCTTTCAGTCTGGCAACTAGTTGCGAGTTCATTTCCCCATCGCCAAGCCTTACTGCAAGCACTGGCTAAACTGAACGTTGCGAACGATTCTACACCTGACGACGTAGTCAACCTAGTCTTCCAAGACTCAGTCAAGCTAAGTAACCCAGTTACTTTTTCAGATGAGGACTTGCCTCCTTTCCGCGCCAGTCATAACCTCGCTCTATACATTACAGACACATGCTTAAATAAAAATGTACCAATGACTTTAGTGGATGATGGCTCCGCAATCAATGTCATACCACTGAAGACAACATACAAGTTGGGCATGAAAGAATCAGATTGGACTCCTACGAACCAAGGTGTTCGAGCATACGATGGAACACGACGTAAAGTAGTAGGGCTAATTAACCTTACTATAGCCACAAGGCCAATCGAGCGAAAGGTTAATTTTTAGATAGTGGACTTTTAGGTAGGCCCTGGATTCACGCTTCCAAAGCGGTAACTTCCACCTTGCACCAGAAGACCGAGATTCCTCTAGATGGCAAAGTAGTGACGATCACTCCGTCACCTATTAATGTCGTGATAGAGAAAATGTCAAACAACCAAGTAGTCACAGACCCAGTATACGAGCTTGGGGGATTTCAAAGCATAAATCTTATAGAGAGCGAGCTAGCGCCTTTATACTTCAACCTATACTCCAATTTAGTGGTCAACCACATACTCAAGTCCCAGGGATACTTCCCAGGGATGCCACTAAACCCTGCCAAGAAGAATACCTTTTCACCTTATATGGAAGGATATTCTCAAAGTATACCACTAGGTTTGGGATACAAGCCCACGAAAGCATAAGCCTTAGAAATGCTTACTCAGTTTCAAAACCGCAAAGACAAAGGAATCCAGATGCGAACCTATCTCCCTACCCTAAATGGATACTTCGTCAGGGAGGGGGATCAAGAATCCTTTCACGGATTTCCCGAACCTTGGCATTATAAGTAGACCTGGCAAAAGCAACCCGACCCGAAAAAGCTGACCCGAGACCCGAAGTGACCCGAACTACATCATCCGAATGTGGCCCAAAAACCCGAATTGATCCAACCCGACCCCAACATTACCCGAGCTTTCTTGACCCGTACTGGCCCGACCCAAAAATGGCCCGATCCGAAACCACCAAACCTGAAAATGACCCGACAAAATACAACTCTAATTGAACCGAAAAGACTTGAAATGGCTATTTCTCTATTATTCATTGACCCAAAAATGACCCGACCCGAAACATCTTGACCCGCTTGACCCGAAACAGACCCGAAACCCGAAAAGACCCGTCCCGACCTGAATTAACCCGAACTCAACGAGAGACCCGAATTGACCCGACCCGAATTGGCCCCACCCGAACCCGGCCAGTTGACCCGTTTTGCTAGGTCTAATTATAAGGGAATACAACTAGCTGGAATCAAGGTCTTCCACGATTTCTACTTCATCCCTCCAAAAACGGTTCATACCGTCAAAACTCGTCAAACACCTTGTCTAGACGAACAGGCTGTTAGCCTTCTGTTTGGAGAAGACTGATTCGTCAGAGCTGCGCAGAATGAGATCATTACCATGATACTTCAAGATGACCATTTCAACCCCACAACATTGATCACTTACACCAGCTCAAATCAGCAAAAACGATGGAGAAAGTCGATCAAATTGACCAACAACCAAGGGAAGCTCTTCAAGGTCACTACTGGAGAAGGAGAGATGTTCAAAGGAGAACCCAAAGAAGATGAATTCGAGTCAGAGACGGAGTCAGAGTCGAAATCAGAGTCTGAGTCTAGAGAAGTCGCTAGAGAGTCTTCCTCTGTCGGCACTCCCCACCCCATTGTTTCTCCTAGCTTAGCATCACATAGTAACAGCAGCTTGGGAAATGTCCTAGAAGCTCTCCCTTTACCGCCACTGACTACTGAATAGATGACTTCTTTGTTTCAGCTCTTTTCAAAATTTAATATGAATAAATCTGATTCTGCTTACTCCTTGTGTTTTTCTTAATGCAATTCTATTTACGATGATAATGAGGATGACCCTGACCCAGACTAAGTCAAATTACCTCCCTATATAATCAAAGATATACTACAAGAGGGGGAAGGGGAACCAGTTATAGAAAACACCGAACCCATCAACGTAGGGACCGAACTAGAACCCCAAAAACTTAAGATATGGACGACCTTAGACCTAACTGAAAGGGCCAATTTCATCGACCTCCTACATGAGTTCAAGGACGTTTTCGCTTGGTCTTACAAGGACATGCCAGGGATCGACAGGGATATTCCATAACATCACATTCCAATCAAACCAGGTTTCAAACCTGTAAAACAGAAGCTTCGTCGAATGAGGACTGAGTGGACTCTTAAGATCAAAGAAGAAGTCGATAAGCAATTCAAAGCCGGGTTCATCAAAGTTTCCGAGTATTCAGACTGGGTGGCTAACATAGTCCCCGTACCCAAAAAGGATGGGCGAATTCGGGTTTGTGTTGACTTCAGAGACTTGAACAAAGTGAGTCCCAAGGATGACTTCCCTCTACCACACATCGACATACTTGTAAATAATACATCAGATCACGCGTTATTATCCTTCATGGACAGGTATGCAAGGTATAACCAGATCAAAATGGCCATAGAAGATATGCACAAGACATCCTTCGTCGCTCAGTGGGGTACATATTGTTATAATGTTATGCCGTTTGGGCTAATCAATGCTGGAGCTACATACCAGCGCACTACAACCACTTTACTACATGACATGATGCATAAAGAAGTGGAAGTATATGTAGATGATATGATTGTCAAATCCAAGGATAGAAAAGGGCACCTCGATAACCTTCACAAATTCTTCCTAAGACTGCGCAAATACAACATGAGGCTCAACCCTCAGAAATGCGTATTCGGAGTCACGTCAGGCAAGCTTCTAGGATATGTAGTCAGCCAGAGAAGGATAGAGATTGATCCATCCAAGATCAAAGCTTTAATCTAAATGCCACAACCCCAAACAGAGAAGGAGGTTAGAGGATTTCTAGGTAGAGTGCAATATATAAGCCAATTCATATCGAAGCTCACTATGATCTGCAAACCCATTTTCAAAAAGCTAAAGAAAACAGATCATACCATATGGGACGACGACTGTTAAAAGGCGTTTGACAAGATTAAGGAGATATTGGCCAAACCACCAGTGCTAATGCCTCCCCAATGAGATCAACCTCTTGGTTTATGTCTCACAGTCACCGACAGGGCCATGGGAGCTATGCTCGCACAAACTGTTGGAAAGGAAGAAAGAGCTATCTACTACCTTAGTAAGAAGTTCTTAGAATACGAGTGTAAGTACACACCTCTCGAAAAGACATGCCTCGCTCTTGTGTGGGCAACAAAGAAGCTACGCCACTACATGCTTTGCTATTCAGTTAAGGTGTATTCTAAAATGGATCCCGTCAAATACATCTTCGAGAAACTCGTCCTCAACGGATGTTTAGAAAGATGGACCTTAATGCTTTCAGAGTTTGATCTCAAATACGTAGCCTTGAAAGTCATCAAGGGGCACGCCGTTGCTGAATTCTTCGCAGATAACCCTATCAACGATACCCAGGAAATAGACACATGGTCATTTCTAGACGAGGACATCCTACAGACCAGTGTAGACTCTTAGGATCTTTATTTTGATGGGGACTCGAATTTAAGAGAGTTTAGAATAGGAGTGTAGCTCATTTCTCCTGAAGGCGAGCATACACCACTTTCCGTCAAACTCGACTTCGAGGTGACAAATAATGCAGCAGAGTACGAAGCTTGCCTCATTGGTCTACAAGCAGCAGTGTGTTTAGGCATCAAGAATCTTCGAGTTCACGAAGACTCATCCTTGATCATTAACCAAGTTACAGGATCTTGGAAAATCCGAAGTGAAAGTCTAGCACCTTATCAGGCTAGGATAGATCAAGTCGCCCAATTCTTCGATCAGGTCACTTATCTATACCTACCTCGTGAAGAAAATCAATTTGGAGACGCTCTTGCAAAACTTGCATCTTTGATTAATATGTCAGACAACATGGTTTAAATGCCTTTATACATCGAACGACGGTCAGAACCGGTCTACGTACACCTCCTTACAGATGAAGAAGAAATCCCAGAGGAACCTTGGTTCCAAGCCATTCTAAACTTCAAACTTAATGGTACATACCCACCAGATATGGATAAGAGGGGACAACGCACCATACGCCTACTAGCCTCTCAATACCTCCTCATGCAGGGAGAGTTATACAAAAGAACACCTCTTAGTGTCGTCTTGCGCTGCCTTGATCATTCACAGGCGCATAAAGTAATGGAAGAAGTTCACAATCGAGAATACGGTCCTCATATGAGTGGACCCATGATGGCAAAGAAAATCACACGTCTAGGGTATTACTGGACGACAATGGAGTCAGATTGTATTAAATACGTCAGGCATTGCCATAATTGCCAGATTTTCGGGAATGTGCAACATGTTCCTCCCTCAATGCTTTACACCATGACATCTCCCTGGCCATTTTCCTCTTGGGGAATAGACATCATTGGGAAAATCACCCCAGCTGGGACAAGTGGTCACTGTTTCATTTTGGTAGTATCGACTATTTTACCAAATGGGTCGAAGCAGCATCCTACACTAGTCTTACAGCTAAGAATGTGGCAAAGTTCATACAAACCAATATCATCTGTCGATATGGTTGCCCACATGAAATCATCAGTGACAATGGATCACATTTTCAGGCCGAGACTGAGCAATTGCTAGCCAAATATAAGATCAAGCATCACCATTCCTCGCCGTATAGACCTAAAACTAATGGCGCGTTAGAAGCAGCTAACAAGAATGTCATCATAATACTCAAGAAAATGATCGACAACTATTGATATTGGCCTAGCAAAATACCCTTTGCGTTGTGGGGATATCGCACATCAGTTAGGACGCCCACTGGGGCTACTCCTTTCTATTTGACTTATGGCATGGAAGTTGTACTACTAGTGGAGCTACAGATCTCGTCTCTACGTATCCTATTAGAAAGTCAAATTCCAGAAGCTGATTGGAAGAGAGATAGATATGATGAACTTGTCCTCTTGGACGAACGAAGGTTGCGCGCATTACATAATGTGCAGACATATCATGCGCGTATCAAGCGAGCCTTTAATAAACAGGTTAAGCCCAGGAACATCAAGGAAGGAGATTTGGTGCTCAAATCAATCAGAGCACTCCTACCTGTCGATCCACGAGGAAAGTTTAAGCCTAACTGGGCCGGACCTTTCTTAGTCAAGTCCATACTCTCAGGGGTGCGGTTATTATTTTAGACCTAGATGGGAATGAATTTGCTAACCCAACAAATCTAGACCAACTGAAATGATACTACCCTTAACATATAACTAAAACACGCCGCGTGTAACACTCATGTGTCGCTCTTGCAACAGGAAATAAAAATGGCCCTCGGCCAGCTGAAATAAAAGCTTATGTCATCCTGCTCTTGCGTTTTGACATTTCGTCATCCTCACATCATCAAAATTGAATTGCACTTCTTTAGGAGTAAGTAAAGCACATGCTTATTTTTTTTTCTAAAGTTCATTACAAGCTCTTGCTTCGAACAGTTATTCTTTTACATTTATTCGAACTACGCACAGGGTTTCATTTCATTTTTTTCTAATGAATACGTAGGCAATCCTTCACACGATACAACCCATTATTATAAAATATAAATAGAAGGACATTTCCATTTGCATTTGAAATTCGACAAGGATAAATAAAGGAAAAGTCATAACAGTTTCTTAACTAAAAAATCTTTTATTCAATAGTAATAATATGCCAAATACATATAAGATAAAAATGCTGAAAATAAATTACAGGCTAGGTTCTAAAAACCCGATGTTTATTACAAGCCAAATAATAATAAATAATACTATAATAAATGACTAAGGCTATTCTTCCATCTTCCCTTTGCCTTTGCCACCCTTATCATACTTCTTGTCTCCACCACGAGCCGGGCGCTCTTGCGCTATCTCCGACCTAATCATTAACGGTCGTTCTCGTGGTCTAGCTTTACCATTTCGATCTATCACCATCTTCTCGGCAGAGGCACTTTTCGGTTTCTTCAATGGACGAACGACTCGGAATTCGGCCTCTTCTTCCACTTCAGTCAAATACTTTTGGTTCTCGTTTGCTACTTCACGAATCTTATGTTAGGATCATATACCTATTATTAGACTTTTCTAATGGTGAACTAATTAACATATTAATATGAGTTATTAAGATCTAGTGCATGCATAACAAAAGTAGAGATAAAAAGAAAAATAATATTCCTTACATCATATATATGGTTCGAAATTTTGGGCACAAATAAGGACACCTTCCTTATTTTTTCTTGAGCTTAAATATTATAGATGATCCTCCAAAATCCTAAGTATAGAGATTCTCCTCTTGTTGCACCCAAAACAAAACCCTTAAAGCTTATATACTAATTAACTAGATTAACATATAAGATTTCCTTAATAATTCTAATAATAATTGTATTACTACACTAGTAATATTATTATGTGATATTAGAGTTTAGATGAACAATAAAGCAAAGTTTCTAAAACTATTTTAGAGAGATGAGAAAGAAAACTACACAATACAATATTGTAAGAATGAATGAATAATAAAAATAAGAGGCAAACCCTTAATGTATAGGGAGGGTACCGGTTTTGGAGGGCCAAGAGAAGGCCAATGCATGCCCTCTTCTTTTTCTTTTGTTCTTCACAAGAAACTAGATGTAAGGCTACTTACAAATAGATTATGATGGTGTTTTATTTAACAATTAAATAAAACATCCACTATCCTATAAACCCTCCATTTTTCGGTCACTTTAGATAAAATGGACTCCATTTTATGTTTGTCAATTTGTCATTTGTAATAATGTAGGTCATGTGTTACACAACATGCCCATATGTATTTTAATGCATATTTAACCCCTTAAATATCATTTTATAACAAATAAATTACTTGTTACAAATTAACTAGTAATATATGATTACAATTATTAAAATGGATCATATAAATATAATTCACAACATTTTGCAATTATAATTATTCAATCATTCTTAATTTAATTGTTTCACAAACAATAAATAATTTTAGTAATGAAATCTTTTAATTACTAAAATAAATCTTATTTAATCAAATTACAATAAGATACAATTATTCTCACTCTCAAATGAATTGTTCAATTTTAAGGAATTGATTAACTTGTATCGATATACAATTAATCAACTTATATATTAAGGGAATTGTCCTATAGGTGTGACTACGCATGGCAAAAGTTAACACGACATGAACCCGACACGAAATTAATGGGTTTGGGTTAGGACTTAATGACCCATTTAAGTAAGTGGGTCGACACGAACACGACACGAAAATTAATTGGGTCGGGTTAGGGTTGAGGTATCAAAACACGAACCCGACACGAATAACCCGGTTAATTAAATGGGTCATAACCAGGTCGGGTTGACACGAAAACATGTTTAACCCGATACACGTATACCATCCTTAGACTACTAATATTGGGCCTAACAAAAATACCCATAAATTAACCTAGAACATTCATTTTACCTGTTTTTCTACTGTGATCGGCTGTTGAGTGAGAAAACACAATCGTAATATAATCTTTCAACCCTAGAAAAGACGCAAAGATCTGCTGCCCCCTTCTAAAAGCCGCAACTTTTGTCTTTGCTGTTCCCAAATGAGTTCTCATCTCGAAATTTGAAAATCCGTTATAAGTTTGTTATTTGTGGGCCTAAGTTTTGTGCGCCTCTTCTCCGACAACTTATACCATATACTTAGCTCTCTTGGGAATTTTTTCTGTTCAGACCGCATTTTTGACAGACTGCTAAACCGTCACGGTGTTTTTATTTCCCAGCAAGGATCCTTTGAACACAGTTCACAGGCTCATCTTCTTTGTCATCAGGATTTCACTTGCAACAACCGAGCGGAATTCCGGCGGTGCTTAGGACGCGCCACTATCAGTCAAGCCTCTTCATTTTTTTCTCGACGGTGTTTAAAGACGCACCTTTGTCAAATGCCTTTATATTCCCCGCGAGAGTTCATTATAGCCAATGTACTTCTCGAGAAGTGGAGTTTGTTTGAGAGAAGACACAAGCAGATCTCCCAAGAATTATTCAATCCCGACAACGTCATTTCCCCAGTAATATTTTGCAGTATTGGTCATGACGATCAAGATGTTCCTAGTCGTCAGTATATGCTTCTCCAGTGATATTTTGCAGTGTTGCTGTTGACAATCAAGACTTTATACACTCCCCAAGTGAGATTTCGTTTCCATTCACAGCCCACGAATTTCTCACAAGCAGAGTTCGCTTGAAGACCGACGCAAGCCTTGCATTCTCCAGTTAGCTCTCCCAACGTCTTGTTGACCCTTCAAATCCTTTAGACCTTTTCAGATAATCTTTTATCTTTCATGTAATCCTTAGCCTTTAGAAATGTCAAGAAATTTCTTCAGACACCAAGTTATCTTCAGACCAAAAGTCCCGCCGAAATACCTTCAGTCCCGTTTCGCCCAGGAGTATCTCAGGTATTGTTTCTCCTTATGGCCAGCGAGCTTCCATACGTAGTCTAATTAACTTTAAACGACCCTCCCCGATAGTCAACATACTCTAAAATGTTCCCGATGACAAGTCCTTGGTTCAGACCCCTTGAGCCGCCTCGCGTCGCCATAGTCGTCAGGTTGTAATCTTCGATTGACCTGATGGCTATACTTTGACTTTCGCCTTGTCTAAGCCTCAGTAAAAGTGGGGGCTCTGTAGATACCTCGTTTCTACACCTCCCGCCAACAACCCAGTGATGATTGAGCCGCATGTTTTGTACGCAGAGCGATTTATGACAGTCTGTAAGTTTATCGTCAGGTGATAGCTCAAAAAAACGAATCTACCCCTTGGTCGTCATCTACGTACCGATAGGGTCGTTTTGATAGTAATTAGAGTTTATTTGGAGTCCGGGTCAAAAACCGCTTCATTTTCTAAGAAATCGTTTAAAATGCCGAGTCGGAATGTTCTAGAATATTCCAGATATTTATTCCCCAAGTCAAATTTTATATCTTTTGGTAAAATATCTTCGGTATATCATATTTTACGGAATAGGGAAGTATAGAACTACCGCAATTCCATAACAGAAACGCGGAAATCTTTCTTCCGGAGGAGGAAACCTCTGGGGAAATGACGCAGCAGGTGCTGCGCCTCTTCGAAGGACCGCATCAGCTGCTGAGCCTCTTCCCCAGCCCTCTTTGGCTGTTTACGAAATATTTTCGTGATTTCTTTCCAATGTTTATGTCATTCCAAAACTCTTCACATTTTTTGGTATAAATAGAGACCTCCGGTCTCCATATTTTTCACGCGAGTGTCCGCCTTTCTCTTCTCCCTTTACATTCTAGACCTTGCTCTAAGCTTTCGACGCCTACGTGCTTGATCAGTCGACCACGTAAGCTCAGATCATTCTGAGTACCAATCACGTTGCATGACCGACCAATTTGACCACTACACATCAATCAATCAATTAATCTAAAATCCTCTAACGAGGGCAGTTTCTACATACATTCGATTCGAGCAATCACTAACGTTAACTTAGTTAAATCTCGTTCTATCAAACATGTAAGTCTGAGGGTGTAAATCCCATCTTTAATTTATGTTTTTATTTTTGTACCAATTAATGTAAGATTTACGTCAAAAGTATATTTAAAACCGACTTAAAAACCTTTTTATAAAACTGTTTTTACGCATCAGCTGATACCAGCCATCGAGAAGAAACGCAGTAGCAGCTGCGCCTCTTCGAAGGGTTGCAGCATCTGCTGCGCCTCTTCCAGAGGCTGCTTGCTGCTTCTGCTCTTCTTCTTCTTCCTCGGGTTTCCATTGTTTTGCCTTTTTCCGTATTATTTTTTTATTTCCTTTCGTCTTTCAGTACATAAACATCTTTTAATAATTCTCTTTTAATCACGACGCTTTATTTAGACTTAAATCCCTTATAATTCGATATTTGCGGGTTTTCGTCACTAAATCAAAACCCGAATTTTAGAAACTCGATTTGTCCATATCAAGTTTCTGGATTTCGTCTTTGGTACATAATCTTCATTATTTGATTTCAGTTTATCAACTTCTTTTCGACTTCAAGATCGTTCCTTTTGTATTTCCGACATCGTAAATAAACATAACGAATCTAACTCGTTTTAATTCGCTTTAATCTGTTTTTATCGCTTTATGACGGTTACAGATGTACATAACCTGCTAAATAACTTTTACTCGAGTTCCCAATTGATAATCGATCTTAAACTTACCAAAGAAAATTAACGGACTACGGTTCTGACTTCACAGACAGAACTCAACCCAAGAACAGACGTAGGAGGAGATGCGCCTCTTCCAAGGAGGAGGCGATCTTTGCTGTTCTGAGATGATTTTTGTCCCTGAACTCGTTTCTCGCTTTGACATAGTTTCTAATTACGTGTTTAATTAACTAATAATTGTAATATCGCCCCTAATATGACCTATTTTATTACTTTAATTTCCAACCCTTTTATTTTTCCTCTATTTTCATCTTCGAAATCCGTTTCAAGTGTATTTTTGACGTAAATCAGATAACCATTTTAATAATTGTAATTTTAATTATCATAATTTATTTATAGTTTATTTATCGCTTTTGTATGATTTATTTTCTTGACTTTCACATGTAATCAATTCTAACTTCCAATTTCGACCTTAATTGAGTGCTAAAGTACGTGTTTACCGACATAGCTTAATTCACATGCTAGGATTAATCTATTGGATGTTGCATTGCATGCATATAATCGATGACATATCAAATATAAATAACTTCCCTAATCAATAGTAGAGGCCGCTATCGAGGCGGGCGGGATTAGGTGTTCAGTAAAAGGACTTCCTACTACGTACGCTTACCCCTTACTCCAGATCTCTGTGAACATCCTTGTTCATTGGCATCCACGAGAGTCATTCTAGACATAGAATGCTAAGGGTAACGAGTTCTTAGTGTTCATGTCACTACTTTGTGTTCATGTCACTACTTTGTGTCTTGACAAGTCATTCTAGACATAGAATCCAAAAACCTCAAATTGATTAAGAAAATTATTGAAGTTTGAAGAAGAAAGGAGCATTCAAGCATATTCTAGGTTTGTTGATATCAAATTGCAAGGAGAATCATCATGGCAAGAACAAAGGGCAACACCAAAGCATCAAAACCCCCAACTTTATCCAAGAGGAAAAGATTCTAGCATCAAATGCTCTAGTGGTAGTCCAACAAGCTATGGAGCAACTAAGGGAAGTCATTGAGACCATTGGGAAAGTTACTACTACTTTACCAGAAATTGAGCAACTTAAGGATTATCCGGAGGTAACTTTTATTTCTAATGAGCATAGAATTGCATTTGAATCCCTTGCTAAGAAGAAAATCATTCCCACTAAGTTTGTATGCCAAGATACTTTGGATAAGTTGAGAGTGCTGGACCAAACCAAGACATTTTTCGGGTCCATGGGGTTAGCTACCCTATTTGAAATGAATGAATTGACATACCCCTCCTTAACCTTGGAATTCATTAGTTCTTTGAGGGAGTATAAGATTGAGACCCAAAAATATGTTGAATTTCGGCTTGAGAACAAGAGTAGGAGAATGACTAAGGGTGATTTCGGAAAGGTTTTTGGAATTGGTGACCTTCGGGATATCCACAAGAAACCCCACAACTTTGATGCCAAACCCCTTTGGAAGGCAATTTACGGGAGGGAGTTGACTACATTTAGAGAATACAATGCCTTGTATACCCACATCCGGGTATACTGTATTGGCATAGGTCCGTTTCAAACACCTTGATTACTAGGAAAGAAGCTACCCATATGACCGAACTCGACCTCACCTACTTGGATTCCAAAATGAATGCCCATGGGAAATCAAAGAATAAGTATAATGTCCTTCAATTGTTGATTGAGAGATGGTTGGACTTCAAGGAAGGAAGGAAAAAAGCGGCTTTCATTATGAATGGAGGCTTGATAACAAGATTGGCAAAGCACTTTAACCCAAAATTCAATGAAGACAACACCTAGAAACCGATTAAAGGTGGCAACCTCCTTGACATGAGTACTTTAATTCACAAGTTCCATTGGGTAATGCATGACAACTCCGCCCAAGGATATGAGTGGGTGATCAAGGATACCAATTCGATTATCTTGCCCGGGAAAATTTGTCGTATCAACACTCGCCGTTACAACTACCTTCTCCACGTCTCAAAGCATGCCAAGAACATCATCAAAGAACAACAATGTCCAAATGAAGAAACCTCCTCCTTAGTGGTACCTCCTTACCTCTTTGCCTACCAAGAGTTCACAACAAATGATCCTAGTGTTATGACGGGCAATGATTACTTGACACGAAAGCTCATATTTTCGATCGGTAGGTCGAAAATACGTGTCGTTTGTTAACTCGGGAAGTCGAGATCTAGAATTTTAAGGAAGAAAAGAGGGGGTGGACGCTCGTGTACCTTAAAATAGTGGCATTTGAGGGGTATTTATAGAGGATTGTGTGTTTGTGTGTGTTTTGAGCGACGTGGCCGTATAGGCTACTCAAAGAGGCTACTCGAAGAGGCGCGAGCATGTTCCCAGGGTCTTCGAGCTGTCTACTATCACGCATTTGGAATCATGGCTTATTATATCCTAGGTTTTGGATGTCATGATTGTTGTACTTGACCATCAAGTATACCGTGTATACTTAGCATGGAAGGTTTGTGATGTTTGTTTTTTTTTTGTTTGACTCAGTTTGACTCGTTGTTGGAGTCGGAATTTGATTTTCGAGTCAGTTTTTGGTCCGGTGTTGGTTTTGACTCTAATTAGTGTCATTGCGACCCGGTCATCGTGCATAAAACACTCCAGGTATTTTTGAAATGTTTTGAGATTGTTTAGTTTTTGAAATCGTTTTGAGTTTTCCGACGTATAGTTATACAAACTGTCGATTAAATGTAGCGATTCATAAGCATGTTGTAGTACGATAATCATCGGGTGTTTGTTGGGGATTTAACATATACTAGGTATCTATAGAGATTACTAGATCTATGTAACTTGTTACGCGACCTAGCTGAGGCCACTCGGCCGAGTGTGGCTTACTTGGCTGAGTAAGTCCGAACTCGACCGAGAACCTCATCAGTCAGAGTGTAATTATAAAACGCGAAATCGTAAAACCAATTCACTTTTCGACGGTTCCTTTATCTTTCTAACCCTAATCTCTCTCTCCCAATCATCTCTTATCACCCTATACTCTCACATGGCCTTGACACTAACCCAAGAAGGGAGATGGTTTATGCATGGAGTCATCGAGTCGGGTTGTCGCTGTTACCGGCATCGGTCTGCGTCTCAAGGTGAGTTTGTGTTTGGTTGTTATCTTTCAGTCGATATTGAATAGTTTAGTAATAGGATATGGTTGCTACATGTAGGATTCATCATGGAATATTGCTTGGCTTGTTTGTTAGGCGCACTTTCATGGAATAGCGAAAAGGTAGAGTTTTCCTAATCAATTGCTTGTTTAATTGATTTAAGATGGTTTATTGTGGTATTGACATGATTAATATCATTGTTGGCATTGTCTTTCTTGTTTGTCGGAATTATTGTTGTTTGTCTACGTTTGCGAGGTGCGCCCTCGGCAGAGTGGAGTCATTTTCGGGAATGGTTTCACGCCCTTGATTCGCCCCTTGTGGTTCCCGTCACAAAGGGGGATGTGCACATTAATAGACGTAGGTTGTTGCTCGTTACGATGAGCTGGGATTAGGTGGGCAGAGGATTACATGTCGCGACGGGTAATCTGCAGGGCTACACACTTAAGTGTGTACCCGGATATTAGATGTGATTGGAATTGGAGAATGATTTTACAGTTGTTTACCTTGGTTGTTTCTTTATGATTAGCTTATCTTAATTACTCAGTGAGCTGACCCCGTCTTGTATTTTCAAAACAATGGTGATCCATTAGGGGATGATGAGCAGTTGGTTTAGCGGGTGTTGCTAGTCACAATACTTGTAGGACATGGAAGGGAATTGATTCATCACGCTGTCGAACTAGATGTCGTTGTTACTCATGTCAAGTAGTTCTTTCTTTCAGTTGTATATATTGTAATCTCTCTCACGTTGGTTTATGTTGTAAAGGACAAAGTTACTTAATAAATGTTCTGTTATTGTTTATTTGATCAACTTACCTCGGGCAACCGAGATGGTAGCACCCTTATATGCTGGGGTGGTCCTTGGTAAGGCATCTTGGTATGTTGGGGTGTTACAAATATATTCCATAGCAAGCTTAGTAGCTAAGTTTTTAGCATTAATAGGCTATACAAAGATTAATTCCCTAAACACAAATAAATGTAGTAATAGGGGTCGAACCACAAGGAGACGGGAGTTTGTTAAACAAGTTACTATGGATTGAATTCTATCGAGGTCGGTTTATTGGTTGTTGGTTGGTTGGTTGGTTATGCAAATAAAATAAAATAAAAACGTCTAGGGAAATCTGGTCACACATGCAAATTACTAATTAGTCATGTTAATTTAGAAATGTATTGATAATGATAAATTGTTTAGGCTTAGAGACACCCACCTATCGATATTAGAGTCAACCATAGACCGGGTCATAGAAAAACTCTCGTTTATGACTAGATCGTCCTACTACACATGCTTAGTCTAATTCAATTCCGTGCCTCTCGACTTATAGAATGAATTAACAAACTTAATGTACGATTACGGCCAATAACCAAAGATTAAACAATATAATGCAAACATGTTATAGAAACTATTTTAATATCGTGAGATCTCATTTTAACACATGTGATTAGTTATTTAGCATGGCTTCCTTTATCCCCTAGACAAAATATATTACTCTTGCATTATGTAAATTAAGCTAATGATGAACAAAATGATAAACATAATGATATGGAAATAATACTAGAAATAAATTACCTCAACAATAAAAATGGAATTGGAATTGAAGAACAATGCTTGAATAGAAATTATAATACAATATTGAAATGCTAAAGGAAATGTAAATAACATAAAGGAAATCTAACTTATATTTTAATCTAAAACTAAGACTAAAACATATATGAAAATGTGTGTAAAAATGTGTGTAAAGGTATGTAAGAGTATATGTCCCAGGTGTTGAAGTCTACACCCTTTATATAGGAAATGAGGGGTGAAACTTAGAGTAAATACAAGGGGTCAACCCCAAATATTTTCTCTTAATTGCTTGATTAATTACCAAAGGAATCCTAAGTGATCTATTAACTCAACTTCAATCCTCCGGTTAAATGTTTAGTGAGCATCCTAAGAGCATCAAATGAGCATCCTAAAGCTTGTTTCAAATCTCTTCACTTCTTGATTAAATGCCAAGGGGATCCAATGTGAGCCACTAATTCCATCTTAATTCACTTGGTTAAATATGATATTAGCATCCAAAGTGATGCGTCTCCAAAATATGATGTTTTACACCCCATTTTACACGCATTTCAGAGCTCATTTGTGTAGTTTATGCTACTATTTGCCCCATTTCGTCTACTTTCGTATTTTTATGTAATATTGCAGATTTATGCGGAAATGAGTAGAAATTGAGCTAAATCCATCCCTGAGTATCCTGCATTGCATTTGACGTGAAGTATTTACTCAAGGAACGAGCTTGGTGCGCATTTCGAGGCCCGAAAGGCAAATCCACGAGAAGTTAGAAGTCAAGTATCGCTACTTGATCGATCGACAGCGCCTTGATCGATCGACCAACCCGCGAGTTCCAGTAGCTACTGTTCAGCGAAGAGCAGTCGATCGACTGCCTTCTGTGGTCGATCGACCAAGCCGCTAATTCTGACGTGAATAAGAAGATCGAGAATTAAGAAGCCCATTGTACATTAGGTTTTGGAATAAGAACTACGTTGTATTCCTATATAACGTAGCTTTAGTATTCAGAATAATCATCCAGTTTTCTATCAAGTTTTTATCATTCAGTTCGAAATACAATTCAACATTCATAGTTTAGCTCGTTCTTTAATAAAGTTTCTGTTTTGCATTCGGTTCTGATCTTCCCTTTACAATTCCTCTACACGGTATTCTTCTGTTTTATTATTCAATTTGTTGCTTCCATTCGTAGTATAGGATTGCTAGGTTAGATCTCCCTAAGCCAATTTATCGTCTTATGTTATTCGTTTATTTAGCCGTTTTAATCATGGTAGTTTTATTAGTCAATCTTATTGTTGTTATTATTTCCAGCATGAGTAGCTAAACCCCTTGTGCTAGGATGTATGGGAACTGTAGGTTAGACGGTATTAGAATAGGACGACCTAGAGCGCGCCATGGTCGATCGACTGGGTTCCCTGGTCGATCGACTGGCCTCGTGAGATTACCTTCGTTTTAATTAATTTAATCTCTATGTTTGACGAATCGAGTGCACGCGAGTAGTTGAATGTTTTAGGATTGACCAACCCAATAAAGATCGAAAGATAGGGAAGGGAGATTGTGACACCCCTCGTTGAGGTAACTAAAAGTGACTAGTAAATCGTGGCGGAAACACGAGATTTTTAAAACTTTTAAGGCTTCCATTGAAGTCCAACGCGAGGTATCACTAACACGATAAATAAGTCTAGATAGTTAAGTTTAAGTTTACAGCACAAGTCAAATTATTGGGGAAAAGATATCCCACGAATTAACATAGTTCAAAAGTAGATGAGTCTATTAAATGATAGCTAAATAAGGTCCGAGGTAAGAACTCGCTAGCTCACACGGTCTTGCCCACTTAAGCTTCATCACCAACCTGTCATTCATAATAAATATGAAAGCCACAGTCAGTGGGGAGTAACTCAGGGTTCTCCCAGCCACAATATGTCAAAATACAAGTAATTAAGAATTTAATTAAATAAACAAGCATGAGAGTAAAATACTTACGGTGACGAGAGGATCATGATTAGTATACAAAATGCAATAAGAGTAGTTACGCATAAATGAGAGAAGAATAATTAGGTCAAACGGTCAAATATTGACTCAACTCAAATGTAGGACAAATTACAAAGTATAGACTCAAACAAGACAACCCTCTAGACTCCAACCTCTTGGTAGGACGACGATCATAATACGGTCCTAGTCTAAACCTGGCCAGACTCTCGGGATGGACGACACCCGATTCGACAAACGATACCAAATCGTATCCAAGACTCGAAATGTGGTACACCTAACCGTGCCCGAAACTCGAGTAACCTCAAGCGGAACCTTGTCACCTAACCGTGACCCCCGGTCCGAAAAAGGCGGAAGGAAAAGTAGCCCAACTCGGAAACAATGGCACCTAACCGTGACCCAATGTCCGAGGGCAAATAAATAGGGAATGTCGAGTAGTCTCACAATGTAAAACGTCACACTCGGGTCCGAACAAGAACCATAACCATTATGCATGATCATCACATTAATGAGTCTTAAAGTAACCAATTATCGATAGGGAAGAAGATGCAGGCATAGCTCAATCATTATTAGAAGTCACAAATGAAATAGAACAAACAGGGGACTCCCAAATAGGGTGGTGTACCGCCGCCAGACCGGGCCGGGACAACAAGCCAAAATCGAAATTTAATAAAACTTACAAGTGCACTCCCAGCCGGTCAGAGACCGGCCGCGATCACCCTACCGGGACTACACCAAATTTCAAAACTCTCATAAAACCTTCATGCACTCCCAGTAGGTCACCCACTTCACCCCTACTGGGAATACTGACCCAAAACTCAAAATCACCTAAAATCCTCAGTGTACTCCCAAATGTCCAAGACCGCCGCCGCATCACCCGGCTGGGACTACAGGCTTACTAAAATATGCTCAAAATTTACAGGGATCTCCCAGCCGGTCAGTAGACCGGCCGCCGGTCACCCGGCTGGACTACAAACACACGGGTTCAATGCAAAACACTTCCAAACCATTTGAAACCAACAAAAAATCGTTTCCCATCAATTGTTTACGTATCCTAGCATGATTCTAACTCGGAAAAACAACATATTTGAGCATGTGAATGGGTAATTTCGGATTCAAGAGATGTAGCATGAGATTTTCATCCCAACATGTGAGAATTGCAAACAAGCATGATATTCAACAACCAAATTAGCACCAATCATGAAAGATACAACTTTTAATATTCATATGAGATTATAACTACATAACACCACACAATTTTAACATAAAAGTCGAGTAACCCATCACCGTTACCTTTTTGCACTTCAATCTTCTAAAGACTCGTCAATGATGTAGCTATCCTCCTCCGGGTTGTCCAAGTTCTCCCCTAAACACAAAAATAAAGATATTAAGTCAAGAATCCACATCCTTGAAAGATGAGAATTTCGAAAAAGAGGAAAAGATGACAACTTTCTTACTTAGAAAGAAGGGAAATGAGAAAAGGAAGAGAATGGCGCGAAAAGGAACGAGATTGGTGAAGAATTGAGTGAGATATGGTGGTTTTAGGGTTAGTAAGGGAAGGTTCAACAATGGTGGAGTGGTTGTTGGGGAAATTTCAGAAATTAGAATGAGAGAGATGAAGTTGTGAGGGTTTAGTTGAGGTTTTGTGTAGAGAAAAGAGGGGGAAAAGGCCCATGAGTCAAGTTAAGCCCAATAACTCAAAATGAGTCGGTATCCACTAGAATTTTCGTCCCAAGTCTACTATAACTCGAGACGGAGAATAATATTATTAAAATCTACACTATTATTACCGTTACAAGGCTATGGCTATATTTTATGAAAATAAGCTTTAAATAATAATTATTTAATAAAAAATTTACTTAAAAGTTTATTTAAAATATAAGGAAAGCGCGGGGTGTTACAATCATCCCACCTTTTAAAAAGTTTCGCCCTCGAAACTTGAAACGAAAGGCATTACCTTAAGAAAACAAACTAGGGTACTTGACACGCATGGAAGCTTCCGGCTCCCAAGTCTCTTCTTCTACATCACCACACTTCCACAAAACCTTCACCAAGGGTACCACTTTGCTCCTTAGCTTCTTCTCCTTCTTATCCAAGATACGAATCGGTCTCTCCTCGAAAGAAAGACTAGGCTCAAGCTCGGGAATCTCATTTTGCAACACATGACTAGGGTCGCTAATGTATTTCCTAAGTTGAGAAACATGAAAGACATCATGAACTTTACCCAAACTCGGGGGCAAATCCAACTTATAAGCCACGGCACCAATCCTCTTTATCACTTCATAAGGTCCAATGTACTTCGGGCTCAACTTCCCTTTGACTCCAAATCTCTTTACTCCTTTCATCGGGGACACCTTCAAGAACACTTTATCTCCAACTTCAAATTCCAAGGGTCGACGGCGAACATCGGCATAAGACTTCTGTCGATCTTGGGCGGCTTTCATTCTTTCACGGATGAGCTTCACTTGATCAATCGTCTCGGCTAACTTGTCGGGTCCTAGATCACGAACATCACTTGCTTGATCCCAACAAATCGGACTACGACATTTCCTTCCATAAAGGGCTTCATAAGGGGCCATCTTGATAGAAGCATGATAACTATTGTTGTAAGAAAATTCCACCAAAGGTAAGCTCTTCTCCCAACTAGAATGAAAATCAAGGGCACAAGCACGCAACAAGTCTTCTAAAGTTTGAATCGTCCTCTCGGATTGTCCATCGGTAGCGGCATGAAAAGCGGTACTCATCAACAACTTACTACCCATAGCATCTTGCAAAGCTTTCCAAAATCTTGAACAAAACCTCGGGTCACGATCCGAAACGATCTCCTTAGGAACACCATGGTAACGAACAATCTCTTCAACATAAGCACTAGCAAGACGGTCTAAACTCCAAGTCTCTTTGATAGGAATGAACCTAGCACACTTGGTTAACCTATCTACCACAACCCAAACGGCGTCCTTTCCACCAACGGTCTTAGGCAAAGCCATCACAAAATCCATGGAAATGGACTCCCACTTCCATAAAGGAACATCCAAAGGTTGTAGCAAACCACCGGGTCTCTTATGCTCAATCTTCACTTGTTGACAAGTAAGACACCTTCCAACATATGACACAACGTCATTCTTCATGTTAGACCACCAAAACTGAAGCTTCAAATCCTTATACATCTTGTCTCCTCCGGGGTGAATCGAATAAGGGGATAGATGAGCTTCATCTAGAACTCTCTTCCTCAAGTCAACGGCATCGGGTACGTACATGCGTCCTTGGTAACGAAGGTAACCTCTAGCATCAATCTCACAATCCTTTGCTTTCCCTTCAAGAAGCTTGGCTTGAAAACTTTTAAAGGTAGCGTCGTCCACAAGGCTATCAAGGATCTCTCGGTGAAGAACGGGCTCGGCAACCATAGCACCAAGATAATCAAAACCACTCTCCACAAGTTGCAAACTTAACTTACGAAACTCGGCACAAAGGTCATCGGGGAGCACACGGATGACACTCAAGGAATGAGTAGACTTCCTACTAAGGGCATCGGCAACCACATTTGCCTTACCTTCATGATACAACAACTCCATGTCGTAATCATTCACCAATTCCAACCATCGTCGTTGTCTCATATTCAAATCCTTTTGGGTGAAGATATACTTCAAACTCTTATGATCGGTGTAGATACGGCAATGGACTCCAATGAGGTAGTGTCTCCACATCTTCAAGGCATGAACAATGGCGGCTAACTCCAAATCATGAGTGGGATAGTTCACCTCATGAACTCTCAATTGTCGCGAAGCATAGGCAACAACTCTCCTATTTTGCATGAGAACACAACCCAAACCCATCTTAGAAGCATCACAAAACACATCAAAATCAACTCCATCCTCGGGCAAGGTCAACACGGGGGCGGTAGTCAACCTCTTCTTCAACTCTTGGAATGCACTTTCACAAGCTTCGGTCCACACAAACTTGGTCTCTTTCTTCAAACGTTGAGTCATCGGTCTAGCAAGCTTGGAAAAATCTTTCACAAAGCGACGGTAGTAACCCGCCAAACCCAAGAAACTACGGATTTCACCAACATCGGTTGGACTCTTCCACTCGATCACGGCTTCAATCTTCGAAGGATCTACCATGACACCATCCTTAGATATCACATGGCCTAGGAAAGACACCTTAGACAACCAAAATTCACATTTGGAGAATTTGGCAAACCACTTTTGACGACGGAGGATTCCCAAAATGATACGGAGGTGATCGGCATGCTCGGCTTCGGACTTGGAAAAGATGAGAATATCGTCGATGAAGACCACAACACACTTGTCTAAGAACTCACTAAAGGTCCGGTTCATTTGGTCCATGAAGATAGAAGGGGTATTGGTTAAACCAAAGGGCATCACCTTAAACTCGAAATGTCCATATCTCGTGCTAAAGGCGGTCTTAGGGATATCGGACTCACGAACGGGGATTTGGTGATAACCGGATCTCAAATCAATCTTGGAGAAAGTAGAAGCACCTTTGAGTTGATCAAACAAATCTTCAATCCTTGGTAGAGGATACTTGTTCTTGATGGTAACACGGTTAAGCTCACGGTAGTCAATGCAAAGTCTCATGGATCCATCTTTCTTCTTCACAAAGAGAACGGGAGCACCCCAAGGCGAGGCACTAGGTCTAATGAATCCTTTCTCAATCATCTCATCAAGTTGCTTTCTCAACTCCTTCAATTCGGTTGGCGCCATACGGTACGGGGCTTTAGCAATCGGTCCGGTTCCGGGTACAAGGTCGATAGAAAACTCAACATCGCGCTCGGGAGGAATTCCGGGCAATTCTTCGGGAAAGACATCGGCGAACTCACAAACCACGGGCACTTCATCGATCTTTGGTAAGGGAGGGGAGGTAGAAGTCACCACACAAAGAAAGCTTTGGTAACCTTTCCTCCTCATACTCATCAACTTCAAAGCGGAAATCAATTTCACACCTTCTTGGGAACGGACTCCTCTATAGGACACACGAGTGCCTAACGGACTCTTGAGGCGAATCTTTTGGTCTCTACACTCGAATCTTGCATCATACTTTGACAACCAATCCATACCCAAAATTACATCGAATTCCTCAAGGGGAAAACGAAGTAGGTTAGCGGGGAATAGGGTTCCCGAAATAGAGATAGGAATGTCGGAGAAAGTGAGGGAACAAGAGAACATTTCTCCGGAAGGTAAGGATATAGAAGTTTCCTCACTAGGAATTGGTTCAATGGCTAGCTTTTCGGAGAATTTGGAAGATATAAAAGATAAAGATGCGCCGGTATCAAATAAAATGAGGCAAGGTTGATCAAAAATTGAGAACATACCCGTAATGATATCGGGATGAGCGGCGGCTTCGGCTCGACTCATGACAAAGATAGTTCCTCTTGGCCTAGCATTTGGAGTAGGAGCATTCTTCTTCTCGGGGCAATCGGCAACACGATGTCCGGGCTTCTAACAATGAAAGCAAGTCAAGGGCTTGCCATAACATCCAATTCCGGGGTGTAGAGCTTGTCTACAATGGTAGCACTTACGGTCCTTCTCAAGTTCATTGGTTGGTGTGGGAACTTGTCCTCTAGATTCTTGAACTCTTGGTCCTTGTCCTCCATGGTCTTGCATCCTTGGCACAAACCTCCTCTTGTTGGCATAGTTGGAAGTAGAAGGCACAAATGGTCTCTTGCCATGAAAGTTAGAACGATAAGAATGAGAAGAGGAGTGGGTTTTGGAATCTTCTTCAATGGCCTTCAAAGAGCTTTCGGCCCAAATAGCATCATCATAGACTTCCACAAAGGTAGTTGAGCTTCTTCTCACCATGCTTTCCACCTTAGGATTCAACTTGTTCTTGTAGAAGTAGACACGATCCTCTTCATCTTTCACGAACTTGGAGGCATAATGAGCAAGTTCATTAAACTTGTCGGTGTAGGCTTGAATTGATAGCTTCCCTTGCTTGAATTCCATGAACTCCTTCAATCTTTGTTGCTTGAGCTCCTTAGGGTAGAAGCGAGTCTCCACAAGTGACTTGAAGCGGTTCCAATCAAAGTTGGGGTCTTGAGTAGCGGTAGGACCGGTCAAAGTCCACCACCTATCGGCTTCCTTCACAAGAAAGTGAGATGCTAACCTCACCTTGTCCTCCTCTCGGGCATCAAAGAGAGAGAAGTTCTTCTCCATATCAGGGAACCACTCCGAGAGAGCAACGGGATCCACTTCACCACCATAGGTCCTAGCCTTGTTCCTTGCTAGTTGACTTGCAATCCAAGCATAACTTCCTTGACGGTTAGCTTCGGGTGCAGGGGGAGCGGGTTGAGCATTTTGTTGATTAGCAAGTACTTGAGTGAGGGCTTGCATGATAGCATTTTCCACATTGGTCGCTCGCACCATCTTTTTGCACAAGAGCAAACAAGTTAGAACCTATCACAAAACATACACAAAAAGGCTACCAACTTAGGTCCTTAATTCTACCCATCTCTCATTCATTATTTAAGGTCAAGTAAGAATTTTAAGTTGGGGTACACGTGTGTGCGTCGGGAGCGATATATGCTCGATACCAATCTGACACCCCTCGTTGAGGTAACTAAAAGTGACTAGTAAATCGTGGCGGAAACACGAGATTTTTAAAACTTTTAAGGCTTCCATTGAAGTCCAACGCGAGGTATCACTAACACGATAAATAAGTCTAGATAGTTAAGTTTAAGTTTACAGCACAAGTCAAATTATTGGGGAAAAGATATCCCACGAATTAACATAGTTCAAAAGTAGATGAGTCTATTAAATGATAGCTAAATAAGGTCCGAGGTAAGAACTCGCTAGCTCACACGGTCTTGCCCACTTAAGCTTCATCACCAACCTGTCATTCATAATAAATATGAAAGCCACAGTCAGTGGGGAGTAACTCAGGGTTCTCCCAGCCACAATATGTCAAAATACAAGTAATTAAGAATTTAATTAAATAAACAAGCATGAGAGTAAAATACTTACGGTGACGAGAGGATCATGATTAGTATACAAAATGCAATAAGAGTAGTTACGCATAAATGAGAGAAGAATAATTAGGTCAAACGGTCAAATATTGACTCAACTCAAATGTAGGACAAATTACAAAGTATAGACTCAAACAAGACAACCCTCTAGACTCCAACCTCTTGGTAGGACGACGATCATAATACGGTCCTAGTCTAAACCTGGCCAGACTCTCGGGATGGACGACACCCGATTCGACAAACGATACCAAATCGTATCCAAGACTCGAAATGTGGTACACCTAACCGTGCCCGAAACTCGAGTAACCTCAAGCGGAACCTTGTCACCTAACCGTGACCCCCGGTCCGAAAAAGGCGGAAGGAAAAGTAGCCCAACTCGGAAACAATGGCACCTAACCGTGACCCAATGTCCGAGGGCAAATAAATAGGGAATGTCGAGTAGTCTCACAATGTAAAACGTCACACTCGGGTCCGAACAAGAACCATAACCATTATGCATGATCATCACATTAATGAGTCTTAAAGTAACCAATTATCGATAGGGAAGAAGATGCAGGCATAGCTCAATCATTATTAGAAGTCACAAATGAAATAGAACAAACAGGGACTCCCGGTAGGGTGGTGTACTGCCGCCCCTGGCTGGGACAACAAGCCAAAATCGAAATTTAATAAAACTTACAATGCACTCCCAGGCCCGGTCAAGAGACCGGCCGCCGTCACCCTGGGACTATAGCCAAATTTCAAAACTCTCATAAAACCTTCACACTCCCAGCCCGGTCACCCTGCAGCTGTCACCCTACTGAATACACCAAAACTCAAAATCACCTAAAATCCTCAGTGTACTCCCAGCCGGTCAGTAGACCGGCCGCCGGTCACCCGGCTGGGACTACAGGCTTACTAAAATATGCTCAAAATTTACAGGGATCTCCCAGCCGGTCAAGATGGGCCGCCGCCCGATCACCCGCCGGCCGGTCACCGGCCACGGTCACCCTACTGGGACTACAAACACACGGGTTCAATGCAAAACACTTCCAAACCATTTGAAACCAACAAAAAATCGTTTCCCATCAATTGTTTACGTATCCTAGCATGATTCTAACTCGGAAAAACAACATATTTGAGCATGTGAATGGGTAATTTCGGATTCAAGAGATGTAGCATGAGATTTTCATCCCAACATGTGAGAATTGCAAACAAGCATGATATTCAACAACCAAATTAGCACCAATCATGAAAGATACAACTTTTAATATTCATATGAGATTATAACTACATAACACCACACAATTTTAACATAAAAGTCGAGTAACCCATCACCGTTACCTTTTTGCACTTCAATCTTCTAAAGACTCGTCAATGATGTAGCTATCCTCCTCCGGGTTGTCCAAGTTCTCCCCTAAACACAAAAATAAAGATATTAAGTCAAGAATCCACATCCTTGAAAGATGAGAATTTCGAAAAAGAGGAAAAGATGACAACTTTCTTACTTAGAAAGAAGGGAAATGAGAAAAGGAAGAGAATGGCGCGAAAAGGAACGAGATTGGTGAAGAATTGAGTGAGATATGGTGGTTTTAGGGTTAGTAAGGGAAGGTTCAACAATGGTGGAGTGGTTGTTGGGGAAATTTCAGAAATTAGAATGAGAGAGATGAAGTTGTGAGGGTTTAGTTGAGGTTTTGTGTAGAGAAAAGAGGGGGGAAAAGGCCCATGAGTCAAGTTAAGCCCAATAACTCAAAATGAGTCGGTATCCACTAGAATTTTCGTCCCAAGTCTACTATAACTCGAGACGGAGAATAATATTATTAAAATCTACACTATTATTACCGTTACAAGGCTATGGCTATATTTTATGAAAATAAGCTTTAAATAATAATTATTTAATAAAAAATTTACTTAAAAGTTTATTTAAAATATAAGGAAAGCGCGGGGTGTTACAGAGATAGCCTACCTAATTAAGACGACTAGATTAACGAGATCGGAAGATAAGTTAGTTTAGCCTTTTTAGTCACTTTTCAGGACGAAAGTTAGTATTAGTGATATAAGGGACCTGTAGCGAGATCGAAAGATGCTACCTGTGAGAGTGGACCGAGAGGACCTCTTATTTTCCCGTCTCACCTGTTTGTTTTAGACCTACCTAGTATGCTGCCGCCGAAACTATAGTGAACCGACCATCTTAGCACCCCTTTTAATATCTATTTTCATCAATTAGCTTAGTTTACGGTTCTTTTATTGCCATTAGTATAGAAAAAATCAAATCAAACCCCCACTCTTGTTACCTTGGACTTTAAATTAGACAACTAATAAATGCATCGCCTCCCTGTGGTTCGACCCTGACTGCCTATATATAGTAGCAGTTTGGACTATAAATTTATCTTTGGTGCACACAACGACGGGCATCAAATTTTGGCGCCGTTGCCGGGGAGGCAATTGTTTAAAATTTTTAGTTGTTTTATTTTTAGTCTTTTTCTTAGTTTAAGGGACATCTGTTCCTTAAACTATTCTCATATTCTATTTGTAGTTTCTTCTTATGCGCAGGTCACAGGATGGTGAATTACTACCGTTCAATCCAGAGATTGAGAAGACTTTGCGGGAGTTGAGACGATCATCTAGAGTATTGCCAACAGAAGAAGAGCTGAGTACTCTGTCTAGTTACTACGAGAACGAGCTATTTGAGGAGGATCCACATTCATCTCCCGTTTCCACTTCTTCAGCTGAGACCGTCACATCTCCGGATTTTCCAGTCATGGTGAAGAAGCGAGTATAGCTTGATCACTCGAGCCGACAGCTGCGAATCTTTACAAAGGATTCGCACTACCAGGGGAAGACAGAAAATTCGAGCCGAAGCCTTCTTACATTAACTTGGTCGAGATAAACCAATTCGGAGGAGCTGCAAATGAAGATGCAGCCAAGCATATGGAGACATTCATTGATTATTGCTGTTCCATACCCCCACCAACCGGTGTGACCCAAGACCAGGTGAAGGAGACTATGTTTATATTCTCCCTTTGTGATGCTGCAAGGGAGTGGTACTGAGACCTGGATCGAGCTGCTAATGGGATCACTGACTGGAATTCCTTGGCCCTAGCATTCTACAAAAAATACTTTTCTGCCTCGAAGACGAATGCCATTAGAGCTCAGATCACGAGCTTTAAACAGGGCCCGGATGAGAACTTTCATGAGGCGTGGGTCCGTTTCAAGAAGCTGGTGCGAACCATTCCGCATCACGGGTTTGAGAAGTGGAGCCTATGCAATCAGTTCTATAATGGGCTCTATGGCGATCAGAGAGATATCCTGGATGCTGCAGCTAGTGGTAGGTTCCAGGAGAATGTTGGAGAGACTAAGGGGTGGAAAATAATCGATGACGTGGCCACCCATAAAGCTGAATATGGGAATTCCAGGGGAAATCAAAGGAGAAGTGCTGAATCTCCTTCTGTAGCTGTACTATAGGCTCTCATGGCGAGGTTTGATAAGTACGAGTTGGGAGGAGCTTCAAAAGGAGGGATCTATCATGTGAATGCTGTTTCAGACGGTCCTTTCATCTGCAAAAGATGTGGAGCTGAGGGACATGTTTCAGACAATTGTCCTAATCCCTTTGAGTCTTGTGCTGCCTTTCAACATTATAGGCAGACAAACACTTATTATGAGCCAAATACCCATCCCAACTTGAGGTGGAGTAGCAAAAATGTCCTAAATCCGACTCAACCTCCACAAACGCAGCAACAGCAGAATTATGTGCCCCCTCATAAGCAACAACAGTTCCAAAAGCCTCCATATGTTCCTCAGCAACAGCAGTCCCAAGTTTCCGAATTTGCCGAATTGAAGAATTTGTTGCTGAAAGAGTCTCAAGCTAGAGAGGCCGGGATGAAGATGTTGGAGAGCCAAATTGCTCAATTGGCAAGCAAGAATACAACTCGAGCTCCGGGACATTTACCGACTCAGACGGATCAAAAGGAAACCCTTAATGCCATTACTTTGAGGAGTGGGTCTACCCTTGATGGACCCGCTATGGTCGAGGACATTGCTGAAAAAGATGAGGCGGAGCCGAGTCAAGAAAGTCGAACGAACAGTGGAAAGAAAAAGACGATTACCAGGTATGCCAGTCGATCGACTGACATACCCAGTCGATCGACCAGTCCGCGACAAATAGTAGCTTCTGGTCCTGTAGAAGTCAATCGATCGACTGACCAACCTGGTCGATCGACTGACAGCGCTGCTGATAGTGAATCTTTTCATCCTCCAATGCCAAAAAACTTGAGGGATCACTTGTTTCGGGGTACGACTACTCCGAAAATATTGAGTCAAGACCTAAATGCTGATGGGACAGTTCCAGTTCCGAAGTACGACCCGATGACGGTTAATGGCTCAATTTTGAGACGGTCTGAAGAGGGTTCGAGCTTCAACAAAGAGAAGGTCGTGGATTTTCAGCCTAAATCCACTGATGCCGACATGAGAGATTTAGAGGAGAGGGCTAAGTTGCTTCTTTCAGCCCCTTATCCGGAGAGATTAGTGCCGACAAAGGAACAGGTATCGTTTAATAAATTTGAAAATGTTGTTCGTAGCTTAAACGTACAAGTTCCTTTTCTTGAATTAGTTAATCAAGTGCCTGCTTACATGAAATTTATGAAGCAACTTTTGTCTAAAAATAAGTCACTTGAAACTGTGCATACTGTCGCACTGACTGAGGAGTCATGTTCTTATCTGACCCACACTGCACCTCATAAGCTAGAAGACCCAGGTAGCTTTTCCGTCCCATGTAATATTGACACCTTTCCTATTGAGAAAGCCTTGTGTGACCTAGGAGCCAGTATTAGTGTGATGCCTTTAAGTCTTGCTAGAAAGCTGAACTTGACTAGGTTTGCAGTTACCAACATGACCGTACAGATGGCTGATCGTTCTGCGGTCCAGCCTATAGGAGTCTTAGAGGACATTCCTATGCAAATAGGAAAGTTCTTTTTCCCTGTTAACTTCGTTGTACTAGATATGCCCGAGGATGCCCACATACCTATCATACTAGGTAGACCATTTATGCACACTGCTGGTGCAGTTATTGATGTTGGCTCTGGGACTTTGACCTTTAAGGTAGGGAAACATTCCATCGTCTTTGCTCAGACCGCTAAGAAGAAAGACCCCATGTGGCCAATAACTTGCAATACGGTTTCAGAAAAGAAATCTTATTTTGTACTTCCTGATATGTCTATCTCTGTTCCTATTCCTGTTGTGACACCTCCGCCCCAGACTGGGAGCAAATTAGAGGAAGATTCTTCTGTTTTGAATATTGCAGGAGCTGGTTTGGGGAAGGGAAAGCTACATGTTGCTCCAGCTGCGAATGAGCCAATCGTTCAAAGAGGTGGTCTAGGATGCCCTAGCTATGGCACGGATGAGGAGCCCGATGATGAGCCAGTCAAAGTGACGGATTCCGATTTGGATTCTGATGAGCTGGAGGAGGTCATTGAGTGGGAATATGTCCGACATGTTGATCCATTGAGTTCTGCGGATGTTGGAGCTAAGAAGAGTGCAGCTGAGAAGATGAGCACTGTAGAGGCTACCTCTAGTAGCCAGAAGCCGACCAAGTGGGCCATTCCGTGGCCGTTCTTGATCAACTATTAGTTGATTGAGATTTTAAAAACATTTTATTGCTTTTAGACTCTTTTTATTGTTTTGTGTGCGCGAGACTTCTCATTTTAATAAGTTTTCTTAGAATTTTGAATACTTTATACTGTTGCTTTGGGTTTTGCGCAATTTTGGGCGCGTTATTATGTGTGTTTGCAGGTCTATAGACCTTGATAGCTCAAGTTATCGAGCTAATTCGAAGAAATCAGAAAGTTACAAAGAAGTTTTCCAATCGATCGATCGCCCCCCCTATGGTCGATCGACTGAGCTGCGACTTCCAGGAGCTTCTGTTCCTGTTCATTCCGGACGATCGACTGCCTGCTATGGACGATCGACCATTGTCGCTGTTGTACCTGTTCTCGACCTTTCCCCTGCTGTGTTTGGTCATTTTACGGAATTGAGGGAGTCTTCCCTCCTCTTTATTTTCCGCCATATTTCTGTTTTCTTCCGTTTTTAATTTTTGCACATAATTACCGCTTCTATATTGCTTTCTCGGATTTATGCGTGGTATTGTTTGTCTTTTCAGGTACTTATTGGTAGCACTGCTGGCTACTGAAACCTCCTAGCTCATGCTGGTTTGGGGAGGTTTCCTTTTGCTGCGCTTAAAGTCTTGTGAGTTTCCGAGTTCTTACTTCATGTTTTGTGTAGTTAATTTCACGCAAATTCCCGTTTTCCTTTCATTTCATTATATGATTTTTGCACAATGGGGACATTGTGTGATTTGGTTTGGGGAAGGGTTTTGCGTTGCATTTCATTTGCTTGCATTCACGTTTACATTTTTGTCTTGCATTTGTTATTTATTTTTCCCTTATATATACCAAAAATTCAAAAAACAAAATTCAAAAATTCAAAAAATTCAAAAAAATTGCACGTTTATTTTAGCATATAGGTTGAGTCGGAACGGTAGTATTTCAATGATGACATTGCATTTGCATCTGTTTTTGCCTAAGCCTTGATAATTTACATGTTATTAGTAGAATCATATATGCATAGTCTACGAGTTTTCGTTAAAATTCCTTGTTGGACTTGAAACTTGACTTAAAATTTTGGCAAACTACATCATTTTCTGAGGTTTAGAGCCTATAACTGGTGACATTCATGACCAGTTCATCTAGGATTGTGAGTAGTTACTCCTTATGAGACATGTTACATCAATTTGCATTAATATGAACTTGATCTGCTTAATACTTGTATGCATTCGGTCTGTGGTTAGTTGACACATGTGGTAGAGGTCCCGTTTTCTCATTTTACCCATAAGCTCCACACTGCCAAAAATAGCCTTTTTGTCCCGTTACTACATCCTACATTTAGCCTGCCCTTGTCAAGCTAGTAGTTTACGTTCTTGGGATTGTTACTTCATTTTTGGTAGCTAATGCTCATTTTGAGATGATGTTGGGAAGAAATGAAAAAGGAACAAGAAAAGAAAAAAAAAAAGAGAAAAGAAAAATGATTCGAAAAAGAAAAAAAAAAGAGTGTTGTACTGTAGAGGACGATCGATCGACTGCCCATTCCGGTCGATCGACTGAAACCCGAGAAAGAGAAAAAATCAAAAATCACATGGTTTGAATCTTTATGAGTTGGTGATTTATACTCCCATGTTTCATTTGTATCTTATGGGGAGTTGTTAATTATGGAGATTGTGAGTTTTGTGCTTGAAAATTAGCACCATTTCGATTGAAATTTTGAGCAAGGATTTGGGATGGTTTATTAATTTAGTTCCCTTAGTTACTAGCTTGGCTTTTAACTCTGTTTTTATCCAAATTCGTCTTAGCCCTTCTTGCCCATAGCCTCACATATCCATATTTACCTCGGCATGTGTCATGGTCATCTGTTTGGTTGGAATGCGTATGTACGGTTGTAGAGATTACTTTCATATTATATTGCAGGCATGTTCTTATAGGTCGTAGTTAGGTGAGTGTCACTAACAAGATGAATTCTTTCTATCTTTTACATATTCTCACCTATGCTTATTTGAGTGATTTGAGCGACCCGTGAGAGTCCATAATGATAAGTCTCTATAGTTGACGGTTCAGCAGTTTTTAATGACTTCATAACTCGTTTGCATGATTCATATTGCTAGTTGATTGTTGGTTATTGCATTAAACTGGTTTAGGCTTTACAGTTTGCATTTCGCTCTGAGATTTAACTCGTTCCATTAGGTTTTAGGATCGAGTCTAGTTCTTGCTTGGGGACAAGCAACGGTTTGGTTTGGGGAAGTTCAAAATTTGATGCCCGTCGTTGTGTGCACCAAAGATAAATTTATAGTCCAAAATACTACTATAGATAGTGGCAGTCAGGGTCAAACCACAGGGAGGCGATGCAATTATTAGTTGTCTAATTTAAAGTCCAAGGTAACAAGAGTGGGGGTTTGATTTGATTTGTTCTATACTAATGGCAATAAAAGAACAGTAAACTAAGCTAATTGATGAAAATATATATTAAAAGGGGTGCTAAGATGGTCGGTTCACTATAGTTTCGGCGACAGCATACTAGGTAGGTCTAAAACAAACAGGTGAGACGGCAAAATAAGAGGTCCTCTCGGTCCACTCTCACAGATAGCATCTTTCGATCTCGCTACAGGTCCCTAATATCACTAATACTAACTTTCGTCCTGAAAAGTGACTAAAAAGGCTAAACTAACTTATCTTCCGATCTCGTTAATCTAGTCGTCTTAATTAGGTAGGCTATCTCCCTTCCTTATCTTTCGATCTTTATTGGGTCGGTCAATCCTAAAACATTCAACTAGTCGCGTGCACTCGATTCGTCAAACATAGAGATTAAATTAATTAAAACGAAGGTAATCTCACGAGGCCAGTCGATCGACCAGGGAACCCAGTCGATCGACCATGGCGCGCTCTAGGTCGTCCTATTCTAATGCCGCCTAACCTACAGTTCCCCTACATCCTAGCACAAGGGGTTTAGCTACTCATGCTGGAAATAATAACAACAATAAGATTGACTAATAAAACTACAGAATTCACGATTAAAACGGCTAAATAAACGAATAACATAAGACGATAAATTGGCTTCGAGAGATCTAACCTAGCAATCCTATACTACGAATGGAAGCAAAAAATTGAATAATAAAACAGGAGAATACCGTGTAGAGGAATTGTAAAGGGAAGATCAGAACCGAATGCAAAACAGAAACTTTATTAAAGAACGAACTAAACTATGAATGTTGAATTGTATTTCGAACTGAATGATAAAAACTTGATAGAAAACTGGATGATTATTCTGAATGTTAAAGCTACGTTATATAGGAATACAACGTAGTTCTTATTCCAAAACCTAATGTACAATGGGCTTCTTAATTCTCGATCTTCTTATTCACGTCAGAATTAGCGGCTTGGTCGATCGACCACACAAGGCGATCGATCGATCTCTTGACGAACAAGAGCTACTGAACTCGCGGGTTGGTCGATCGACTGAAGGCAGCGGTCGATCGACTGAAGTAGCTGATACTTGACTTCTAACTACTCGTGGATTTGTCTTTCGGACCTCGAAATGCGCACCAAGCTCATTCCTTGAGTAAATACTTCACGTCAAATGCAATGCAGGATACTCAGGGACGGATTTAGCTCAATTTCTACTCATTTCCGCATAAATCTGCAATATTACATAAAAATACGAAAGTAGACGAAATGGGGCAAATAGTAGCATAAACTACACAAATGAGCTCTGAAATGCGTGTAAAATGGGGTGTAAAACATCATATTTTGGACACACATCACAAAGCTTCACTAAGCATCCAAAGTTTCCACCTTAATTGGACTTCAAATCTTGGGCTTGACTTTGCATAAGACCTTATTTTGCATTTCTCATTTTAATCCATATCTTTATGCATGCAAATCCATGTAACACTTCAAGTTTGGTCCAATGTTTTCTTCACATGTAGCCTTGTATACTAGCTCTTGCAAATTTCTTAGAAATAAACTCCTAAAAGCTCAAGTTCCTACAAAATGTGACAAACCATGCAAAGACAACTAGAATACAATATTAGCTCATAAAATCACTAAGGTTAGTGCAATAATCAAATATATTAGAGCTAAAATATGGAGACAAAGTCTATATAAAATGGACTTATCAAACTCTCCCACGCTAAACACTTGCTTGTCCCTAAGCAAGAAACCATATCCCAACAATTGCAATATCCTAAAATAATCTAAGCATAATGATTCAAAACCCGAGATACAATGGGCATAAGGAATAATGCAAAAACATGGATAAGATTTATATGACGGCGTAGCATGGAAGACTTTGAACGAATCTTTAAGCTCTTGCATGATCTTTTGACTAATAGACTCTCACAATGCACTCAAACTCGTTTATATGTGAAAAGATATTTTGTGTGAAAACACTCACTTATCTTCGACTCATGAGAATGTGCCCGCAATCTAATATGGTAATCATTTCAAAACTACAAGCCAAAAACAATCATATGCAAGCATGAAAAACAAGTCAAATGGGTAAGAAGAAGGATAAAAGACATGGGTATAAAGGGGAACAAATGAATTACGGAAATGTGGAGCTTAATGTTAAGCTAGCAACTATCCAAAATGAAAGGATGCTCAATCTCGAAACTAACCCAATAATTCCGATAGAAATCATAAGAATTCTCTCCAAAATATATGAATAAGACATGAGAGTTTTCTTACACCAACCTCTTCTTCTTCTTCTTCTTCTTCTTCTTTCAATTCAAATCATACTTCTTTTTTTCATTTCATGCTTTTCTTTTTTTTTCTTTTTTTTTTCTTTCTCATCATTTTTCTTTTTTTTTTCCTCTTTTCTCATTTCTTCTTCAAGAGCATTAAGACCAAGCTCACAATGATATTTCAAAATAAAACAAATCCCAAATGAACACCCAAACACAACTATTCAAAGCTACTATCTCAACAAGGTAGGCAATTTTATATGTATCTAGGGATCAATTTTGTGAAGGGTTCAAAAAGGTAATTTTAATCATGTGAATGGCTCCAAAATGCTAACAACATATGAATGCATACTTATAAAGAGATGAAATGAAGACCATACTTGTGCATTTTGATAAAATACGCACCATAAGGAGACCTACACTTACCTAAGTGAGACCGGATATGGATGCATCGGTGCAAAGAGGTTCTACCTTACCAATTTGTAGTTTGCCAATAGTCAAGATCAAGCCTATTCGGTTCATTTTCCATCTCCCACCTACTATGTCAAGACATCCCCATGTAGCAATTATCCATCAAATAAGAATAAATCATTAGATATAACCTATCATTAGGATAACCAAGAGGGAAAGTAGACCAAAAGCAAGCAAAAACACACAAATTTCTCTCAAAATTTTCAAATTTCTACATGCAAACTACACTACAATGCAAATGCAATCTCCCCCCAAGCTAAACACAACATTGTCCTCAATGTGCCAACATGTAAATCACCCAACTAAACCATAAAAATGGCTCAAAGCACATAAACAAGAAGGACAAGAGGTCATATTTAATGGGTTGCGAGGAAATAAACTAAAATGCAAAGTATAGAACACTTACTAGACTAGCTAGCCTCCCCCCAAGCTAGAAAGTATACGGGGGACTCTTCTATTCATCAATAATTCAAGAAAAGGGCCAAAAATTAAAGTTTGGTGAAAGAGTAATGTTTGCAAGTGATTTGGGAATTTTTTTTCTTGTTTTTAAAAGAAAAAAAATTATTTTTTTTCGGAAAAAGTTGCGTCCCCGATCGGGGTTGACCATATCTTGCCATATTTTGACTTTCTCCGCATTTCTTTTAGCTTCTCTGTTGTTCAATGTTACGACCCCGGACGAGATTTCATGCATGGGGAAGCGTGCAATCGCCTTTTCTTCATTTTTCACCTTTAAATCACAAAACAAAACACCGTCAAGTCTAGTAATTTTATTTCTAATTCTACGAAAACATTAAATTGCGGAAAATGAAAAACAAAAATAAATAAAAGCGATTTCCCGAAATGAGTATCCATTATTCTTTAAAAAGCATGTCAATGCCCTTAGAAGTTGATCATATTCCTGCGCATAAGCAATACACAAGCATATGTAAGCAATTGATAAGATATAAGCATGAAAGATCAAAGGCAATAAAGGATTAATCTTATCAAATTGCCCATGAGAGATTTCAAATAGAAACACCGTACTTCCCTCGTCATCAAGAGAAGGAGCACCTTGCTTAAGACCATAAAATAACCGTTAGTGCACAAATTATAATCATGAATGGTGTCAAATTGGTGGTATGAAAACTCTAAGTGGTAGGACTCATAAAAAGTGGGAGGTGCATCCCACTTAACCTTTATATGAAAATCGCTAAGTCCTCTATCAATCTCAAAAGGGTCAACTACATCCACCACGAAAGGATTCTCAAAGGAGTCTAAGATCTCGGGTAAAACCTCATCCTTTTCATTATATTCGGGCCCAACATCATCCATGGTGAGTGTGTTATTTACTACAAGGTCAGTGTCATCAACATGAGTCTCTAAATTTTCAATTGGAATGACATTAGGTGGACTTTTAGAAGAAAAAGTCGGACTATCATCATCGTCATCTAATAATTCAATATCATTAGATTGAAAAGACTCACATTGGGGAGGTAAAAAGGCAAAATCAGAAAAGATAGGCTCACGTTGTCTCGGTTTCTCTTGAGAATTTTTTTCCAAACGAGCCTGCAACACTTTAAGCTCCTCTTCGATTCGCCAATAATGGAATTGGCGTGCTAATTCCCGACATTCGGAAGCCATGAAATCTAAGAAATTCCAAAGTTCCGGCCCAATCATGTAGTAGAGACTCCCATTACTCAACTTTAGAGCCAATCCACGGGTCTCAGAATCTATGACACCAAGCACGAAATGACCCAAGTAATCCCCATCAAGGAAATGTCTAAGGGAGATGAAACTATCGCAAAAGTAGTAGAATCGGTCAAGATAGTCAGGAAAAGGCTCATCTTGGAGTTGTGGGACGAATTCGTAATTCATTATGAAAGGCCAAGCTTTATTACCTACAAAATAGGCACTAAAACTACAAAGAAACCGTGAAAATATTCCGAGGAACAAGTGTTCCCCGAGAAAAAATAAAATAAGATAAAATTCAACAACTAAAAACAAACAAACAAACAAAAACAGTCTTCCCAGCAACGGCGCCAAAATTTGATAAGCTATCGCACACCTATCCAAAGATAAATTTCCTAAACACAAATAAATGTAGTAATAGGGGTCGAACCACAAGGAGACGGGAGTTTGCTAAACAAGTTACTATGGATTGAATTCTATCGATGTCGGTTTATTGGTTGTTGGTTGGTTGGTTGGTTATGCAAATAAAATGGAAAAAAAAAAGCGTCTAGGGAAATCGGGTCACACATGCAAATTACTAATTAGTCATGTTAATTTAGAAATGCATTGATAATGATAAATTGTTTAGGCTTAGAGACACCCACCTATCGATATTAGTGTCAACCATAGACCGGGTCCTAGAGAAAGTCTCGTTTATGACTAGGTCGTCCTACTACACATGCTTAATCTAATTCAATTCCGTGCCTCTCGACTTATAGAATGAATTAACAAACTTAATGTACGATTACGGCCAATAACCAAAGATTAAACAATATAATGCGAACATGTTATAGAAACTATTTTAATATCGTGACATCTCATTTTAACACATGTGATTAGTTATTTAGCATGACTTCCTTTATCCCCTAGACAAAATATATTACTCTTGCATTATGTAAATTAAGCTAATGATGAACAAAATGATAAACATAATGATAAGGAAATAATACTAGAAATAAATTACCTCAACAATGGAAATGGAATTGGAATTGAAGAACAATGCTTGAAAAGAAATTGTAATACAATATTGAAATTCTAAAGGAAATGTAAATAACATAAAGGAAATCTAACCTACATTTTATTCTAAAACTAAGACTAAAACATATATGAAAATGTGTGGAAAAATATGATAAGGTGTGTAAGAGTATATGTCCCAGGTGTTGAAGTCTACACCCTTTATATAGGAAATGAGGGGTGAAACTTAGAGTAAATATAAGGGGTCAACCCCAAATATTTTCTCTTAATTTCTTGATTAATTACCAAAGGAATCCTGATACCGTCGTCAGGTACCAAAAATAAATACCTAAGTTACAACTAACAGAAGTCAGCGGCAAGTAGGGTCGATCTCCACAGGGAGGCAAAAATGAGATTTATCTGTCTAATTTTAGTCTGTCGGATGTCACAATGTGGGGGTTTTAAAAGTGATATTCTAAACTAAAGAGAATAAGGGAGAGGGAAATAAAAAAGAAGGAAGCAAACAGATAAAGAGGAACAGCTAAGACAGACGGTTCACCATAATCATTCAGTTAAGTAATCTAGGTCTCAGGTCAATGCAAATACGGTCTAAGGGGTAGTGAACGTCACCTTTCGGTCCTTAATTCACCCTAAAGTGTAAACAGCTTAACTTTCGCCCTCACTGCAATACCCTATTGTTCGCTACTAGTCTCGCATTTTCCAACCTTTCGGTCCAGGTCAAGTATCACTAAGAATTAAAGGTCTAATTGCGTCGACTCAATTAGAAAGATACAGTTAATTGTAGCATTTAACCAACAAAGACTATACTAGCATTAACCCAATAAATCGATTACTATTCCCTCATGATTATGGATCCCCTATAGTCTTAGCGTATGGGAATTAGCTACTCATTATGAAATAAACAAGAACAAGAATTAAAAGAACAATAAACATTAAATTAAGAGAGAAAAGGGAAGAAATGTTACTGAAATAATGATCCGGAATAAAAAGCAAAGTAACAGTAATAATGCAACAGTGTGTGTCGTTCCAAGAGAAAAAGTGAAGAGAAGAGAGTAATCGGATCCTTACAAATGACGTCCTCCTATCCTATTTATAAGAAAAATAGGATTTATTAACCTAATTGACGGAAATTAAGCTAAAAGCCCGAGCCCGTAAAAGATTGTTGCTCGATCGAGCACTTAAGGCTCTTGATCGAGTGATATTCCTTAGTATTCCTCTCGATCGAGAGCAACTCCTCTCGATCGAGGACTTCTTTCCCTTTAATCACTCGATCGAGAAGAAGTAGCTCTCGATCGAGCAAATGGGCTCTCGATCGAATAGAAATAGTTCTCGATCGAGGACTTCTCAGCGCGTAATTCCTGCTTCGCGCACTGAACTTCAAACGGCTGCCATTCCTTCGTTACTTGGACAAATAGGGCGTGGTTGGTGGCGTTGGAAAGCTAAGAGGATAAGCTTTAACCTCCAACTGGAATCACCTTAATAACTGTTGTAGAACTCGAGATATAGCTCTTAAAAGCATGAACTAGCAAATTGAAGCACTCTCTTGGCTCGCCTAACTTCCTTACTCCAATGCGCATCTCAAAATAGTACTTTCCAAGCTCCGACTCAACTCCTCTCCTAAATGCATGCGTAGGGACATGTTTTAGGCTTGATTCCGCATCTCTAAGCTCATTCCTGCAATTAATACAAGAACTTCCAAAGTATGCAATTCGGGGCATATTCGTAGCAAATAACTACTAAAATAGCATAAAGATGCGTGCAAGAATAGACTAAAAAGACTATATAAAATGCACGTATCAAATCTCCCCAAACCAAACCTTTACTCGTCCTCGAGTAAACTCAAAACTATACGCTAATGGAACGGAAAAATAACTCAGAGCTAGCTTAACTTGTCTACTTGAACCAACTTAATGCAACAAAGATTAATAGTTTAAGCTAAGCAGTCAATTTGCAAACGAATTATGAGCTGTTCAGAAATATAGCCAACCTAATCGACCTTGCAAGACCAACAAAATCGGACTCTCTCGTGGTCACTCTTCTCTCATGAAGCAAAGGGTGAATATTTATATGTAAAAGAGAGAAGAAAGGACAGTCACTCACCTAACTGCGACCTACATAGCATGCATGCAACAAAAATGAAAGACAATTCAAGTACTAATGCATATACTCCAACCAATAATGTCCGTCACAAAGAGGGCTTACAAATAATTTGGGAACAAAGAGGTTCAGGTGAGAAAGGGCAAAACATGTTATGGAAATGTGGAGGTAAAAGCGTCAAGCTAGTTCCTAACAGACCATAGTAAACCATCCGAATCTCAACCGAAAAAACTAAGTACAAGTGCCCTTCATTTGGCACACAACTCACTAAACTCAAACACAATCTCCTCAAAATGATATGAATAAAACGGAGGAGTGAGACCGTCAGAAGATAGAAATAGGCACAGACGGACTCAAAAATCAAACCAGCTCAAAAATTTCCAAACTTTTCCTCCTCAGGTTTCTTCCTGTATACGTGATTTTTTGATTTTTTTTTTCTTTTTTTTTTTTGTTCTTCACGTTTTTCTTTTTTTTTTCGTAAATCTCTTTTTTCATTTCTTTTTTTTTCCCCTTCCTTTATTTTCCAACAACTCCATACAAAAGAGATACGGCCAAACTGCAGACGAAAACTCATACCACAAAAGAACATACTAACTAGTTTGACTAGGCAGGCTTAGTTTGGGATGTAGCTAATGGGTCAAAAGGCAAATTTGGCTAATGTGAAGCTAAATGGGTGAAAAATATAAGGAAAGGGAAATTTGCAAGGCCCTCCCTGCATGTGACACCAACCACGAACCCGAATATGTGCATTTTGACGAGAAATTGAATGTCATAAATGTGCAAAAGAGACGAACATGCTATGCAAGGAGTACTACTCAAAATTCCTAATGAACTGGTCATGAATGTCACCAGTTATAAGGCTCTAAAACTCAGAAATTATAGAGTAGGTTGCCAATTTATCAGGTCAAGTCTAAACAGACAGCTATATTTGAACAAAAACTCGTAGACTATGCGTATGACAAAGCTAATAACTATCAATAAAAGTGCAAGGCTCAAGTAAAATGACAAGTTATAGTGCAATTTCATCACGGAAATCTACCGTTCCGACTCAACCTATATGCAAAAATAAACGTGAATATTTTTTTGAATTTTTAACAATTTTCTGATTTTTATTGAATTTTTTGAATTTTAACGAAAATAAACAACAATGCAAACATAAATTAAATTTGATAACTGAAATGCAATAAAAACAATATGCAGACACAAATATGGATGCATAACCTCCCCAAACCAAACCGTACAATGCCCTCATTGTACCAAAACATGGAAAGGAAATGCAAACTAGGAGAGAAAGAGAGTAAATGCGGAAAACTCACAAGATTGCGCGAATAAGGGACCTCCCAAACCAAACCAAAGAACATGGGAGGTCACTAATAGCTCCGAAACATCGTCACAAGAAGCTAGTCCAAGCAATGGGCGTCCAAAACAAATTCGATCGAGAGGAATAGTGGTCGATCGAGTAAAAAAAAAAAAAAATTTTTTTTTTTTTTTTTTTTAAAGGTACTCGATCGAGTAGAAATTTCACTCGATCGAGTAAAATCAGCAGAAAAAGCTCTCGATCGAGTACAAAAAGTACTCGATCGAGTAATCTCCAGTGTATTCCTGCAAAACGCAGTAAAAATTGCCCGCAAAACTAACAAAGCAAGCATACTGATATAGTCTATGGTACGAAGACCAATTATTACACACAACTGAACTAAAATGCAATGTTTGAAAAACAACTAAAAATAAATCTCCGGATTGCCTCCCGGGTAGCGCTAGTTTCGATGTCTCACTCGACCTTCTTTTTCAACCAACTACTCTAATTGAACCCAATCAAAGCAACTCAAAGCTCGCACCAACCACAATAATTGCGCATGTGCTACACAAAACTGTAAGTAGCACCATAATATAGTAATAGCATAGGAAATTGAAATGCAAGATCGTTTAAGCCTAACGAATTTCCTATGACAAATCCCCAAAATCATTCACAAGATAATTCGCCCTCCAAATAAGGGCGGAATATAAAAACTCAAAATAACCGCAGTGGAAAATAAAGCACTCAGAGCATTCAACTTAAAAATAACGCGAGTAGAATTTAAATGCTCGGACGGGTAAGAACGGGAGGTGAAGGAGTCCGCGGCTAAAGGTGAAGGTGGATAATCATCCCAGATGCAAGGGGTTGTAAAGTCAATTGGGTCAATCGGGTCCTCTATAATAGGCTCATCATCTATATCATCATAAGTATCCCATTTGACCTCAAGACTGTCTAAATCTACCTCCTCACTCTCCTTATCGCTAGACTCGTCAAGATGGAGATTCTCAAAGAGAGCCTTCAAATCACCCTCACTATCGACAAGAATCATAAAGGGGTTCTAAACTATCCTCATAAAAAGGATTGTCAACCACGCTAGTGGTCTCCTCTATGTCTCCGTCAACATTTCCTAGATTGGTTTCTAAGGTCTCACCCACCCCCTCATTTGAGTCAACATGAAGAGAAAAGTTGGGTTTAAGAGATTCAAAGAAAGAAACCAATCAAAGAATTCTAATACCTCATTTACGGGATTCCTTCAAATCCCACTTACCAATAGATTCTAGGTATGCTCGCGTAGGGTTATTCATACCCCCTAAGATAGTCCAAAGACAATTGGAGTTCAGAAAATGCATCTCGTCTGGGCTCGAGCCACTCCATAAACCTGGCTAAATAAGTACCAAAAATTTCGTTCTCTTCCTGCGGAAAGAGAAGAACGAAAGACATAATAACGGTCTCAAGGAACCGAATCTCCTTGAGACAAGAAATAAACTAAATAAAAACAAATAAAACTACGCCGCCTCCCAAGAACGGCGCCAAAATTTGATACCGTCGTCGGTACCAAAAATAAATACCTAAGTTACAACTAACGAAGTCGGCAAGCAAGTAGGGTCGATCTCCACAGGGAGGCAAAAATGAGATTTATCTGTCTAATTTTAGTCTGTCGGATGTCACAATGTGGGGGTTTTAAAAGTGATATTCTAAACTAAAGAGAATAAGGGAGAGGGAAATAAAAAAGAAGGAAGCAAACAGATAAAGAGGAACAACTAAGACAGACAGTTCACCATAATCATTCGCTAAGTAATCTAGGTCTCGTGTCAATGCAAATACGGTCTAAGGGGTAGTGAACGTCACCTTTCGGTCCTTAATTCACCCTAAAGTGTAAACAGCTTAACTTTCGCCCTCACTGCAATACCCTATTGTTCACTACTAGTCTCGCCTTTTCCAACCTTTCGGTCCAGGTCAAGGATCACTAAGAATTAAAGGTCTAATTGCGTCGACTCAATTAGAAAGATACAGTTAATTGTAGCATTTAACCAACAAAGACTATACTAGCATTAACCCAATAAATCGATTACTATTCACTCATGATTATGGATCCCCTATAGTCTTAGCGTATGGGAATTAGCTACTCATTATGAAATAAACAAGAACAAGAATTAAAAGAACAATAAACATTAAATTAAGAGAGAAAAGGGAAGAAATGTTAACAAATAATGATCCTAATAAAAAGCAAAGTAATGAATAATGCAACAAAGGTGTGTGTCGTTCCCAAGAGAAAAAGAGAAGAGAAGAGAGTAATCGGATCCTTACAAATGACGTCCTCCTATCCTATTTATAAGAAAAATAGGATTTATTAACCTAATTGACGGAAATTAAGCTAAAAGCCCAAGCCCGTAAAAGATTGTTGCTCGATCGAGCACTTAAGGCTCTTGATCGAGTGATATTCCTTAGTATTCCCCTCGATCGAGAACAATTCCTCTCGATCGAGGACTTCTTTCCCTTTAATCACTCGATCGAGAAGAAGTAGCTCTCGATCGAGCAAATGGGCTCTCGATCGAATAGAAATAGTTCTCGATCGAGGACTTCTCAAATATGTAATTCCTGCTTCGCGCACTGAACTTCAAACGGCTGCCATTCCTTCGTTACTTGGACAAATAGGGCTTGGTTGGTGGCGTTGGAAAGCTAAGAGGATAAGCTTTCACCTCCAACTAGAATCACCTTAATAACTGTTGTAGAACTCGAGATATGGCTCTTACAAGCAGGAACTAGTAAATTGAAGCACTCTCTTGGCTCGCCTAACTTCCTTACTCCAATGCACATCTCAAAATAGTACTTTCCAAGCTCCGACTCAACTCCTCTCCTAAATGCATGCGTAGGGACATGTTTTAGGCTTGATTCCGCATCTCTAAGCTCATTCCTGCAATTAATACAAGAACTTCCAAAGTATGCAATTCGGGGCATATTCGTAGCAAATAACTACTAAAATAGCATAAAGATGCGTGCAAGAATAGACTAAAAAGACTATATAAAATGCACGTATCAAATCCTAAGTGATCTATTAACTCAACTTCAATCCTCCGGTTAAATGTTTAGTGAACATCCTAAGAGCATCCAATGAACATCCTAAAGCTTGCTTCAAATCTCTTCACTTCTTGATTAAATGCCAAGGGAAAACAATGTGGGCCACTAATTCCATCTTAATTCACTTGGTTAAATGTGATATTAGCATCCAAAGCTTCACTAAGCATTCAAAGTTTCCACCTTAATTGGACTTCAAATCTTGGGCTTGACTTTGCACAAAACCATATTTTGCATTTCTCATTTTAATCCATATCTTTATGCATGCAAATCCATGTAACACTTCAAGTTTGGTCCAATGTTTGCTTCACACTTAGCCTTGTATACTAGCTCTTGCAAATTTGTTAGAAATCAACTCCTAAAAGCTCAAGTTCCTACAAAATGTGACAAACCATGCAAAGACAATTAGAATACAATATTAGCTCATAAAATCACTAAGGTTAGTGCAATAATCAAATATATTAGAGCTAAAATAAGGAGACAAAGTCTATATAAAATGGACTTATCAGGCATCTTTAGAATTTTTTGTGAAATCAGTAGTGAAGTAATTGGAACCATTAACAACAACACAAGGTTTAATCTAGGGCGATGATCATATCTTTCTTTTATTGTTGAATTTTCCGGCAATATTCACCCTTTCAATTGGCAAGACTCTTTGCAATTTTGACTTGAACGTCTTTTTATTTTGGTTTGGTTTTGGTTATCTTGCCTTTCACACCTGACTTTTTTAGTGTGCAATGGATGCGCATTGGAAAGAAAAGAATTTATGAGTTTTTATGTTTCTAATTGATTTAAATGAAACTCACCAAAAAAACATACTTATTCATTAAAATTTATGAGTTTGTATGTTTCTAATTGATTTAAATGAGAATGTATTTTAACTCACCAAAAACATACTTATTCATTAGTCATGGTTATCTATATAAGAATGTTAAATGTAAGCTAGACTTAAAACAAAACATGAGGCATATAAGAATTGATGTCAGGTCATTAAATGCGAGGCAAAAGCATCCTCCTCGTCTTTCTTTCTTCATTTCTTTATGGTCGAATATAAGCCAATAACGACTCCAACAATCACAAGTGTAACCTAAGTTCCTTTATGAGTTTTGGTTATCTTGCTTTTCCCTCTAAAAAACTTGATTTCGGTCCGCTCCGAACCCGTGTCCAACTCTGACAATGACACTTGCTAAAATAAACAAGGGATTCTTTTCTCAATTTATTTTACGTGAACAACTTCCACCTACCTTACACAAAAATATTCCTTCCTTCTGACATAAAGGATAAGTGCAATAGTCGGACTTCTAATATCACCTCCAACCGACAGAGGTGATGGATAGACATAAGTCTCATGGGTATTATCATATCCACTCAATGATGATATCTAATAAGTAGCTCGACGACCCCCTTTATAATTACAAGTAATTTGCATCAGTTACCATGGCCTCTTAAGTAAACCAAAGACGAAACCTCAAGCGTCCTCGAGAGACATCGAGTGTTAGTAGCTCCACATCGCCTCTTGATTTAAAATTGAAAAAACAGATGTATGTTTTGATTTTTATTCTGTTGATTGATTGATTTTGTCTTATTTTTATGAAAATGAATTCCCCTTGTTGGATTTAGGTTTATTCATTTGAAGGTATTTTGTTATGGTGAATCAATTTAGTTAGCTATTATCTTGTTTAAAATACAATCTTGATGGATTTCGTGGTGTTCGATGCACACCTTGTTCTGTTTGTATTAAATCTAGTATATGAACTCTTGTAGTCTATTTTATTCTGGTAGTGTCATCCTTAGGGATCCAAATTATGCATTATTTTTGAGCAAATTGTGTATTCTTATTACGAATTCAAATCAATTGTAATTTGAATCTGGTAACCCTTTGGTTGGTTTTTGTTAATTTTGGTTTTTAGAGCTAATGTACTTGTCTTGATCTAGATGAGAGAGTTGAAAGACGGTGCGTACATTCCAATTTACTCGGATCTTCTTTGTGATGTAGTTTTTGGAGAAGAAACTGGTATTCCAGGAGAGCGGTACGACATGGATTTTTTGGATTGCTTCTCAGTTAAGCTCAACACACTCATTAAGAATACTTTCTCACTTCCTGGGAGGGGGGAATTTACGGATATCAAGGTTTGTGAGGTTATATCTTATGGATCATATCTGCGAAGTGAATACTGTAAACAAAAGGTCATTGCTTTATCCCCATTATTTCTTTTTTTTTTTGGGTGAAAAGTAAAACTATAATAATAAATATGAAGATATACATCACCTAAAATATGTTTCTTATTTTTATTTTGTTATCATTGTAGTGTAGGGTATCATGAATCATTGAATGTAACATTGGATGTTCAAAAGATGGCAGCAGTGCAGTTATTGGCCTAGACCATATGTGTTCAACAGATTAATGTGAGTTATGAATACGGTAGTGTGTACACACATGACTTGATTTAAAGAGAAGAATATTGGTAGAATGCTTTAAAATAGGGTTATTTCCTACAGACAATAAAAGAAAAATATTTCATAGAACAGATGTTCTAAGATTTGAAAGATTTTAGACCTTATAAAGAAGATGATCGATAAGGGGATAAACCACTTGTTCCTATTGGGTCTGATGAATCTATTATGACGCTGTAAATTTTTTTGCCAATCTAAAGTGGAAAGATGTGGTGTTTTGTACTGGAATTTACAGCATACACTTGGCGGTATGGGATCAAGAATTGAAATTTTTGGCGTAGTGAACCGGTGCAAGTCCAGCGCCTCGCATTGAAAGATGATCCAACACACAAAGATTGTGGTATTTAGAACCTCTGCACGTTGGGGGAGGGGGCGAGCTAAATTACGTAACCAAATTCTATCAACCGGATTTACCAGCAATATATTATATAGCAAGCTTAACAGCTAAGTTTTTGGCATCTTTAGAAGTTTTTGTGAAATCAGTAGTGAAGTAATTGGAACCATTAACAACACCACAAGCTTTGAATCTAGGACGATGATTATATCTTTCTTTTATTGTTGAATATTCCGGCAATATTCACCCTTTTAATTGCCAAGGCTCTTTGCAATTTTGACTTGAACATCTTTTTTTTTTTTTTTTTTGGTTTTGTTTTGGTTATCTTTCCTTTCATACCTGATTTTTTTAGCGTGCAATGGATGAGGATTGAAAATTAATAAATTTATGGGTTTGTATGTTTGTAATTGGTTTAAATGAAACTAAAACATACGTATTCATTGAACAATTGGTCTCCTCAGTGACGGTTACCATTTGTGGCGGATATTTTGTGAGATAAAATGGTAACAAAATGGGTTAGTGGAGAAAGGGGACCACATGAATAGTGTTGCAGAGAGAGAAAAAGTGGGTACTTTGTGAGGTAAAATGGTATCCGTCACTCAAGAGTGACGGATATGTGCCGTCACAAACAAGAATTTGTGTTCATTGAAATTTATGAGTTTGTATGTTTCTAATTGATTTAAATGAGAATGTATTCTAACTCACCCACAACATACTTAGGGGTTGTTTGGTTGCCATAAGGGAAGATAAATTCACATGAACTCCAATTTCACATGAATTGGAAATTCATGTGAATTGCACAAAAAGTGTTTGGTTGGCATATGGGTAATGAATTCATGTGGGAATTGCCACTTACCTAGGGGGGGCTAGGTAAGTGACTTCCTCCATAATGGAGGAACTTAAATTCCATGGGAAGTTCCACTCCCCATGATTTTGGCAACCAAACAAGTCCATAATATTGCAATTCATGGGATTTTCAAAATCCCATGAATTTAAAAGGTAACCAAACAAGTCCTTATTCATTAGTCATGGTTATCAATATGAGAATGTTACATGGAAGCTAGACTTAAAACAAAACGTTAAGACATATAAGAACTGCTGCTAGGTCATTAAATGAGGGGGCAAAACCGTCCTACTGGTCTTTCATTCTTCATTTTTTTATGGTCGAACATAAGCCAATAACGACTTCAGCAATCCGAATCACAAGTAAACAAATCATTGGAAAGAGTGTGTGTGACAATGCAAGAGGTGACTTTTTGCTTATAAATTTACTTGGTAAATAGATTATACAACTTGTTGTAAAAGAGTATTGTACAACCTTAATAAATCTAACTCAACTACTTATGTGTAATTTTTTCGAACTTTAAAAAATTTTGAGTTAAATTTTAATTTTTTGTATCAAAATGAAAATCGAATTTAGCTTATTTGTATTATTTTAGAGTTTCATTATAAATTATTGACTTCAATATTTATATAAATGAATCCATATTCTGTCTAATAAAGCTTATACTAGGTGGAATGCCCGTACGATGTACGGGCGCTAGTAATTTCCATGCATTGAATTCCCAATGCATCTTCTTATAGTGTTTTATCGAATATTCATTGTAAAATGTTAATCAACTATTCTGGTCTATTGAAAACTGCTACACCTCTGCTCCAACCGTGATGTGCCATGAATCTGGTCTATTGAACAATGCTTATTCGAACTCGATAATTTTATACTCCGTCTGTCCCGTTATTTGTTTATCTATTCCATTTTAAGGTGTCTCATAGATAAGTTGTTATAACTATTGCATTTGTTAGCTTACTATAAAATCTTATCACTGGTCTTTCGCAAAAACATAATGTTTCTTGATGAGATAATAAGTACTCTCTCCGTCCCAGTCAATTATTTACGTATTTTATTATTGATGGGGCATATTCTGCACCGCTGACCAAGTCAACATATTGAACAAGGTCAAAGATATCCACAGCAAGTCAACGACTTAGACAAATTTAGCCGATGCGGCCCCCATCGGCTCGTTAGCCTGGGTCTCGGCGTGACAACCTGCCAGCCGGGACACATACCCGCGTATTCATATCCAAGACCCCTCGGCGGTGAGTCAACATGGCCCGCCGGCCTGCCATAGGTCCCTCGGCCGAGGGGTAGGTCAGTCTTTCCACCTGCTAGCCACTTGGCCACTTGGCCACTACGTGACAAAAGGTGAAAGCCTATAAATACTCCTCAACCTTCATTGAGGAAAGGATCCCACAACTTAACCTAAATACACTATTCATCTGGTAATATCTTCCTTATCTCTCTACAATACATACCTAGCCAAATAACACAACTTAATCCTTTAAGTTTACTGACTTGAGCGTCGGAGTGAGTACGCTTGGCACAAAGCCAAGCCCCCGCCTTCGTTCATTGTTGCAGGAGAGGCCGAGAGGAACGATAAAGGCAAGAAGGGTTCAACTCAAGACATTATTCTACAAGCCACGGGTGGTAACGATACTTGCTCTGGAATTACACCCGGAACAATTGGCGCCGTCTGTGGGGAAGACACTAGAAGCTAGTCACATTCATTCCCAAAAAAAAAAAAAAAAAAAAAAACAAAAACCCACCCAAAAAGCTAAGAAGATATCGAAACAACAAGACGCAGTCGTGACCGACGAAACCACATTCTACCAAGATGATACTTTCAACAATTCCGGAGTCGTGCAGCCCTCCACCGGCGGAGTAATCCAACCAGAGTTCGGGATGCCAACAATACCCGACACGCCGCTACCAGCCAACCAGGTCACCATCATGGGACATGTGGTTGACGTAGCAAAACTGAAAATGCTCCCGGACCTAATCGCACACGCCCGCTCACACTGTCACGCCGACAAGAGCGGCGGAAACCGTCCAGGAGACCAGGGCCCAAAACGTGACTCCGAGAAATTTGAACGGAGCACTAGAAGAAGCTGACCCAGTCAAGTCGTCGGGGGAGCCCAAAGTGGGCGCGGTAGACCTAAGGCCTTCCCGCACTCATGGGAGGACGGCGTCCCCGCAGCACGAACGAGGCTTACCCCAAAGGAGCCAGAGGAGTCCGACTCAACGAGTTGGAGGAGCAATCCAAGTCGAAGAAGGAGTCCTTCCCGCTACGAGGAGAGGAGCCGAATTAGGAATGCGAGGAGCCGATCGCCGCGTGTCGTTCGACACGTGGTCAGACAGCCCCTCAGCGCCTACGTCCTAGAAGTCCAGGTGCCAACTAAGCTCAAGTTGCCACCTCTATCATACAAAGGAGATAGTGATCCAGCCGACCACGCTGAGGCTTTCGAGTCTTACATGTCGGTATGGGAGCAGCCCGATGAGGTCTGGTGCCGAGTTTTCCCAACAACTCTGCATGGAATGGCTCAAGGTTGGTACAAGGGGCTTCCCGACGGCTCGGTATACTATTACGCCGACCTAAGGGACGCCTTTCTAGCCCAGTACTCTTGCAACAAGAGAAGGGCCGTGGAGACATCGGACCTCCTAACTATCAAACAGGAGGGAGGCGAGTCTCTACGAAGCTATGTGAAGAGGTTCGACGGAAAGGTCCAGCAGATTCGAGAAATCAATCCCGAACTGGCGGCCTTCGCGCTGATGAAGGGCCTCCCAAGGGGAGATTTAAAAAATGAGCTCATCAAGTGCGGAGGCCTAGGTTTGGACGCCGCCAGGAAGTTGGCTGACCAAGCCATCAAGGTAGAAGACTATCACAAGACCTGGTAGGCCCCGTGAGGCCGAGCACTCGAAAAGAAGAGCGCCGGAGGACGACCACGATGAAAGACGCCGTGACAACAACGGGTCACGGTCCGATGAAAGACGCCGTGAGAATAACAGTCACGGTCGGACGATCCGCCAGAAATGTGAGGACTCGGCGGGCGCCGGTGGAGTTCAGAACGTACCACCGAGGCGGTATAGTGATAAAACCCCTCTCGTCGTATCGCCGCCGAGGTCTTCGCCCGAGCAAAAACGAGGGCCGGTGGGAGAGACCCCCAAGCCAAAAAGTGACGGTGACACGAGCGATCGTGAGTACCACGGCCACACACCGCCATCTAACCAACGATCGCCGCATCCAAGAATGCCATTGAAGAGCTGATCCGGAAGAGGAGCCTCGGCAAGTACGTTGCCAAAAGCCAAAAGACCGACGCCGACGCCGCGGGTAAGAAATCTGTTGAACGGATAGGAGTGATCCATGTTGTCATCTGGGGCAACGAGAACGGAGGGTCCGCTCATGGGCACAAACGGCACCTGAACGAGCTATATCAGGCCATCAACTTTGTGCCCAACACAACGATCCCCGCTTCCAACATCCCCGATATAACCATCGGAAGGAAGGACTACGAAGGAGTCATCGCTCCTCACAAATGACCCACTTGTAGTCAATTTGGACATATCCAACCACCTGGTCAAAAGGTGCCCGATTGACACAGCGCGTACACGAACATCATGTTCGGGGAGTGCTTCCTCGGCCTCGGCCGAAAGTCAAGGACTTGAGCCTCTGCACCAACCCACTATACAGCTTCTCTTCCGGGGGCCGGCCTGGTACCACTAGGATCAATCGACTCCCGTAACGTTCGGCGAAAAGAATGCGGCTAAAAATGTCCTAGCCGAGTTCGTGGTCATCGACGGCTCGTCCGCCTACAACGTTCTCATAGGCCGAATCACCCCGAGCGAGGCCGACGCAGTGATGTCCATCCGGCCCTAACACCGATGTATGTCTCGCACCGGGGAAGCGCATAAGCTCGTCTCCAAAGACGAGAATGACGAAGTGGTCAACGTCCAGATAGCTGCCAGAGGATGCAACATGCAATCCCTCAAAGTAGCGAAGAAATCAGAGAAAGAGAAAAGTCTATCCTTACAACAGGAGGGCGACCTCATGGATATAGCTAGCGGCTGACCGGGAAGGTGTGCCTTTGACTGGTAATCTCGGGAAACTCTGTGTAACGGCGGAGGTGTCCAAAACAGCTGTGGGCACCCCGACGCATGTTTTTATCTAATGAAAAATCGTCCGTCTTCCATCAGAACGTTCATTTTCCCATAGTCACTAGGAAGCAGCAGACGCCGGCTCGCACTGTCATACCGACAAGAGCGGCAGTCTCTATCAATAAGCAAACGTCGGCTCACACTGTCACACCGACAAGAGCAGCAGTCTCCTCCAAGAAATAGGCGCCGTCGCAGTCACCCCAAGTAGTAGACGCCACGGCGGTCACCCCAAGAGGTAGACGCCGTCGCAGCTCCTCCAAGTGGTAGACGCCACGGCCGTCATCATCAAGAAACAGACGTCGGCTCACGCTGTCACACCGACAAGAGCGGCAGTCTCCTCCAAGAAATAGGCGCCGTCGCAGTCACCCCAAGTAGTAGACGCCACGGCGGTCACCCCAAGAGGTAGACGCCGTCGCAGTCACTCCAAGTGGTAGACGCCACGGCCGTCATCATCAAGAAATAGACGTCGCTCACACTCACACCGACAAGAGCGGCAGCCTCTCCAAGAAATAGGCGCCGTCGCAGTCACCCCAAGTAGTAGACGCCACGGCGGTCACCCCAAGAGGTAGACGCCGTCGCAGTCACTCCAAGTGGTAGACGCCACGGCCGTCATCATCAAGAAATAGACGCCAGCTCACACTGTCACACCGACAAGAGCGGCGTCTCCTCCAAGAGATAGGCGCCGTCGTTAGCACCCCAAGTAGTAGACGCCACTAGCGGTCACCCCAAGAGGTAGACGCCGTCGCAGTCACTCCAAGTGGTAGACGCCACGGCCGTCATCATCAAGAAATAGACGCCACCACACTTGTCACACCGACAAGAGCGGGCAGATCACTAACAAGGAGAGCACTCGCCGGCCGACACCGTCACACCTAAGCAAGAATGGCAATCACCCTCGGAAATAAATACCTCGACGGTCACGACCAAAGACAATTGACACTGCAGCGATCAAAACGCCTTAGAAGCGTTGCACAGTTGAGGAACGCACTCTAAGACTGCCTCGACCAAGCCAAGGCGGAAACAGAGGAGACGCCCAATTACTAACATAAAAAAAAACTCAGACAAGGATGAGAATAGACCTCGGCCGAGCCAGAGACAAAGTGAAACGTTAAGTACAGATTGAGATGCTCAACTATTAGCACAAGGAAAAGGGAATGAGGTAAAGACCTCGGCCAAGCCGGAGGCAGAAGAAACGAGCTCTTATTAAATGTGTTCAACAAATTACAAAAAATACAAACGACGGCCGTCCCCATAAGGGTCAGCCAAAGGATAACCTGCCAAAGTTGTACAAAATACAAAGACGGAAAGGCAGAAGGGTACAGACATTATCTCCCTATGTCTGCTGCTGCTCGCCATCAGCAGCGGTAGCAACGTCTCCTTCGATGGGCAACCCAGCGGCTTTCCTGGCAGCCTCAGCCTTTGCCTCGGCAGCCTCAACTTCTCCTCCTCATCAAGACGCGACGGGGAACCCCCGTGCGCCGGTTTACAAGGCTCGGCATCAGCAGAAGACATGTTTACAATAAAAAACTTACAAAGTTAAGAAATTGGGAAGTTTGTTTACCTTGAAGAAAAACACTCGCCGGAGTAACAACTCTGAAAATTAGAAGACAAGGAAGCCCTTGAGAGTTTAGAGTGAAGAAAAATTTTGGAGAATGAAATTGGTGGCCAATTTTACGGAATAACTGGCCCTATTTATAGGAAAAGCCCATAAAGAAGGACCAATCAGCGAACAGCCCATGAAGCGTCATCCAATCAGCGTGCAGACACGTGTCGGACATGCAACCACGGGATGTCAATCGTTGCAACAGTTAGACGTCAATCAATGCAACAGTGACCAAACGTCTTCAACACGCCCATTCATATCTCTCCGCCTATTCACCTTCCTCAACAAATTCCCAAGCATCTGTTCTCCGCCGGCCACTCGATCAACCAAGCTAGGTAGCGCCGACCGGGGCAATCAAAAACAACCGCACTCTCAACCCCTGGTCTCGGCCAGCGTCACTTTCTTTTCCACACCGGATACCCTTTACGCACCCATGTGGAAGGGGGATATGGTACGCCTAAGGTAGACCAGCCGAGGTAAAAGAAGCCGCCGCAGAAGAAGCCGATCTGCAAACATTTTTTACAAATTACTTGCGCAGAATATACGCTCAAACGTACATCGGAGCCCATACCACGGCATGACTACGCCGGGGCAAATTGATGGGGCATATTCTGCACCGCTGACCAAGTCAACATATTGAACAAGGTCAAAGATATCCACAAAGAAGTCAACGACTTAGACAAATTAGCCGATGCAAAAATCGGCTCGGCTGTTAGCCTGGTCTCGGCGTGACAACCCGCCGCCAAATGACACATACCCGCGTACTCATATCCAAGACCCCTCGGCGGTGAGTCAACATGGTCCGCCGGCCTGCCATAGGTCCCTCGGCCGAGGGGTAGGTCAGTCTTTCCACCTGCTAGCCACTTGGCCACTTGGCCACTACGTGACAAAAGGTGAAAGCCTATAAATACTCCTCAACCTTCATTGAGGAAAGGATCCCACAACTTAACCTAAATACACTATTCATCTGGTAATATCTTCCTTATCTCTCTACAATACATACCTAGCCAAGTAACACAACTTAATCCTTTAAGTTTCATCGACTTGAGCGTCGGAGTGAGTACGCTTGGCACAAAGCCAAGCCCTCGCCTGTTCATTGTTGTAGGAGAGGCCGAGAGGAACGATAAAGGCAAGAAGGGTTCAACTCAAGACATTATTCTACAAGCCACGGGTGGTAACGATACTTGCTCTGGAATTACACCCGGAACAATTATATTTTAGGGTGCCTTAGTTAGTTGTTTACATTTTGATTTTAGGAATGTCTTTAATGAGTAACCTGATCCTCCTTACTCAATTCAGTTAACTTATCATCTAATAATTGGTCCCATCCCATCTCCTTATCTTTATGCCAAATGTAATACTAATATTTAGGATCATTTGTTAAAAACAGTACTTGAAGCATTATGAGTAAATTATATGTAGTAAAACTTATGCAGTTATGTTGGCCTGGTATATTTTGTTCTAATATATACTCATGAACTTATGATTCATATATGGAACTACGGAAGGAAAAAGACAATAATTAGTTGAATTACATGCTTAATATTTATACTAATATATGATTGTTTTGTAGTTTAGCTGTTTAGGTAAGATAGCTTATAGATTCTACATTTCTATTATAAATTTGTTCGTAGCTAACAATTACGAATATATAATACTGCAATTATGTTTGAGATCTATTAGAACTATACATCTGTTTGGTTTGTTTGGCTTATTCCCAGGGTTTAAGAGTTTGGTAATTAGTACCTAGTAAAAACCTCATTTAATATTGCTTAATGTTTATCTTGTCATAATAAACAACTTTGTGTTTTAATCGTATTTATTGCCCATTATCTGTTTTTAGGATTTTTTATTTGTTATTTACTCTCTCATGTCCCTTGAAATCTCAACTTTTAATGTGGAGGCTCGAAAATTGTTCACAATAGTTGGACTCTCTATAATTACTCGAAAACTTCCTGTTTTAATTATATATAATGATAAGGATAATAGTGTACATTATCTAAGTTTAAGGCCATGTTTGGTAAACGGCGGATTAATATTAGAAGAAGCAGGTTGCAAAAGCAGATTATAATTAGCAGATTTTATTAGCGAGTTTGACTAAAATATATAATTAGTAGAGTTGTTAACCGTGTTTGGTAATCAATAGTTTCATTTTAGTAGATTGTTTATCTTTTTTTTTTAAATGACCAATTATGGACATGAACAATTAATTAATTAATAAGATATGTTTCAAAGGATAAAAATGTCAATTTATATCTATTACTAATCAAATATGCTGGGGGAGCAGCATAATGTAAAATAAAAGATTGCGCCCCAATCTACTATTTCAATATGCTAGTTACCAAACACCCCAAACAACATATTCATGAGTCACAAACATGCTAAATGTTTTCAATATGCCAAAAAATTATCAATCCGTCGTTCCAAACACCCCCTAAATAATCAATATCAATATCTATCTATATTAATAAAGGAAGCTTTTTTCGAGCGATTATAGAAAGTCCAAATTTTATGAATGACTTTGGACCAATCTAAATTAAATAAATAATTTTTAAAATAAAGATATTTTACAATAGAGTTTGTGATGTATACAAACTAAGCAGCTAATACCGAATTACACGGCATATATAAAGTGATGCTTCATTTGAAGTATTCTACCACATATATTATTTAACTTTGTTATTGTTATGCTTTTTTACGTTCCCATGTATTTGATTACCAATTATGTGTTTTGTTATGTCTATGATTAATTAAATATGATAATGTTTGTAAATCTAACAAATTTTCTCTTCCTTTAATGTCAGATAAGAAGAAAACAATATGTCCATGATGCCCTATTTCATCAGTTCCAAGACTATACAACTGGATGTACTATGCTATTGTACATCTAGGGGTAATTTAGTCTTTTTCAATTACTTTTTACAAAAAAAAAAAGAAACAAGAGTAACGTAATCCCAATCCTCTTTCTCTCTCTAACTGCTTCCACATTTTTCTAACTCCTCCCCATCTTTCCTCCATCTCCAGTAACTGAATCATCTTCTCCCTAAAATTATTATATCAACCATTATATCTCTCTTTCTTCAATCAATGGCGGATGAAGCTTCGATAGCGGATGAAACTTCAATTGTATCGTCATCAATGGAACATGAAACTTCGAAGGAGCATGAAACTTTAATGGAAACTGAAACATTTACCTCTGATTCAATGGTGTTGGTAAGACAAATAGATATTACGTCTCCCTGTCAAGGTAAATTTTTAAGCTCGTATTCTTTTTATAAAAGCTCGTATTTTTAAGCGATTAATTTGTGTTCGTGTATTGTTTTAACAATAGCTCGTATTCTTATCTAAGTAAGTCGTATTCTTATATGCTTGTTTTTTTACGCTCGTGTTCTTTTAGTAATATATAGCTCGTATTTTTAAGCGATTAATATGTTATCAAACTTTAGCGTCTTACAAGTCTAGTTTAATACTTTAAGCTCGATAAGTGTCTCAATTAGCTCGTGTTCTCGTATTATTTTAACATTAGCTCTTATTCTTATTACGATAGCTCGTATTCTTATGTGATTGTATTTTAAGCTCGTGTTCTATTTATAAAAGCTCATACTTTTAAGCGCTTAATTTGTGTTCTCGTATTATTTTAACCTTAGCTCGTATTCTTATTACAATAACTCGTATTCTTATGTGCTTGTATTTTAAGCTCGTGTTCTATTTATAAAAGCTTGTATTTTTAAGCGTTTAATTTGTGTTCTCGTACTATTTTAACATTAACTCGTATTCGTATTAAAATAGCTCGTATTCTTATGTGCTTGTATTTTAAGCTCGTGTTCTATTTATAAAAGCTCGTATTTTTAAGCGCTTAATTTGTGTTCTCGTATTATTTTAACATTAGCTGATTTAGCTCGTATTCTTATTCCAATAGCTAGTATTCTTATGTGCTTGTATTTTAAGCTCGTGTTCTATTTATAAAGGCTCGTATTTTTAAGAGCTTAATATATCACCAAATTTTAGCGTCTTACAAATCTGGTTCAATATTTTAAGCTCGAAAAGTGTTTCAATTAGCTCGTGTTCTCGTATTATTTTAACATTAGCTCGTATTCTTGTTGCAATAGCTCGTATTCTTAAGTGTTGGTATTTTAAAGCTTCTGTTCTTTTAGTAATAGCTCGTATTTTTAAGCGCTTAAATTGTGTTCTCGTATTATTTTTACATGAACTCTTACAAATCTAGTTTAATATTTGTAGCATGGGTTGAATGTGTATTTGATATGCTTCTAGGTACCAAAGATGCATAGGTTGAAGCAAAGATGCATTGTCCAAAGGGGAAGACAAAGAAGGGGAGAGAGATTTACTAGGAAGAGGAGTTTGATCTATATTCAAACTAGTCAACCTCGTGGAAAATTCAAGGCCGCTAGGACTCGTGCACGTAAACGCGTAGAAAATATTGCAGAGAAAGAGGGAGATAGAGTTGGAGTTGTGACTCCTACTAGCCATGTGGGTCTTCGCGAAATTCTGATGACGCCGGAAGATTATCACTGATAAATGTTTTAACTATTGATTAGTTGCATTTTAAACTGGTTTTGTAGTAGTGCTGCTCATTTACGTGGTATTAAAGTATTTTGATTAACACTTAATAATTATTGAGAGCAATTGTGGTCTTTTATTTGTAATCTGAATATATTCTTTGCAATGGTCGGAAACTTTAATTGTTAGCTCGAAATATTCCGTACAATGCTCAAAAAATCATGTCTTTTGTAACTCGTACGTATTAAGGTAAGCTAAGATTTTCGATGGTTTATTTGCAATATCAGCATATTCTATGCGATGCTCGAAAACTTTAATTGTTAGCTCGGAATATTTATTAATATGCTCGAAAACTCAAATTAAATTTTTAGCTCGGATTATTTCGTACTAAGCTCGAGAACTTTATTTGTTAGCTCGAAAAATACAATGAGATGCTCGAAAGCTTTAATTGTTAGCTCGGAATATTTCTTACTAAGCTTGAAAACTCAAATTTAATTGTTAGCTCGGAATATTACGTACTCAGGATTTGATACAAAAGAATGTCGAAAAACTTCACTTGTAAGCATAAAATATTTCATACAGAACTCGGCAAACTGATCGTGTACTCAGGATTTATCGTAAAAAGCTCTATAAATCTACTTATAAGCTAATGTTATTATAAAAAGCTCAAAAAATTACAAGAAAGTAACTCAAAAATTTACAAGAAAGTAACTCTAAGCTAAAAAATTTACAAGAAAGCTCAGATCTTCGGTAGTTCAACCAATAAGTATAGGGCTAGTTCTGTCCACATCCCTTCTCGAATTGACGACGGTGTCCACAAAGTGTAGCTGCACATATAAATGAAGTATAAAAGCTTAAACTTTTACTATAGATGGGGTTTGTACACAATTACCTATATGAGTTACTATGTAGATAAAATGAGCTAATAATCAAAGAAAATGAGCTAATACACAAAGAAAGTGAGCTATTATACACAAAAAAGTTAAACAGAGAAAAAAGGAGCTAGTAACCAAAGAAAATGAGCTAATACACAAAGATGATGAGCTAATTTACAAAAAAAAAAAAAAAAAGTAAACAGAGAAAAATGAGCTAATAACCAAAGAAAATGAGCTAATAAACAAAGAAAGTGAGCTAATACACAAAGATACTGAGCTAATTTTAAAAAAAAGTAGATATTTTCGAAATTGGGATGCATGTGCGACGGTCATTGCTGAGACAATTGAAGGATTAAATGATGAGGGATTTTTGTGTTCTTTATTGTTTTGGAATCGTCGGACTCCGAATTTTGTGAATACAATCAGAGAAGTGGTCAAGGGTGATCGGATGTGGTACGAAAATGGTCAAGAACAGGCCCTGCTCGTAATACTTTGTTTTCACAAAAGAAGTCGAGCTATATACAAAACTACTCGAGCTACTGATAAAGAAAACGAGCTAAATTACAAAAAAAGTTGAAATTCTTCAAAAATAAAACAAAAATTAATGATGACGGGCATGCATTCTGATGGTTACGTACTACCCTCATTTCCTAAATAATTCTATTGATACTTTCGAAATTGGGATGCTTATGTGCGACGGTCTTTGCTGAGACAATTGAAGGAGCAAATGATCTGGTTTATGGATGAGTGCTCTTGGGGTAGTCGGTCTGGCCTTGAACCTACGTGCCTATGACTTCGTTTCCTAGGAAATCCGTGCAGCCGAAGATCCTGAATTTGAGACTTTCTACACCAAAAATATTCTCTTAAACGAAGGTATTCGTGCTTGGATGGCGGCTCAAGATCAGCCTCATGAAAACCTTATATTCCCTGAGGAGGTTCTACCCCGTGGAAACGCTCTGACGAATTTTTTTGTTCTTTAGTGTTTTGGAATCGTCGGACTCCCAATTTTATGAATATAGTCAGAGAGGTGGTCAAGGGTGGTCGGAGGTGGTACGAAAATGGTCAAGAACAGGTGCTGCTCGTAATACTTTGTTTTCACAACACGTGGGGTGTTTTATGAGAATGTTTCTGTTTCGACTTGAGGGATTGTTTATCGTGTGATGAATTAAGTATGATGGGTGTTATTATGATTTATAATCTAATAAAAAAAATGGGCAAATGATCAAATAGTCTGGGAACTGAAATAATAAAATTAGGTTTCGAACAAAATCAAATCGTAAAAACGCAAAATATTGGAATTAAATAGGAAGTAAATGCTCGGAAACGTATTTCTTGTCGACAATTATATATTGAATTTCGATAATAGACCTAAATCACAAAATTAGGGTTATGATTGGTGTAGAAGTTTACCTCAAAGTAGTACTGTTCGATGCATTTTTTCTTCTTGATACCGATGTAAATTGCTTCTGAGTCACCGAAACATTGTTCGATGCATTTTTTCTCCTCGATGATGTTGCCAATTGCTTCCCTTCAACCATTTTAGAATTAAAATTAGGGGAAAGGGAGGTTTGTTGTGAGTGTCGTTCAAGAGAGAATTAAAGAAAGAAGGGTTTGGTGGGAGCGTCGTTAAAGAGAGAATTACATGTTTAAATATGTTTATATTATATGGGCCTGATGTACCATGCTTCCTGTACAACAGGATGTAGGATATTATTTGTGCTATTTCATTGTTTGATCAATATGTTCAAACAATTTAATCAAAGGTGAAAATACAATTCTCAATTTTTATTATCTTTACTATGATTTTTTCTTAATTGTATATTTAAAGTTGCTTCAAGTTGGACTATATGTTTTATTTATGAGTATATTTTTCATTGTATATATCTTTTGAAAGTAAACAGGGCACACATAGTTTAAAAACATTCAAATTTGTTATGAGTAAGTGTCTTACGAATTATGAGGATATTATACTCCGTACTATAGAGGAAGGTTATTATAACCTCCCATACATTAAAAACAGGGGAGAATGAAGGTCATAATAACATGATTTATCATATAGCATGTCTTCTTAGATGGCTCTTTAAATTTTGTACGAAGTATCTACTGTATACAAACGTCAACAATAATATTATGTGATTATTCCGTAATAACATATTTTGCTCCATTAACTTTTTACGTATGCTTCGTATTAGATAATACACATGATTTTTAATTTAGTTTTTATGGCCCTAATTCTTTCGTAGTGTATCATTCCATTCACAAAAAACAAATCCCTTCTTACTAATTAGAGTATATCTGATTTTGTTATATTCTAACTATCTAACCCGCCTTAAATAGGAATTTGTGATATTCTTGATTGCTATTTCTTATGTACGCTTAACGCTTCACTAGCTCGATCTTTTCTTAGTACAGAAGTACCTTAAAAAAGTGTTGTATAGCTCCATTCTCAAATTCTTACTTAACATTAATAAAGTTACTATAATACTCTCAACTTGCAAAAATTATGTAATACGGTGTACTGTCACTTAGTCGTACATTAAATTGCGTATTGCGTACATTGCTATAACTAAAGAATTGTTAGTTTAATCAAAGTCCTACTTATCGAAGTAGTTTAGTGGCACATGATTTCAAAGAACTTGTTATATATAGGTGCTTAACTCCAATTTATTTTAAAAAAATACGTACAAAAGGCTTTTATTTTTGTCGCCCTCAAAAACAACGTATCATGCTTTTGTTGTATACCGACTATACCGAGCATAAGTTTACTTTGTACATTCTATTTTATTTATTTACGTTTTTCATACAATTGAGTTAGCACTCATATATATGTTTAATGTGATGGCGCTGCTTTATTTGTTCATTTAGTCAATTTAAATTAATTAATTATTAAATTATAAGAGTAAGAATAAATTATGAGATTAGTGTTTTGTTTTTGTCAAACGAAACGTACTTAGTCGCATTACAATAGAGGGAAGGGGGAATCGAACCTGAGACATATTGTTAACAATACCTCCGTCTTAACAACTAGACTAAGACATCTTCGGTAATTACGAGATTAGTATGACGAATGGATTCAATGCGTGAATAGATCTAACAGTAATTGTTTATAGGCTTTCTTCTCGGTAGGACTCCGACTCTTACTACATGTAAGCTAATCACAAGTCTATATTATCAATTTTATGATGGACAGACTACTATCGAATGCCACTTCTAAGTTATAACAACGTTTACCCACTAATAGGCTTTATATTTGGATCCGTTTTACGCTACCTTTATATAAAACCGCCTTACACAATATCAATTGTGATCAAATATTAATGAATAATACATTCAAACAGTATCTGGTGGGTGCGTGGGAGTATTATACAATATGCATGTTTAATTGTTTCAATAATTGGAGAAATTTTAACCAATAGAAGAGAGTATACATACATTTGATTAAGAAAAACTTGCAATTTACACGACTTTTTTATCATATAAAAAAAACTTCCAAAATAACATCTTCGTTTAACTAAGTTCTCACAAGAGGCGGGGTCAAGATTAGCGAATCGTGATACAGTCTTCTACACAACGATAATTAAATGTTTAGTTTCGTGTATGAAATTAAATCATGTCATTTCGTATTTGACTGAGTTGAGTGTTACTATTTTCTATAAAATGGAGCGTTTATCCGATGTTTATATACATAACATAATATTACAAATGGCCCGTGCATCGCACGGGCATTAAATCTAGTATATACTTAAAAGAGGAACTTTTGAAGCGATTTTATTGGCTAATGCTTTTGTTTAATATAATGTGTGTAAAAAATATACATAAAGGAAATATTATTGGATATTGGAAATATTATATAATAATTTGGATATTTTTAATGCCAACTAATCTTACATTCTTACCTGGTGATAAGTTAGTCGTTCTCTTAGACTCCTAATGAAAACAAAATTTCTTCTTTCATAGAATTCTATACAAGAGCAAATTAGGAGGCCAATAATATATATGCACAAAAGAAACATCATGTATTTAGCTACATGTTCTGCTCTTATTTGTTTTTCAATTTTTCTATTGACGATTTTAATTAATTCCAAAGATCTGCTTTTCGATCTTCCTTTTAATTTTTTTCTACATACGATATGTTTTATTATATGGAGCCTCTAATTTGTTATTTTTTTTAGTGCATTCGCAGGAAAGAAGACGAGATAATTGACAACTCGATATAAAGCACCACGCATCATACCGGAAATAACTATCTACAAGTGTTCATCAAGTTTTTAATGTTGATCTCTATTTCATTCGTAAGTTCATAATTGTGAAATAGGAGCAAAAACATATATCTAACATTATTAATGTTCATTATTACTAACAAGGTATATGAGTTCCTTAAATTTATTTGATGCCTATTTGGTCTTAAAAATATAATTTGTACACATACGTGACCTTTCATTGCTTTGAATATTGCTCCGTAATTGGGATTTTATATAGAGTTATGAATATTGTATATATGCAATACAAGCAGATCGAGGTGACTTCGTCTTCCGTTTTTACTTTACTTCATGTATTATAAATACGCAGGTTCTTTTCGGAGTTGCTAATAATTTCTACTATGTATGACAAGTGAGATATCTTATCGTTTGAATACTATACTGTCCCACCCCGTAATAACTAAAAGGAATGGATTTGTAGCGAACCTTAGTGATTAAGGTACGTTCTTGCACAGTTTCTATAAATCTCAATTAACTGCATTAATATATTGATTAGAGAACAAATTAGGTGTTTTTTAGTAGTTTATTTCATAAGTTATGTAGTCATAAAAGTTAAGTTATTGCTCCATGCTAAATTATAAGATCTGTTATGTGGGGGAAGAATTGAAGAAATGTTTTTAAAGTTTCAATTAATTATTCTAAAACCCAAAAACTAATCTTATGAAAAACGAAATCAAATGTATGTATGTGATGGGAATAGGCAGTTTTCATTATGAAAACGTATACTCCCTCCATCCCACCATCCCAATAATATGTTTACGTACACTTTTTTTATTATCCCCTCACAAAATAAAGAAATTGTAAACATATCACTAAGATAGAGGGAGTATTAAATAAAAGTGTCATTTAAAGTAGACCTGAAAACTGGTCAACCAGATCGGTGCAAATTGGGTCAAGTCAAATTATCTCGGGTCATTTCAGATTCGGATCATTTTCAGCTAAATTAGTTATTTCAAGTTATTTAGCGATAATAAATTGAGTACAACGATAAACATCTAGGACATGTCATATTAATTGGGTCAATTCAGAATACGGATCAAGCTGAGGTTCTGAGCTCAGGTGTTGGGTCGGGTACAATTGGGTTTTTCTGGTCGGATACAATGTGGATATGGGGGTAATATTACCAAAATTGGTACAAGGAGTATGTTGTCAAATCGGTACAAGCAAGGCTTCTACCCTTGAAAATAATTGTATTCGAGTGACTCTGTCTCATTGTGTTGGTAAAGCCGTAGAGCACGTATAGTTTCGACAGTTTGATACAATGTCATTAACGATAAGGTCATTTCCCGTACAACAATTGAAAGGGATTGGACGAAAAAAATGAAAAAAATAAATTTTAAGCACTACCACTAACTTAAAACTAACAATAAGGGATTGATCGTTATTTTAACACCATTACTATGTTGAATTGAGTGTGAAAGATAAACATGCCCTTCAAAGACATTTCTAAATTAAAAAGGTAAACATTTGATTGAGATGCTTTAAAATGAAATGGATACACAAATGACCAAGACGGAGAAAGTAGATAAAACCTATTTTGAGAGCGATTCCTTTTCATTTTACCTTAAAGGTTCATAGCTTAAGGTAAAGCTACTCATTTTACCTTAAACATGCTCTTCAAAGCCATTTCTAAAATCAGAAAGGTAAACACCCATGTATTTTCCCTTTGTATTGCGAGGCTATAATGTGTTTCACTACATCGCCAAAGCTACTCATGTTCAGTTTAAGGTAAAGTGCAAACTAATTTGAATCTAAATTTCTTTTATCTTAATTACCATATACGAAATAGCTCTTAAGTACTGGAGAGTCTTTATTTTGTTAACTAAATATATTAAAATTGAATAAAATAATGCATGTACATCACTACGTTATAATACTCCGTATGAAATAGCAATACAATTTCAACATAACTTCTACAATTTACAAAGTCTTCCATATCACATTGGAGTATTCTTTAATATAAATATATGAGACACTGATCATATAGATATAACAATAAAAGAAATTAAAAAAGAAATACCATTGATATTATATCGCTAATATTATGGTGTTAATATTTAATATGTTTTTGATCAATATAAAAGATAAACTAACATACTTTTAATAAATATAAGCCTATACAAGATATACTATTTTTTCAAGATTTTTGAGCATAGATAATTATAGTGTAAACCATGATTCTAGGCACTCAATTAGTGTTTTAAGCTGTCTAGAATTTGTATTACTTCATTTAGAGATAATATAACATCTTAGTGAATGACAATCAATACAATTGTTAAGCATCTCATACATTCTCAAACATCTTAGTTTGTATGACAAACATTTGTTACGGTGATATGACAAAAGATACTATTCGCGAGTTAAGGAATAGAATACTATATGAAATCATATAGCCATATATACTCCGTAGTATTTTTATTGATCATTGCATACCAAATATTATATTCTACTGTTAGACAGGTAGTAACTCAAATTATAAAGTGATAAATTCATAAAGCTATTGTTACGATATAACCCGGCCAACGGCCGGGCATGAAATCTAGTGTATTATAAAACTTGAAAACTATAAAACCAGTTCTAATACAACCAATTGTATAGTCTAAGTACTGAGTTTACTTCATCTATCACTTTACCCCCGGTGAGTATAACTATACAACTAAGCCATGCTCTATTTGAAAATATTAAATTCAATCGCAAACATCAATCTCTACAAAAATGGCTATTATTCAACGCAAATTCTCATTTGTGACGACACTATTCCGTCACAAGCGTGTAACATCTCACAAGGAATAAGTGGGAAAGCAAGTGAAAGGACAAATGGAAAGTGGGTTGTGAGAAGTCACAAGTTTGTGACCGTCAACGGTCTGATTATTCAAAGATCAAATATGTAATGATATTGAATTAATTACATGCGGGGGCAGTACGTTGCTCAATGTTGTTAAATGTTCATTGTTAAACGTAGAGTGGAGCACTCCCAATAGATTGTGCATGCATTATTACTAATCACGCTCTTCCATGGACGACGACACACTAAAACTTAACCGTTGGAGCCAACATATCGTATTTCAAATCTATCTATCGAGTGTAATTCAAGCATGCTATTCAATTTTTCTGCAGGTCACTTTCATCAAGGGCTATCTTGGTGATGCGATTTTTTTTCCTGTATTTTTATTTTTTTGTGTAAAAGGCAATCTAAAATAAGTGCATGTTCGTCATATTCGCCATATTCATCCGTAACAAGTTTTTAGCGTAAATGATGTTATAAGGGCGAATATAATGTTCACGGAATTTCAACCCAATTCATGAGTAGTTGACTATATATCACCCTTACAACTCTAGCAGCTACCTAATACTCCCTTTATTTTTTTTTATATGACTTTTTCACATTTTGAGACATTTCCTTCTCTCTTTAATATCTCTTAATATATAAGACTAAATATTATGATATGTATACTCATATGAAAGAGTTTTTCGTAAGGAATTTAATAGTATCATTTTTATATTTTTTGAACAAATATATTTTTCTAAATATTAAAGTCAAAGGCTTACCTCGTAAATGCAAAACGTCATATATAAAAAAGTGGAGGGAGTATAATATATCATCTTTTGGAAAATAAAATAAAATAGAAGTACAAATAGCTAGAAACCGTTTTAGTGAAACATGGGTTCATGAAATACTTAATTAAAATTATATATTTCACTCGTACTCATTATACTTAGATTCTCCCGAATAAGTAACAAATGTGATCTATGGGCGGATTTAGAGGGGGGGCTTGCCCCCACTAGACATTAGAAATTTTGAATATATTAGTTAAAATTTTGGATATTTTTACCCTTCAATCCTTACTCCACCACTGAAAGTGATTAAAGTGAACTAATTGCGAGATCACAACATATTTTTAGTATAGAAGCTAATAATCTGTATAGTCTATGTGCACTATTAATTAGAAAAATCAATCATATGGAGTACTATGATGCAATGGACATGAATGAAACAAAGATTTGACCCATTAATTAATAATTTTATGTAAAATCAACATATGTTAAGCAAGCACGTGTTATGCCTAAAGTTTGATTAAATTAGCATAACTCAAACAATCGTTATCATCAGTTCATCACGATGATGACTCTCAATAGTTGTATATCAACGTAATTGTACAATTATTCACGTGTCACTTACTAATTGTTCACTCATTTGTCTCATAAATTTGAGAAAATTAGTTGAATCTCTTATCTTCATTAGTTCATTACGGTGAATCATCGTGCATAACTTTTAAGTAAAGGGTCGTTGTCTTAGATATTTTCGGCTCTTTGTTAGACTTCAAAAATAAACATTACATATATAAAATGTCTATACAACTTGATAACATCATCTCATTTTTTTAATTTATATAGGGTTATTATCATACATGCTAATTTACGATACGTTTGAGGAGTCTATTAAGCTACGCTTAAATTTTTCAAGTGTGGAATCATATTTCATTCATTAATAGTATCATCACTTTTTTTTTTTTACCTTTTACCTTACTTATCGAACGGTTACACCAATATCGACTTACCTATCTAATAAATGATACAATTACTCCTTAATGTCAATATTTATGAATATATATATATACTCATATCGAAGGAGAATTAGGATCACGGAAACGGACCCTAGATATTTGAGTCCGTGAGTTTAGTAACAATATCAGAAGTTATAGCAAACAATATCACGAGTTATAAGAAACTATAACACGGAAAAACAGAGGATTGCTTTCTTTATGACTATGGTCTATGCTTTTAATGGGATTCAAGATTGCGCCCCTCGTTGGGATCACTTGAGGAGAATTGCACATGTTAATGGTCCATGGGCAATTGCTAGTGATTTCAACTGTGTGCTAGCTGCAAATGAGAGTTTTGGTGGTGATACTCCCTCTGTTGAGATAGAGCCTTTCAGAAATTGTGTTGCAGATTGTTATGATCACTTCCCTAAATTTATATGCTCATTTCTTTCCTGAAAGAATGTTTGATCACACTCCTTGCATTGTAAGTAGCTCTAAGCAAGTCCAGCGTAAGAGCGGCTTCAAGTATTTCAGCATGTGGGGTGGCTCAAAGGATTTTATGCCTATTGTGAGAAGTAATTGGGATACCAGTATTTTTTTTATTTTTTATTTTGATAAGGCAAGAAAATTAGATTGATCTCCTTTCGGATGATAGAGGTGAGCTGAATCCACCGGCTTTCAAACCACCTCGAAAGAATTGGACAAGAATGTCTGACCGAGCCCATAAAGTCCGCAACTTTATTAGCCTTACAGAAGCAATGTTTAATTATTACTTCATCAAAAAAAGTGGGATACCAGTATTGCTGGTACATGTATGTTCAAACTGGCCAAAAACTTGAGAAAATTGAAACCCGCATTGAAAACAGAGAGGGCTTCAGTGATATTGAGAATACTACTGACAAACTGTAGAAGCATGTGGAGGAGTTGCAGGAGCAAATTGGAAAAGACCCTTCTAATTTGCAGTTGATCACAAAAGAGTATAAAGCTTCAAAGGAATTAAAGGAACTAAGTATAGCAAGAGATAGTTTTTTATCCCAAAAATCAAAGAGTTTGTGGATAAAGGAGGGAGATACTAACAGTGCATACTTTCATGGTCTTCTTAAGAAAAGAAGGAATGAGAATAAAGTGGTCATGGTAGAGGATATGAATGGAAAGATGTGTGATAATGCTTAGCAGATACACAATGCTTTCTTGAAATACTCTCAATATTTGTTAGGGACCAGGCAGGACACAATACAGATACGTAAAAATATCATTGAGCAGGGACCTAGCTAGATGCAATGTTGAACATTATGTCAGTCTTCTCAAACCAGTCACTACAAAGGAGATCGGGGATACCTTGTTTAGCATACCTGACATCAAATCACCTGGACAAGATGGCTATACTAATAAAATTTTCAAAGATTCTTGGGGTGAGATAGGTGGTGATGTTATAAGTGTTGTAATGGATTTCTTTCATCAAGGAAAACTACTCAAACAGCTAAATGCTGCTAACTTGACCCTCATTCCCAAATGTGAGAGACCACAAAGTGTTTTAGAATTTCGTCCAATTTCTTGTTGTAATGTGGTCTACAGGGTCATTTCTAAGTTTCTATGTGCTAGATTAGTAGAGGTGCTGCCTTATATTTTTTTATCAAGACCCGGGAGACTTCATTTAGAACAGAAGCATTCGGGAAAATATTATGATTTGTCAGGACTTAATTAGACTTTATGAGAGGCCTAATGCTACACCTAGATGCATGTTTAGAATTCATTTACAAAAGGCTTATGACACGGTGGAATGGACTTTTGTGGACCAGCTCATGGATATGCTCAAGTTCCCTGTTAAGTTTAAAGAGATAATTATGCAATGCATCACTGTCACTTTTACATAATCTATCAATGATGAAATGTTTGGTTATTTCCCTAGCAAAAGACTCAGACAAGGGGAACACCTATCTCCCCTTATCTTTACTCTCTACATGGAGTATTTGATTAGAACTCTAAAATATGTTGTTGCCAAGTTTGATTTCAAATTATCACCCATTATATAAATAACTAAGCTTAGCAATTTTGATGTTTCCTGATGATGTTCTATTATTCTGTAGAGGAGATGCTACTTCAAGGATGCTTCTGCTTTAATATTTCTTTACTTTCTCTAAAGCTAGAGGACTGAAAGTTAGTGCGTCCAAATCAAATGCCTATATTAATGGTGTACCAGAGTAGATTAAACAGGATATCCTTAGGGTATCAGGGTTTGCTGAAGGTGTGATGCCATTCAAGTATTTGGGCATGCCTATACAAACCATAAGATTGAAGAAAACGGAATGTGGGTGCTTAGTGGAGAAAATATGTAGTAGAATTCACAGTTATGGAGTCAGGAAGTTTTCTTATGCTGGGAAATTAATACTTGTTAAGACTTTACTAACTTCCTTGCACTTCTACTGGTCTTCTATGTTCATTCTCCTTAAGGGGATTATTAATAATATTGAAGCTAACTGATGCAGGAATTTCTTATGGGATGGTAGTGCGGACTATAAAAGGGTTCCTTTAGTGGCATGAGACAAAATATGTAAGCCAAAAGATGAAGGAGGACTTGGGATTAAGGATCGGGATGCTATTTGAACAAAGCAATGGTTGGTAGATTAGTTGATACGGTTACTGAGAAGAGAGATTCTATCTGGGTGCATCAGGTGCATCAGAACTACCTAAAGGGACAAAATTGGATGGACTACAAGCTAAGTGTCAATTCCAGTTGGGTTTGGAGGAGAATTTGTTAAGTAAAGCAGGACATTGCTGCTGGCTATGCAAATGGGAAATGTGTTCAGGCTTAGGGTTATACTCATACTGGTTGCTACAAATGACTCAAAGATGTCATGCCACAAGTCAGCTGGTATGTTGTGGTTTGGAATGCATGGGTCATATCTAAGCATCAATTTTTGGGTTGGTTCTTTGCTTATGAGAGTTTGCACACTAATGACAAATTGGTGTTGTATGGCATGGATATTTGATGACAGATGCTACCTGTGTGGACAATCTGTGCAGAATCTCAAGACCACCTTTTCTTTGCGTGTGTTTACAACAACAAGATCTTTCAGTGTCTGAAACATGGTATAGGATGGAGTATACCTGAGAACAATGTGTTGGACTGGTGTGCTCACAAGACAGGGTCGAAGGTCCAAAGAGGGGTAGAAGCAGCTCTGGCCATGGATGCCATCTATCAAGTCTGACACCAGATATACAAATGCAGAGTAGACAGGGTTCTAGCTAGGCCACAGAAGTTTGCATTGCAGATTCTTGAGGGGATGGAGACAAGGATATGGGGGAGAAATAAACAGCAGATGAAAGTAGCAGATTTAGATTTGGTAAGAAAGATGACACTCGTGTAATAGTAGTCTTTTGAAAGATAACTAGCTCTCCCATCGTATATTGACCTCATTTTATAATATACTCACATTTCACCCAGAAGAAAGAGAAAAACAGAGGAAATTAAAAACAACGGAAAAAAAAAGCATGAGCGAGTCGCATGAAATTGTCTGTGAGTGGTCCGTGTTTTTTGTGTCTTACAAAATTTGATTTGGCCCTTCATTTTCTTCATCTAACAGTTGAGATTGAAATTTACCGACTAAAATATATAGATGAACTCACATACTCCCTCCGTCCCGGTCAATTGTTGTCCTTTCATTTTGGCACAAAGACCAAGGAAAGGGGAGAGAACCAATAACTAAATGACAAGTGGAACAAATTGAATGAGAATGATCAAATTACTCTTCAAGTTCATTCTTAAAATAGAAAGGACAACAAATGATGGTAAACCTTTGATATGGAAAAGAAAAAAATGCCAAAGGAGACGAGGAGTATATAATTCTGACTCTATTAGAGGATATGTACTAATTTTCCATATGCTACTATATATTGTACTTGATGAATTGAATATTAGCATTGACCCATGAAAAATGAGTCACTTAAGTCTACATAGTTGGGGAATCGATTGTTAAGGTGGAGTATAAAGTAGGAGTCGTAAGTACTCTAAGTAGTGTCCCAAGACGAGTAAAGATTCGTATATAATCAAGGATGTTTAGCATGTTCTCATGTCTCTAATATGGACAAATACTTTTGGTATTAACACTTTAAAGTTAGTTGATCATTACTAATTATAATTAGTTTATTTAGTGCGTGGTAGCTAGCCTCCAAATCTAAGAAACATACACGCTTCTACTCTTGTTATCCTATACGGAGTACCTTAAAATGGGGTGCATGACTCTTGCATTTTGTTGATATGATCTATTAGTGTAAATCGACTACTTTTTCATACTACGTATATGTTTATAAGATTAATAGTTTAATACTTTGTTTTATTACTTGCTTGTTTCTACGTATGTGACGATATTTGAGCCATGTATTAGTGAGCTTCTCTCCATATTACCAATTAGTTTCACACTAGTAGAAGTAATAACGAGATAACTTTATAAGTTAGTGAGTTTATCTCTATTGTCAATTGCTTTTATGACAGGATTTCACTGACTTGTACGTAAACTGTTGTTTTCATTGGCCCCCGACTAGGTCAGTAAAGATAATGTGAAAGTAAAGAGAGGGATTGTTTAGGTCTCTATCCAGGCTATGTTTGTATTGTGGAGTTATCAACATCCTTTGATTTAGTTAGAGTAGACAAATTTATAAGCTAGTGAGCTACTTATAATTAATTTCATTTATTGATTTTAGGAAGAAAACCTTAATTGCTAGTGGAACAATCTCGTACATTTGTTATTATATCCTCCAATCTTCATCACTCTTGTCTTTGAATATTTTTATTTTTAAAATTCCATAGAAAATATTAGTTTTTCGATATTATTGCAATAAACTGACCATTATTTTTAAAAAAAGTGCATATTGGTATATATGTATATACGGAGCATGTATTACTAATCTCTTTAAATACTTGCATAAAATTTTAAAACCTTAACTAAAACAAATAAGTTGGCGTAATAGAATACCAAGAAATTATTCATATTATCATTTGATCCGTTTTAACTTAAGACGGGTACCTATGTCTTATAATTGGAGAATAATTGCATTTTTTTAGACAAACGTGTACTATCTTATTATATAAACTATAAAAAAGGAGCATATATTATTCGATTCCAACAAGTCAACATACCAAAGTACAATACATGCTAAGGATTACTACTTGGTATTGAACTAACCGAGCTAGAATTACAAGCGACACTAACTGAAACTGAAATACGACATTTCTTAAACGGTGGAAGATAATAATTGAATTTCTACATAAGAGAAACTACCTCACCCTTTCTCATCCCAACACTCCCTTGGCAACTCACCAATTCTCACCCACTCCATACAACACCCCCACATATATATAAAATATATAATCCCCTCTCTTACAATTCCTCCTACACTTTTCTATACTTTTATCTCATCATATCCTTTTTCTCGAAAAAACAAAAACAAAAACAATGTTAATGGCTTCTAAAAACAGAGATAAGAAGTGCATAACAGAACCCCCTCCCAAAATGCTCAAAGAATTCCTCCAAGAACTCAACAACAACAACAACAACAACAACCCTCGCCGACACCCGAATACACTCCCTAGAACCCGAAGCAGCCGCTCACGAGCCGCAGTCACCTCCTTTCAGAAACTCATTTCCTCCGCCATCAAGTCCCTTCGCCGCGGGTCCTCTGCCTCATCACTTCCTAGAAGCCTATCTACCAGTCTACTCGACAGATTTTCCTTTAGTAAAAAGAATAGGTATACGTCCAACAATGATAACAGGGTTAAAGTTAAGGACATCCTACGGTGGAGATCGTCTCGTGACTTGGTCGAAGAAGCATCCCAGCCGTTGGATTTTTCCCCTGTTATTACTTCTGTTGATGATGAAAGAATCTCCATTGCTACTAGTTCTGATAGTAGCAATGTGTTCGGGTCAGAGTCGAGCTTAGGTGAAAAGGAGGAGAGTTGTTTTACTGCGGATGAGTTACCGTGTTGGTGGGGAAATTCTTGCGAGGAAAGTAAATTGTGGGACCAGGATAACGACGTGGTGGCAACGGTTTCTTATGTGGGATCCAAGGAGGTCGGTCAGTTTTTATTGTTTTCTTTCATCGTATTTTGCGTAATTTTGTCAAACTAAAGATTACTCGCTCATTTATTGTACGCTCTCTCTTTAACTACGAGATTACAAGTTCGATCCCTATTTCTAGAATCAAACAATTTTTTCAAAGTATAGTCGACCTATAGACACCTAAATAAATAAAGTCTCCTGCTTTAGTAAATCCAAAAATGAGTTTCGATGTTCATGCAATACTTTTGTTAGTACCAAAATGCTCTATTTCAATTTTTTTTGTACTAAGTAATTTATTTACAAATTACTCCCTCTGTCCCGGTCAATTGTTATTCTTTAGTTTTGGGACAAATACCAAAGAAAGAGGAGGGGCCTAATTAAAGATGGCATGTGGACCAAATTTAGTGTGATGTATCAAATTACTCATCAAATGCAATTCTAAAATAAAAAGGACAACAATTGACTGAGACACCCCAAAATGGAAAAAGACAACAAATAAACCGGACAGAGGGAGTATATTTTTTGCTGTATATGTTCCTTTGTTAGCTTTTTATATACGGAGTAATTGAGATTTGAGAATGCTTTAAAGAGTATATTACTTAATTATTATCATTTGCTGTTTGGTCCACTTCTTATCCAATAATAATATTTACAATTGATAATTATCTTCGTCATTGACCGTTATTTAAAAGTCAAAGAAGCCAAAGGATACACGAATAATTGAGACAAATACTTCATATATATTATTGCTAGAATTAACAACGTGGTAGGAGTTATGTTCATTACAAGTCTAAATTTATAGTGATTGGCAAACAGAAATCAAAAGGAGAAATTTGATTGTTTGATGTAGTAAAAAATACTACCTTATTCATGGCCAATTTATTGCCGAGGTAAAACTTACTGACCATTTTACGGGCGCGTTCGTTTGGGTTATGTTACGAATTTCATATAATATCAAAGCCTATATTTTGGTTGATGATGGTGTTAAAAACAAGATCAAACATTCAAACTAATACTTACATAGACAACTTTTATTCTCAATTGATTTGTATGGTCTATAGAGCAAGGGTGGAGGGTAAACCATAAGTTGGTTAGTAGAAGTTACAAACTTATAATAGTTATAATTTCTTAATAAAATGGTTTTAAATTGGATTCCTAACTCTTGCGAATAAAAAAACAAGTTGAAAAGGGGTCTAAAACATTAAGTTAGTTTAAGTATTCCAAAGATTAGTCGATACGTGTGAGGGGTTGCCCAATGGAATTAAGACAAATGACAATAGCATATACTCCCTCCTATTCTGGATAATAGTCCCATTGTGGACATGGCACGGGAATTAAGGAAAAGAGTTAAATAATGTAAAGTATTGTGGTGGGGTGAGGTAATTAGGGAGAGGGAAGGTATTGTGGGGTATTATTGTGAGTGAAGTGATTAAAATAAGTATTGTTTTGGGTTGGGTGGGGTATTGTTGTGGGGTTGAAGTGATTAAAATAAGTATAAAAGGTTACAAAAATAAATGATAAAGGCGTTATTGTGAATAAGCGGAAATGGAGCGATGGAATGACACTATGTAGAATAAGAGGGTGTATGATGTTAGTCCCGGGGGACAAAAGCTGATGATTAATAAAAGCAAAGTACGTGGATATGTCTGTTGTTTGATGATTTGAGAAGCTTGTGTTTGTTATTATATGATTATATTCCACCAAATCTGGCTTTGATCACTTAAACTATGGTCCATGGGTCAACGTGTGCTAAGTTGGTACGAGTAACCGCGTTATTTCAACGTCTTATTTGTCTCATTGTTGATGAACAATATACGGACGGAGTAAGTATATGTTTAGTGAACAGGAAGTGGGGTTTTATTCATACAATTATATATGACACATATTAATGTTGCATGTTACCTCTCTTTTTCATATTGTTTGCTTAGTACCACTCCAATTAACTCATCGGACTACCAATTCATCATACTTATTGTCACTTCAACTGGCTTCATCCTTATCTATACTACTACAATAACATTGACATGTCAATGTAGTGTGTGGCAGGAAATTTATCGCTTTAAGCCTCGACATTTGAAAATTTCGAAATTTATAGTTAAAATTTTCGAATTTTTTCGATCTTTATAATATTACTCTTTTCGCCCCCGCCGACTTAAAATCCCTCATTCGCTTATCGCCAATGTCTCAATAGCTCCCGCAAATTGCAGGGTAAGAAATCAGATATACACAATCTTAACTTTGTGTTAGCAACATAAAAAGACTGTTTTCGAATGGAGATAAAAATTGCGTCGAAAACTACATTGAATGATTGTCGCTTCACTAAAGAAAGAACTGCACTCACTTTAGTCAAGTCATTTTGTTTTATTCCTTCAAAATCCGGAATTGAAGGATATAAAGTCTTTGGCTCCATGTATGAATTTATAACTGATTGATGTTTGCATTATGGTAAGCATTATGGTTTCCTAGTGATTTTAGTTGTATAACTGATTGATGTTTGCAAACCAAGTTGAGTATTGGCATGACTTTGTCTACATCAATGAGGTTAATTAATTAGAAATCTGGTTAACAATGCAGGAGCTAGATAATATGAATATGAATATGGAAGATGGCAAAGAGCAACATAGCCCTGTTTCAGTACTTAATTCTCCGTTTAGGGAAGAAATTGATTCACCATTTAGTGAACAAGTATCCGATGAAGAATTCGTTTCCTCGTTCGACAAAAGTTTGGCAAACATGGAGAGTAAGAAACTATACTTCTACCACTAATTGAAATCTTGTTTCTAAGCCTTTTTCGATTGTTATGCTACCTAGACTCGACTGCAAATGTCGCACTCATTTGCATGTCAAATACATTGATAGATACTGTATAGGAAAGAGCATATTGTCCTAAACACAATGTCAAAGCTAACTTGTGAATCTATAACTACAGGAACTAAACAAAGGTTACTTCAAAGTATCCGCTCTTTCGAAAATCTTGCTGGTGTTTTCGAAGATGACGACGAGACAGATATAGAAGAAGTAGAACAAGAACAAGAAGAAGATGAGATACGAAAAGTCGACGATGAAATCCAAGTAAAATCGAGGGAATACTTGAGCAGGGCAATAGGGAAGATTACATGGAGAAGCCAAGCTTTTAAGGATAGAGAAGAGAGCATTAAATATATGGAAGAAGAACAAGAGCAATGGAGTAAGTTTGAAGAAGAGAGGAGAGAATTTGGAGTTGAATTGGAAGTCCAAGTATTGAGTGATTTGGTAAATGAGGTTTTGATTGACCATTTTGGATAAAGAAATTATTAATATTACATCATCGGATTTAGCTTTGGGTAGAATTATAGTAGGGGTTATGAGGGTCATAATAGCTTTTTATCCTACCGAAAATGGTAGAGCATTATCGGAGATACTGAGTGTCGATATCACGCTTTTACATGTTGTTAGACGGGGTTCATCATCTTACTGGACCTTACATATCGGAGTATATGAGATAGGTTAATATCAAGACTCGAAACTATCCGATGATGTCATCTCATTTTCAATGTTCATTTGTTACTCGTACAATGCACATAAAAGTCTCAAAGAACAATTATGAAAGTCCCATAAGTTGTAAGAGGGTATTTCTCGTGCCCTATGTTTTCTTAATGTATACAGATCTTAGTTTTAATATAAGCATAGTGTTTTAACAAATATAAGTCTATCATGATAAGTTTCAATCTATCAAGCATCTTATTATATTCAACACAGCTTCTACTAACATTTCATAGAATAAGAGAACCATTTACTCCATCTCTCCTAGTCAATAGTTAACATTTGATTTATTTTTCCCTCACAAAATAAAGTAAACGTTAACTATTCAACGGGACGGAGGGACTAGGTTTACAACACTCCATATAAATGGTCAAGCATGAGATTTGGTTTGGGCTAGATATTTAATTTGGGCTCATATTTGTTAAAGCCCTTTCTTATTACACAAATTGTTTAATAAGACAGTCTTTTACCATAAAACCAACCCATTAACTAAAAATCCAAAAAAAATCAAATAATTTTAAAATAAAACATTAATTCTCTTATAAGACCGTCCTATAACATAATGTAATACCCGCCCTATTGGGCACCCGTTGACCGACCCGTGACCTAATGAGACCTTTGGTAGGGGATAAAGATAGAGTTAGATTGTATTAGAGGTTGTGGACTCGACCTAGTACGGGTCACTTGGCCGAGTGTCGATGGCATTCGACCGAGTGCGCTCGTTTCGGTCGAGCATGTTCAGTACTCGACCGAGTGGCCTAGCGTCAGCGTGTTATAATATAACACGGAAGTTACGACTTAAATCATTTTCGTAAAAATATTTCTCATTTTATCCCAAAACCTAAACCAGACCTTTGTCTCCCTTCCTCTCCTCATCTTAGCACCTTTGAATCCTCCACCTAAAAGACCGTCATGGGAGCGAGATGCGCGAGTTGGAACGTAACCCTATCATCAGTCAATCGAGTTAGGTAAGTCGTTGTCACCCCTGTGGTTTCAATTAGGATTATAGTTGGTTGAGATAGGATCATACCGTTGTTGTAGGTGTAGATGGCAGTGTCCGTGTGCGTGTGTGATGGTCGGTGCTTGCGTGAGAAACGATAAAGGTAGAGTTTCCCTACTCAGTTCTTCTGTATGATTGAGTATAAGTTGTTGCGGCATTGTGTGGTTATCATTGGTGTGGAATTATTGTGATATTATTGACATTGATAGTATTGAGTATGGAGCCATTGTCGGGAGATGGTCTTCACACCCATGTTCGGGCCTTGTGGCTCCCGTCATAAGAGGGATGTAGCACGGCTGCGGTCTACCAGACCACTGGCGGAGTAGGTTACTTGTTGCGATAAGTAACCTGGCAGAACTACTCACTGTGGGGATTCGTCGTGTCCGGACTGCGGTTCAAACACTTGTTTTGGAGTGGCAATTGATGATTGTTACAGAATTTGTTTGTATTGGTTGGATTTTACTTTAGTGTATTATAGATTGTATAGTTGACTGACCATGTGTGTGTGTGCCTTGTGTTTCTCTTTGTTGTGTGTCTGTGGTGATCCATTTATATTGTCGGCAAATGGTGAGCAGATAGTCTTATCAGGTGTGTTGATAGCTGGAAGCTTAGCTGGTGTTCATGGAGGGAACGAGTCGCCGTTGTAATCACCTAGATCAGACTGTTCACTTTAGTTCTTTTGTACCTTCCGTTGTAGTAGTTAGTTATGTTTTGGGCCTTGTAACGGTTTAACGAGTTTACTTTTAATAAAGCTTTAATTGTTCTTTTATTGTCAATTTGATATATTTTTCCTCGGGCAACCGAGATGGTGACGCCCTTATTTATTAGGGAAGGTCTTATTAAGGCTCCTCGGTAAGTGGGAGTGTTATAAAGTGGTATCAGAGCCAGGTTTTGGAACCTGAAACTAATAAAACTAATGAATGTAGGGTGTCAATTAAAATGAACCTGGTGTATGTATGTTGGGAGCCCTCTCATGTTGGTTTTGGCTCAGAAGGCGCCCTCATTCCAGAATCCCGGCCCTAACATGCTTAAGCCAGAAACTTCGCAGTGGTTAAAAGAGTCGGGACTCATGTGTGTGCTTTTGTGCAATGGATGAAGTCTTTATGTGACAGTCATATGCGTAGATTGGTTGTAAAGCGATGTGAGTATTTGGTATGTGTGATGTGTAGCTTAACTAGTCGTTGTGTGCGTGGCTTGGTACATAGTTTTGGATGAACATGGATACGTAAAAAGCAGGTGGATGGGTGTGTGAAACTGTGAATGCGTTCACGGCTGTTGAAGTTGGACTGTGTACATTACCATTTAGCAATGTGTGGCTATAGTAAGTTGTGTGTGTATGTGTAACATGTAAGTGTGAATTCCGAGCACCATTGCTACCAAGTGTGGGTATATGCATTAAGATGAATTACATGGTGGGTGTATACGAGATCGTAACGTGTTCGAGTTGGGTTGCATTGTGTTTAGTAATTGGGGTATAAATGTGCGTGGTTGTTCGATGGATAGTTGGTAGTAGAAATAGAAACTAATCTGTGGCAAGTTCTAAGTGTATCTTAGACTCCGAACAACATTTCTTGTGTTGCAGGAACAACGATGCTATAGATAAGTGATATTTGTTAACCTTTTAGGAACTCGATCGAGTACACATTGGTACTCGACCGAGTAGGTCGTACTCTACCGAGTACGAAAGTTACTCGGCCGAGTTCGTTTTAGGCAGAAGCAAGGTTGAATCTGCCAAATTGATACTTGACCGAGCACCTGGGACACTCGACCGAGTACAATGTACTCAGCCGAGTGAACCCGAGTACTCGACCGAGTGCCCTAAATTTACCCGGTTTTATCGAGTTATTTCAAAACTTTATAAACTTGATTTTCCTCATTATTTTCGACACAATCTTTTTCTAATTGTACTCAAACTCTCTCCAAAATCCTCACTTGGCAAAATCTTGGTGAAACTTGTGCTAATTACTTCTTCAATTCATCCATTTGCTCATCCTTGTAATCAATCTTCTTTCAAACTCCAGGGTAATTGTATTTCAACTTTCTTTAATACGTTTTGGGTGGAAAAGTATTGTTAAGAAAACTGAAATTTGGAGAGGCGTTTGTCAATTATTAATCCTTTTCATTTAAAAAAAGATCACATGAATACCAAAAAAGTTAGACTATCTCAATGATAATACCGTTTTTTTTATGAGACCAATTTTAGAAGTTTTATTAAGTTACCCTACAGAATAATTTTTACAATTTGTTGAGATCAACTAAAAAATATTTTAGGTACATGTGAACTTAAAAATTGAGAAAATATTGTGATAAAGACGCTCCCATTAATAGATTATGGTAAAGTAGAATTTAGAACATAATTGAACACATTATTAACTAATACAAAATAGAAAGCAGTTATGAAAATAAAATGCATGTCAAAGGGAAACCTAATGACTAACTGAAATAAGATAACGTCACAAAATCGAAATAGTAGAAGAAAACCAAAAGAAAAAAATCTTATAAATCTAACCATAATGATTGCACTAATCACACACAAAAAAAGCCACAAGTGTAATACTCCACTGAACCGAAGACATTATTTGGGTGGGGTAACCCCTTGAACGGATCCATTGATTGACTTAAAATTTGACTAATGTTTAAAAGGAATTGAAAGTTGTGGACATGGGCCACGGGGGCGCTTGGGAACAAGCGTTTGCATTTGTGGAGTCGCCACCAATTTATTGTGGAAAATTGGAAACCGTTCGAATACCTCGTGCCATGTCAAGACACAAAGTAGTGACATGAACACCAAGAACTCGTTACCCTTAGCATTCTATGTCTAGAATGACTCTCGTGGATGCCAATGAACACGGATGTTCACATAGATCTGGAGTAAGGGGTGAGGGTACGTATTAGGAAGCTCTTTTGATCGAACACCTAATCCCGCCAGCCTCGATAGCGTCCTCTACTAATGATTTGGGAAAATCATCTATACTCGATATATTGTCGATTATATGCATGCAATGCAACATCCAAGTTTTAATCCAAACATGTGAGAATTAGACTAAGTCGGTGAACAATTAATTTAACATACAATTGAGTCGAAGTAGGGATTTAGATTTAATTACATGTGAAGACATACAAGCAATGCGATAAAAGAAATATAATAATACAATAATGAAAATTACAATAATTACAACGGATTAATGATTTAAATCGAAAATACCTTTAAAACGGATAATTTGGGAAAAAAATAAATAAACGGGCAGATTATTAACGATAATACGAATGAAAATTAATTGAATACGTAAACTAATTAAACTAGGTCAAGGCAAAACGGAAATTCAGAGACAGAAATCAACCTGGAACAGGCGCAGCAAAGCTGCACCCTCTGGAAGAGGCGCAGCAGTTGCTGCGTCTGTTCCAAGGCTGAGTTCTGGCTGTGAAGCCGGAACTGCAAATCGTTAGTATTCGTGGGTGAATTTAATGATTGATTACGATATTCGACTCGGATGAAAGTGATTTAATACATTAATTACATGTGAATGAGTCATAAAAACGATAAAACATGGATGAGACGAATGTAAACGAATTAATTACATGAATGAAAGATTGATTAGTGACATGAGTGAACTAATTAAGTTAAATATGTCGAATTAAGGAAGAACTAATGACGGATAAATAGATGGGAATATACCAAAGATCGAATTCCAGAAACTCAATATGAAAGAATCGAATTTCTACAACCCGGATTGATTTTAATGACGAAACCCCGCAAATATTGGTTATAAGGGATTTAAGTCGGGATTTAACGATGAATTATATACTAACAGTGATTAACAATATGTAAAACTATCATGTGAACGAAACAAGAGCAAACAATGACGAAAGAAAACAAAGGAACGAAACTAACAGAGGACGAAGGAAGAAGAAAGGAAGCAGGAACTGCGGCAGCCTCACGAAGAGGCGTAGCAGGTGCAGCGTCCCTTCGAAGAGGCGCAGCAGTTGCTGCGTCCTTTCTCGACGTCTGTCTCCTGATAATCCGTAAAAAGGGTTTTAAACATGGTTTTACAAATCGGTTTTAGAAGTACTTTCGACATAAATCTTACATGATGATTACAAAAAGTAAAAAACAATAATAAAAGAGGATTTACACCCTCAGACTTACATGTTTGACGAAACGAGATGAACTAAGTTTATGTTTTAGTGATGCTCGACTCGAATGTAACGAAAGTTCCCTCGTAAGAGGAAAACGAACAGATTAATTAAAGTTGATTATGGTGGAGTTGGTCAAATTGGTCGGTCATGCAAAACGAGGCTGGTACTCAGAAAGATCTGAGCTTACGTGGTCGAAAGTTCAAGCACATAGGCGCCAAAAAGTAAGAACGTGGTCTTGAATGCAAAGGGAGAAGAGAAGGGCGGACACTCGCGTGAGAAATATGAGGAGCGAAGGCTCCTATTTATACTAATCACGTGAACAAATTAGGGTTTTCGGAGAGACTTTGGAAGTGAATCTCGAAAAGATATGAAAAGATACGAAAAATACGCAGAAAAGGACTTGGGAAGAGGCGCAGTATGCACTGCGTCCCTTGGAAGAGGCGCAGCACCTGCTGCGTCTGTTCCCAAGTGGTTTCCTCCTGCGGAAGAAAGATTTCCGTGTTTAATTTATGGAATAACGGATTAATCTTATTTTCCTTAATATTTTGTGTGAATATTACGGGAAATTATTTACCAAAGATTAAAAGATTGTGAAATATGGAATAGAAATATCCGGAACATTCCAGAACATTCTGACTCGGGATTTAGCGGTTATCAGAAAATGAAGACGGTTTTAGGCCCGGACTCCAAATGTACTCTATTTACTGTCAAAACGACCGTATCGGCGCGTAGATGACAATTAAGAGGTAGACACCAATGTTTGAGCAATCACTTGACGATAAACTTACGAACTGTCACAAATCGTCCGCGTACCAAACATGCGGCCCAATCATCACCGGGTGGTTTGCGGGAGGTGCAGAAATGAGGTATCTACAGAGCCCCCACTTTGACTGAGGCTTGGACAAGGCGAAAGTTAAAGTATAGCCATCAGGTCAATCGAAGATTACAACCTGACGACTATGGCGACGTGAGGCGGCTCAAGGGGTCTAAGCCAAGAACCTGTCGTCGGGAACATTTTAGACTCTGTCGACTATCGGGGAGGGTCGTTTAAAGTCCATTAGACTACGTAAGGACGCTCGCCAGCCATAAGAAGAGACCATACCTGAGACTTCTTTCTCATGATGCTTCCGGAGGTGCGTAGGAGCTAAAGTTAAGCATATGAGCTAAAGGTAAGCATAGGAGCTAAGGGGTAAGCATAGGAGCTAAGGGTAAGACCTAAAAGATATATAAAGATTGTGCTCTAGGGTGTGGGACCTTAAAGGAAAACATCGATGGGGAGGAGGCCAAATATAATCACAACCTGAGGGGTAACCAAGGCTCGAGTGTAAGAACTCTGCCGGTCTGGGAACTTCTGGAGAACGACACCTTTATCGCACTCCGTGGGGAAACAAGAAATATCGTGAGTAGCAGGACACAAGCGGGAACTGCTGGGAGAAATTTGCTTGGGTCATCTTCAAAAAAACTTCAGAAGAATTTGAGAAGGACGATTGTATGTCGTGAACTCTCGTTGGGGAAACCTTATCAGGAACTGATCTCCATGTCTCGAGAGGGATTGTCTATCCGCTTACTCTCGCTGGGGGAATATAATGAAGGCGTGTCGAAACACCTGTCAGAGAATACCTGCTCGTTGTGACAAGCAAGGTCTTGGAATAAATAAATAATGTACGATAGTCTACATTTGGCTTAGAAATGCGGGTCTGAGCGAAGAATAATCGTCAAACGGACCAGAAAAGATAAAATGGCATCGGGGAAGAGGCGCACCAAAGATGGGCCCACAAATAACGAACTCATAACGAATTTTTGAAAATTCGTATGAAGGGAAGTTAAGGAAGAGGCGCAGTAAGAGCTGCGTCTCTTGGAAGAGGCGCAGCACCTGCTGCGTCTATTCCTGGGGGTGTCTTTCCTGCGTAAAAGCGCGATGAAACAGGGGTTTCATTTCATTATTTCGAAACACAAATCATCAATTTCTCTCTCAAATCTCAACCATTTCCGTCAAAATTTGATCCAAAAGCTTGTATTTGCCATGACTAATCGAGGTATGTATATCATTCTTGCATTAATCTTCTATAATGGACGAATCGGATTGACAAAATTCAGGGTTTCCAACCCTAAAATGTCGAAAATTTAGGGCTTTTCCCCCAAATGATCTTGCCTTGTAAAATTAACCTTGTAAATGGCTAATTGGTAGTATAAGGATTATAACCATATATTTGTTTCGAATTTTCGTTGAGTTTTGAGCATTTGAGCGAAATTGTGACGGTTTCACAGCTAAACCGTAAATTGCTTCGAACATAGCCTTAGGAATGCCCATTTGCGATGAAACTCGATATTTGGAATCCTTGGATGATGGGTAAACTTCCTACCATCTTGGAATTTTGGTTTGTGATAGCTTTTTCATGACACTTTTCTAGGGCATAATCGCCGTTATAACGAAATGCTGTCGAAATTTCGACTCGAACCCATGACTAGGCTTCAACTTAGGCTTGACTTAACCCAAATTACCACATGAGAGGATGGGTTTGTGGAAATACGGCCAAAGATGGCGAGAAAAGGGCGACTTCGGGGTTTCTAAAACTCGAACATCCCCTAATCAAGGTTCGTCGTCACTTGACGCGGCCTAATTTTACTTTAACGTTGCAGGTGACGAGGCTTCTACATCTGGGAGAGCTCCCATGGACATAGAAACAGCCGTTGACACTTCTCGTGCTCTCGAGGAGGCTTTCACTACTGTTGGGGCAGCTGCTGAGGTTGTTGAGGACGAGGTCCTCGAGGAGGAGGAAAAGGAGTCCCCGAGGCGGGCCAACGTTGGGCGAGGTGGTCGTCAGCTGAGGGGAATACCTGCGTGGGCTAAGACCTGGGACAGCAGACACTTGCTTTGGGCTGCGGAGGGTCACCTGTCCTATAGGACGGTGAAGAGCTTGGTAATCTTGGATCCATTACTCATCACTCATCTTCTTTTGTTTCATTTATTCATATCTTTTCCAATTTCATTCAAACTAAAGAGAGCTTTTGTTTCAAATCACAATAAGAGGCCGGGAACATCAGATCGTTCTCGGGCTACATGACGGCAATGGCGTGCTACGAGAGGCTGTCGGCGGAGGAGCGAGACATGATCGAGCGGGGAGCATTTGGCGCCCTGGTGCAGGCTTGGAGGGATATCGCGAAGAAGAAGCTGCGGGCTAACCTTAGCCTGGTCCGCGCTTTCTTGGACCGATTCTGGGACACGACTTCCACTTTTCACATGCCTTTTGGTGAGGTGGGAGTCACGTTGGAGGACTACGGCATGATTTCTGGTCTGGCGTGTGGGACCGAGGCGGTGGAGTGGCCGGAGACTGCCATGAGGGTGGACTCGGCCGAGGCTAGGAGGTTGATCGGCTGGAACTTGGCGCCGAAGGCTGCTGCAGTGCCTGGTTTGGTGCCTAGTTCTTACGCCCGAGACAACTTTGTAGGGAAGACCCCGACGCTGGTGGTGATTGACGGGAGGGAGACGGCTCCTCCTCCCTGTACAGCTGAGCAGAGGGCCCGCTTGTGGCTCTGGTGGTTCTTGTCTTCGATCTACCTCGGAGACAAGGGAGATAGGTTGTCGACGAAGCTTCTTCCCTTTCTTTCTGACCTGAGCTCCCTAGGACGTTGGGACTGGGTCACTACTGGTTTCGCGGTCCTCATCCGCTTCATGAGGGCCATGGTTCATCCGGAGTTGATGGAGAAGGGGACTTCTCCTGGTGCTGTCGGCCCTGGACTACGGTTGGAGGTATGAACCTTCATTTAGACTAAAATCACTTCGTTTCCTTATCGAATTACGAAAGATCGTTATTGACTATCTTGCTTCACAGGCGTGGGTGTACTCCTACTTTCCGAGCCTCTCGCCCAAGAGGACGGAGCCGCTGGAGAAGGCCTATCCCGTTGTGAGGGATTGGGTGATGTGTCGCACGAGGAGCAAGCGTTCCTCTCATGGTGTCTATCGGCGGGACGTGAACACTCTTCAGCTGGACAACGTGAGCATCTCGCTTATATTCGTTTTGCTTCTTTACTACTTTTTAACCGATCATAAGAATGATTTCTTGTTTGTCTTTTCCCAGTGGGTGCCCAGGCCTTGGGCGGAGTACGCTGACGTTCCTCCTTTCGTGGCTGAGGTCCTTCAACCTAGGAGCTCGAGCCGGTTGCTGTTGAGGACGTCGATGGGTCCTGTGTGGTATTTGGGCGAGCGCTTGGCTCGTCAGTGCTCTCGGGATGTCTTGACGGTTCCCATCGATCCTCCTAGGACGATGTTCAGGGAGCCTTCTGAGGCTAAGATGGAGGCTGACTTGGCAGGCGTTGGTGGTGACGCCCTTCTGCTTCCGGATGAGGACTACTCGACGTTCCTCTACGGGAGGTTAGCGTACTGGCCGGTTGTGGTGAGCATTTACTCTCCTTATGACCATTTCAAAAGCATGATGAATGATCATCGATTTAATGGCAATTTTTTGTCTTTGTAGGAGGTTGAGGCGGCGGGCATTGAGCCCCCAGAGTACCCCGAGACCCTCGAGTACACTGACGCGAATGGGAAAACGACGATCTCCGAGCTGCGTGACTTTGACGTGGCTGTGACGGATGCTGGCTTGGACGATTGGCAGCATCTGATTCGGAGGGTGAGCCTCTAATTTGTAATATTTTTGTGTAAGAACACATTTGATTGAACTTATCCAATTATTGAGAACTTCTTATTTGAAAATGCAGGTTGCGCCGTCTCGGTTTGTAGCGTTATGGAGGGTAGCCAACCGGCTGTGAGCTACTGCCGTCGAGGCACTTGTCGGCGGTCGAGGTCGAACCTTTCATCTACTTCATTTTTGAACTTTCTAATTTTCTTATGATTGCTTGAAATGATTGACATGAGCCAATTGTTGCGCTTGCAGAGAGAGCGAGAGCTGGCTCAGTCTCGGGAGGAGACAGCTCGTTTGCTGAGGGAGCTCGAGGTTCGTGACGCCGAGGTTGCTGCTCTCGAGGCGAGAGTTGCGGAGTTAGGCGGCGAGCGGCAGTAGTTTTTGTTGTTGTTTGTTTTGTTTGTTGTTGGCTGTATCTTGCACATTTGTACATTTTAGGACCCACATTTTGGACATTTTGGATTTTGCTTGGGGCTCGAGCCCCCAGTTTGTTGTACATGTCCCTCTTTTGGTTGTATATATGACGGCCTGAGTGCCTTTGATGCTAGGTTGTGTGGTTTGTTCCTGCAGGTTAGCTTTGAACAGGTTTGGTAGATGACGGTTTACGCCGTCATGCTGCCGAAATTTACATAGAAATTCACGTAAAACATACATTTGTATATATGTCATAAACTAGCGCAAAACGAATGACTCAAAAGTGCAAAAGTGCAAAAATGCAAAAATGCAAAAAATTTGCCGGAAATGACCGGACGGTAGGGAGGGTTACAGTAATACTACGGTTTTATGAGTCTCTGGGTACTCTATCGAGTAGGCCTTACTCTGTCGAGTAAGGGTGTGTTGCGTTTTAAAATAGTTTCTGACCTGTTGGGTACTCGATCGAGTAACGTAGATACTCGATCGAGTAAGGGGGCACTCGATCGAGTACCTTAGCTACTCGATCGAGTAGCCGGTTTACGGGGAGTTTTTCTCGGGTTTTGTTAATTATGCGATTAAGATATATAACCTTCATCATCATTATACTAAACACTTTTGCAAAACCTAATTTACTGTCAAAGAGAGAAAAGCAAGTACGTTCATCATCTTAATCGCATTGTTAGCAAATCCCAGAGTTTGGAAGGTCGGTTTTCATCGTTTGATATACCGTTGAGATCCTTGCGTCGAGGGTAAGATCTATGTACCCTTTTTGTTGTCTTTCCTTTGATTTGGTTAAACCCTAATATAGGGATTTGGGGGTTTTTGAGTAGTATGTGATTTGGAAGCATTTGTATGTTGTATGATAGGAGGAGGTTTCGTAGAGGAAGCTTTTTGATACAGCTGTAGAGACCGTCTGATAGTGTGCTTTCCAGGTAGGATTTTCTACTCAGTATTAGTCCCATAATGTGATGTTGATGTGTTGTGGTTGATTGAATAATATAGTAATTGTATTGTGACGGTTTGTTGATTGTGATTGTTTGTCTTTGGTTCTCGAGGCGTGTCCTCGGCTGAGTGGGGTCACTTACGGGAGTGGCTTCACACCCTAGTTTCGCCCTTAGTGGAACCCGCCACGGAAGGGGATGTGCACATTAATGGACAGGGTTACCGCTCGGTATGATGAGCGAGGCTTAGGTGGGTACGGCTGCGGTCCCCCACTGGCAGGGCTGGTCCAGTGGACAGTCGGTGATTGAGATTGATGGGACTGGTGTGATTGTGTGTGTGTGTGACGGTTAAGCTGTTTGTTTATCGTATTGTTGATATATATAAGTTGTGTGATTAGTACTGACCCCGGTTGTTGTTTTGTAAAACCTGCGGTGATCCATTCGGGGATGGTGAGCAGTAATTGAGTAGGTTTGAGTTGAGTCACATGGGATTGCTGGGATGTGCCACTGTCTGACGATAGAAGTCTTCCGCTGTAGCTTAGTAGTTTTATAAACTTTGCCTTTAGTTGTTTAGACAGTTGGTTTGAGAACTTGTACCCGTATTTTGGAATTTGGCCTTGGTTGTACTTTTCACTAAAGTTATATCATTTAAAGTTGTTTCATTATTGTCTTATGAATATCATGCCTCGGGTAACCGAGATGGTGGCATCCTTATACCTGAGTGGTCCTGGTAAGGCACTTGGAGTATGGGGGTGTTACAAATGGTATCGAGCGACGATCCCGAAACCTCGTAACCAATGAACCCAATGAATCTAGGGAGTCAATTAAAATGAACCCCCCGGTAAAGGTTGTAGGAGCTAATGCAAAGACTTGGGAGACGTCCTAAAGTCGCGAACTCGCCCTACAATTTTGAACCGGTCACCATGGGATATGAGTCGTGATCGCTATGTGTTTATCCTGTGAATTGTGTACCTATATGGTGATGTGTGGCATGAATCAGTGGATGTATGTATGTGGAGAATGGGGAATGTGTATAAATGATGGTGATAATGTGATTTCGTATGTTGTTGATTGAAAGCATGTTGCATGATAGTTGGTTTACAATGTTGGTTGGAATTGTTAGAAAAGTGTATGAGAATGATGAGTAATGTGTTGGAAATGGATGAATTGATTGGAAAAGATGGAGTAGCAATTGCATGAGAATATGAATTTTGTGATTATGAATATGTTTAGGTGACGAAGTGTATTTGTAATATTGTTGTATTAGTAACATGGAAATAGGATTTTTAATATATGTGAATGTTGTGTTACGAAAAGTTATAAAATTTAAAGTATGCGGTTAGTACATGACTAATGAGTTAAATAATATATGTGCATGATGGATGTTGTTGCTTGATTTTTGAAGATGGTAACATGAGATTAGCAATACTGGTTTTATGTGTACTGAGTCGTTTTGTCTACCTTGTTGTTGTTTAAGTCGTTTGGGAAGTAAAAATCAATAGTTGTGTTTTTCGTTTATAAAGAGGTTGTCTTTAAACCGTTATAACTTGATATGCATAAATGATTTTGATGTGATTCCAATTGGAGGTGATAGCTTGTCCTTTTACGATTCTAACGATAGGTCACACGCCCAAAACGACCAAGAAATGAGTGAGTTATGACTGTTTTACGAAACCTGGACAGTGCTGAGAATTGGGGTACTCGATCGAGTAGCCCTGGTGATTTGTTTTACGCGCTTCTGATCTTCACCTACTCGATCGAGTAAGTCACTTACTCGATCGAGTGGCCTGTACTCGATCTAGTGACCCCTGTTTTGGGTCATATGCTTATCTTTTAACATTCGTTGCATATTATGTTTAATTTAAAGGTATTCATTTGCTTCTTTATGCACCGTTTTACATGTATGTTGATCCTGATGCGTAAGTTACCCAATCTTATGATGTAAAGAGTGGCACCTATGATGAGTATGAGTTCGGTGGGAAGGACATGATTTATATGTGTTGTGATCGGTAGAGGAAAAAGAAAAGGAAGATTGGTAAGGCTTAATTGAGGCATAGGGCATGTTGTGTGAGACGAGATGAGTGACATGATTGTATGTTGAGTAATGAAAATGTAAGTGAATGTGGGCAAGGGATGACGTGAGTTTATGGAACGTGAGAATGAAAAGATTGAAATGAGGGACGCAAATGGCGGCAGCTTGAGACGTGTAAAGAATCATGGAGGGGGATGGTTAGGAGTCGTGTGGGTTAAGAATATACACATTGAAAGTTCGTTTTAAAGGGGTTGAGAAGAGTAGTATATAGTGAACTTTGTGGAGACATGTCGCGAGGTGGATTTGTAGACAGTGAGTGAGTTTGGGAGATTTGGTTTATTAAGAGATGAAACTACTGTGTGATTTCCTTGGGCAATTAACGGTACAAAAGGAATTCTGATTGCTAGAGAGGTACAAAGGAGATGCAATTGTTTGGACAGTGAACGTTGATTTTAGGGATAGATTAGTGGCAAGTGTGAGTGATAGCATAGCAAGAGAAGATCCATGGTAAGAAAGAGCGAGGTGATATCGATATAAATAATGGGATTTGGGTTTTAGAGCGATGAGAAGGTAATTGGAGCACTAAAGAGTTAGGTAGAAGTAATAAGGAGTTGAACTATTAAATGGTATTGTTGAGTATAAAGAGAAAAGAAGGATAAAAGTAAGTTGAGAAAAATGTTCACCGGAGTTATGTGACATAAAAGTAAGGAATCGTCGAGATGTATGATACTGTCAAGAGTAAGTAAGTTAATGGTTATACAGAAGTGTCAGGACAACATGATTAATCATGAGTATAGAGGAATTAAGGGAGTATGAAGTTGGTGGAGTATTTGCACGATACGAGATTTTTGGTGGAGAGTTAGATGATGATACAATTAAGGATAGTATTGGAAAGAATGTTGAGGTAATTTTGTTGATGGATTTGATGTTCGTTGTTTGGGATGTTAACCAAAGATAGGAAAGAAATCGTGATGTTTAGAGATGGGTGTAAGAGGTTTGATGTCCGGACATTGGTAGTGTTATGATTTGTGACTAGTGGTTAAGGGTGATGGTATATTAGAAAGGTAGCAATCCTAAAGAGGTTGATTTTGTAGAGACCAGATTGATATGTATGGTTGTGAGAGAGAGCATAAGATGTGGTTATATGAGGCGGTTGTTAGTAGTTGAGTATTAATGGTATGGTTATATTTGCCATGAGGTGATGGTTATGCGAATGAGAGAATGTGTTATGAGGGGCATACGAATTAAGCTCGGGTGAGAGGTAACTTTTATCTGGTGGTAACTTACGTGATCAGGATTGACTGGTTGGATGTGATTACGGGTCTGTGATACATAAATGTTTGTGTGAGGTTTTGACCTCACAAGACGTGGTATGGTGTGATTATCATAAAGTTGTTATTTGAATGTTCTGTAATGCATGTTGGGTACGCTAATCTAATTGAATGATATTCAAAAAGGTAATAATTTGAGTGATCTGGCATGACTGGTTATACTTGTATGTATTCATGATACATGTCAATCTGTGATATGGTAAGGGGATGATATTCACGAGGTTATTATCTGTTTAATTCATAAAATATGTTGTGTTATGATTTAGTAAAGTGGATTTGAGTAAGTTTTTCTTGTCGAAGAAGTTATTCTGAGTCAGTATTTATGGGAGTTGTATGCAGTTGTGATGACTATCGATGTGGTTGTGGTGCCTCGGGTGGTGATCCGGGCACGATATTTAGTGTTGAGATGCGGGTATTTTTTCGCACTGCGGTGTGGCTGTTGGTGGCGGTGTTGTGATGCCGTCACGGTTGTGGTGGAGTAGGCGGGATGATTATGATTCGAGTTTCAAAGTACATACCAGATCATACATAGATTGTTATTTTGTTTGATGTTGCTTCCGTGAGTTTCGGTTTGTACGGATAGACGTTGTTTTGTTATCGATGCTTCTTACCGATTAAGTTTTGGAATGAGGGTAGAGTATGATATGAAAGAGAGTTGTACATGTTTTCGTTGTTGTCATGGTATAGTGACATTCTGTTGATGGGACACAGTTGTGAGAAGTTGTTACAGTAATTTTGATCTTGTTTTAAGATGAGGCATCGGTAGTCATAGTCATGGCAAGAGATTCGTAGAACATGTGTGGTAATGATCTAATATATGCAGGTGGTTCATAATCCTTTGTTGAGACAGTGAGTGTAGGGTGTTGAATAATAAGAGTCGTGTTAAGTTATATATAAGTCTTGCAGTAATGAAAGAAAGGAACTTGATGATCTAGTGTGAGTGTACGTAACAAGTGTGGATCGTGAGTTATGCTTTAGCCGATAAGCGTTTTAGATAGTTTATATAGAGAGGTGTGTCATGTTGCGGTAATAGGGAACAAGTGAAGTTTTGGGTTAAGCTAAGGATTTTGTGGTATAGGTTAGGTGGTGTGACGAGTGAAGTGAAGTATGAGAGTTGTTTAAGTAAGAGAGCCTTGGATATGTCCATGGCGAGTGTTTAGATTATAGGTGGTTATCTTTGACATGCGGTGGTGATGAGGATAATGAAAAGATATATCTAGGATTTAGTATTAGCGAGTTACGCGGACGTAACATTTATCTTAAGAGGAGTAGGATGCGATAAAAGAGATTTTGATGGGTGTGCATATGGTAATATATTTGGAAGTTTGAGTCTTGATGTCAAATAAAAGGTTGATTCGTGTTGTGGTTAATTTTGTTAAAGGTCATGACCGTGCTTGTAATAGTTCGATGTTTAGGAGTGTGAGAATATTTCACCAGTGTTGACAGTTGGATGATGATGTTTATGAGTGTTAGTAAACTTCGAGGACGAAGTTTCTTTTAAGGGTGGTAGAATGTAACATTCCGTTTGATGTCTATGAGTGTCTTGATTTTGGATTTGATAGTGGATGATACTATGGAGCTAGCAGCGTTAGAGGATGGTAGTTGGTTACGTATGGAGTTGGTGTTGTGAGAGATATATATGTGGTGGATACGATATCGTGAGTCATGTTAAGGAAGTAAACATAGTTGGTGGAGTGGGTGTTAAGAGTTCATGTTTTATGTTTGGTCGAGTTCTTGAGTTCTTAGTTATGTTGTTGTGTCTTGGTCGAGTTAGCATGGTTGTTTCATGTATGGGTTGAACTTCGGGGACGAAGTTCTTTTTAAGGAGGGAAGACTGTAATACTACGGTTTTATGAGTCTCTGGGTACTCTATCGAGTAGGCCTTACTCTGTCGAGTAAGGGTGTGTTGCGTTTTAAAATATTTTCTGACCTGTTGGGTACTCGATCGAGTAACGTAGATACTCGATCGAGTAAGGGGGCACTCGATCGAGTACCTTAGCTACTCGATCGAGTAGCCGGTTTACGGGGAGTTTTTCTCGGGTTTTGTTAATTATGCGATTAAGATATATAACCTTCGTCGTCATTATACTAAACACTTTTGCAAAACCTAATTTACTGTCAAAGAGAGAAAAGCAAGTACGTTCATCATCTTAATCGCATTGTTAGCAAATCCCGGAGTTTGGAAGGTCGGTTTTCATCGTTTGATATACCGTTGAGATCCTTGCGTCGAGGGTAAGATCTATGTACCCTTTTTGTTGTCTTTCCTTTGATTTGGTTAAACCCTAATATAGGGATTTGGGGGTTTTTGAGTAGTATGTGATTTGGAAGCATTTGTATGTTGTATGATAGGAGGAGGTTTCGTAGAGGAAGCTTTTTGATACAGCTGTAGAGACCGTCTGATAGTGTGCTTTCCAGGTAGGATTTCCTACTCAGTATTAGTCCCATAATGTGATGTTGATGTGTTGTGGTTGATTGAATAATATAGTAATTGTATTGTGACGGTTTGTTGATTGTGATTGTTTGTCTCTGGTTCTCGAGGCGTGTCCTCGGCTGAGTGGGGTCACTTGCGGGAGTGGCTTCACACCCTAGTTTCGCCCTTCGTGGAGCCCGCCACGGAATGGGATGTGCACATTAATGGACAGGGTTACCGCTCGGTATGATGAGCGGGGCTTAGGTGGGTACGGCTGCGGTCCCCCATTTGGCGGCTGGTCCAAAGGACGATCGGTGATTGAGATTGATGGGGCCGGTGTGATTGTGTGTGTGTGTGTGTGTGACGGTTAAGCTGTTTGTTTATCGTATTGTTGATATATATAAGTTGTGTGATTAGTCTGCCCGGTTGTTGTTTTGTAAAACTGCGGTGATCCATTCGGGGATGGTGAGCGATAATGAGCGAGTTTGAGTTGAGTCACATGGGATTGCTTTGGGATGTGCCACTGTCTGACGATAGAAGTCTTCCGTTGTAGCTTAGTAGTTTTATAAACTTTGCCTTTAGTTGTTTAGACAGTTGGTTTGAGAACTTGTACCCGTATTTTGGGATTTGGCCTTGGTTGTACTTTTCACTAAAGTTATATCATTTAAAGTTGTTTCATTATTGTCTTATGAATATCATGCCTCGGGTAACCGAGATGGTGGCATCCTTATACCTGAGTGGTCCTGGTAAGGCACTTGGAGTATGGGGGTGTTACAGTTACCCCCAAAGAAAATGAAAAAATAGAAACCTATAAGTTAGAAATGTAATGCAGGACGGGAGTGGAATGATTCCCCGAAAAGAGAAAAATAAAAAGAAATATATAGGTTTGAAATAAATTACATTAAATTGGAGAAATGATTCCCCGAAAAAAGAAAAAATAGAAAGAAATATATAAGTGTGCTAAAATGACAAAAATGCTGATATTGTCTCGAAATGCGTGCCCGTGGAATTAGGAAACACGAACTATGGTAACTTTGACGTATTTACCAAAATAATAACCCGTATGAATAGGAAATTATTTGCTAAGGAATTTAGGAAAGATCCAACGCGGAAAATCACAGAGACGTTGCTGAGGAAGAGGCGCAGCAGGAGCTGCGTCCCTTTGCGCCTGTTCCCCGGTGTATCCGTCCTGGCGGATTTTAGGAAACAGATTTTAGTATAAATAGAAACGTCGATTGAGGTTTTATTCACACAATTCTTCCGTCTCTTCCTTCGTCTTATTACATAAAACTCTCAAAATAATCATTCATCATGAATACTTTAGAGATTCGTCTAAAAGAGTGGACCAATGAGTTTTCCAGTGTGGAGAAGTATGACATGGGTGCTTATAATCTTGGATCGTTGTTGAGTTTGAAGCTTATCAAGGTGGTCAAACCATTCCTAGATGCTTGTCTTGATTATTGGGACCCGAATTATCACGTTTTTGCTTTCCCCGGAGGTGACATTTGCCCATTTCCTGAAGAAATTGCTGCGATCGGTGGGTGGGACCCAGAACACTTACCTGCTATTCCTTCTACTTCACAAGGGTATAAGAACAAATTTAGAGACTTGCTTGGGTTGACAAGAATTGAGGTGGACCGTCTAGTGACCTCGAAAGGAGTGCGAATGTTGGATTTTATTAACCGATTCATTAACAAGGCTGACCCCACCATCTGTTATGTTGCTAGGCGAAAGGCATTCGGATTTTGCTTGTTACATGTATATGTCCTTCAAGGGCACGTTGATGAGGATTTGAGAGGTGATCCCTGTTTCCTGAGCCTAGTTGAGCAAATGGAACTGCGCAGGAGCCCAGCCTGTTTATGTTTAGGAGAGATCCTATTGGGTTTGGATAACAGGAAAGTCAATCGTGACCTACCTTATTTGGGAAGTCCCATTATTTTGCAGGTAAAATAATAAAGAATTTCTTCTTCTTCTTTTTTTTCAGTTTTCTTCTTTTTTTTCGTTTTTTTTTTTTTTTTTTTTAACACCTGCTTTTTGGAAGGTTTGGCTTATGGAGCGTTTTCGATTGATCGAGCCCCCAGTTAATGTTCCTGCCTATCATGCTCGCTCGATTGCTATGAGGACTGGGCTCTACATGGTGGACTTCACTCGAGTCTGCAATTATTGGGAAAACAAATTGAAGAGTGATGATGGTCCCTTGATTAGATGGATCGTACCATGGTGGCCTCTCAAATCTGTCACTGGAGTATCTTCCTTGGATCCTACCCGATTTGTGCGCATTCCTGGCTTGGAATTCATGGTATGCATATTTCCGGAGAGGCTGATGAGACAGGTTGGACTGAAGCAGACAATCCCGAAGCTTGACACTGTCCCACAGACTGCCGTGGCGCTTACTACTGAGAGTCGAAGGGAGTGGGCCATTAAATGGGCTCAAAGAAACGTATGGTTCTTGAACTCTTCTGTTAGTGCCTCTGCGGTGGAGGAAAGCTACTACTCCGGAGGAGCGTGAGAGATTGAGGAAGCGCGGGCCCGTTGACTACAAGGTGCGCGAGGTGGAAAAGGAGAAAGAGAAGCATCTGACTGAGGGAGAGGAAGAAGCCGGGTTTCGAGTTGTTCATCCTTCGAAGAAACCGAAGTCCTCTCCTGCCGTGGACAAATTGATTGACAAGAATGGGAAGCCTAGACCTCGAGAAAGACCGTTGGTGATTAGGTCCGAAGTGGCGCAAGAGCGTCCGGCTCGAGGTCGTGACAAGAAATGTGACAAAAATGACAAGGGCAAAGGAAAAATGGAGGAATAGCCCAAGTCTTTATTATTATTTATTATTATTATTGTAATAAGAAGGTGGGGTTTTTAGAATCCTAGCCTATTTTATTTTTTTTGTTTATCTTTAGCATTATTATTATGTAACGTACTATTATTATTATTAGAAAATGAATGAAATAAAGGAGGTTAATTGGTTATGAAACCGTTGTGGTTTTCTATTTATTATTCTTGTCGAATTCCAAATGCAACTGCAAATGTCCTTCTATTTACATTTTGAAATTAATGGGTTATATCCTGCGAAGGATTGCCTACGTATTCATTAAAAAATAAAATCAAACTCTTGCGCGTAGTTCGAGTAAATGTAAAAGAATAATTGTTCTAAGCAAGAGCTTGTAATGAACTTAGAAAATAAGCATGAGCTTTTTACTTACTCTTAAGTTGCAATTTAGTTTATTTGATGATATGAGGATGACAGATTGTCAAAATGCAAGAGCAAGGTGACATAAGCTTTTTTTCAGCTTGGCCAGGGGCCGTTTATTTAGTGCCACAAGAGCGACACATGAGGTTACGCGAGGTGCGTTTTTGTTCCTATTATAGGCATAATACCGCTTTAGTTGGTCAAGGTTTGTTGGGTTGGCAAATTCATTCCCATCTAGGTCTATGATTCTAACCGCACGCCCTGGAAGTATGGATTTGACTAGAAATGGTCCAGCCCAATTAGGTTTGAATTTTCCTCGTGGATCAACAGGTAAAAGAGCTCTAATCGACTTGAGTACTAAGTCTCCTTCCTTGATGTTCCTTGGCTTGACCCTTTTGTTGAAGGCTCGTTTGATACGTGCTTGATATGTTTGTACATTATGTAATGCGCGTAGCCTACGTTCATCCAGGAGGATGAGTTCTTCATATCTATCCCTCTTCCAATCGGCTTCCGGGATTTGACTTTCGAGTAGGATATGCAATGATGGTATTTCTAACTCGACTGGTTGTACAGCTTCCATGCCGTAGGTCAAATAGAAAAGGGTGGCCCCAGTGGGCGTCCTAACAGATGTACGATATCCCCACAAAGCAAAGGGTATCTTGCTTGGCCAATCTCGATAGTTGTCAATCATTTTCTTGAGAATTGTGACAACGTTCTTGTTTGCCGCCTCTACCGCGCCATTAGTCTGTGGTATATATGGTGAAGAGTGGTGATGCCTAATTTTTTACTTGGCTAGCAATTGCTCAGTCTCGGCTTGGAAATGTGAACCATTATCACTAATGATCTCATGTGGGCAACCGTATCGACAGATGATGTTGTTTTGTATGAACTTTGCTACATTTTTAGCCGTGAGACTAGTGTAGGAAGCCGCTTCTACCCATTTGGTGAAATAGTCAATTGCCACTAGGATGAAACAGTGACCTCCTGTTCCGGCTGGAGTTATCTTCCCGATTATATCAATTCCCCAGGCAAAAAATGGCCAAGGGGATGTCATCGTATAGAGCAATGAAGGAGGGACATGCTGTACATTCCCGAAGATTTGGCAGTTGTGGCAATGTCTTACGTATTTGATGCAATCGGATTCCATTGTAATCCAATAATACCCCAAACATGTGATTTTCTTTGCCATCATGGGCCCACTAATGTGAGGACCGCATTATCCATCATGGACCTCTTCCATCACTTTCCGCGCCTATGAATGATCAAGGCAACGTAGGATTACACCAAGAGGTGTTCTTTTGTATAACTCTCCTTTCATGAGAACATATTGGGAAGCTAGTAGGCGTATAGCACGTTGTCCCCTTTTGTCCATATCTGGTGGATAGGTACCGTTGAGCTTGAAATTTAGGATTGCTTGGAACCAAGGTTCCTCTGTGATTTCCTCTTCATCGGTGATTTGGTGGACGTAAGCTGGCTCTGATCGTCGTTCGATACATAAAGGCATTTCCATCATGTCATCTGGCATATTAATCAGAGATGCAAGTTTTGCAAGAGCATCTGCAAATTGATTTTCTTCCCGAGGTAGGTGTAGATAGGTTACGTGATCAAAGAATTGGGCAACTTGGTCTATTCTGGCTTGATAAGGTGCTAAGCTTTCGCTTTGGATTTTCCTAGATCCCGTAACTTGATTGATGATCAGGGACGAATCCCCATGCCCCATGCACTCGGAGATTTTTAATGCCTAAGCTCACTGCCGCTTGTAGTCCAATGAGACAAGCTTCGTATTCTGCAGCATTGTTTGTCACCTCGAAGTCGAGTTTGGCAGAGATCGATGTATGCTCGCCTTCAGGAGAAATGAGAAACACTCATATTCCAAATCCTCTTAAGTTTGATGCTTCATCAAAGTAAAGGTCCCAGGAGTCTACATCGGTTTGGAGTATATCCTCGTCCGGAAATGACCAAGTTTCTATTGTTTGTGCATAATTGATGGGATTTTCTGCAAAGAATTCGGCAACGGCGCGCCCTTTTATAACTTTCAGAGGCACGTATTTGAGATCGAACTCTGAGAGCATCAAGGTCCATCTTGCTAGGCGTCCGTTGAGGACGGGTTTCTCGAAGAGGTATTTGGCAGGGTCCATTTTGGAGTATATTTTGACGGAGTAGCTAAGCATGTAATGACGTAGCTTCTTCGTTGCCCACACAAGAGCGAGGCATGTCTTTTCGAGTTGTGAATATTTTCACTCGTACTCCAGGAACTTCTTACTAAGGTAGTAGATAGCCCTTTCTTCCTTTCCTACAGTTTGAGCTAGCATGGCGCCCATGGTCATTTTTCGATTCTTGTGAGATATAAACCAAGAGGTTGATCTCGTTGAGGTGGCATGAGCACTGGTGGTTTAGCTAATATCTCCTTAATTCGGTCGAATGCCTTTTGACAGTCATCATCCCACATGGTGTGATCTGTTTTCTTGAGCTTTTTGAAGATAGGTTCACAGATCATGGTGAGTTCCGATATGAATCGGCTTATATATTGCACTTTTCCCAGGAATCCTCTGACTTCTTTTTCCGTTTGAGGTTGTGGCATTTCGATCAGAGCTTTGATCTTAGAAGGGTCTATTTCTATACCTCGTTGGATAACGATGTATCCCAGGAGTTTGCCAGATGTTACTCCGAATGCGCACTTCTGAGGATTGAGCCTCATGTTGTACTTTCGTAGCCTTGAGAAGAATTTGCGAAGGTTCGCAATATGCCCCTCTCTATCCTTGGGCTTGACAATCATGTCATCTACGTATACCTTAACTTATTTATACATCATGTCATGTAGGAGTGTAGTTGCGGTGCGTTGATATGTAGCTCCGGCGTTGATTACCCCCAAACGGCATGACCGTATAGCAATAGGTTCCCCATTGAGTGACAAGGGCGGTCTTATGCATGTCTTCTATGGCCATCTTGATTTGGTTGTATCCCGCGTACCCATCCATTAAGGATAGTAACGCGTGATCTGCGGTATTGTCTATCAATATGTCGATATGAGGTAGAGGAAAGTCCTCTTTAGGACTTGCTTTGTTTAAGTCTCTAAAATCAACACAAACACGGATTCTCCCATCCTTTTTGGGTACAGGTACTATGTTGGCTACTCAGTCAGAGTACTTGGAAACTTTGATGAACTCGGCTTTGAATTGCTTATCGACTTCTTCCTTAATCTTGAGAGCCCATTCTGTCCTCATTCGACGAAGCTTCTGTTTCACGGGCTTGAAACCTGGCTTAATTGGGATTCTATGTTCGGCGATATCCCTGTCGATCCCTGGCATGTCTTTGTAGGACCAAGCGAAAACGTCTTTGAATTCGTTTAGGAGGTCTATGAAATTGGCCCTTTCGGCAGAGCTCAAGGTAGTCCCTATCCTAAGTTCTTGGGGTTCTAGTTCTGTTCCTACATTGATGGGTTCGGTGTTCTCTATTACTGGTCCCCCTTCCCCATCTTGTAGTATTTCCTTGGCTATGTAGGGAGGTATCTCAATTGAGTCCGGGTCCGGTCATCATCCTCGCATCATCGTAAACAGAATTGCATTCAAGATAACACAAAGAGTAAGCAGAACCTGATTTATTCATATTAAAGTTTGAGAAAAGTTGAAACAAGGAAGCCATCTGATCTGTGGTCAGCGGCGGTAAAGGGACAGTTGTTGGGACATTTCCCGAACTACCGTTACTATTTGAGGCTAAGCTAGGAGAAACAAAGGGAGTGGGGACGACGACAGGAGGAGACTTCCTAGTAACTTCTCTAGACTCCGACTCTAACTCTGACTCGAATTCATCGTCTTCTAGTTCTCCCTTGAACATCTCTCCTTCTCCAGTGGTGAGCTTGAAGAGTCTTCCTTGATTGTTGGTCCACTTGATTGATTTTCTCCATCCTTTCTGCTGGTTCGCGTTTGTTTCTGTGATTAACGCGGTAGGGTTGAAGTGATCGTCTTGAATTATCATGGTAATGATCTCATCCTGCGCGGCTTTAACAAATCGATCTTCTCCAAATAGTAGACTAACAGCTTGTTCGTCTAAGCAAGGTGCTTGACGAGCCTTGACGGTAGGAACCGTTTCTGGAGGAATGAAGTAGCAATCGTGAAAGATCTCGATTCCGGCTAGCTTCCTTCTGAGATAGTGCCAAGGTTCGGGAAATCCGTGAAAGAGTTCTTGACTTCCTTCCCTAACGAAGTATCCATTTAGGGTAGGGAGATATGGTCGCATTTGGACTCCTACGTGCTTACGGCTTTGAACTTGAGCGTGCATCTCGAGAACTTCCTCTTTAGTGGGTTTGTATCCTAGTCCAAGTGGTATTCTTTTTGAGTTGCCTTCCTTGTAGGGTGCGAAGGTGTTTCTTCGGGCTGGGTTCAAAGGCATTCCCAGGAAGTATCCCTGGGATTTGAGTATGTGGTTGACCACCAAGTTGGAGTAGGGATCGTAGTATAGGGGTGCCAACTCACTTTCTATGACACTTATGCTTTGAAAGCCCCCAAGTTCATATACTGGATCCGCAAGGACTTGATTATTTGACTTTTTTTCGATTATTGCTTTGATGGGCGACGGAGTGATCGTCACCAATTTGCCATTTAGTGGGATTTTGATCTTTTGGTGAAGGGTGGATGTTACCGCTTTGGAAGCGTGAATCCAAGGTCTTCCCAGAAGTATGTTGAAGGAAGCTTCAATGTCCACTATTTGGAAGTTAACCTTTCGCTCAATTGGCCATGTGGCTATGGTTAGGTTAACGAGTCCTACTACTTTTCGTCGTGTACCATCATATGCGCGGACACCTTGATTGGTAGGGGTCCAATCCGACTCTTTCATGCCTAGTTTCTATGCTGTTTTCAAGGGTATGACGTTGACCGCAGAGCCATCATCCACCAAGGTCACTGGCACATTCTTCTTTAAGCAAACGACAGTGATGTAAAGAGCCAAGTTGTGACTAGCGCCATAGGGCGGCAAATCTTCATCTGAGAAAATAATAGGATTACTTAGCTTCGGTGATTCTTGGAAGACCAAGTTGACTACATCGTCGGGTGTGGCGTTATGTGCTACATTTAGTTTGGCCAAAGCTTGCAGTACAGCTTGGCGATGTGGTAATGAGTTTGCTACTAGTTGCCAAACTGAAAGATCAGCCTTTGTCTTCTGTAATTGCTTTAGCAAATGGTCAGTAGAGTCATCTTCATTATCATTTGGTGTGATAACGTTGGTTGGACCATTTTGAGTAGTACTTTGATATGGACGCCCCGAACGAGTTAAGTGGTCCACATCTTGGTCTTCACCATTTTGGGTTATTTCCTTGACTAGGGAGTGTTCAATGAGATACTCGTCCTCATCATCATCGGCCCATACTCCATTGACTGTAGCTAGTTCCCTCATTCTCATGATCTCGTCCTCTAATTGTGTAATTTGGTCGATTAGTTTATCAACCACGGCGAATACTTCTTGCATAGTAGCATTTTGGAAGAAAATTAGTGGCGCATGTTCTTTAGGTGTTGCATTGGGGTCATGTAAAGTTGTCACCACATTTTCCAATTCCGAAACTTGCCTATCCACACTCTTTGCCCATGCGATGAAGTCGGTAATGGTAGGGGAAATGGTAGAGTAGAACCCTTCATTCTCGATCGCGTGGATCTCATCTTCGACTGGAGAAATGAGGTGTGAACAATCTAAGGTAGATTCTTCACTTGTGATCACTAGAATTCCAAGAGGATTCTGAGTGTTGTTGGGCTTACCTCCCGGCAGTATTGGTAGTCGACCATCCTCAATCATGTCTTGGAGCACATTTTTCAATTTGTAGCATTTTTCTGTGTCATGTCCCTTACCCCTATGATATTCGCAGTATGAATTCTCGTCCCAGAACTTGGATTTCTTTTCCGGTTCGGGGGTAGGGCCTATGGGTTGGAGTTTGCCTTGTTTCATCAACCTTTTTAGGGCATTGGAGTAAGTGTCCCCAAGATTTGTAAATTTCCTCGGTGGGGTACTCTTCTTGGATGGCTCGAGGATGTTAACTTCATCGGTCTTGCTAGTGGAGCCGTAAGAACGACTTGTTGAGCCTTGATATCCTCGGCCTACCGTTTTGGACAAGAGCCCTTTACGGATGTCATCTTCGATCCTTGTTCCTAGTACGGTTAAATCTTTGAAAGTTTTGATGTTTTGGTACCTCAAATGACTCGCATAGATGGGTTTTAGGTTATCCACGAACTTCTCCACAAGGGTAGCTTCGTCTGGGCGTTCAACTAGTTGGGTACTAGTCTTCCTCCACCTACTTAGGAAGTCGGTGAAACCTTCTTTGTCATTTTGGGTAAGAACCTCTAAAGTGCGCATGTTAACTTGTATTTCAGCATTATCCGCATATTGCTTAGCAAACTCGATCGCGGCATCTTCCCAAGTAACGATCTTCTTATGTTCTACAGAGTAGAACCATTGCTTTGGGATGGTGTCAAGAGATAAAGGAAAGATCCTTAAGAACATCTCGGGTTTGATGTCTTTGATAGACATGTAGTCCTTGAAAGCACGGATGTGATTCAAAGGGTTTTCGTGCCCCTTGAATCTAGGGATATCCGTCATGTTGAAGTTGGTTGGCAACTTGGAACTCACGGCCTCATACTTACGGTTATTTTCCCTATAAATGTCATCCCCTTTGAGATACATCAATTGTTCCTCCAAATATTGGAGTCGTTTCTCAGCTGCAGTCATTCCTATGGGAGGGTTTTCTTCCCTGAAGGTGTTCACAAAGCCAACGTCTACTTCACTTTCCCAAGGAGGCAACCTCGTTTCTACGGTATAAATTCGGCCTTCGATTGTATCGAGGCGGTCGTGCACTTGATCTTGAGTAACTTGGAGACGAGCTAGCGCGGTTAGGATTTGATCATTACCATTCTGGGGTTGGTCGGTGCTTACGTCGCTTGTTTCAGGCATCTTGGAAACTGGATAAGAGATCGACAAATCAAAATACAATCGATCATTCTAGCACACTTAATAAGAGAGAAATGTTTTGACTTAGGAAGTGGGTGTGTGCCACTTGTGTCGAGTGAGTTTTGAAAAGATGACAAAGTTTGAAAATGTGTGTCCTAGTCAACTATAGTGTAGTTGTAGGAGTGGCCTCGAAGTGAGGTTTTGAAATGGGCTTGGGCCCGGAATTTTGACTCGACAATTGGACAGAGTTTTAACTCGGTTTTGCGCTAATCATTGTCTTTTTTCAAAATTTACATTTTAAAGGGTTTTGATTTTACAAAAATCGCCATGGTTTCGTTTAGAAATGGTGATCACGTAAGGTACGAACATTTATACAAGCATTATAACGGGATGCTGAGTGCATTTAAAAGGGTTTTGGTTTAAAAGGTGGGTTGCCATACCGAACAATCAAACCCAAAGTCTGTGGAGAGGCTCGTACCAAACAAGAGTAAGGCCGATTCCTAGTCCATTTCCTCAAGTAGTGAAAGTCCTTGATACAAACCAGAGTAAGTACCATGGTATGGATGACGTCAATCGCTATCCATCCTTAGGCCCAAATAAGAATTAGGACCGTTTAGACGGGACGATTGGTCGAATGGGTTGGGTTGGGCCTAGGAAGGCCGAATAAACGATCTAGGAAGACCGAGTTATGAAAACCGACAATTGTCTTGTACAAACTATTCCCTAACCTTGTTCAAGTTTCACCCTTTTGGCTACACGTAAGTGTATTATCCCCAGCGGAGTCGCCAAACTGTGGACATGGGCCACGGGGGCGCTTGGGAACAAGCGTTTGCATTTGTGGAGTCGCCACCAATTTATTGTGGAAAATTGAAAACCGTTCGAATACCTCGTGCCATGTCAAGACACAAAGTAGTGACATGAACACCAAGAACTCGTTACCCTTAGCATTCTATGTCTAGAATGACTCTCGTGGATGCCAATGAACACGGATGTTCACAGAGATCTGGAGTAAGAGGTGAGGGTACGTATTAGGAAGCTCTTTTGATCGAACACCTAATCTCGCCCGCCTCGATAGCGGCCTCTACTAATGGTTAGGGAAAATCATCTATACTCGATATATTGTCGATTATATGCATGCAATGCAACATCCAAGTTTTAATCCTAACATGTGAGAATTAGACTAAGTCGGTCAACAATTAATTTAACATACAATTGAGTCGAAGTAGGGATTTAGATTTAATTACATGTGAAGACATACAAGCAATGCGATAAAAGAAATATAATAATACAATAATGAAAATTACAATAATTACAACGGATTAATGATTTATGTCGAAAATACCTTTAAAACGGATAATTTGGGAAAAAGAATAAATAAACGGGCAGATTATTAACGATAATACGAATGACAATTAATTGAATACGTAAACTAATTAAACTAGGTCAGGGCAGAATAGAAGTTCAGAGCAGAAATCAACCTAGAAGAAGCGCAGCAGTTGCTGCGTCTATTTCAAGGCTGAGTTATGGCTGTGAAGCCGGAACTGCAAATCGTTAGTATTTGTGGGTGAATTTAATGATTGATTACGATATCCGACTCGGATGAAAGTGATTTAATACATTAATTACATGTGAATGAGTCATAAAAACGATAAAACATGGATGAGACGAATGTAAACGAATTAATTACATGAAAGAAAGATTGATTAGTGACATGAGTGAACTAATTAAGTTAAATATGTCGAATTAATGAAGAACTAATGACAGATAAACAGATGGGAATATACCAAAGATCGAATTCCAGAAACTCAATATGAAAGAATCAAATTTCTACAACCCGGATTGATTTTAATGACGAAAACCCGCAAACATTGGTTATAAGGGATTTAAGTCGGGATTTAACGATGAATTATATACTAACAGTGATTAACAATATGTAAAACTATCATGTGAACGAAACAAGAGCAAACAATGACGAAAGAAAACAAAGGAACGAAACTAACAGAGATTTAAGGAAGAAGAAAGGAAACAGAATGCGGCAGCCCTCACGAAGAGGTGCGGCGAGTGCTGCGTCCCCTTCAAGAGGCGCAGCGATTCTGCGTCCTTTCTCGACGTCTGTCTTCTGATAATCCGTAACAAAGGTTTTAAACATGGTTTTACAAATCGGTTTTAGAAGTACTTTCAACATAAATCTTACATGATGATTACAAAACGTAAAAAACAATAATAAAGGAGGATTTACACCCTCAGACTTACATGTTTGACGAAATGAGATGAACTAAGTTTATGTTTTAGTGATGCTCGACTCGAATGTAACGAAAGTTCCCTTGTAAGAGGAAAACGAACAGATTAATTAAAGTTGATTATAGTGGAGTTGGTCAAATTGGTCGGTCATGCAAAACGAGGCTAGTACTCAGAAAGATCCGAGCTTACGTGGTCGAAAGTTCAAGCACGTAGGCGCCAAAAAGGAAGAACGTGGTCTAGAATGCAAAGGGAGAAGAGAAGGGCGGACACTCGCGTGAGAAATATGAGGAGCGAAGGCTCCTATTTATACTAATCATGTGAAGGAATTAGGGTTTTCGAAGAGACTTTGGAAGTGAATCTCGAAAAGATATGAAAAGATACGAAAAATACGCAGAAAAGGACTTGGGAAGAGGTGCAGCATGCACTGCGTCCCTTGGAAGAGGCGCAGCACCTGCTGCGTCTGTTCCCAAGTGGTTTCCTCCTGCGGAAGAAAGATTTCCGTGTTTAATTTATGGAATAACGGATTAATCTTATTTTCCTTAATATTTTGTGTGAATATTACGGGTAATTCTTTACCAAAGATTAAAATATTGTGAAATATGGAATAGAAATATCCGGAACATTCCAGAACATTCTGACTCGAGATTTAGCGGTTATCAGAAAATAAAGACGGTTTTAGGCCCGGACTCCAAATGTACTCTAATTACTGTCAAAACGACCGTATCGGCGCGTAGATGACAATTAAGAGGTAGACACCAGTGTTTGAGCAATCACTTGACGATAAACTTACGAACTGTCACAAATCGTCCGCGTACCAAACATGCGGCCCAATCATCACCGGGTGGTTTGCGGGAGGTGCAGAAATGAGGTATCTACAAAAGTACTACTCATATCAACAAAGTGACTTTCTTTTCTGGATATTCATGCAAAAGAACTTCACAGATAAGCGTGCTTGGCTAGGAGTAGTCTTAGCATGGGTGACCTCCTGGAAGGTTCCGGGGTTGCGCATGAATGAGGACAAAATGCAATGAAAAAGACCTATGTTGATCTGAGGGCCATGTACACAGCCTAGCGAGCTATCGTGAGTGACCGCTCCAGAGTCTAGGTTTGGGTCGGGGTGTTACAACAAGTGAAAATAAGACAAAAAAAACGGCTAAAGTAAAGAAGTCAAGATGACAACAAATAAATAAGTAAAAATTAATAACACAGGAAGTCAACAAAACAACAGTCAAACTTTTGAAGCACCCAAAACCTAAAACACATAAAACTAGCGTATTAAAGTTAAAAATCAAACATTGTAACCCCAGCATTAATAGACAAATTAAAATAATTCATAAATATATTTGACAAACGATTGTATGTGAATTAACACAAATAATACAACACTAACACAAACAAAAAACTAATCTCAAATAGCAAAAAGGAGTTGTCTCAAATTCCATTAATATAGCCGCAATGGTCCCATCAAAATCACGCTTCCAAATTTTGGCCTGAGCAACAAGAATGTGAAACATGGCACTGAGGCCGAATGAATATTCACTGTCACTAAATACGCAACAAATGAAAAGCGAATTACACTTTGACGATACAACGTTAAAGAAATAGAAAAGTTAATCCCGTGAATTTCACGGGTCACAAAACTAGTTTAGTTTAATAACTCATTGTTTTAAGAGTGTTGCTTTATAAATAAATTAAACAAGGATTTTTAGTTTCAATACAATTAGTTTGACAACTTGACTTTTTAAGTTCACAACTCATGACTTCTACATGAATATTTATGGGGAGGAGCTGTGTGGAGTGGGTTGATGATTGGTGAGCTGGATGCTTTGGACCAAATTACCAATCAACGATTTCTGGCGTAAGATGATGGTTTAGAGGCGGTGGTTTGGTAGTATGGTGTAATTTGACGTTTTACGGATGTTGCAAAAACGAATAGGAAGAAGAAGGATGTGAATATATGAATCATATGATATAGCAGTTACGTGACTGAGAATCTTTCCATATGTATTGGACTTTTGTTTAATGGGTACGGTCTTATCTTTAGAGATTGTCTTATTAAACAATTTGTGATAAAGTTCACAATAATATGGCTAATTGTACAATCAGTAACTCTTCTATAAAACTCTTCTATAGTATACAACTAATCCAAAAGTAAAATGGTCCAATGTCAACAAAAAATTGTATTTATATTTTAATTTTATTTTGATAACTCGACATTTTACGATGAACATCGACACATTTAAATGTAAAAGTTAACAGCATACGGAGTAAAACATTAGGTTATCACGATAAATATCATTCCTAAGTTTATTAATTGATTTAGTCGGACATTTTATTATTGCACTAATTCTACGTAAGACATCAAGTTATCAAAATAAAAATTGGGTAATACACTCAGAAGATATCCTGGAACACTAAATTTATGTTGTATATGACTGATTTGTCCTTGAATTTCTAACACGTCACTATAATAGAGTTAGGGGTATTGTTGTCCATTACATATAATTTTAGTTTTCAGTAGTTTTTAAAAGTGTATTTATGTACTCCCTCCGTCCTGGTTAATTGTTGTCCTTTGGTTTTGGCACAAAGAGTAAGGAAAGAGAATGTAGCCAATTATTAGATGAAAAGTGGACCAAATCAAGTGTGAATGATCAAATGGCTTATCAAATGTATTCCTAAAATAAAAAGGATAACAATTGAGTTAGACACCCCACAATAAAATAGAACAACAAATGACCAAGACAAAGGGAGTAACACACTAAAATAACCGTTAATGTATTATACAACTAGTTGTATATACAACTTATTTAATGTAGTTGAGCTTTGTGATAAAGTTATCGAGCTTTACTAACAAAATTGTCGAGCTATGATACAAAGTTATTGAGCTTAACAGAATAATTATTAAGCTCAATAACTTTGTAAAATAGCTTAATAACTTGTAAAATAGTTCAACAACTTTGTGTAAGAGTTCAACAACTTTGAAGCGGTTGTACAATATTATTATACAACTGGTTATAGGATAGTATTTGTGCTAAAATAAGGGCGTTCTATAACGGGCAACATACATTTGCTAAATTAAGCCAAGTAATGCCAATGTCCCATTTGCCCATACACGATACTTTGTACTACAAACATTTCCAAGACCCAATTCTCGATGAAAGCCCAACGGCCCATGTCTCTTTGTCCACTACTCCATAGTAGTAATATAGTACTCCATGGGCCCTTTTCCGTAGTAGCGATTAGGGACGTAGGAGTAAATTGGAAACGCTAGCGTTAGGTAGACCTGGTAAAATGGATCAATGAGTCGGGTTTGGGTCGGGCCAATTTGGGTTAGGTTAGTTCGGACCTCTCATTGATTTCGGGTTAATTCGGGTCGGGTCGGGTCATTTCGGGTTTTGGGTCTGTTTCGGGTTAAGCGGGTCGGGTTGTTTTGGGTCGGTTCATTTTCGGGTCAATGAATAATAGAGAAATAACTGTTTCAAGTCTTTTCGGTTCAATTAGAGTTATAATTTGTTGGGTCATTTTCGGGTTTGATGGTTTCGGATCGGATCATTTTCGGGCCAGGTCAGTTACGGGCCAAGAAGCTCAGGTCATGTTCGAGTCGGATCGGGTCAATTCAGGTTTTCGGGTCACATTTGGGTGATGTAGTTCGGGTCGCTTCGGGTCTCGGGTCACTCTTTTCGGGTCGAGTTGCTTTTGCCGGGTCTAAATTGTTAGGGTATTACTTTTTCTGTTTCATTGAATATTTTATTTACTTTATTTTGTGACGGCATAAAACAAATGTTAATTACTCATTGCCTAACTGGAGCGGAAGGAGTATATAAAATTATAAATTCTTTGTAGTTGTGCGGAATTACTATGAACCAGTCTCGTAATAATTTGTCACTCTGTAATACAAGTCCAACTTTGCATTATATCTTTTGTCAAATGATAATATGTATAAGGAGGAATTCAAATCCTCGGCGATTCAGTTGTATATTACTTCAAACTTCTTTTAGAAAGTGTATTAGGTGTGATGCACGATCATCATTAATTCCTTATCCGTATATAAGGCAGAGTTGTACAAATGATTTTATTTTAGAAATTGATCGGATAGTTTTACACTTTTACATAAGCACAATAATATCAAAATTAATACCCTCCCAATTCTCCAAATCCAATATTGAAGACAATTTTTCTAAGAAGCAAAGTAGTTGATAAATGCATGTAAAAATTCCCTCATGGTTGAGCAGGCTAAATTTAACAAGTACTGCAGAGGAAGTCAGGGACATGAATAATTATTGTAGTTGGGTGAGCTTCCGCCATTTCCCATACATGCAAAACTGCTGACAATACGCAGCATCAAAGTTAATTTTCGAAATTATTACTCTATGCGTTTCAATAGATTCTTTACATTTACTTTTTCACAATAGCCGAGACATATTTTACATCATCAGTAACTTTCATTTCAGAAATCATTACTATAGGACTACTCCGTATACAATTTGTCAAGTTATGTTAGAATTTTTTAGCACCAAAATCTATAAAATAATATTTAAAGGGTAACTTTAAAAGGCCACGTAGACAAAGCCACATAGACGAAGAAAAAGCCACGCGTGCATTATGAATGCCACATCTATAAATCTATATAATCTATACTATATAGTTAAAAGACAACTTAATACATTTAATTTTTTGCCATATAGGATTATCATAATTAAATCCTATTAATTTATATTGTTAATATTAAGGCTACTTTAATAAATTTATTAAAATTCATTATAAAGTTTAGTAATATTTGTTTTGTCTGGAAACCATAAGATCATGATTTAAATTATAAAAATAAATTAAGAATTTAGTCTCATCATTTAAATCATTCAATTTGTTCATCTAACCCCTCCTTAACCATAAATATAGTAGCTAAAAGGTCGAATTTTTTTTCGAAGTAGGGTTATTTTGGAAACTATTTCTCGTTCTAGGACTGGTTTCAAACTATTTCTTCCCAATGGGTCCACGTCATCACTTTTGTTTTTTTTTCTACAGATTTTAGATAAATCGCTACTTGAAATAGCGATTTAGACTAAATGGTAGAATCGCTACTCCACATAGCGATTTTATCATCTAATATAAAGAAATGTATCAAAAAATGTTGATGGATGTAAATCGCTATGTAAAGTAGCGTTTTACACCAAAGTCCCATTACCATACATTTCACACACAACGCAGCACGACCCCAGTACTACCCATGAACACCACAACGCAGCACGACCCCACACTACCCTCGACTAGCCAAACTTGCTACTGCACCAGGAGCACAACCAATTCGAGTCTACGAACCACCTTGCCTTTAACCGTTCACGACTACCTCTTGGCTCCAAACAGGAACTACTGACGGCTTCACCGCAATGGCAACGATATGGTGTGAATTAACTGCAATTGTGTGGCCCGCCAATATCCTAATCCGTTGCATCAGTTTCATACGCTTAATCGAACCATACAAGACGGACGGTCTCGACGAAACTTAGTTGAAACCGCGAGAAAACAAGGGCGTGATTCAGCCACATCGAGTCAGAGTCAAAACAACCCACGAATAGAACTAGATAAAGTACATCTTAGAACCATACTAAGTCACAATTTAAGACTCGGAAGTAGACATGCTCTATCGGAAGCATAAAACGACGGCGAAACTTTGCCGTAGCGGTGCCGAAACAGAGCGTCACTGCTGCTCTCGGACCAGATGTGAACGAACCCCGAAAACATTCTATAACGCCATAAGAACCATCCAATAAGAAAGGGCTACTAGAAACCAACGACCCACCATTAAAACTCGCTCAAATCGTCATCGAAAACAACATAAGAGAGCCTTAACCCACACTTTAACCTCACGACTTAATTAAAGTCCATTTTACGCTTACGTTCCTACTATTTTCGTGAATGCTCTCTAATTGCATTATATTTTTAATTATGTTGTAAATATCATGTATATATTCTTCTCTGCCAAAGGAACGAAACGTTTGGGATTACAACTCTTCCACCCTGATCATCACTGATGTAGCATTAGCTTTACATGAACAATGGTATTTTAGAGAGGTTGTGTAGGACCGTATGGCTCTTACTACTAGCGTTGAGTTGAGGTTGCTGGGTTAGGTGTGGTTTTTGTCAAATCGCTAGTTGAACTAGCGATTTATCATAATTCCTCTTATCAATTATCATTACTACATTTCTTTTAATAAGGCATGATAAAATCGCCACTTGGGATAGCGATTTGACTATTTCAGAGTAAATCGCTACTTCAAATAGCGATTTATCTGAAATTTCTAGGAAAATAAACAAAAGTGATGACGTGGACCCATTGGGAAGAAATAGTTTGAAACCGACCCTAAAACGAGAAATAGTTTGCAAAATAACCCCACTTTGAAAAAAAATTCTAAAAGGTCTTATATAGTAAATAAAAAATATAATAATTTGGAATATAAAGTTACTAATATCTACAAGTTTATAAATATAATTAAAAGGAAAACCAAAATATCTATCATCATCAATATGTCATATTTTAACTATATAGTTAAGAGGCAACTTAATACATTTAATTTTTTGCCATGTAGGATTATCATAATTAAATTCTATTAATTTATATTATTAATATTAATGCTACTTTAATAAATTTATTAAAACTCATTATAAGGTTTAGTAATATTTATTTGTCTGTGGAAACCATAAGATCATGATTTAAATAATAAAAATAAATTAAGAATTTACTCTCATCATTTAAATCATTCAATTTGTTCATCTAACTCCTCCTTAACCATAAAGATAGTAGCTAAAAGTTTTTATATATGGTAAATAAAAAATCTAATAATTTGGATTATAAAGTTACTAATATCTACAAATTTATAAATATAATTAAAAGGAAAATCAAAATATCTATCATCATCAATATGTCATATTTTAATTACATATACAAGATAACTTTTTTAATGACTTTCATGCAAAGTGGAGTTTGTAAGAAAAAAAAATTAATAATAATAATAATAATAATAATAATAATAATAATAATAATAATAATAATAATAATAATAATAATAATAATAATAATAATAATAATAATAATAATAATAATAATAAAATTAAAACATAAATAAGATTTCTAGAGAGAAGAAGTTTCTCTCTCTATAACCGATTTCTCTGTTTTTTCAACCGCCATTGTTACGCTTTCTCAAGCTCCATGGCGCGAGGGCGCGGTCGTCCTCCTAAAGGCCGCACACCATTGGAGTCTACATCTACCCCCGCTTCTCCTCACACCATTCTTTCTCAGAATTCTGGTGATTTGCATCAAACTGATGAAGCTCAGATTGAAGATGTTCAGGTATTGTCTCCTCGACAACCTATTCTTTTGAATGATATGATCCTTGAAGCTGTGCATTCTTCAGCTGGGAAAATTCATGCAAGCTCTGCTAGTATAGTCAATAATGGTGGCGTAATTGCAACTCCTGAACCAAACCCTAATGTCGAAACTGAGGTGATTGCTACGGATAATGCAATTAAGCTTACTTCTTTGTCCCCCATTGTAGTGGATGCTAACCCTAACTCTGCTGGCACTTGTGCACCTGGAGTAGGAGGAGTCTCAAAACATGCTAAGAAATGGTCTGAAATTGCCAAATCTAAAACTAAATTGGGTATGAGTCTGTATTTCCATCAAGAAAGCACATCTGCTACTGAAATCGATGTTGCTTTGGATGAAATTGCAGATGAACTGAAATTTTGGGAATTTACTCTCATGGGGCACCTAATTGGGTCTAAACCGCCATTGCAGAAGGTTACTGAGTTCGTGACCAAGAACTGGAGCCATATTGCCTCCCCTGTGGTGCGATGATTCAAGAAGGGATGGTTCGATTTTAGGTTTAAAACTCAGGAAGACATGAATAATGTTTTAAAAGAGGGTCCCTGGAAAATGGGGTCTTATTCCCTTATTTTAAAGCAATGGCACCCATCTTTTTCCTTTGAAATGGAGAGAACCTCCATTGTTCCTGTCTGGGTCCTCTTCCCAGACCTTGATCCTTACTTGTGGTCCTCAAGTGTCCTTAGTAAGATGTCCAGTAAAATTGGAAAACCTATGTTTGCTGATGTCCCCACTACCAACAAGGATAAACTCTCTTTTGCACGTGTTATGATTGAGGTAGACATTGCTTCTAATCTTCCTCTGGAAATCTCCCTTAATACCCCCTTTGGGCCTTCCACCCAAAGAATTGAGTATGAATGGCTTCCTTTCTACTGTTCAGAATGTGGTAAGATGGGACACAAGAAGCAAACTTGCAAGAAAAATAAAGCAAAGGTTCCCACCCAGGCTCAAAAAGCTAAAGGGAAGGAGATCAAATATGTTAAGAAAGTCTCTTCTAGTGTACCTACTCCTGCTGTTGACTCTGCATGCACCCGGAAGGATAGTGTAGGTAAATCTCATAATTTGCAGAAGGATTCCCCTGTTGTTGTTATTCAGAATTCTTTTGCATCTCTGTCTATTCCTGAGCATTCTCAAGAGGCTCAGGAAATTACTCCTTGTGTGCTAGGTGATACCTTAGCTGCATCAGTGTTGTCTACTGAAACTGAAGTGGGTGGATCAAGCTCAGAATGCCTTATGCTAGGCTTGACCCCATCTGCATCAGGACCAGTAACTTCTACTGAAGCAGCTATAATGCACTCAGAATGCACCAAGAAGGGTAGGGTGGAGAAGTCTCAAATAGCCTTGAAGAGAGACTCTCCTCTTGTGCCTCAATGTGTTGTTTCTCCTCATACCTCTGAAGAAGCATTATTAGTTTCCCAGAGTCCTCAGATGCTTCCTTGTGTGCTAGGTGGTACCTTAGCTGCAACAGTGATGTCTACTGCATCTGAAGTAGGGGAGACAAGCTCAGAATGCCTCTTGCTAGGCTTACCTCCCACTGCTTCAGGATCTGTAGCTTCTGCTGCTGCAGATACAACGCACTCTGAATGCACCAAGAAGGGCAGGGGGAGTCAGTCTCAAATAGCCTTGAAGAGAGACACCTCCCCTATGCCAGATATTCCTGTTTCCTCCTCTGTGCTGCTGCCTGCTGCAGTTGTACACCCTTTACCAGAGGATACTCTATTGGATACACCACATGTTCCATCACAACTTGATTCTAATGCTGAGGGACTTAAAGTTTTGCTTGGGTCCAAGCCTCCTAGGGGAGAAAGTTCTTCCTTCCTAACTCATCAATGATCATAGCCACTTGGAATATTCGTGGGTTTAACAAGGCCATCAAACATAGTGAGGTTAGTCACTTCCTTAGGGAAAATAAAGTGGATATGCTTGGTTTACTTGAAACTAGAGTCAAGGAAAATCGAGCTCAAAAAATTCTTAAGAGAAGATTTGGTGCCTATAAAGCTTTTTGCAATTATAATAAACACTATAATGGTAGGATTTGGATCCTTTGGAACCCTGCCACTACTCAAGTGGATATTTTAGAAGCACACTCTCAGGTTGTTCACTGTAAAGTGTTGCATCATGCTACTGGTAGGAATTTTTCCTGCTCCATTGTCTATGGTAGTAATAATGCTGACACTAGGAAGAGTCTTTGGAATTCCATGGAAAGTTTTGCTGGTCATGTTGATAAATGGACAGCTATGGGCGATTTCAATGTGATTAGGCAACCAGCTGAGAAGCTCAGTAATACTCCTCCTGTACTATCTGATCTCCTGGAATTTAATTCATGTCTCAGTAGGTGTGCTCTTGATGATTTGAGTAGCTCTGGGTGTGATTTTACTTGGTTTAACAAGCAGGATGCCACTACTAGAGTGTACTCTAAACTGGATAGAATTTTGGTTAACAATGCCTGTTGCGCCTCTTTTCCCAAACTACTGGCACTTTTCTTTCTCCTGGCATATCTGACCACAGTCCTGCTGTTTTAACTTTTCATGATACTGACACTCCTAAAAAGCAATTCGGGTTTCTTAACTGTTGGGTGGAGCATCCTGACTTCCATTCTATTGTTGATAAATGCTGGGTTGCTCAAAAGCCAGGGAATTCTATGTTCAGATTAATGCAGAAGCTTAAGAATGTCAAGCAGGGTCTCAAGCAACTTCATGCTTCTCACTTTACTGATATTGAGAATAGGGTCAAAGAGAAAAGAGAAGCCCTTTCTTCTTGCTTCCATGACTTACAAAATTCTCCTGATTCTCCTGTCTTGCTGGCCAGAGAGAAACAACTCTCTGCTGAGTTCTGGCAACTCAAAGATATTGAACTCAAGATCCTTGCTCAAAGGGCTAAGGCTCATAACATTAAATACAATGACACTTGCTCTAAATTCTTCTTTGCTAAAATAAAGGAGAGGCAACAGAGCCAGATGATAGGGGAAATCAAGGGAGTAGATGGCACTAGGCATCATGGGCTGCACTCTGTTGGGGATGCTTTTGTGGACTACTATCAGCAGCTGCTGGGAAGTGACACTCCTATTGCCCCAATTCCTCCTGAAGTTCTTTCTAATGGTGCTTGTGTAAAAATGGATGATTATCCTTCTCTGTTGAAACCCATTAGCAGAGTGGAGATAAAGCAAGCCCTGTTTGATATTGACCCAAATAAAAGTCCAGGACTTGATGGATTCTCTTCTGGTTTTTTCAAGGCTGCCTGGGACATTGTTGGTAATGACTATTGTCTGGCCATTGAGGATTTCTTCACCACTGGGTTCATGCCAAAGCAAGCTAATGTTACCCTTGTCACCCTCATTCCTAAAAAGGACATTCCCCAAACTGTCAAGGACTTTCGACCCATCTCTTGTTGCTCCACTATCTACAAAACTGTTAGTAAGATTCTCACAAATAGATTGAAAAGCATCATGGTCTATCTTGTTGGGCCTGAGCAGGCAGCTTTTGTCAAGGACAAATCTTTTGAAAATGTTATGCTCACCCAAAGCTTGGTTAAGGGATACACTAGGAAGCACATCACTCCTAGATGCATGCTCAAGGTGGACATTAGCAAAGCTTTTGACACTTTGCAGTGGAAGTTCATTCAAAATATGCTCATTGGACTCAACTTTCCTCCCAGATTTATCTCCTGGGTGATGGGATGCATCACTGGCTCCTGGTTTACCCTTAAAATTAATGGCTCTAATCATGGTTTTTTCAAGGGCAAAAGTGGAGTAAGACATGGTGATCCTTTATCTCCATTCCTTTTTGTTCTGAGCATGGAGATCCTCTCAAGGAAGCTTAGAGTAATGTGCAAGCAACCTAATGTTTCTTATCATCCAAAGTGTTCCAAACTTGGGTTGACCCATTTAGTGTTTGCTGACGACCTTATGATCTTTATCAGAGGGGACTTGCCATCTGTTCAACAAGCTGTGGACACTTTAAATCTTTTCTCTGATTGGTCTGGTCTTAAAGCTAATATGGACAAAACTGAAGCCTACTTTGGGGGGGTGGATCAACAGTTAAGAGCCCTTATTTTGTCCACTGTTGGGTTTCAAGAGGGTGCTTTCCCTTTTAGATACCTTGGTCTACCCATCAATTCCTCTAGGCTCACCAGGAACATGTATGATGGCCTGCTTCTCAAAGTTCAAAAGGTTACTGCTGCTTGTTCTACTAAATTCCTTTCTTATGCAGGCAGGAAGACTGTGATTTTCTCTACTCTATTTGGTCTCTGCAATTTTTGGTGCACTAGTTTCCTTCTCCCTCGTCAGGTCCACAAAGCTATCTCCAAAATGAGTAAAAATTTTTTCTGGGGCCAGGTTGGGAATGAGAGGAGACTAGTTTATAAGAACTGGCTTAGTGTTTGTGCTCCTTGGGATGAGGGTGGCTTTCACATCAAAGAAATGGAAGGTTGGAACAAAGCTACTTTGCTCAAATGGCTTTGGTGCCTGGATAAGAATAAAGGAGCCATCTGGATAAGTTGGATGCAACACTATATCACTGATAATTGCTCAATCTGGGACCTTCCTATCCAGGAGCAGCATTCTGAATGCCTCAGGGGTATTCTTCGTGTGAGGGACATCTGCCTCTTGCAGATGGGGAGTATAGCAACAGTTCAGCAATTACTTAATAGCTGTGTTAACCAACACACTTTCTCTGTCAGTAAAGCTTATGAGCTGTTCAGGAAAAAGTATCCTATTCAACCAGTTTTTAAAGCCATCTGCACTGGAACAATGATCCCCGCATCGATTATCACAATGCTTGCATTGTCCCAGGAAAGTTGGCCACAAAGTGGATCGACTTGTAACTAGAGGTTTTAATTGGGTTAACAGATGTTGCCTCTGCAAGGAAGTCTGCTGAGGATGCTAAGCATCTCTTTTTCAATGCGATTACACAAAAGAGTCAGTGCATTGGGGATCTCAAACTATGGATAAAAATGAACTCCCCTTCTTTGTGATCTCAATCTCTTCTCATATGGCCCAGGTTGTGTACCAAAAAGCGGCATTGGAGAAGTAAATGGGTAAGCTGCTGCTTAGGTAGTCTAGTTTACTCTGTTTGGTGTGAAAGAAACTACAGAATTTTTGAAGGCAAGGAACGTCCCTCTCATGCACTGCTTCCCGAAATCAAGTATGCTACTAGCACTTACCTACTCCACAAAGTCAGTGATCACAGTTACTTTGTGGATGTAGCTGCTGCACTTAATAGCTAGGACTACTCTTCTACATATACTTGCTCTAGGAATTGATATACTTGTATAGTATTACATAGGGGGTGTTTCGTTTTTGATACATTGTATAGGGGTTATACTCTTGTAAGAACTCATGTAATCCTCTAATTTTGGAATATATGAGACATACCTTCTTGCAAAAAAAAAATTAATAATAATAATAATAATAATAATAAAGCAAACCTTTTACATACCATTTCTCATTTTCCCATATTTAAGTTTATATTAAACTTCATAATAATGAAATATGGATGCTCAAAAGTCATGAACTTGATCTTTATTTATACCTATATTAAATTTGATAATAATGAAAAAATAATATTTAATAGCCATAAAACGCATCCTCAATTGTTTATATATTTTTTATGAAAGGCAAAATTTGTAAGCAAAAAATTTCTTATCTCTATCGTTAGTAGAATGGTTTGTGTCACCGATATTATTAACTAATTTTTTTTATTTTTTATTGGGAGTTTCATTGGGTTATAAAGTGTTCATCACATTTTCAATTTCGTGTATGTGTTTGTTTTGTTCTCATTTAGGTGATCTCAAGATTATTTATTGTGTTAAGCTCTTCCAAGGTAAATATACTTACATCTCTACGATTTGATTATTATTCCCTTTTTTTCTCATTACTTACGGTGAAACTAAGTTAATAACGATAATATTGCATAAAACAAATTCCACTATTATTGTGTTACTTTTTTTTTTAATAGGTATGATTTATTGAAGAAAGAAGATTATAAGGAGAAGAGAAATACTAAGATTGCTTAAACAACTATATTTTACATACTAACTAAAGATTGGTGACATCAACGTGGAATCGTGGATGATTAATAATTTTGTGAGCATTTATTATATATATTTTGAAATATCACAAAAACTCCGGAGAAACGGTCTCTCAATAACGTTATTGAGACACCTCTCACATGATGATGGGGTGAGGGACCCACCGAATTTTTTTCCTATTATGTCTCCCACTAAATTAGTGAGTGGGAGACTGTCTTTCATGAGACCTACTGTTGAAATATATGGCTAAAAGGTGGAAATTTGAGGGGATGACATAGCATTTTTTGTATAATATTGTTTAATAGGTGAATTATTCGGCAATAATGATCCAATTGTTGTTCAAGTTGTTGTTGCTTTAAAATTTTTAGTTCCGCAATTTATTATTATATTAGCTTCAATTTTATAGGGGTATGAAATGTTAGTTTTGTCATAACATTTCTAATTGTGTGTTTTATGTTATTTTCAGAATTGTTGAATTTGTGAGGGTGCTCTATCTTTGGAGATCTTTGTTTGATAATATAGTTTTGTTTAATTTGATTATATGAATACTTATATTATTAATTCATTTTAGCTTGTATTGAGTTACTTTAGTTTTGATAGGGGTATCTTAGTATATCTAATGTATGAAATTTTAATTTCTGATAAAATGTTGTATAAAAGACTAATTGAATTTATATAACCCTTAAAACATGAAACCCGTAAATTGAATTGATCGTAGTATGTTATTGTATTAAATCACTAAAGTATTACACTAGAAACAGAACAATCCGTGAATTTCACGGGTCACAAAACTAGTTTTAGACAAAAAAAGACACAAATTAATTGTTTCATGGTATCATGGGAGGCGCTCATGTCCTCATCATGTGACAACATATGGGTTCCCAATGTCCGTAAAACCGTATCACATTCTCATATATACATGACAACTTAATTAGATGCATGCAATTAAGCCTCAATGAGTTTAAATTTGTATTTAACATTAGTTTCAAAATTAATACTCCGTACAATATTCAAGACAAGACGTACCTTTAACTAAAATACTCTCACAAAAAAACTGATAATAAACAAATAAATGAGACGAATGAAGTATACTACTCCGTATTAACTAGAAGTATGACATTTTGGACGATAATTTGTGTTAGGCTGCTAGCTGCGTAGTTCCATGTTCCACCACTAGTTACTCCGTATCATTTTGTTTGTGTTTATTGTCAAAGGAAACCTAATTAAAATACTATTCGTTGACGGATATATTAGTTTTTAGTATCTTTCAAATATAATAGAGTATATCGTGTAATAATGTAGTTTGAAACTTCTTCAAATGAAAATAATTAAATGAGTACTATTATTTTCATAATTTTTGCAGTATTTTTGTTTAACTCGCACTCAAATTGATACATGATAGATAAACCATCTCAATCAAAATTCTAAGGTGATGATTAAGACCCAACTATTATAATTATTCCTATACATTTCAAAAACCAACAAAATAAAAAGAATATGAAATAAATCGTTATATGTATATAACAAATTAAATTCATTTTATTATATATAAGTCATTTTATGATAAATTAACGACTTGATTATATACATGATACATCAAACTCGACTAATAATTACAAAAAAGAAAAAGGTAATAATTGCTACATTATACCGTTGTCTATTAGGCTTTGTTTTTTCTGTCTTAATTTCAGCTAATTTCAGTTCAGTTTAGCTCTATTCAGCTCAATTCAGTCCAGTTCAGCCTCAATCAGTTCAAATTGAGACAAAAAAACACGATAATTGAACAATTATTTATAGGCTCGAGTTGAACTCGAGTTCGGGTTGAAGCTCGCGGGCGTAATAATGAGCTCAATTTTTTCAAGCTGGGGTGAGTTCGAGATCGGCTCAAACTCGAATTTTTCTTTATGAGCACAAATCGAGTAAGACCAAGCTCATGCTCGTCTCAACTCGTTATCACCCCTACAAGCTACACCAAACTCGACTAATTAAAACTCGACTAATTAAAAAAGAAAGGTACTCCGTATTAATTGTTAGACTATACCGTTGTCTATTAATGAAATTGAACCTTTTTTTTTATTAGGTAAGAAAACTAGGTTGATTCTCTAGGGTAGGACCAACATATCTCATCCTTTCGAATGCGGGAGGTAAGTTGAAGCCACCGGCTATCAAACCACCTCGAATAAGTTGGACATGAATGTCCAATAGAATCCATGAAGTCAGCAACCTTGTTGGCTTCACGAAATCAATGTTTAATTATCACTTCATCGAAAAAATGGTCTAATTTCACATCCTTGATAGTATTAGAAATTTTCCAAGGAATTTGTCAAGTACCTCGAATTGAGTTAATAACAGATAAATTATCACCCTCTACAATTAACTTTGAGATTCCTAAGTATTTAGCTGCTAAAATACCTTTTTTTAAAGCGAGAGCTTCCGCAACAAAGATACTATTGAATCTGCACTTTTTTGCTCCAACAAAACGACTTTAATGAAATTGAACCTTTGAGGGCATACACTCCTGCACAAAATGCGTGAAGTGGGGCACACAAAGAATAGTAGGGAGTAGACTAAAAAACGAAAGAAATGTAAGCAAGGTGCGTGCAAGTGAAGTAGGAACGAGAAATATACTTTGCTTTTATTCTCTAAAATACAAACTTCGTCTTTATATATAATAACGTGTTAAGACTTAGGAGTAGCACGACATTTTCAAGTACTTTTGCACACTAACGTCATATTATTATGATATTCTCCGCAAGTTTTATCATATTTGATATAAAGGGTTTTTCTATATAAAATAAGAAATCTTGCAAAAGGTTTCGGTTTCTCCTTGGAGAGAGATCGGTGTATGACAAAAGGAAAACAAAAATATAAGAAACAAAAGTAAACGATCACTTTATTAGCATAGTCGATTTTCGGATGTTTGCCAAAAGAGAGTCGGAATTTAGAGTTAGGGGGGAAGAATTGTAACGGGGGTAAATAAGTAATACGGAGTAATAGAGTAAAGAAAACTCGAGAAAAAAACAAAAATTATAGTCGAAATTTTAAAATATTCAAATTTCTGTTAGCAAAAGCGTTCTTACTAGCACCTACATACAAAATCCACCATTAGCGAATTTATAGGGCTAGTAAAGACGCCCAAAAACGTTGTTTTTTTTAGTGTAAATATCGAGTTTGCTCCATTCTCATGGGTAGGGATCGAACATCTGACCTCATAGTTAAGAGATGATAAGCTGGACAACCACCACACCAAATTCATTTGGTTGAAAATTTTACAATGTTAGTATGTTAATTTATGGTATTGCATAATTCGTCTCTCCTAAAATTGTATACCCCTAACCTAAGAGCATCCGGTTTTAAATTTTGAAACATTTTGATATTGTCACCGACTCACCGTATAATTACTTGCTCAATTATAAGTGAATAGTTCGCGATATTAGAAGGTTGGAGATAGGTAAAACATAATTTTCCTTCACATTTCTTTTATCAACCACAATTTATAAATAAGATTGTTTCACGATGTAAGGTCGCGTATACACAAATAGGATTATACATTCAGTTGTACCATAAGCATGGTACAACCAAGTATAAGAATTCGAGCTTACGTGTATTTTTTCTAAGCTAATTTAAATTTCATGTTTTTAATGTGTAAATGAATGAACTCAATAATTTCTAATAAAGCTCATATTCTTTAATATAAAGCTCGAATACTTTGACACAAAGCTCAGATTCTACACCGTACAACATATACATCTGGTTGTATAATCCATGAATTGTCGCGTATAACTCTCCGATGCATGTGCAATTAGCTATTGTAGTGCAAGAACTAACATCAATGATATAGTAGATTAACATTATACGAAGCATGAAACGAGGCGCATCCTTGGTTCAATTGGTCTCCCTTGTGGCGGGTTACCATTTGTGGCGGATATTTTGTGAGTTAAAATGGTAACAAAATGGGTTAGTGGAGAAAGGGGACCACATGAATAGTGTTGCAGAGAGAGAAAAAGTGGATATTTTGTGAGGTAAAATGGTATCCGTCACTCAAGAGTGACGGATATGTGCCGTCACAAACAAGAATTTGTGTCCTTGGTGATAGGCGTCTATTTGATTTGCTTAGAGAATTATACTACCACCGTTTTACTCTTTTACTTTATGCTGCCAGCTACTTCCGAGTTTTTTTTTTTTTTTTTTTTTTTTTTTGGAATTAAGCTACTTGATAGTGTCAAATTGTGACGAGTCAATAGGTTAATGTTATCACAATAAATATGTTTGATACCGGGTTTTAGTTGGACTTGTTGTAATATACCGGTTTGCACTTTTGGTTGTAATTTTAGAGTCTTAACTTATAACTTACCAAGGTGAAGGAGGAGAGGCAAAGGTAAGCCAAGGGAATAAGTGCAAAGTCAAGAGAAGCAAGTAAAAGGAAGAATTGAAGCCTTGGCATGCACAAACAAGAGCCAAAATGAAGAATTGAAAACTCGATTTCACAAGGGTCAACTTCAAACGAGTATATCTCGAGTTCTAGAGCTTGTATCGACGCAAGGCCAATTGGAAGTGAAAGCTTGTGATCTTATCTTTCCAACGGTAGGTCACACGCCTCATTTGTCCAAGAAACGGGGAGATAATGCCTTCGAAAAATGTTGTTTGTCGATCTGAAACGCACTTGCGTCATATGACGCACTGCGCTCTCGCTTCCGAAATCGCAAATCTAGTTCCGTGTTTTGGGCTTTCTTGAGGGACTTAACCTAGATTCTCGTGCCTCCCTATATATATCTAGAATTTTGAGATCTAAAGACACTAGTCACACTACTACTCTCATCAAATCTTGGGAGGCAATAATCTCAAAAACTTGGATGTTAAGAAAACTTGGTATTTTAGGAGAAAAGTTGTAATCTTTGATATTAGATGTTAATCTTTCTTCATTTTGTGGGTTTTAACAAGACTATGGAAGGATAAATCCTTCTTTGCTTGGTGTAATTCATCCAAAGTTTTCAACTTTGGTATTGTAAGACTCTTTTAATCTCTCTTAATTTATCTATTGTTCTTTCCTTGTGCTTATTTTCTTATGTTGAATGAGTTTATGTTTGGGTTGGTCATCCATGCTTATTATTTGTTCAACTATTGCAAATTCGAGAGAAATGGTTTAATCTATCTAGAATTAATTGGAGCAAGCTTGTTGTATGTTGATTTGGTTGAAAGGATTCATGCAATAAGTAGGAAATTTCATGTATTTTCTCATTTGTATGGTTTAATCTTGTGAGACTTTATCCTAGCTTCTTATCTTGGTATAATTCTTAATGCTCATGTTTAATTCTCACTCATGGTTTAATGAATTGTTGGTTATAAACTTGAAGGATATACATGGATGGTTTAATTTGTGTATGTTAACATCTTGATTTGATAGTATTTGGTGGATAATAAGAAGAGAGTTATAAAAGAGTCAAGCTTTATCTTTGTTGGTTACTAAGGAGGGATCACACCAAGTTCTTCTTAATATTGAGTTTTCCGGGGAAGTGGTGATTGACCCCCATAACTTTGTGCAATTGTGAAATTAACCCCCATAACTTTCAATTGGAGTGATTAGGCCCCGTAACTTACATAATAAGTGAAATTAAACCCCTTTGTCAAAATCTCACGAGAAATTCAATTTATCATATCACAAAAGTAAAAATGGTTATGTTTTTACGAAAAATACAAAATAAAAGTTTAAAAAATTAATTAAAAAGATAGCATATATATTAGATAAAAACAATTTTTTAAATACGTATGTAATTCAGTATGATTTTTGAAAAAAAACAAACTATTTGAATATATTTTTTAAAATGTTGAAAAATAGAAAAATTTGAATATATTTTTTTTACCCTTTTATTATATTTTTTATATATTTTGTCATGAAATCTTTTATTCCGACTTCTAATTTTAAGATAACTATCTAACAAAATATTTTGCAATTGAATTTTTTTTACAAAAATTGTACAGTAAAAAATTTGAAATTATATAAAAATAATAGGGTTATTTCATAAAAATAATCTAAACTAAGGCCTCTCTTCTCATATTAACCCAAATTAATGTTTAACTCAGAAAAATCCAAACTATTACATCATTTAACTTGTACTGATCTTGTCCCATATTTGACCTGATACAACCTGTTGCCCAACAGGTCATGAGGTGAGCCCAGTGCTTTTCTATTTTTTCTTCTTCTTTTTTTCATGGTCATTCACATCTTCTTCTTCCTTCCACATTTCTTCATTCTCTCTACAACTTTTACAAAAGCCAAAACCCCTCCAATTTCTTCACCTTCCTTCTCTCCATTTCTATGTAACCCTAAAATTGCAAATGTTTCCCATTGATATAATAACAAAACGGCTGCCTTCATCATAACCTCCTTAACCCTGTAATTCTTATTCAATGCTTATTTAGAACAATTCAACCATTAAACCACCCTAAAATTCCAAATTTCAAGTATACTTCACTATTACAATCAAGATTTTTCAAAAATGGAAGCAAACTGGATCATATCACGAATTATATCCCAAATTTAGCATTAATTATAAGCAAATATCTCGATTTAATGAACTAAAAATACTGGATTAGGCCTAATAATTACCAGGTGAGAGTGAAGAGAATCAAAGCCCCAATTGAAATAATGGCGCAAATCGCCATAGATTGAAAGCATTAAACCAGCAATTCAATTCAAATTTGACGATTAATCAATCATTCTCGCTGTATTAATTGGGGAAGAACATGGAAAAGTGAGGAGAGAGAATAGAGAGTAAGGTATTGCGAAAGAATTAATTAGCGCAAATGGAAGTTCATATGTTTTTCTTTCCAATAATTCTCCCTTGTGACGGTCACAATTTGCGACGGCTAAATGTGACCACTTTTTGATAAAATGTAACCACCCATAAACTGTTCATAAAATGTTACCTATGAAAAAATGGTCACATTTTCTCATAAAATGGTCACATTTGGCCCGTCTCTTATTTGAGACGGAATAGTACCCGTCGCAAATAAGAATTTGCGTTTTCATATTGCCCAGATTTTCTAGGTTTTGTTTTAATTTGGTGAAGAAATTTAGTTTTTGTTTTCTTTTTGTTAAATGTGACTTGATCAGTAGGTAGCCGGTTACCGGGTGCATTGTGAGAAAAATGAGGGGATAATTCGGATTATTCTGAGTTAAAGTATAATATGGATTAATATAAGAAGGAAGGACATAGGTTGGATTATTCCTATGAAATAACCCAAAATAATAATCTGTTTGTTTTCGTATAATATTTTAATTTTTTTATCTAATATATTTTAATTTTTTATCTAATATATTTTAATTTTTTTATTAATTTAAACTTTTATTTTGTATTTTTCATAAAAACATAACCACTACAAGTAAAAGGGCGATTAGCAACCAACTTGGTTGGTAGCAAACTGCCCAAAATTAGTCGCTAAACTCAATTTGCGACCAATTAGCGACCAATTTTAGGTAGTCGCTGTAGGCCCAGTCGCAGATCTCAATTGGTTGCTATATTGGTTGCTAATTAGCGACCAACTAAATTAGTCGCTAAACAGCGACCGACTAAATTAGTCGCTAATCAGCGACCAACTCAATTAGTCGCTAATCAGCAACCACTTCATTTGGTAGCAATTTAACTACTACTTATACATTCAGTTGCAAAAATGGTTGCAAACCGTATTTTCGTATTTAAAAAAAAATACGACCTCCCTACCTAATTAGGTAGAGATGAGAAAGACGTAATTAAAAATCTTAAGACAATTAGCTTAGAACTAAGATTGAGACGCCCAATTAAGGAATTCGCGATATCATTCGAAATAAAAATTATAGAGCCAACAAATACTTTTCTTGATTACAACTTACAGCATATATTGTTGCCCATAACATTTGAATATCTATATGGCCAAAATATTAGTGCAAAAAATAGATATACTCCTATTTATTAAAGAAAATCTGAGAATCAAAGTATTCTTCAAATCAAATCTCTGAATCCCGATACATGCCTGCAATTTAGAAACACACGATGTTAGTACTTGGTGGAATTAAAAGGACGAAGTGAAGAAAATTACATGTAATAAGGCCAATGAGGCCAGATCTAAGATTTAAAGTGCAAAAATTAAGATCAAGACAAGTAAAATCAATAATGAAATTCACTTGTTCAAACAAAATTAAGACCTACAGATAAATGAACAAAATGAGGGAGAAAACGAAGACAAACGATTGAACACAAACGAATTGAAGGAGAAAATGTTGTACCTTTGCTTTAGCTTTGATTTTACAGTGGTACAGTGACCCCGGAGCTCCAATCTGCCATAAAAACAATGAATGAAGGAGAAGAAGATGTAGGAGAAAACAATTGAAAGGGACAACGAATGAAAGAGAAGACAAATGAAGAAGATAGATAGATTCATTGATCTTACCAGTTTTAGGGAGAAGCTTGGCTAGGGTTAATTAAAAGAGGTGATTCAAGGAGAAAGAGGGGCAGTTTGGCAAAAAATAAGATGAATAAAATAAGAACCCTAGCACTTAGTTCT